>NC_140702.1:9312873-10512873 GCF_054131305.1 Coturnix japonica | reverse complement strand
CTTTATGGATATCAAAGGCTGTCTGTGTAATCTGAAATTCCCGGAATACCATAACTCCCTGTAAGCAGTAGACTGGGGGCTTCCTATATCTAGGCAGAAAAGGTACTCTAAGATTTCACAGGACTTTCAGCACCCTGGCTGACAGAACAGTCAGGAGAGAGGATATGGAGGCTGAGTTTTTGCTGGGGGAGATGGTGGTGCTAGATGATGACCCTCTTGTACTGAGAAGAAATAGCTGGAGTTCACTAAGCAGCCTGCTCCACAGGGACTCATGTACCTGCTTTTCAAGCCACCTGGCCAATGTCTGCTTATAAAGTCACAAAGAAGTGTGAACTGATGGAGAGGATGAGCGCAGCAGAAAACAATTTCACATTCATAAGAGTTTCAGCCCTGATCGCCACTTGTGGCAGACAGAGCCCTTCTCACTGTCAGGTCAGGTAGTAATTTATTAAAAGACTCTGATACCTGCCCTGTGATCTTCCTCAAGAAAAACAGACCCCGTTAAGCTCAAAAAGCTTGCAAACCTTGGAACAATTTTATTATTTTTCCCAAAAGGGATGACTTTGAGAAGTGGTGGTCCTGACATGAGTGGCTATTTCTGCACTCTAATAATATCCACACTGTAATTCCCAAAGGACTGTCCCTCCAGACATTTCGTTTGTATCCCCAGTCTTTCTGGTACATTTTCATTGTTCTCCTAAATGATATGGTAAGAAGGAAAATAGAAAGTTTTCATAATGCATTCCTAACAATGCAGCTCAGATAATGACTGACAGTAACTTACAATAAAATAGCAGTGCATTCTTCTTTTGTTGAACCAAGGAATGCTCAGGAGAAGAAAGAATGGGGAAAGAAAAGACAGATGGTAAGTTATCCTCATAATAAATACATGGGCTGAGATGTCAAAAATTGTTCTTCTTGTAAAGAGAAGTATACTGAAACTTCTTTATCTTTACTACATAACTTCAACCATTTTTTGTGTATTTATAGTAGAAATGATGAAGCTTTTGAGTGCTTTTACATTCTTTCCTTCACACATTTCTGATTAAAATGTAGTATTTTGCATGGGATCAGCTGGAGAAAGACCTGAAAATACAGATGCACTGCTTGCACAGTCCTGAAAAACTCAAATGACAGTTGATAACAAGTAAAAAATGGACGCCAAAGGAATTCTGTGAAGTACAAATGAGCAGGTGTCTAGGTGTTACTGCAGGGTAAACACAGCATCTGCCAGCACTGGAGTCCAGACATGAAAAGAAAAGTACACGCTCAACAAAACACACTATAATTTTTTTTACACAGCTCTTCTTTTAATGCCACTAAGCCTTTATACACTGTCCTTTTACATCACCTCTTGCAGGGACTCACATTTTTGCCTGACAACACTGGCATATTTCAAGAAAGATTTCTTGAGAAATTACCAACCAGATAGATGCAAATCAAATCACTGGAAATGTAAACACACTTGATCTGCAATCGGTGTTTGAGAGAGAACAAAACGCCTGCGTGCCTGAATGAAACAAAAATGAAAGATCTGGATAAAATTGAGTGGTGCAAACTCAGAAAATCTATCAGAGAGTACCAACAGCTTGTGAAACAGCATAATTCAGGGCATGGCATGAGGTACCCTTTCTGCCTTGGAGATCTAAACTTGTAACATAAACAGTCAATATTTGAAGTAATAGACAATAATAGATTTGGCAGAAGTGCCACTCTGAAGGATATCTTTACAACACTGAAGGACAGCTTTACTTATGTGGAGGTGAAAGTTTATTTTTTTTCCCTCTGACTAAATTGTATATGGCCTAAAAATTGTGAAACAAAATTAGAAATAGTAAGTTTCCCTCCCCAATTAGTAACATTTGACTTCCTTCAGACAATGCTGAAACAAACAGCTTATTGATGAACTCCTCAGAAACTCTGTGGCTCCCAACCAGACACAACACTGAAGTCCACTGAGCTTGTTTCCCAGAGGTATGACACCAGTTTGCACATCTGCTACTCAGACTTCTACTTAAGTTCATCAGTATGCTTTTCCTTTTCATTTGCCTTGAATCAATATATTAGCTCAGGCTTCATGAAGATGGAAACAAAACAAGCAAACAAACAAACAAAAACAGAAATAGAAAATTATTAATTTCTAGGCCATGTTTGGTTAAAAAAAAAACACGCACAGAGACACACAGAAACAAGAAAAAACCATCACAGTTCACTTGTAGTTAACAATAATGTTAAAACATCACTACTTAAAATGTATCAGCTCAGATACAGTTATTCTTCTTGGCATAAAACTATAATACAGCTTAGTCTGTTCCCAATGGCAGAGGGGTTGAAACTATCTAGAACCATTCTGGTCCTTTTCAATTCAGGCCATTCTATTATTCTTGCTACATCACTTCTATGTTCAGAATCACCATATAAGAAGTAAAAAAGCGTGCTTTTAGAGAAGCAAAAGCATCACATGTTCTCAAATGACGAATAATTAGTATTGGGGGGGGGGGGGGGGGGGGGGGATATATTACATTTCATACCATCAAAGCCCATTAAAAACTTCATAGACTGCATTCTCATTGACAGAGCAGAAGACTCAGTATTTACTCATAAAGTACTCATGCTGGCTTGAAGAGATGATTTTGTTTACCCACAGCAGAATGAGAAAGTTATTTGTTTCTCATACACTGAGAGGCAAGTAGGACAACCATGGAACAGATAAGGAGACGATGATTAAAGATACTTAACTTCTGAAAGTCTAGCTGTCATTGCTGTTTTCTTTCATCACATTGTAGTAGTTTATAGTTTCCCTAAATGGTAAATTTAGACTGATGATTCTGCTCCAAAGGAGGAACAGGCTATTCAGATACAAACAATTGATATAAAATTGTGCTTTCTACTTGTGGAAAATCATGCAGATGTCACAGCTGGACTGTGAGTTAGGGAGGAGCTGTCTACTGTAAATGTGAAACAGAGCAGCAATAAATAGAAAATAAATAGATAAAATAAGTCGGTCTTCAATCTCCTAAAGCTTCTCTGAATCTCTGTTGCAAGTGAAAGTCTGCTTCTTTCATTTATGGGTATGACCCACTAGGAAAATGATATAAACCCTTCCTTTTTGTTTTATAGAAATAAAGTAAATAAATTACTAACCAACAATAGATATAAAATACTGCTATAAGAAATTTCAGTTTATCTGCAGAGATTTTCCTTAATTTGTCCTGAATAAGTTCTTAGGGGAAAGGCTTAAATGGGTTAGAAACAAAATGTATAATATTGCTGAGGTAGCCTAATTTGGCACTGAGCTGTTTTAAGAAATGCTACAACAAGGCTTATGTATGCCAATACAGCACCTGTTTTCCTAGTGTATAGCCATTAACTTATAACTGTAAGGTCCAACATTGAATTTTTCTTTGCATTTGTTTGTTTGATTCTTTTTTTTTTTTTTTTTTTAGTGAAATCATTATTATTTATCTTTTATTTACTACTTTAGAGTTTTCTTAGAGGTATATTTGTTTTCCTTCACCTTATGGTAACTGATGAACCCAGACCACATGAGCAGCACACCACCTGTTAACATTATGTGTCCTTCCTAAGCCAGCAGCATGCCCTTTCTGTAAGTAATAATATGTTTCATACATGAAATTGCTGCTTATGACAGATTATGTTATCCTTCCCTCTACTTCCCGCTGGAAGCCTACTGAGAGGCAGCAGATTTCACTTTGTTTTCTATGAGTATTTATTTCTGGAGTGCACAATCTGAAGTTATTGATGCATCCTGGGGCAATTGCAAAAGAAAAGAAGGGGAACCCAATTCAAATTGCTATAATAAATAGCAATTATTTTTACTTTATTTTACTTATTTTTACTTTGTCTGTGTCTGTGTATTTTTTATTTTGGTGTATTTTATATTTTCTCATTACAAAGGGCACGTATGTTTTACATGACCCATAGGTCTAACAGAATATTGTGAGTCTGGACTAATACAAGTCAGGATTCCGTCCCATAATCAGATGTTTTCAGGAGAAAATATCTATAAACTAAAAGATGCAAGGAAAAATCTGTTTTCTCAAATACCTTGATTTCTTCGGAGGAAATGCTAAGAAGAGTGCTTCCCATGAAACTTAAGACATGATTTTGATATATATATACTGTTTGTTTTATATATATATATTTTCAGATCTCTTTATTTTAAAGCTAATGTGTTCTTCACCTCTGCAATGGTTGCAGTTTTCTGATTTGAACATCATGATTTCGGTGAGGTGATCACCACAAAAAAAGTTTAAAAAAAGAGAAAGATTCTTAAAAAGGCAGTATGTTCTTTCTTGTCCATTTCTAACTTTGACTGGATATTTTTAAAGGGGGAAGAGATTCCAATAGTTCAAATGTTTCTCCTATGAAAGATAAGGCTAAAATGCTCAGTGATGATCTCCCATTAATGAAAACAACCCCAATTAACAGATATATTTAATAATTGATTTAATGACACAACTTTGAATGACATGCATTTTTGTACCCAAATCCCAATTCAATAGTCTTGAGAACATAAAATAGTCCATCTTTATTATTTATTGCTCCAGAATCATACTCACTGCCACAATATACTGAAGCATATGTGGAAGCTCTGCAGTGTTAGGTAAATTACACGAACTAAAAAACCAACAAACATATGCAGAAGAGCCCTAAAGCCCTAAAAAAATCCTCCACTAATAGGATGAGGGTTCCAGCTATGAAGGAATGTCTTCATCATACGCACACATCTTGTATTAATAAAAGAAAAAATTGAAATCGTTTCCCACACAAAGCCTGGAATGAGCATTTTGTGCTTTAAACCTATTAAATCACCAGTCCAAGAACAAAGCTCATAGCAAAAACAGCACTGAAAGATGACCAAACATCCTCAGGTCTTCCTTGCACCATGGAAGGGTTGGACTTGATGATCTCTAGTGGTCCCTTCCAACCCCTACAATTCTGTGTGATTCTGTGAAGTCATAGGCATAGGACCTATCCTTGAAAGGATAGTTACAGACATAATCAGCTTCAGTGTTAAGCATCAGCCCCAGAGATCATAAGAAGAGCAAGAAAAAGTTGATTAACCTCAACTCCATTCTAATTGGTTGTTATCTGTTAAAATAATCAGGTTCTGTTAGAATAAAACACATTAGTAATAACTGTTCCAAAACATGCATAAAATAGCTTTTATTTTCAATTTATTTGAGTAATATAAGTATTCCTCCTATCCTTGTCTGCAAGAAATTATGGAGGTGGATACAGGTGTTGAAAATGAGCAAGTCCTGACAGGAATCTCCTTCTCTCTGCAATTTACATTAAGAACAGCACAGGGCACAAACTTAAAGCACAATCTATACAGAAATTTGCTCTTAAAGAAAAAAAAAAAAAAAAAGAACATCAAAAAAGCTTGAAATGCTCAAAAGACTGAAACATTTTTTTTCTACTAGTAATGATTATTACCATGCAGACCAACAGTAGTAAAAGCCTTCCTTTAATTAGAGGTTTTGCACTAGCTTGTTATTAAAGCAGTAACCAGTCACCCTGAAATCACTGTTGACACTAGTCAGCAGCAATAAACGTTTTGTGCCCTCAGCAACACATTTTGCATGGCAGTACCCAACTGCCCAACACAACTGCTGCCGTGTGCCACACCATCTGCTTCAGCTGCTTGACTCCAACTTGAAGCTACAGCCACAGGTCTTCACTGCTGCAGCTGAGGAGCAGAACAGGGCCAATCTGGACGGTGAAGTTAGGATCTGTGAAGGAGCATCTTCAGAAATGATCCCATTAGCACCAGTAACACCTTGTATTACTGACTATTAACTGCCATGTTATGCATTTATATAAGTTTATATAAGTTCACTGGATGTTTGATCTGTAACTGGAATATTGCTTTAGAAATTCTGACCTCCGCCACAGGTTCCCCTTAACTTTTCTCACATTTAGTTGCATGAGGTTATGGGAAACAAGTTATTACTTCAGACTCAGACCTGCTGCCCTGGCTATTGAAACCGCAATTACATCTCTGAAACTGACTTCTTAAATGTCTGAGCAAATAAAGGAAAACAAAACACTACAAAACAAAGCCTACAAAACCTCATTAAACAAAAGCGGAAATCAGTTCTGAAGAGTCAGCTTTCTGTGCAGAAGGTATTTTCCCAGAAGCCAATTATGTTGGTAGACTATTTAAACAGAGAGCTGGATTATTATTTTGGGGTCCTTAGTGCTTTTTTTAGCACCCTGATAAGTAACCATAGAAACTTTGTCTCATTTCCTCTCACGTCACATATATATCTGTGTATCTTAATCACTATTGTCTAAAAGGAATTCTTGATGGGGAAAAAAAGAAGAAAACAGCACCTGAATGGAAAAGTCAGTTCTACAAACTCCTCATCAATGTATTTTGTTTATTTTTAGTAACAACCATAACTGTTTCATGGCCTGCCATCCCTGAATACAGATAAGCATGTCAGAAACCCGAATACATGAATAAAATCAGGTCTGGGATCCCCTGAGGTTTTCAGAGTGAATTATTCCTGAACGCTAAGCCCCACTGCCTTAAGCTACACCTGACCCACTTTACTTGCTAGCAACACTGTCCGAAGTGATGCTTTCTGAGGTGATGAGAAACATCCCAGATCCCTCCACCTCAGTGTCCTTAGAGAACAGCCACCTTGGCTAACTCCAAGCCAAGCCACCTATTCAGCTCTCCCTGCTCTGAACTCACACTAGTAAATCAGCAATGAATAAATAGGTTACTTGAAAAAATAAAGTATGTTGATTTCCCAACTGGACATTCTCAATTTTGGAGAAAATGTACTGTTTGCAGATAGATCCTGTAATGTGATTTACACGCTTAAGATTGTGAGATAATGTCCCAGTCCATTTTTTGTTCCATATGTGCAATACAGAATGCAGCACATGCACTCTGCCATTTCCCTCTCAACAGGTGCCCCGGGCAGCTCCAGGTCAGGCCAGAGGAGGACTTCAGCTTTCAGAGTGCTCATCTCCTACTGCTTTAAAGCTGAGATTTAGCCCTGCAAACGTTATGACGCAGCAAACAAGCACAGATCTGACCTCGAATTCCATGTGGCATTGTGCTGGAATAAATCTTCAGTAAGAAGGTGTGAAACCTAACAGTTTTTAAGCCTTTGTTAGCTTACTGCTCTTGTACTGGGAGATCAGAGGAAGCCAAACTTTGTACATTTCCATACCAAGAGGAGTTTAGCCTGGAAAGCAGCTAAGTACCATAGAACCTTTTGCTCACTCCCAACAACTCCCCACTCCCCGCAGTGGAGAACTGAATACTCAGTATACTAAAACTATTTACTAAGGAAGGGATAAATAGTAGTAAATGTAAGAATATGGTAGTAGAAGCTGGAAAGCTGAAACATCCTGGATTCTATGCTGCTGCTCAGCAACAGGAAACACTGGTCGTGTTATCAACATCATTTATCTCCTAAAACCAGAACTTCTTCATAGTATCTATTATCACACCAAATACCATGAGGAGAAACGACATAGCTGAAACCAGGACACCAAGTGTTGTTACTTCACTGTCTTTATTGCAAATTCAGTTAAGCCTAACTACAAAATTCAGTTCTACACCTTGTTTTTGACTGGGCAAGGTCAAATAGTGATTATTTACCTCTTTGTGGTTGAAAAGGCTATCGCTGCTGTTTCCGTAACAAGATGTTATTATCAAGTTAGCAATTTTTTATTTTTTTTTCCTAAATTTATAGGAGTTTTAAACAAAAATATAAGTAGAAGCACAAGTTTGAAAAATGGCTATGTAAACCCAGGGAGGCTAACAGGACTAGTTGGTAAAAAGCATTCATAAAGCTTTAGAAACTTGTGAAATTATGTCCTAGAAGAAATACAGGACATTCTAAAAGCCGAAGCAGCAGTTGACTTAATTTGATCCCATTAGAGAAAAGGTGGATGAAGGAAGTCTGTCTAAAATTACTTTATAATCCCATTTTGGCAGTGACCCTCAAGTAACAACTTATTAATTTGTTCCTAATTTTAAAATCTTACTGTAAGCACAACCTTGCCAGCATTGTAGTGCAGTTAAAACCATAATTGTCTATGTGACAAACATGCTTGTTTTTTGAACTTCTAAATTAGAAAAGCAAAAGCAGTTTTTTGTTTACTTTAACATGCATATTTTCCTAGCACCAATACTATATTTTTTCCCCACAAACATGGCTTTTGATGGAATTTGTTGTTGAAATATGGCTGAGTCTATACTTTACAGCAGACATTCCTATGTGTAAACCTCAAAAACAAACCAAATCCATAAATCAAAACACTCCCTCCTGTTGTCACAACACATTTACAGTCTAGTGAAACCAGCCAACCACTGAGATGCTCTTTTACTGCTGAGGAGCAGTAGCAAAAGCCCACAGGTGAGCACAGGATACATGCTGTATTCCCTTACAAACGCTTTCAGCAATCAAAGGTTCATGGGTTTTCCAGGTCTGATGTTACATAACTTTGACAGACATTAAAGATTTTCTGCTCCATTACACATTCCCGATACATTCTTCACTATAATTATAAATTGTCTGGCAATTCCAGGAATAATTGGCTCCATAAACTTCCCATTTTACAAAAAAAAAAACAACACCTAAACCATTTTTGAGCTTTCAACTTGATTCCCGAATATATCTTTGTTCATTTCTCATCTTCGGAGAGCAAATAATCATTTATTCCTATTGATGCTCTCTGTATAATGTATTGAGTTTTTTCACACTCTTTTACAAGTGAAGGAAATGTAATCTTCACACAGGAGGCCTCTGTGTAAAAGCAACCTACAGCAACTATAAAACTTTTAAGATAAGTAGCCAGAATTTCATGTATATATGAATTTTTAAAGCATCACAATTATTCTATTTTCTTGCTAATTTTTCATAAATATTCAAAGAAGTAATGAAAACCAGAGAAAGATTACTTATAATAATTTTTCCCTCTGCTAAATTCTGAGTGCAGGCAAGACATATTTTTACCTTAGGCTAACTAATACATGTTAATTACCCAGCACAAAACCAACATGAGGAAGCTGATTTATTTTGACTGTGACGTAAATTCAGCAAAGTTGGATCATGAGAAGGAACAGAACTTGACTTTTTGGTTGTATTTTTCAACTTTTTTCTTTAATTTTGATCTTCTGAGAAATCTCCCCCCCTTCCACTCCACCCCCCCTACCCACCCCCCTACCCCCCCACCCCCCCCACCCAATGCTTCTAGCTATATAGTAAATAATGGGAAAAGAATTGTAACAAGAATTGAATGTTATTTTTAACTACACATTTTGATTTGTGCTTAAAGTGTACCAGAATTCTATTCACAGAAAGGAAAAAAATGCTTGCCACTGAAGCATTTTTTCTAGTGATTCACAATTTAACTACTATCTACTTATTTCAGGTTACTCCAACTTCCCATTGGAACATTCTTCTCTGGCAATGTCAGAAATAATTAAAAAGCAACTATTTGCACAGTGTTTTTGCTGACCTAGTTTTATCTTTATGCCATTTTAAAACCTATCAATGTACCACCTCCGTGGAGACAGTTATTCCTCCACTTAGAGACTTCCAGTAACAAAAGAATGAGTGGCTGTTGCTAGAGGAGATTCTGTTTCTCTTCAAAATGGTCCATCTTAAGCTCTTCATCCTCCCCTGCTTTCAAGTCCAGGTATATTAATGATTCTATTTTATGAGTTAACGAACAAGAAAGCATCTGGAAACATACTTTTTTTGTGTCCTTACAATGGAAGCCAGTGAAATTAGCTTGCGAACTCAAACAAAAAATACTAGCAAGGCAACTACGTCTGATGCTCTGTGATTAACTTACAACTATCCCAGTATTGCAGAAAAGAGAAGTGAGCACAGGAAAAGGTTGTCTATGGCAGCACAAAATGGACCACAGAAGGTTTACCAGCTACCAATACTGTTAATACATTAAGAGATTAAAGGAAACAAGTGTCCTTGCAGATGCAATTCTCTATTATTTTAAGGTAAAAGTCAATGCCACTGTAACAACTCTTTCCAATAGAAACTGCTGGCAGGGTATGAAGGAAGCGTGCAGCAGCACAGACTGCCTCTGCTGCTAACAATTGCCAGCCAATCTAGATGATAAGCATCAGCAGCTGGCTTTCCAGAAAGGATGGTAAAAGGCTAAACCTTTGCCAATTTGGCATCAACAGAGACCTTTTATTTTGGCCCCCATGTGGCATTCTAACTCTTCACTCTTACAATATATTGCCACTATATTACAGACACTCAGATGCCGGGCAGCAAAAAGTCCAAGAAGTGTTCCTGAAGATCTAAACTAGATTACATATTATCAAAGGATGAAAACCAAAGAAGAAACACCATCTATTCTGTCTATTATTATCTGCTTAGAAAAGGGATGCAGAAGTACTGTACAGAGAGCTCCCTTTGTATCCATTCCAGAGCTGTCTTCTGCCGCCCAGCAAGGAGTCCCTCATTAGCCAGAAATGATCAGTGATACTTAATTAAGGGCACTCCAGAAGAAATCTTTCACTAATTTGAAAAAGTCTCTTTGAAATGCTTTTGTTTACCGTTCAGAAAATCAAAACAAAAACAAAAAGAAAGGAAGGAAGGAAGAAAGATGTTACTGCAGTAAAAACTGCTAGAAAATGAACAAAAATAGTTTCACTATTAAGGAGAATTAACTTATGTAAAATATTAACCACAGAAAAAAGGCACTGTATCAAAAATGCATTTTTCTTGAGGATTAGTATTTCAGAACACCATAAATGAAATTAACTTTTCATAAATGTAACAAGCATACTTTATTCAGGATTTAAAAGAAAAGTGGAGGAGGGCATGTCTGAAGGATGCAATATCCTCAGTTCAGTGCTACCCAACAGATCCTGTAAAAGCCCAGTACTGCCCAGTCCTGTGTGTGTTGTAAAGCAAGGCTACAACAGAAGGCGGAAAGCCTTCCCCTCTCAGCATTCTCAATTTCCACTGGAAATACAGCTCACATGCATGGAATTAAATCACATACTTAGATACACTTCACTGGTCAAAAACTATCTGGACTTTATTTTGAACATTACTGTTGTATACACTTAAGAACTTGGACTTATTTTAAAATAATAATAATAATACGAAAGCATAAACTATTTGAAAAATAAAGTATATTAAAACATTATAATATATTTACTTTAGAATACCTCAGTAAAACATTACCTTCAAAGGCAAAATTACCTAAGTGCTACTTTCCTTCAGATATTTATTCAAAATTCAGCACTCTGCTAGATTATTTTATTTGAGAAGTCATGTAAGTTTCCTTCTGATTACTCTTTTCAGTCTTCAGTGTGCTGAATGTTCTGTTTTTAAATCAGAATGCTCACAGGAGAGTGAAGATAAAAATCCCAGCTCTCCAACATTCAACATCAGAAATATGGAATCACAGAACTGTTGGAAGGTTGGAAGGGACCCTTAAAGGACATCCAGTTTGACCCCTTTACAGTGAACAGGTACATCAAGTTGCTCAGAGCCTGGCCCTACTTAACCTCCATAGATGGCGCATCAGCCACCTCTCTGTGCAACCTGGTCCCACACCTCACCACCCTTACTGTAGTGCTGTATATCTGTAGCAGATTGCACCAGGTGAGCCAGGTACTGTGCATCAACTGAGGCACTGCGCAGTGCAACGAATGCAGGACGTGCAGAGACTCCAGCATCACGAAAAAAAATACCTGGGTATTCCTTTGAAACACTCAGGTCTTTATCTTCATGCAGCCACCTGCAGAGTACAGCAGTGTCTGGAAAGCAAAAAGCTTATCTGCTTGGAAAGTAAAAGATGTTCCTATGATAGCAAACAATTGAAAAACTCACCTGGGAGTGTCCAAAGCACCACCCTCACTCTCAGCTACATTCAAGGGTCACACAAACCTATGGCAACAGGGCTGGAGTTGTTCTTTATGTAACTGAAGGGAACAAAATGAAGGTGAGGAGGGGAGTATCTGTCAGCCTGGCAAAAACACTGATCACTCTGCTCACCACAGACGGGGCATGGACTGGAAGGAAAAGCTGGAATTCAGGCAGAAGAGGAACATCATGAAGTAAAGCCTGTGCCCAACAGAATAAAGCTCTCCTGACTGCTGGGACTGGCGGACGGAGGAAAAAGCTCCACTGTTTTTATTTGGGGAACTCTTAAGGCCAATGAGCTATCACTATAAATCGTCCAACATTCAATTACTGTTGCACTTGAACTGAGATAGCTGACTATTTAGTGACCCAGAAAATGTGTCATTCTCCACAGGACACAGTTCTGCTAACCATTATCCACCTACCTGCTGTTACTCTTGAAACACACTTTTGCTGACTACAGCAACTACAACTGCTTAATTCTGTTTTATTTCTGCACATCAAATATCATCTTGGTAAAATGAATTCCTGTAATTAAAATGCTTAGCAGAGCTGAGGAGCTCCATAATATGGTTAAATGATGCTGGAATATTATCACATTATGTCATTTACAGCTTAAAAAGTATAAGCTTATACTTTAGTACGGAGTAGACATTACATCTGCAGTCCAAAAATCTGCATGAAATGTTGAACTGCCAGGATCAGAATCTTGACTAGAATTAGTTGATCACATTAACTACAATGGTTTCTACTCAAAGTTAGAGTCTTATTTCTCCTTAGAGAGTTACTCCTTTTCAGTCTCATTTTTTGTGCCTGGTTTATCCACCTGTCACCATGATCAGCTTTACCAAAATTAACACTCTTTGGAACCCTATTCATACTTTTGTGCTGTGGCACAATTAGTATTAAAATAATAATCTCTGCATCTTATCTTCCCTGCATTGCTTTTGATGACTAATTTCATCTTTGCTGGCAAGACCCCTGCATTTTGGGACGTCATGCACTACAACTGCTGCTGTTCAGCCTTTCTGATGTGTACATAGGTCATTCTGAAAGTAATGCCTCCTGTTTATTTCTATGGAAACTACAACAGATACAAAGAGCACAATAACTCTATTTGGTAGGGCAACGTGTCAGCTAAAAAACACAATTTTTTCTGTATAGTCACAACCATTATCTCTGCATTTTCACCAGCAATGAACAAGAGCCTGCATGTCATGTTCATAGATACCTGCACCAGTGGAGCTGACTGCTGTCCCTGTTGCCACTTCTGTAACACACCACTGACTCCACACTGTGCTCACATCCACAAATTTGTTTCCATCAGTGTTCACAAGAGTCATTGAAAGTCAGTGGGTGCCATTTTATTCACATGAAGGAATTCAGTGACACACCTTTGCTTCATCCACACTTCCACGTCAGAAGCCACCATGTCAGATTGCTGCATTGCTGCACCTGCTAACATCAGTCGCATCACATCAAAATGTAGGGGAATATTAGCAGGAAAATTCATCCTATACTGCCACTGCACAAACATCCATCCTGATGTTGCAGGTGAACATCATAAAACAGGAGGCATTACTTTTGGAGCAGCCTTCATACATTTGTTTCTGTAGGTTCTCCAAGTGCAAATTTCACACTCAACAACTTTTTTTCTTTTTTGCTTGTCTGCATCCTGCCACTGTTGCTTTGCATGCATGCATTATATTTCTTTGTGTATTATAATGTATGCTGTAAGTTCACACCCTTTTCTAGACAACACAAGTTTCTTGAAAAATCCCTATCAAACCTACAAATGCTGTCACTCTGTTTTTATAACAAACAGCCCTGCTTCTCAGAAGTGCTGCCATCTAACTACGAAAAGACAAGGTGTGATAAGGGCAGGTCATGAAAAAAGGGAAAGAAAACAATGTTCTGCAAACAAAAGATACAAATCATTAGGCAGCTAACTCTGGTCATGATCAATTTTGGTATTTTAAGAATAAACAAGGCACTCTGGTGCTGTCGGAATCTAAGTCATCTAACCCACCTTATTTCATCAGCAACTACTTGGTCGCATACCATTCAATACTGACGAATGATGTTAAGGAAACATTCAGGCAGGAGGTGCTTACAGACTTTCAAAGCACACTTCCTGGCTTTCCTTTACTACATTCAATAGTAAACACAAGCCAAGTTCCTCCACGAAGACAAACAATATCAGTTTGCACTTTGTGTGTTGTTGCTTGTTTTCGCTTAAGTAGCTGTTTGGCAGTCTAATAATATTGCAAATATCCATCCTTAAGAAGGAACAACACAGCTTTTGCATTTAATTTTTTCTCTCTCTTCCTAATGTTTGTTAAATAAGTACTGATCTTCTACGGCAGTGTAGGCAATCCTAATATTTCACAATTGAAATTAAAATAGATGGATTTTTGGCTCCTGGATACCATCTGAAGGCATACTGCTTTACTTGCTCTTACTGCATACAACAAAGTTCTGCCAAATTTCAGTATCTGGTATTTTTTTAGACAGAACAGAAGTCAAGAACATCTGTTACAGAAAATAAATCATAAACATTTTTACCTTGAAAATGTTCAAGTGAATGAACAATTTCCATCAACTTCTTATTCAAAAATATTTTGAAATGTTTATCCAATGAGCTTCACTGTCGTGGAATTAGAAGTTCTAAAAGAGACCTGAGGGCTACTGTAACTACCTGTGTGCTACTATAACTCCAGAGTTACCATGATTTACATTAGAATAGGATGTAGCCTTTAATTTTTGTGCCGAATGGCATCAATTAGATACTGGTGAAATTGTGCATAGGGAAATGCATTAGGAATGGCAGGGTTTCACATGGCATGAATACCACAGAAATAGCCTACTGTCTCCAAGAATGCTGGGGTTTTAATTTTGAAAGGCATCGCTGTTCTTCTCATGTCCAAACTAAAGCTGAAATCACACAATTCTTAGTTCATTCCATTCTCTCCATCCCCTCCCTCATCTGAATCAACCTTTATGTCTGACTGAGGCACTGATCTTTCTGTCTGACAAGACATCATGAAACTGAAATGGTGTCTGCTTTCTGCTTAATTTATAGGAATATTTTTAGAGTGAATACATTTGAATAGATGGTACTAGAGAGCTTTTTATTTATTTATGTATTTATTTATTTATTTTAGCAGATGAAGGTGACTAGAAGTTATTTTAAACCTTCCAATTAAAACTGCTCTGCTTTTGTGTAATTGTTGCTAAATTGCCTCCCCCCACTACAAGGCCAAATGTTGGGGGTGGGTTGGGGGGGGAGGAATGATTCCAGAAAGAGTCCAAATATATGTTCAGAGTGGCACAGACAAAACAGCCATCTGTGGAAAATGATGGATTTTGCACAGATTTATTCTGTCTACTGCCTTTACTGAGAGATTCTGAAGAACAGCCTTCGAAGCTGCAGCCGTACTCTTCAGAGACAGATCACCAGGAGCAGCACAGGTCTCTCCTCAAAAAAGGAAAGCAGTCACAATGACTCTCTGGGAAATCTGGAAGACTATTCTTTGTCTCAGCCTGCTATCTGAATGCAAAGTGAGGAGCATGTTGCTCTTCTACCTTCAGATTTATCATTGAAATATTCATATTCTATTGAGGTGAGATATTCTAATTATTCTATTCACCCCTCAGCCTTTGTGCTTTTGCTTTTAAGAACGTGATAACAGTAGTGTTTCCTCTTCTGATACCGTTAATAGTATTTGCCTTTACAGAAACCACTTTGAAAGAAGCATTTGTTGGAAAAAATCCCTTCCTGCCTTTGGAATACCCACAGCTCCCATTCAGGATTCCAGGCAGCAGATGAGCTCTGTGCCTCCCTAAGTGAGTGCTTTTTCAAAACATGTCAAATTACATTAAAGTTCAATTGACCTATAAGTGTCCTCCTTCACACGAAAGGGTGACCTGTTCTTCCTCACAAATTCAAAGGCTTTCTAATGGATCTGACACAGGGCTTTCTCTCCCAGGGAGATGCACTTGACCATAGCTCCCCAATATCCTGTCTACCTATCACCTGCTTCAAACCCCCCTGCCTGGCAGAAGGTCCTTCTGTCCATCAGCACGGATGAGACAGACCACAGTGGTCAGCATGATTAAATCTCAGCGAATAGCAAGCCTGAAAATGATCTTCTTGTCTAAACATGACTTAATTCACAGTGAGGCAATAAACACGCTTGTAATCAAGCTCAGAAACTTGTTATTCAGGAATGAAATACGACATTCATGTCAAAAACTTCTGTATCATTTCTAGTGATACTGACATATTTTACTCCAGAAATAAGTGCTATATTAAAAATACAAATTATGTCAAAGAATTCAAGGCGTTAAGCTGTGATCACCTGTGTATTTATTAAAAAACTGCATACTATCAGTTTGCTGCTACATAACAGATTTTTCTGTGTTCATTTTTTGCTAGTCAGGAACTGAAAAATACTTTCAGACATGAAAATTCTTCTACCAATATCAAAATAAACCAACCTACTATATTCAGTTTCAACAGTAACATGCACTACCTTGATAAAACCTCCTTTTAACTTTTATAACTACTGTAGCTCAAGTGTCACCCTTGTATTGACAGTAATAATATACAAAGTTATTCCTTTTGTTTCCTGCTCATATACTTTCTGATTAATGAAATGCAGCACAGTATTTTACTATGATGAGCTCTCACTGCAAAATTCCATACCAAAGATTAGGGTGGGAAAAAAAAAAAAAAAAAAAAAAAAAGAGAGAGAGATTTAAGGATGCAAAGTGAGGCTGTGAGTAAAGCATGAAGGAAAGTCAAGGGCTGATTCTGTTATTGCAAAGAAGATGCACAATCCAAAATGGTACATTGCTTGTGACAGAAAATGGAAGTTTTTTGGCACTGATACCAAAAGGAGACAACAGCTCATGCAGGTTTGTTCAAGGTGTCTTTGTCTTCTGTAACGTAGGAAATGACTGCAGAGTAGCTCTACATAAAGTTTGCACACACAAAGAAATCTTTAAATTCTGAAGGATCCACTTTTTGTATTTATGTACCACGTTGCATATGATTCTAGTCACTCCATCACAACTATTCCAGTTTTCCTTTTTAGACTGAAGAACAGTGATTACAATAGCTTTTACTCATATTCAGGCAAGTACATCTGGTAACAGTAAGAGATTTGAGAAATCTCAATTAATTATACTACCAAACCCCTGGATGAGGTTTTTTAAAGAGTAAGGAGTACCACCAACAGCAGAAGGGAAAAGTACTCTGTCATTCAGAATTGATTTTTCTCCTCTATCATTGTTCAAGAGTTTTTATTTTTTATTATTTATTTATTTTTTGGTCAATATACAGGTGCTACTCCATCAAATTCTGTAAGGTTACATATTAAATACTGTCGTCTTAAGAAATTTGAGTATGTAAGACAGTGGCAAGACCAGTTAATTACTTCTTGATGTGCACTGCATGGACATGAAACTTGTCTATATCTGATGATATAAAAAATGCCATTCTCCCTGGATTGCTTAAACTGGAGCTAATCAAAATGGTAAAAATCAGATCACACAACAGTGTTGAACATCTGGGAGATAAACTATGTCAGCCTGGCTACAGGAACGCAGTATCAGCAACAGCCACTGTCAAATGGCCTTCATTTGGCTGGTGTTCATTCAGTTTACAGAATCACAGAATCACATAAATGTTGGAAGGAACCCACAAAGAACATTAAGCCTGGCTTCACACAGGACCACCCAAACCCTATGTCTGAGAGTTGTGTCCAAACACACCCTGAACATTGGCAGCTCGGAGCCATGCCCACTGCCCTGCAAAGCTGAGCCATGACCACCACTCTGGGGGGCAAAACTTTTTCCTACACCCAGCCCGACCCTTCCCTGATACAGCTCACTGCCATTCCCTCATGCCCAGAATTAAAGCATAGCACTACGGCACCATCAAAGCATTCTCTTTGGGATGGCTGTTCATTGAAGAAAAAAGGAAAAACAACTCATCAGCCAGACTCTTACAAAGCATACTTAGGAGGATTTCTGGTCCAATTAGCATTTACTGATTAGTTAATGGACTATATGAATCACTGAGAAAGAGAATTCCCACACAAAGAAGCCAGATGTGAGTTCATATTTGTCCAGGAAGAAAACTGATCTTTAATCAAGCTTCTGGAATAAAGAGCTGCTGGGACCTTACATTAGAAGACACAATCACAAGGACAGCTTCCTGATTCGTATCTTTTCATCAGAATTTTCTTGTTTTTCATTAAGAATCTCTAAATAACAAATTTATAATTTCTGGGGGTAGACAATTTCATCTTACAAAGCATTAGACTTACATGGTGACAATGAAAAAAAGCATTACTTTACTTTCTTAACTTCCATAAGAGAAAGTATCGCTTTTATGCCTTACCTTAGTAATGATTTTTAAATTACTAAATGAGGACTTGAGATGCCTAACAACTGTGCAAGAGCTTAGGACAGTTTTTGTAGTATTCTAATGCTAAATCAAAAGTACAGAGAAAACTCTGACAACATCAGATTATGCAAATCTACAAACGTGATGTACTATGCCATTGGAAATTCATAGCAAGAATGCCAGGAAAACAAGTTAAGTAGGTGGTATTGAATCTTCTCAGAAGGAGGAAGACAAAACGTAGAATGAAAGACAATTTGGTTCACAATAATTCCCCAAACCTTTTTAAAAGCAGAATGATCAAACTGCAACTCTGAACCTCGCCTTTTGGCTGATTAAAACCATCTCATTAGCCCACACAGGATCATCATCATAAGACGTATTAGTCTATTCTCACTGACAGTGACTTATTGCCAACTCCAAATTGAATATTGATGTTTTGCTATTGAAATGTCAATGCAAAAATTATACATGGCTCTCTAGAGTCAATGGCACCTTGAGATTTAACTATGCCTATGACCAAAGGAAGCTCAGTAAGTCAGAACTGGCCAATTCAGATTAAAAAAGTTTTTAGATCACAACTAAACACTCCTTGTGAGTTATGTTTAAAAACGTTTGTGTGTGTGGAACAGGGAAGCAACAACTCTTATCTTGCACGTGATGTAGAAAGACCAGTACTTGTAAGCTGCTGTGTCATGCATAGATGCTTCAAAATCTTACTCACTGTCTACACTGTTGTCTCTTCAGCTCACAATGAGCCAAATATACCCCAGTTCAACAATTGTTTATGCATACCCTTAAGCCTTCATGAAATGTGATACAACTTGAACACAGAAAATGTGTTCAAGGTTTTGTAAAATTATGGCTTTGGTCATCAAACTGCTTGATTGAAAATGCCTTCCCACGTTTGCCATTTCTGAAGTCTCAAGATAGATACAACCTGTGTGACATAACACAAAGTCTTGGATGTTGCACCTGCTCCCCTTTGAAACGCACTGTCGCACAGTTTTCTAACAAGTCCTGTTGTTCACAGCTGAACAACCTACATGGAAAATCATTGAGCTTTGGGTCTTCCTTAAAAGATTTCTTCTACTAGAAGGTGAAGTGAGACTAGCAAAAATGTGCAGCCTTTTTCAGTATTTACAAATGGCTTCCATCCTGAGAAGGTGCCTAGAAGGAAATGCAGTTACTTTTCCTTTTACAACCACCACCCACATCTCATAGCCAGATTTCACTCACAGCAAAGGCTGATTCACCCATTCCCCCCCCGCCGCTATAGAAATACAATACATTAAAATGCACAGCCTTGGGGTTCAGCTTGTTAAATAAACGCTGAAGAGCAGAATATTCACTCCCCCTCTTAAGTGCTAGGAAGGCTGCTGATTTTCTTTTTCAAAAGGGCATATTTTCCACCTTGAATATATAGCTCATAGTGGCACTTCTATCAGGAGGAATAACTCTTCTGCTCAGCAGTTCATTTAAAACCACAAATTTGCAGCAGCTTTTGCATAGCTTCTGGTTTGACTCTTTTTACTATACAATAATAATAATAAAAAACTTTTGAAAACCTTTTTTCACCATGTGCAAAAGAGGTAGTTTCAATAGCAGAAAGATTCAGGGAGGAATGTTCTTTCCTACACACAACTAAAACAACTTCAAAGATTAAAGTCACAGGTGAATCAAGTCTTAAAGGAGAGAGAATAATATTAAGTCTAGATCGTAAACTAAGAAGGTATTTAGGGACATAATTATCTTGGCAGAAGCAGCTCTGTCTTCCATGGTAGCAAAATTAGCTATACTGAAATAAGCTGTTTTCCAGGAAATATTTTCAAACTTACAAAACTAAATTTTCCACATATTTTATGTGACTACTTTTGAAAGATAAATGAAGTATAATTGAGAATCGTATCTTAAAGTATTATAAAGAAATACACTTAAGAGCAGGAATAAGACCCTTTCATTTTAAAAAGTGTACAGCAATAAGGGCTGTCAGGCATAGCCTTGTACATCTAACAGTCACTTCTTGTCTCTCAGCTAATAAAATCTTCCATAAACACAAAATCACCAAGAAACACAGAATGCAGACCGTTTCTCCTGACAGAAAAAAAACATGCATTTACACTCAGCCTTACATCTTCAGGCTCTGCTGAACTCTTCATCTATTCAGACTGATGGAAATATAGGAACAGTAGCTTGGAACTCACAAATAACTCAGATCACAGCATCATTGTCTTTTTTCCTGAGAGAAAAGCAAGCTTGCTAATGAATCTAAAGCATCATACTGTATTCATTTTAAGGCATAGGAGTATTTCAATACAATTCATTGCTGAAAATGCCAGTGAGACAATAAGCAAGGGTACTTTCTTCAACAACTAGAGGCATTATAAGGTCACATACTTATAATATTATAAATTGCATAACAGTATAAATTTAAAATCAATTAAAATAGAAGATTTACCTTGCAAAATCCAGGATCCATGGATACAAGCAAGAAAGACAAATAATTTACTGCCACGGTTTCCAGCTCTGCTGCTCGCTTACTAGAAAACAAGAAGAGGAAAATCCACTTAGATTTCTAAGTTGTACCAAGGTTTTAGAAATGGCAATGTTCTTAGCGAAATTCCTTGAGACGGTCTGGGGTCATATTCTTTCCAAGAAGGAACAAAAAAGATGTTGGAGCCATAAATGTCTCTGCTCAAGTAAAAAGCAGAGGCAAGTGAAAGCCAAATAATACCAAATAATACTGTGTATTCACTGGTGCTCATGGGGAGCAGGTAACTGTTAACCACAGTAGCTTACAAAGCAGCTGACTAAGGGATCTGAAGGTGAAACTGACACAAATATTACACTTAAAAGACAGAGAAAATAGAAGTCTTTCCAGAAGGATTAACTTTTTTCCCACTGGTGATGGAAGCTGGCTCCTCCACAGCCTTTTCCATCCATGTCTCCAACTCTTCAGCCATGGCACACTGAATTGAAATCACAATTTCCCATCTGCCTTTATGGAACACATAGTAAAAAATCTACTCAAAAGCAAGGATATAGGAGTTAAGAAAAATGCTCACTTTTTGTTTGTCAGGACCAGAATGATTCCTTGTAAAGAAAACAAACCACAGCCTATACAAAAATCCAAACCACACTGATACCAAAGACTATGAGTGACTGTTATTTCTGAAGATTAATCTGAAATAGATGCCATGGGCTCTTTCAATCAACATGGCCCTGTAAGCCTTCCAGAAAGCAAATGAAGATAGCAAAATACTTTGGATCTTGCCATAAAGAAAATGTCTTTCAAATACCGGAAAAAGAATACTATGCACCTCTTCATAAAACATATCGTGGCCTGACAAAGATTAATTTGAAAAGTGAAATAACAGCAAGAAAAAATAAGAAAACAAATGTTCTTAACATTTTAAACTCGACTGCACAAACCTGCTTCCCTGACAGAAAAACTTGAGTTCCTCATTCACCTCACCAGCACCTCCTCAGAGATAAATTCAGCACAAGATTTGCTCCAGTTCCCCATTAGCTCCTTAGCATCTCATTTTCAGCCATCTTACTCCACAAAGGCATGTCAAATCGTGTGAAAATGAAAACTTCATACATTGTCTCTTTTAATGCTGATCTACAATGGGATTTAGCTGAAAATATTATACGCTAGACATCGTTATTTTGAAGAAATGAAATAACTCAGCAAATAACATAGAAATCCACCTCTAGGATTTACATGGAAAGGTTTAGGTGCAGGGATGCTGCAGGCAGTGGAGGTCTATCCCTACACCCTAACACCCACTGCTGCCAGAGCCTGGCCATGAGTGATGCTGGGTGTTCTCTGGGATAGCAGACTGAGGAAAACTGCTGCACAACAGCAGCTTGGAGAGCAGCTTGGTGAGCTGTGTGAGAGAAGTAAGATTCAAGGTCATTGCAGGGGGAGGGCAGGAGGTGCTCCAGGCATGGAACAGCAGCCCATGCAGCCCAAGAGAGGCCCACAGCAGTGCAGATGAAAAGAGCAAAGAAGGAGCAAAATGTGTGAGCATGCCAAATTCTGCGTCATCCAGTGCAGCTCAGCATGGGGGTAGGAAGAGGAGGAACTGGGAATGAAGGGGTGAAGCTAAAATTGTAAAGTAGAGGGTGGAGAAAGGTGTTTGTGGACTTTTTTTCCTCACCATCCCACTCCATTTTTAACTAGCAATAAATTTGGAGAATCTTTGCTAAGCTGAGTCTGTAACTGATAAGTGATCTCCCTGTTCTTACCTCAACACACTAGCTCTTTTTCTGTCTTACTTTCTATACATGTCCTGCTGAGGAGTAAAACAGTGGCCCGTGGTACTCTGCCAGCGCATTCACCACAGCTTCTCTTACGCACTCCTAGCAATTCACAGAATCACAGAGTGACAGACTATCCTGCATTGAAAGGGGCACACAAGGACCATCAAGTCAAACCCCTGGGACCACACAAACATAAAACCATATGTTTTTATTATGAAAGACAGACAGAGGTGTCCACTCCTATGGAGTGATGCTGCCACTAAGTTTAAGCCATCATTTCGAGGATATGTAAAAAAAAATATTCTGTTTCAGTGTTGTTCTGTGGTAAAGGCTACTACAGGACAATACTGCTTTGGTGAGAGCAAATATTTGACTATTCAGTGCACGCGCTCTATTATTGATTGGAAACACAGCTAGGGAGCAAAGAGTATAGAAACTGTGCCACCACTGCAATGTCTGAGTTCATTATTTTTGGACCACTTTATTTGTTTCAATGAAAGGTATTTTCCTTCAAAAGAAAACACAGCTATGTTAAGAATAGCAATCTTTCCATGCAGCTTTCCCACAGAAGCAGGAGAGCTTTCACACTGTGCTGGAAGCGTGTCTTGCAGTCTAAATACATATTCCACTGTACCGTTCTATAATGTATTGAATTCCTGAATGTATTATGTACTATTAAGCTAAATAAAGAGCAAGTTTCAAAGATTCAGAGCTAACTCACCTGGTGGTTTTAATGGAGAAGGGGAGGAGCAGTATTTGAACTCATAGCCTTTACTTTTTTCAAGTCTTCACTTCCTAGGGGATATTGTAACTATTTTTGAATTCTGCCTTCTGTTACTTTGGATTCTTCTCAGACTAAATATGGAACAAAATTAGAACAACCAAACAAAGCCATACAAATAAGCAAACCCACCATATCTCCTGAAGTTTGTTTCGTTTATTTTATGCTAAAGCAAATGGGAACTATTTTAAATATTGCAGGCACTTCCCTTCATTTTTTGCTGCAGAAATCACAGATTTAAAATAAAAATCAATCTTAGACTTAGGAGGCCAGGGAGAAATTAACTCTGAAATGTGCTTCAAAGGACACCTTAAGCAGCCTAATTTCTGTCCTATGTAACATGCAGTAGTACAGTGGAGTATTGATACCAAAATCTACCAAAGGGAGAAGCTCAAAAATCAAAATCCAAATGGCAAAAATATCTGTCTCTATTATATATAGAAAGCATGTTTGTGAAACCATCAGCTTAATATCCAAGAAGGAAACCCAAATGGAAAACAATTATGAGACACAGATGAGAAAGGAGAGGCCAGAAGGAAAGTACAAAACAAACAAAAAGATGCCTTTGATTCTTGGACTGTGCAGAGAAAACTCAGAACATTTTTACCAATCACAAGATTTATGGCAAAAAAAAAAAAATATATATATATATCCACAGGAATTACCCTTTGTTATCTCTAGAACATTTTACCTAAATCTGTGTATTTCAGTGCCTTAACTGCAATCTCAATCAAGCTGATGCTTGAAGGAAAATGACAACTGTCACAGAGATGATTTTGGAAGCATCACAATATCAAACAGGGATTCACCAGAGAACACTAGCAGGGACAGCTTGGAGATAATACAGAGATTTCAGAGCAATACACCAGAGCCATATAAAATGAATGAAGATTGTTTTGTTCTAAAAGCTCAAAATAAGCATGAGCATCAGGAAAGTAAGTTACATGGCCTATACAATCTAAAATATAGCAAACATTAAAGGCCACAGAGTTAAAATGTGGAGGTGCAACACAGCTGAAAAAGCTTACTGCTTTAAGAGTTAATCTGTTATATATCTTGTATGTTGAAAAGGAATAAAAATCCTATTCATCCTATTAATAATCCTATCAATACAGCTGAATGCTGTATCTTGACAGCATAGTTAATTAGTTTTATGTATAACTTAGGGGAAAGGTTTCAGGCATAAAATGATGAATTCTTTTGGCAATACAATACTGTAAGGCTAGTGGTGATGTTTTCCCTCAAACAAAATCACAGACTTTTTCAGAAGACTTCCAATGGGCACTTACAGACAATACATTAAGATCATCTGCTTGTTCTGGAAGTCTGTCATAGTTCAAAACATAAAATGGATAGTTCTCGTCAGGCATTACAGAATTGAACAAATAAAAACTCCCATAGAAGCCTAGGGCAATTGGTGTGGGTTTATTGTTCTTTAAGCAGATGTATTAGATTGTTTGCAATGTACATTAAGCTTAGAAACTCTTAAAAAAACAACAACAAACAACTAAATGAGCAATCAACTGTAGAATTAAACCATATCCCAAAGACTTGGTATTGAAGAAAGTCTTCTAAAAAAATCTGGTCTGTAAACATGACTATTAACAGGACTCTTCACCATCAGATTTATGAATATGTGGCAAGAATCCATTTTTCTGCCCTTAGCAGAGTTGACAAGTTGTGCCAGATCCCTGTAACCCACAAGTATTTAATTCTCCAGTAATATACTTCTTCTAGCAAAGGGGAGTTTCACTAATGAAATGGAAGTGTAGCTTCATTAGAGGAGGCATGACACTCAAATGCCCGCTGTTTCCTATTCAAAGTTACAGGACACACTATGCTCTGTAGACTTGCAATTGTGTTTTAGAATTTCAGGGCCTGCACAAGAAAATTCTGAAAATTAAAACCAAAACAAAACATTAAGAACAGACATTACAGTGGCTGCAACTGGAACTACTGAGCTTAAATAACAGAAAGAGATTAAAGTTTCTCTGGGGAAAAATGTTTCTACTTCTAAGCATAGTTTGGTGCTGAAATGTACAGCAGTTGTCTGCTGTAGTCTTTGCTCACCAGATGTTTTCATTTGCCCACCTCTAGTATCTCCAATAGCAACACTGATCACAAAGATTTAATGTGAGTTTCTCATGTAAGAATGCATATTTAGTTTTTGCTATACCAAAGTGGTCCTAAGTTAGTTTCAGATCTCAAGGACAAGATCATGACAAAAACCAATATGTGTAGTTTCAGTGAGACCTAAAATCAGGCCTTGTACATCACTGCAACAGTCAAGTCAGGAAAAATCCTTCAGTTAAGCTGCTGATTGTTGGCTAGCCCAGGTCAGCATGGTTAATCTTTTATTTTTTACTCAGAGAGGACCTACGTCTCTTTTAGGTCAGAGAAAAGTACAAAATACATGGATGCTATTTATTTTAGACAAGAATACATAGAGCAATTTCAGAACCATTGGTATGGCTTAACAAAATTGAACTGTTCCTAAAATCCATGGAAACTTTCAGTGACAGAAGAACTAATCAAGGGCTTACTTTGATCACCACTTCTCCAGCATACCCTGACACAAATTTGAGTTGCCTTGAGACTTAGTCTTTGTCTTCCACACTCGTGATTCACACTCCTTATTCACAGTCATATTTGCAAGTTCCTGAATTAAAAAAGTTACACCTATAAAATACAGTAGTTCTTCAGTACACATACATAAGATGTAATGCATTTTATAGCTGTAATCTACCTGTAATGTAATTGATATCTTTTAGTAGTATAAAACAGAATATAGAACTGTCACTATAACTAAATCAACTTTATATGAATGTTCTTATACAAAAGCAAAATGTTATTTGACCTTGCACTTGTAAGATGATGGATGATTCAAGTGCAGATCGGATTCATTTTAGTAGACTATGTTTATAAAATACATGACATTTGTCTTCAGATTGGGGAACTGAGCTCTTGCCCCCAAGGTTTCAAGTAATCTTAGTGGAATTGTAGTCTGGAAAAGCATACCAATACATTTATGCTTTCCTTACCCTTTGGCAACATTAGTTTCAGGATAAGAGCTCCAGCAGCAAATATTTTGTTCAGTAGTCAAGGGCTTGGTGCAGCTAGTCAAGCAAATCGAAACACTCAGAACTCCAGATGCTTCATTTCATGAATTCACCCCAAAGCAAACAGATTACCATCTGGGCATATGAAACAGAAAGATAAAATACACACTTAAATTAGTTTGTGATTGTGAATACAGTGCTTGTAGTTTTAGTACATATAGGAATAATATTATTTTAAGAGATAAAATACTATGAATTTCAAGTGCTTTCTGCCTGAATGGTATCTCAGATATTAGATTTTGATTGGAGGTTTTGGATGAAATCTTACGTATTTTAACTCAACTGTTTAACACTCCAAGAAGATACAGAACTTTGTCCCAACACTATTGATAATATCCGGTCTAGTGATTTATTTTTCCAATCGCTGTACTTCATTTTATATATTCAGAAAATGTACTGAGCCTATTTAAAACATATTGCTTCTGAGAATGAACTTAACTGACCCCCAAAGTTGAACTCATTTCCCCAGGAGGCCTTTACAAAATCTTTTTCTTATCTACGTATGGGTTAAAGGTTCACACTGTAAATACATACAAAACAGATCATAAACTCTTCCCCCATAATTTCTACACAAATGTACTTCACCCCTTGTAAAATCCTGAAGATTTCCTGCTTTGAATACCTATATGGAATCTTGGACCCACTGACAATCTTCCATCTAGTCTAGCTGGGCTTATACCTCACTCTTCATGTTTTTTGCCACAGGAACAAATTTCATTGTAGGCTAAAGTTTGTAAAGCAGTGTGGCCTGAAATCTGGCCCAGGGAAGTCTGCATCACAGAACAAATGCATCAGCAAAACACTGAGCAATGAAGGATCTGAATTTCAGAGATGAGATAGCCAGTCCTTTGTGGACAGAGAAACTCCCAGCAAAGGCATTCTCTGTGCATGTGTTTCTCCACTGTCTTGCCAGATAAACAAGTCATTGGAATAGTGATGCAGGAGGGAGAAACGTTTCGGGCTTAGGAGATTACGGATTTGGTGCAGGTAAACTGGGCTTGAGCTAAATGCTCTTGAATCCTTGCCACCTACAAATGCTTAAGGCTCTGTACTGGGAGAAGCACCTTCCATCTGGGAAATACGCAGATCCCATTCCTATCTGTACTGCATTTACAATAACACAGCTCCTGCAAATTCCCTGGTGCTTATTATGTAATCAACCCTCACATTGCTGCAATTTATAATCCCAGTAAATATCCCAGCTATCTGTATTGGAAAATTAGGGGCAAAATATTTCAACTGGCATCTAGTCCTAGAGTATATTAGTTAGTACATTAGTAACATTAGTTCCTAATATTAAAGGAAGCTGCATTCTTTCAGTTGTGTAAGTTGTCATAATCTTTTAGTGGAAGTTGTTTCTTTCTTTTTTTTCTAATGGTGCTTTAATGGTGTTTTTAGGCAACACACAGCAAGATGTGCCATGTCATAAAGGCAAGCACGATCATCAGTAGTACTTTCACACATCTAGGACAGTATTGATCTAAGAAGTCTTCAGATTGAAGAAAAAGACATACTGCAAAACAATTAAAAAAATGAGAAGAGAGAATGAAAAAACCAACCGTATTGCTGTTTTCCCACATGGGTACAAAGTTTATCTGTTAATGACCCTCCATAAGCAATCCAAATGAACTCCTAGGAGTTTCTACAATCTTGATATGTGATTGAGATTGGGAAGAAAGCTTAAACTTCTCTAGTGTTTGATTTAGGGATACAGTCTAATTCCACAAGATGCTTAAACATGCGCACGGCCCTAATTCTTCTTTATGCAGACAACATAGCCAGATACTGAGCTTTCCACCCCATGGTAATCTGAGAACTCTTCCTCTCGTGACTTTTAACACTAACACCAGATGTATTAGGGATTATCTATCTGAGAATATTTTCATCCTGTTTTCAGAAACGACTCAACAATTACAGTCTCTTGAACTTAACAATGAAACAGAATCATGGAACAGATCTGGAAAAGCCTATCATTTTCGGGAATGAGGAAACAGATTTACTACACCAAATCCAATTTTTCTCCATGACCTTGGAAAGAATACATTAACGGCTCTAAAGTTCAGCTCACCAGTTGAGACTGATCTGTCGGACTTTCATGACACAGGAAAAGGTTTGCAAGTTAAAGATCTACTATAGTTTCTGAGTTGGCTTTTGTGATGTAAAGTTTGATGCACTTCAACTTAGCAAAATTGTCTGATTTCTTCCTCCTTCTAACCAAATATGAAAAATGGCAATGCAGGAAATCAGAATGGTCATCTTGAATAAAAAACTAAAACTTTTTTTCCTTTAAGCAATGTCTTTTAAGAGTTGTACTGATCTGTCCAATACACTTTTAAATGGGCCAAAGGTTTGACAATGGGCAAAGCATCTTCCATTTAGTTCTCATAGACATTAAACTCCTACAGTGAAAATGTCCAAAACAGAGGCAAGCCCTCCTCCCAAACACCAAAACACTGACTGTTCCTTCATCCTGAAACTGGAGTGCAGTGACACTGCATTCATAGTGGAAAATACAAATAAATAATAAATAATAAATATGATAAATAATAAAGTACTACTTCGACAAATAAAAACAACCCAACCCTTTCATTCCAGCTCAGTGAATGAACATGTTGTGATTCTACTACAGTGACTGATATTTAATTATTAATAATCTATAAATATTATAGAAAATACTGACTCTACTAGAAAGCATTGTTGTAATGCTAGCAAGAAAGAAAACATTACTTCGAATGGCCCTTCTATTTGCATCTTATACTGAACAAGGCCTTTCTACCTACTGCAGTATTTGATCTAGTGAAACAAAGATAAAATTCTGAGCCATATAACTAAAAATGATTGGTCAGTACATACACAGGAAAATATTTGACTTTTTCTCTCTCTTTTTTTCTATGCAAAGGAAGCAACATTTTTCAGAATACTTTTGTGGCATCTGACACTGTTTTTGGTTTTGTTTTGTTTATAAATTACAATTATTACTTAAGAAATATAACAAACTTCACATTTTTTTCTTAAGAAGGGGGAAAAAAACCAAACGTGTAAATATCTGTGTTTATTGAGAACTAGAAGTTAATAAGATCCTGGGAGAATTTAAGTCAGTTACTGTGAAGTTCAGGCTTGACAACCAGGATAAGTAAACTCTGAAATACTTGTCTTCTGCCACTCTATGCTGTACAGCTCCAAACTGCTTCCTTTCTCTCAGTCAGAAAGTAATTAATACAGAAATCTTGAAAGAAACTTTCTAAACTAAAAAAGTCAGGATCCATTCGCCCTTTCCCCAGAGATACGCATGGCGTTATTGTGATGGATTAAGAATGCAGCAGTTACTGAGTTACTTTTGAAGAAATATATCTATATACCATGTTTGTGGGTTTTTTTGATTCTTCTTGTTTTTTGGTTTTATTTTTATTTTTGTCTGTGTTTATTGGCAAAGGTAAGTGTTCAGCTGAAAGTGTAAATTATTTCTTTTACAATCTGGTACATTGAGTCAGAAGTGTTATAAGCTCAAAATATGTCTGTACGTGCATCATAGCAGATTTTATGGCCAACAGCAAACTGTAAGTAAATACAACTGCAGAAAGAAACCAGTCTGACATATTGAATAAACTTTACTAAGTATACAAAAAATGAATATTAATCACTCGGTGTCATTAAGAAATTACATGGAGGTCCATAACTGTCAGCATTTACAGTCTGAATTCAGACTTCATAACTGCCTTTGGTAGTGGCTATAAACTACTGTGTAAGCTTACATTAAGAACTCTACCACTTTAAGTGACTTTATTTCCATGATCTGCACATACCAATTTCTTCATGCTACTCAGCTTCGCTGAGATTGTTTTTAAATAATGTGAATATTTGCTTCTGCTAACTTTAACGCTTAGTATTGTTATTTCCAATCCCCACCTCCCACCCCCTCCTGATCTAAAAATCTAAAATAAGAGTATGGATAGTTAGGCACAAAATAAGTCAGTTCAATGTAAGATACAGCAGATAGTTTCAGTAAGTTAATATTAGCTTTGAATTTAGCCATTTGAATACTTCCCTATAAAAAGAAGTGTGTAAAACAGGTGAAACCACTGTGGGCAAGGATGGCTATGTAAACAGGCCTTTCATTTTAAAAGAGACTAAATATTATAAAAACAGGTTAAAATGTGTGTGTGTGTGTGTGTGTGTGTTTGCGGGGGAGAAGAGGGAGGGAAGAAGTATTAAGTCATTTATGTTCGAATACAAAAAAAGTAGTAATTCATTTAAAAGTATATGAATTAAATAGCCAGAATTATTGTTTGCTTTACATCCAAAAACATCCTCAGGTACAGCAGGCTTTCTATAATGAGCTTTTATTTCTGAAAAAAAAGATCAACGCATATCCAGAAGGTGTACTATAATAAGAATACTATTTTATTAATGTAATATATGCACTAGTTTCACTTCTTGTAGAGTGTGAAAATGTATGGTACACTTATATAGGCAGTACGCTTTATTATCACACCGTGGCAAGAGCTGGAAGCAACCATCCATCACAGAGAAGGCAAAAATTCTGCTTTGTTCGTGTAAGTAAAAACACATTGCTGCTAGTTGTTTACATCACTCTATCTGAGAAGCTAATATTACCATTAGTATGAGACGCCTTCGTGTGTTTAAAACACAATGAGCATTACTTTTTCAAAATATCACAACAAGTTGTCTTATCTCCGACATATAAATGTGATTTTATCAAATTCAAATGATTTAGGTTAACCACAATCATCCCCTTTGTGGTTTGTTTTCAATTCAAGTCTGCAAACTGAAATCGTCTTCCCCACCTGCTCAAGAGAGTCAGAAATGAACTGAGATTCACTGACTGACACAATTTTGCAGTTAAGGATATCTCTCCATCGCTAATAAACTCTAACACGCAATGCTTTTGCTGTTCTATTGCTCATTCCTCTCAGTTGTAAGGAATGACTTAACTTTCAAGGTTATACTTTTTGGAACCACAACATAAGCAGGCGTTTCAGCAGCTTATTTAGTAACATAAAAATGACTCGGGTTTTCACTCGCACAAAAAACACAAAACCCCTTTTAGACACATTCATACAGTAAATACAATGGAACAGAGACTTACTGACTTTTGCCAAATTATAGAGATCCATTATTTTCCATAATTAATTTACAGTTGAATAGTGTCTCTAACAGGACATGCAAATCAGAATTATGATGCTGTGCAGAATTCCAGTCATGCTTGAAAACCCTCAAAATGCCAATACAAAGAATCCTCACTGAAAACATTCTAATATGGAGGGGAAAAAAAAAAAAAAAAAAAAAAAAGCCTGAAAAATACAGTTAAAATAATGCATGTTTCCAAAAAGAACTTAGAGACTCAATTATCTTTTTAGAGATTGAAACAATCAAAATGTAATTTTCAATGAAATATAGATCTATGGAAAATGATTACTATGCACTTCTCAGATTCTGGATCAGAACTGCACTATTTGTAAATAAATGGAAAAAGTACATATTTTTAAGATATCCTGGAGTTTACTTACACAGAGAATTCAGTTGTCTTTGTTTATACCTCCTTTCAGCATCTAATGGGAGGCTATAAGAAATAGGATGGATTCTTTAGCAAGGTCTAGATAGATAGATAGAACAAGGGGAAATGTTCTTAAACTGTAAGAGATGTAGACTGGATATATGAAAACGTATGTTATGGTAAGTATTGTGAAGAACAGTTTGCCCAGTGAGGTGGTGGATACCCGTCCCTGGAGACATTCAAAGACCAAGCTCTGAGGAGTTCATGTCCCTGTAGCTGTCCCTGTTCATTGCAGTGGAGTTGGATCAGATAACCTTTAAGGGTCCCTAACAACTTAATCATATGATTCTATGATTTTAGAGATCTAAAAATGTAAGAAGAATGTAAAATGTTTCTTCACCTATGAAGAATGAGATTCACAGTGATGAAGTTTCTACTCACAACTCCTTTCCAGGAATCAGTGTCGTTCACACATTCCAGAGGCTGTTTCACTGATGAAGATTTAAGATTAGAGCAGTTGCAGATGCCAAAAGAAAAAGCAACCCATACTTTCCTTCTCAGTTTCCTTCCTTTGTCATCTGCCCCAAGGACATCAAAGCTCAAATAAGGATGGGAAGCCTCCTGACTTCCAGCAGAGCAAAGAGAGAAAAATGAACAATTGCTAGTCCTGATGCATGGCTGTGCTATTCTGTTTGAGAGGTATCTATGTTTAACAGAGATTTTATAACAAATAATAAATGGAAAAAAGAATGAAACTGCATATGCAGAATTAACCCAGCTAGCTGTTTTGGTGAGGCTGAGATAGGCATTAACAATAACCCAAAACCCTTCAGCACCAGGGTATAAGCCTTTGAATGGCAGAGAAAGAACATGCATTAAGGACTTCTGCAAGGCGTAAAATCAGAAAACTTACTTAACAGCTGGATGTGAGTTCAGAAACCATGTCTTGTTTTTACCATCATATATATTATTACAAGAAATATGGTAAAAAAAACAAAACAAAACAAAACCAACTGCAAGCAGTGCTCTAACGATACCCTGAGTGGCTGTCAATTGTGAGAAGTGAGAAGACATGAGAAGTGCAGAACAGAGTGGCAAAAATACTCTAGTGATTAGTTGTGGCACCAGAGAAAATCAAACCATGGTTAAAAGGAGGAGCAAGGGAAAAACTTGTTAGTTAGTGAAGAGAGCAGCTGACAGGCAGTGCTCATACTGTCAGGTATGCTGCACCCAAACCAGGTCTTGAAGTCCAGCCAGGTTTAATCATCTCAGACTGTGAGTAATGATTACTCAAGAGGGGAAAGAAATTAGCTGGAATAGCATTTTTTATGTCTCTATAGGAGAGCATCATGAAACTGCTATTTGTAAAACTATTCTTGCAGATTCACTCTTTGTGAACTCTATTTGTTTACCTTCAGTGTTTCAGTTTATTCCATGAACCCCCTACCCCCTACTCTCCCACCCCCACCCAGTTAGGGCTTGAAACCCTTCAAGGCCTCTTCACCACCTCCCATGCTGTTATATTTGGTACAGATACACTGGTACAAAATCTGTTCAATAAGATTTATTGTATTTAATATACACATACCCATATATCCCACATTATTTGCAGTGGCACTGAAAGTCTTCCCTATTCTCTTGGAATTCTTAGAATCTCCACCTAATTTTAAGCATAGCAACTTTACAAGGTAGGTGTTTTAGCATGATAAAGGTGGCAAAATGTGAATAAAAATCAGCACTCAGGATAGATGCAGAGAAGTATCAAGAACTTGTGCCTAGTAGAATCTGGGCATTGGGTTCATTTTAAAGGTCTGGCAGCAGTCTTTAATCCATCTGAAGACATTCAGATTACTTTTATCAAGTTGGGACCTGAAATATGATTTGTGATGTCCAGGCTAGTCTGTCAAAACCCTAACATCCATAATTTATTTTAGCTGTCAAGCAATGCTGTTACACAATTCCTAAGATAACCACAAGCAGCAAAACTTACTTTACTACTTCTCCTCTGAGTTCTGTCCTGAGGAGATTTTAAAAGCTAATTTTTGGCTTTTTTAAATTAATGACAAAGTTCACTGTAACTTTAGTACTATAGGATTAGGGTCTTGGACTCCTAACAATGCTTTCATTTCTTTTCTATAACTCACTGGAGAATGAATAGCACTCTTTCAAATACAGTGACTTTGCCTTATGTGTTTTGTAAAGTGCTTTACGCATTTCCCATGGACTATAAATAATGAGAATGAAAAGTGGTTATTTCAAGTAAGAAAGAGTGTTTACAAGAGAAAGAAAATATAGTGTTCCTTTATATTCTCTGCAGAATACAAAGCAGAACCATGGTGTCTCCTCACTTTTCAGAACAACATGAACAAAAAGGTCACAGAGAGAAAGGGGGAACAATACACAGGAGAATCACCAGCAAAAAAGATGAAATCTGAGACAACTCAAATTTCAGTTCTCCCCTCAGAACAAATTATCTACAAGACAAGCTGTCATGGTTTTGTAATTTTGTAATTTTGCTATCAGTATTCCACATCATAACATCATGTCAAGTATGGATACTTCTGTTGAATGTGCAGTCCACAGAAGAAGACTACATATCCCAGAGAACAACAGGAGTAACAATAAGTCACGGGACCAGGACTCTATATAATCTCGTTCCCAGGCTGGAGTGCCCTCCTTCTTCTCTCGAACTTCTCGGAGAGTGGGAAGCGTTCCAGCCGTGTCGCCTAGAGTTCACAGTAGGCCTCTCGGTTTTCGGAGACTCTCTCTCTCTGTTTCGTTCGATTTTGTTAGCCTTAATTATATTATATTGTGTTATCTTGTATTTCGATATCATATTTAGTAAAATAAGTTTTTCCTCCTTAGATTGTCGCTGTTTTATCCCACTCCCCTTTTCCCCCTCCTTTCCGGGCCCCGGGGGGGGGGGCGTGGGGTGGCTTCCCCTGTCACGGGCATAGGTAAATCTAAGTAACCCGTGACAGATTTTTTGGTGGAGAATGCGGGCATAGAGCTTTTTAGCTTTTAGAACAACTCTCTCTTTGCTCTTAAAGAGCTTCGTTACGGGAGTGTTGGGAGTGTTATCTTTCCGTAGCTGCTCACGGAGAACGTGACCTTGAAATACCAGACAAATTGTCAACATTAAGGGCTGCTGTACATTCTCAGCACTGCTATCTAACTTTTGTGTAGAAAACAAAGGGATTTCTTTCTCCCTTAGAGCAAAGCTAGCTAGTTCTGACTTTTACAGAGCCTGCCAGCTATGAATCCACTCTTCATCCCAGTTGCTCTGTTTAAGGGATTGAAAGCAATTATGATCTTCTTAAAGTATTGGTCAACTATTAACACCATAATTTGGTGTTGTGGAATTGTGCAGATATATAGCCTAGTAAGGTAGATACTGATGGAGACACCTGCCTGGTACTTTTACGAGATGTGGTATGGTCAGAATTTTGGCATCTACACCCCAGATGGAATTGTGAATCTTACAAACACTTGCATCCCAGATGAAACAGGCAATTTTACAAATACTTGCATCCCAGATGGAACAGGCAATTTTACAAACACCACCATGTTTAATTCATTGTACAGGCTAAATAAACCCTTTTTATTTAGGTTGTACTCTCAGATTTCCACACGCTTTTCAATAACTGAGATAGGGTTCATACTTGCATTCATGTTATCACTATCAATGCATGCATATATGTTCCTATGCATTCGTTCTATGCGGAAGTCTCCTCCAGAACCAGAGAATGATGACTGGCAGGGAATATGGAAAGGTTTAGGAAAAGTCTTAGAAGCATGGGGACCCGCAGTGTCATGGGATTTCACTCTTGAACACCTAAGGGACCCTAAGAAATTAAGTGAGTATTTGGGTCAGAGATCTAAGGAGGTAAACCTTATGTGGGGTTTGGCTTATGCATACCGTGCTTTGTATCATACTATTCTGGAGAGAGAGAGTTTCCGATCTGAGATTCAAGCCCAAGTTAATTCTGATCAGTCACAGGAGGCATCAGTAGCAATATCAGTTGCCCCTGTGGAAGGCAAGAAATGGAAACGGGTGTCCATGCGTCTAGAACGAAAAGAAGGAGAAGCACAGGGGGGGCCAGCAGAAGACCCAGGTGCCGGGCATGGAGCAGTACCGAAAAAAGCAAAGGCAAAAACCAAGAGGCATGAAGAAGAGACTGATGATGAGGAGGAAATCACCTATTGTCGACCTCTGAAGCTGACTGAAATCCAAGGCTCAAGAAAGGAGTTCACACGGCGTCAAGATGAAGGTATCCTTGCTTGGTTGCTTCGCTGCTGGGACAACGGGGCCAACAGCTTGTCTCTAGATGGTAATGAAGCTCGCCAACTAGGAAGCATTGCCCAAGATGCAGGTATCGACAGAGGGATTAGCAGATGTTCGGATGGAGCTGCTACTCTCTGGTTGCGGCTGTTAGAAGCCGTGAGAGAAAGGTACCCCTATAAGGATGCTTTGAAGCCTAAATTTGATAGTTGGAATACCGTCCAAAAAGGTATTCAGCGCCTGAGGGAATTGGCCATGGCGAAAATGTTGTACAGCCCTGATCCAAGCGAACTTGACCCAGAGAGAGTGAGGGCCGATCCTGACATGTGGCAGAAAATCACAAGTACAGCACCAGAGAGAATGGCACAGTCATTGGTAACAGGTTCTAAAGGATTCGTGGACAGATGGCCCCGAGTTGTTGAGCTGATTATAATGCTTCAAACCACCGATCAGCAGCTCCCCCAACTGCATGCCGCAGTTTCTGCCATCTCACGGCTAGAAAACCGAGTAGATGAAATGTGCAAGAAATTGTTTCCATCAACTAATTGTAATGATCCCGTAACAGTATCAGAAACAACTGATGAAGGTCAATCCTCGTACGGGCCACCAGGTCTAATGAAGGATCTGATCAAACTAGTCCAGTCCTACTCCCCACCTGCATCATCAAAAGTCTCAGCTGTTAAACGCACACGCTTCCCAGCTCGAGCAAAGAACAACAGTACGATTGCACCGCGTGTTTCCATGTGGCGCTACCTACGTGACCGTGGAGAAGACATGAGGAAGTGGCATGATCAGCCCACGTCTGCACTACGAGCACGGGTGAAAGAACTACTAGACATACCAACCACCAGTGGAGTTGCTCCAGTCATCACAGGTAACCAATAGAGGGGCCCTGCCCTCAGTCAGGGGAGGGAAAGGGATAATAGAGTTTATTGGACTGTGTGGATTCGATGGCCTGGCACATCAGAACCACAGAAATATAAGGCACTGGTGGATACCGGTGCACAGTGCACCCTAATGCCCTCCAGTCATGAAGGGACAGAATCAATCCATATTTCTGGAGTGACTGGGGGCTCTCAAGAATTGACTGTGCTGGAGGCTGAAATAAGCCTCACTGGCAAAGACTGGCAAAAACATCCTATTGTGACTGGCCCAGGGGCTCCATGTATACTGGGTATTGATTACCTCAGGAGGGGGCATTTCAAGGATCCTAAGGGGTATCGATGGGCCTTTGGGATAGCTGCTGTAGACATGGACAACATTAAGCAGCTGTCTGTTTTGCCTGGCCTGTCAGAGGACCCGTCTGTTGTGGGGCTGCTACGAGTAAAAGAGCAGCAGGTACCGATTGCTACAAAGACAGTGCACAGACGGCAGTATCGCACCAACAGGGATTCCTTGCTTCCCATTCATGATTTGATTCGCCAGTTGGAGAATCAGGGAGTGATCAGTAAAACTCACTCACCTTTTAACAGTCCCATATGGCCAGTGCGTAAAGCCAGTGGAGAATGGAGGCTGACAGTAGACTACCGTGGCCTGAATGAGGTCACACCCCCATTGAGCGCTGCTGTGCCGGACATGTTGGAACTCCAGTACGAGCTGGAGTCAAAAGCAGCCAAATGGTATGCCACCATTGACATTGCCAATGCCTTCTTCTCTATTCCTTTGGCCGCAGAATGCAAGCCACAGTTTGCCTTCACCTGGAGGGGCATTCAGTATACGTGGAACCGTTTGCCCCAGGGGTGGAAACACAGCCCAACCATTTGCCATGGGTTGGTCCAAACTGTACTGGAACAGGGTGGTGCTCCTGAACACCTGCAGTACATTGATGACATTGTTGTGTGGGGCGATACAGCAGAAGAAGTTTTTACAAAAGGAGAGCAGATAATCCGGATTCTTCTACAAGCTGGCTTTGCTATTAAGCGAAGCAAAGTAAAAGGACCTGCCCAGGAAATTCAGTTCTTAGGTATAAAGTGGCAGGATGGACGTCGTCACATCCCAGCAGATGTGATCGACAAAATCACTGCCATGTCTCCACCAACTAGCAAGAAAGAGACACAATCTTTCCTGGGTGCAGTGGGCTTTTGGAGGATGCACATTCCAAACTACAGCCTCATTGTAAGCCCCCTTTATCAGGTAACGCGGAAGAAGAATGATTTTGCATGGGGCCCTGAGCAGCAGCAGGCTTTCGAACAGATTAAACAAGAGATAGCCCGTGCTGTAGCCCTGGGGCCAGTACGGACTGGACAGGATGTAAAGAACATCCTCTATACTGCTGCTGGAGAGAAAGGCCCCACTTGGAGTTTGTGGCAAAGAGCCTCAGGAGAGACCCGAGGCCGACCCCTGGGATTCTGGAGTCGATCATATAAGGGGTCTGAAGAGTGCTACACTCCAACTGAGAAGGAGATCTTAGCCGCGTATGAGGGGGTTCGGGCTGCTTCCGAAGTAGTCGGGACTGAAACACAGCTCCTTTTGGCACCTCGACTGCCAGTGCTGAACTGGATGTTCAAAGGACAGGTTCCCTCCACCCATCATGCTACCGATGTCACCTGGAGCAAGTGGATTACGCTGATTACACAGCGAGCGCGAATGGGAAACCTCAATCGTCCAGGAATCCTAGAGGTAATCATGGACTGGCCTGAAGATAAAAAGTTTGGAACATCACCAGCAGAAGAGGTATCACGTGCTAAAGAGGCCCCACCATACAACGAATTACCAGAAAATGAAAAGAAATATGCCCTATTCACTGACGGATCATGTCGCATTGTAGGGAAGCATCGCAAATGGAAAGCTGCTGTGTGGAGCCCCACACGACAGGTTGCAGAGGCCACTGAAGGTAAGGGAGAATCAAGTCAGTTTGCAGAGGTAAAAGCTGTCCAGCTGGCCTTAGATGTTGCTGAACGGGAGAGGTGGCCAATGCTGTATCTTTATACTGACTCATGGATGGTGGCAAATGCCTTATGGGGGTGGTTACAGCGGTGGGAACAAAATAACTGGCAACGGAGGGGAAAATCTGTTTGGGCCGCTGAACTATGGAAGGACATTGCTTCCCGAACAAAGAATATGGTTGTAAAGGTGCGTCATGTGGATGCACATGTGCCCAAAAGTCGGGCTTCTGAAGAACAACAAAACAACCATCAGGTAGATAAAGCTGCCAAAATTGAGGTGGCTCAAATTGACTTGGACTGGCAGAATAAGGGTGAATTATTTCTAGCTCGATGGGCTCATGAGACCTCAGGTCATCAAGGAAGAGACGCGACATATAAGTGGGCCAGAGACCGAGGGGTGGACTTAACCATGGACGCTATTGCGCAGATTATTCATGATTGTGAAACATGTGCCATAATTAAACAAGCCAGAAGGATGAAACCTCTCTGGGAGGAAGGGCGATGGCAAAAGTATAAATATGGGGAGGCGTGGCAGGTTGATTATATCACCTTGCCACGATCTCGCAGTGGTAAGTGTTATGTACTCACCATGGTAGAGGCAACCACTGGGTGGCTTGAAACATACGCAGTACCCCATGCTACTGCTCGAAACACCATATTAGGTCTTGAGAAACAAGTCCTGTGGCGACATGGCACTCCAGAAAGAATTGAATCTGATAATGGGACACATTTCAAAAATTCTCTTATAAATACTTGGGCCAAAGATCATGGCATTGAGTGGATTTATCATATTCCCTACCATGCACCAGCTTCTGGAAAAATTGAACGATATAATGGGTTGTTGAAAACTATGTTGAAAGCAATGGGTGGTGGAACATTTAAGCACTGGGAGAAGAATCTGGCAGAAGCCACTTGGTTGGTCAATACTAGAGGATCTGTCAATCGTGATGGTCCTAGTCAATCTAGCCCCCTACACACTGTAGAAGGAGATAAGGTCCCTGTTGTACATGTAAAGAACATGTTGGGAAAAGCTGTTTGGGTCCTTCCAGCTTCTGGAAAGGGCAAACCTATCCGTGGAACTGTCTTTGCCCAGGGACCTGGGTGCACTTGGTGGGTAATGCAGAAGGATGGGGATGTTCAATGTGTGCCACAAGGGAATTTGATGCTGGGGGAATGCAGTCAATAATTTTATGTATCTATATATATATATATATGTTTGCATGTGTAGTGTATTTTAGTTATTATAGTTGTACATTTAGTTATGTTACATGCAATTCTACTATTTAGCTATCACAATTTTACATACGTGTATATATATGTATATATATGTATATATTAACCATGATGTAATAATGTAGAATAAGGGGTGGAATGTCATGGTTTTGTAATTTTGTAATTTTGCTATCAGTATTCCACATCATAACATCATGTCAAGTATGGATACTTCTGTTGAATGTGCAGTCCACAGAAGAAGACTACATATCCCAGAGAACAACAGGAGTAACAATAAGTCACGGGACCAGGACTCTATATAATCTCGTTCCCAGGCTGGAGTGCCCTCCTTCTTCTCTCGAACTTCTCGGAGAGTGGGAAGCGTTCCAGCCGTGTCGCCTAGAGTTCACAGTAGGCCTCTCGGTTTTCGGAGACTCTCTCTCTCTGTTTCGTTCGATTTTGTTAGCCTTAATTATATTATATTGTGTTATCTTGTATTTCGATATCATATTTAGTAAAATAAGTTTTTCCTCCTTAGATTGTCGCTGTTTTATCCCACTCCCCTTTTCCCCCTCCTTTCCGGGCCCCGGGGGGGGGGGCGTGGGGTGGCTTCCCCTGTCACGGGCATAGGTAAATCTAAGTAACCCGTGACACAAGCAAAGGCACCATGCTTTCAGCCCTAAATAAGCACCTGAAAAACATGCCGTTTCTGATCACCATACCAGCTAATTCACCAACACTCTAGTGAACATGGCTTGACTGAGATATAAACCACAACAAAGCTTAATTATTTTGCTTCAGTCCTTCCTGCATGATTTTGAAGGAACATACATAATTTCAATTCACTCCCACATGAAATGAACACTGGAAATTCTGCCTGATGTTTGACAAGTAGTGTCTAAGAAGATATTGTGCATTGAAGTCCGGGTGACATACTACTTGGTTAAAGCATTAAGCACTCAGACCCTGGCACAACAATAATGATCTGCCTGTTTCTATGAAAGCTTACATTTGCTTTCCAATGACCTCTCAGCAGGAGCAGTGACCACCTTGGTGCAGCAGGTTGTTACCTGGCACATAGCTGTTAACTTGCAGAGCTGACCAGTGGCTGGTCCCCAGCCCATGGCTACTTGCATGAGGCAGGTTCTGTTTCCACTTCCACCTCTTTCCTCCTCTCTTGCTCCTCAGTGCTCCTGGCTGCGTGATCCTACCACAGACCTTATTCCAGCTGGACAGTCCTCTTAGACAAAGCTCACTGGTCTAGCTACATTTGTTTTCTGTCAGGTCACAATATTGAGTCAGCTTATAGAGAAGCCTGTACATCAGCAGAGCCAGAAAATAAGCAGACATCAGGAAGGTGCACACAGCAAGCACCTGAGTAGGTAGCTCAGGATAGATAAGAGTGAAGTAGGGGAAGCCAGGGGACTGCCCTTTGATGCAACTGCAGGTTTTAAACCTTCTTTACACCATTTCATGGAACTGCACCAACAGGAGATAACATCATCAAGTTTTATGCTTTACATGGGCTTAATTTTTCATATAAGTGCTCTAGAGCACCTAGATATGCCTGTGGCAAAAGGATAAAATGAAGATGACTGCAACACCGTTTACAACAGCTGTTAGAAAAGAACAGAATTTATTGTCAAGAGCTTGGCTAACCCATCTAAAATGATAATGACAAATGATAGCATTAGCAGTTACAGAACCAGCAGACATTACACAAATTCTTATGATTCTTCTGAGATTAAATAAATAAATAACCTCTAATTCCACAGGGGAAAACTGCAAGCAAAGTCTAAAGATATTCAATTATTAGTCAGTTCTTTTTAAAAATCCTGAATTGTTTCCATACTATCCGTGTTCACTTTCTGCAGATTTCTACCGGCACACAGAAATCATTAACAAAAAGAATGGCTGCCCTTTTCAGCAAATACTGCAGAAGGTAACTTCTCAATTCATAATTCACATGGGGAGCATGATTCAAGGAGCTGCCGTATTCATGCAGCCAAGAAACAGAAATATATCATACTGTCTATGGGGCCATAAAAACATGTTCAAATGCAGGATACCTGGTGGAATACTTAGAGCAAAAAAAATAACATAAATAAATAAATAAATAAATGTGGGAGCACTTTACTGCTTAAAAGAACCTACTGCATCTGTGAAGCAACCAAACACAAGTGCTGCTCTGAAAGTAATACCTCCTGTTTTATGATTTTGGCCCACGACATCAGAGGTGAATGTTGGTGGTATGGCAGTAGAGGGTGAACCTTTCCATCAATACTCCATTCCATTCTGTTGCCAGAATAATATCAGGCACCATACCAGTTTGAGGACCACAGATCACAATGCCAATCTGGGCTGGACTGCCCTATCACACTGAATAGTCTGGATTTGGCGCCTTATGACTTTCACATATTTGGACTGATAAAGATGGACTGCATGGGAAGCATTCTCCTAGTGTCTCTTGTAGTATCCATGGAAATAAATAAAAGGCATTACTTTTGGAGTGACATACGTATATTTGAAATACTTTGTACGTCTTAATTTGCTTACAGAGTGAAAGGGTATACGACTCTGCAGAATGTTCAGACATTAACATCTTGCTCTTCCAATGTTGAGTCTTCACCATGTTCACATGGGCAAGAAACACACAGTTCCCTTATTTAATATTACTGTCAAAAATGAACATGTTATAAACAGAAAAATGGAATAGAGGGTGGACATGAACATCGGTGAAAGTTCCTGTGAACCACTTAGACTGCATGGAAACAGAGTTGGAAAATGTGATCTCATAAAAGTGAATTATTTTCTTAAGAACTATTGGTGTCAGCTGTTCAGCTTTGTGAAGTTGTTTTCAGCATCTTTTTGATTATAGTCTGCAGTGCTGTGATCCAACACTGAAGAACCCTCCTGAATTCACTAAAGAAATTACCAGTAAGATCTAAAATGGAAGAAAGAAATCTTACCTCCCAGTCCTTAACTGCAACTGTAACATCAAATTCAGATGTAAGTGGAAGTTTGGGACTGTCTGCAAAACAACTAAAATTTCTTCTCAAATCAGAAGACATTTCACACTCCATTACTGTCCCTCAAAAGCTTAAGACTGGACAGATTTTGATACTGTCATTTTGATATAGCTGTATCTAACAACCTAGTGAGAATATCCACCTGACTGAAGTCTGAACTGTTCATGATTTTCTGAAATGGCTCATCTAAAACAAAAGAACACAGAAGCTGCCAATTTCGCAGGGACAGCTAGGAGAGTAGATTGTTTTCTACTGACATTCTCTGAATACGGCAGGGGATTTAGCTAACAAATTGTCTGACATCTCAAGAAACTGGAATTTTTTTTAGTGACAGAACAAACACTGGACTTCTGTAAATGTCATTTCAAAATTAAAACCTCCAAACTCATACTTCTGTAAGTCTCCAGGATTAAAGATTTAGCAATAATACTTTAGTCCCCTGCTTGGCTGTATAGTGAGAATTAACTCTGTTCATGAGTGGCTTTATATAGGGAAGCTCTGTGCATGACTTTATATATGGCAAGAAGAAGAGAATGTCATTACAATTACCACTGTTTGAATTGTAGAACCTTTATGACAGTGCATATGAGCTTAAACTCATATAATTTCTGCATAAGAACTTACACATATAAATACACATATAAATGTTCTATTTAAAACGAACAAACAAACAACTTTTAACTATAAAAACAACCAACCAGACAGGAGATTATAAATACAAACTACTGCAGAACCTACTAGAAATTCACAGCGCAATGATAGGTTGAGTGCTTCAAGATTGTTGCCACACAAAAATGACAGAATCTGAAGGTTAACTGCAAATAACTGCCAGGTTTTATAAGCTATGAACAACTATTCATATTTTTATATCTGCTGCAGAGTTTACATCTCCTCTAAAAGTTAAGTAATGCTGCTATACACAATCAGTTTCTCAGTATGACGGTGGCATCATGACTTCAGGAGCCATAAGCAATGCTGCAGTGGTCCTGAAATGAAGAGTGCTGTATCTCACAGAGAGTGAGGGAGGTGAGTAGCAGATTGCAGGTCTGCTGCTTCATAACGAGCAGATTTTGTCTTACTCGGGGAGTGGAGAGATGGAATCCCAGGGGTAGCAACTCTCAAAGACCAAGGAGCATGGAGGAGCTGACTGAGCTTTAAAAGCATAACCCTCAGGGGCATGGGTGGACAAAAAGCTGAATTTGAGGTGGCAGGGTACTGTTGCAGTCCATACAGCCAATCATTCCCCAGGCTGTGTCAGAAGAAATGTATGTTGAAAGAGGTGACTCTTCCTCTACTCAGTTCTGATGAGACTCCTTTTGGAGTACTACATTCAGCTCTGAGAATCCCAGCAGAAGAATGACATCGACCTATCTGAGGAAAATCCAGTGGAGGTCAACAAAGTTAATCAGAAGAATGGAGCACCTCTCCAGAAAGACTGAGGGTGTATAGCCTGGTGAAGGCTCAAAGCAGACCTCACTGCAACTTTACAGTACCTAAAGAGGGCCAACAGGAAAGCTGGAAAGGGACTCTTTAAATCTGGGAGTGTAGTGATTGGACAAGGGGGAATAGTTTTAAACTAAAAGAGGGAAGATTTAGAGCAGATGTTAGGTAGAGATTCCTTATTGAGAGAGTGGTGAGACACTGGAACAGGTTGCCCAGAGAAACTGTAGATGCCCAATCCCTGCAGGCATTCAAGAGAACCTGGTGTAGGGGGAGGTATGCCTGACCACAGCAGAGGTTTAGAAACAGATGACCTTCAAATGGGTTATTCCAACTCAAATGATTCTATGATTCTGTGGTTCTACGATTAGGGCAAGAAAGAGCTATATCCATACACAGGCTGAGAAGGCTAAAAAAGGGGATGCCTTCTACCCCTCTCTTCACCAACAAGGTCTTAGGGTTCTGCTTAAGGACTGGGTTCAGGAACAAGGAGAATGGCCAACAGAGACTGAGTAAGGCACTTTTTTTTTAAAGCACTTTTGTGCTCCCCACAAGCCCACATGCTGAATGCAATTGTACTGAGTGTTGGCTGATCCACTTGTGAGGCTGCACTGATTGAAATCAAAGGAGAAATACTGGAGTGTGAAAAACAGCTGTTCCAGACAGACCTGGAAGGAGGGCAGTAGAAGTTGCCAGCCCTGATTTGGCACTAAATTAACTCAGGTTCCCCTCTAGAACACAGTAACCAGAACATAAGCTGCTACTTGTTGTTGCCTTTACTATTCCAGAAAATCATACCATAAAGATGTAAGAGAAAGGAAAGTAAGTTGTTTTCATTTTCTCACCTTATGTATTTCTTCTCTAAAATTCAAGAACTTCACATTTTTGCTCCAAAAGAATTAACTAAAATTAACTTTCTATATTGCAGCTTATCTGTTATTAAAATAGAAAATAAAGATGGCAGTACTGAATCACTTGTTTTTTAAAAGACAATGAGTCAAATGAGGAAGAATAAACATGCTACCTGCAATATAAGAGGATTTTGAGAGGGAGGTGATGAGCTGAACTTCAATTCTGCTTCAGTACTGTTATGCCTCCAACAGCAGGATTGTCTGACAGGAGCAGATTTAGCATCTTTCTGGCAGGAGCAGCAGTAATATAGATCACAACTAAAGGCAAACCTCAAATTGTTTCAACACTTCATGCATGTGACAAAGCCAAAAAATGTCTAGTACTACCGAAATGAATTTACAGAGGGATCAGTGACATTCACCCATTCTCAGTCTGACCTGTTGTAATTTGCAATACAGTACCTCCATATGGGAGGTACTTGTTTATCACTGATTATTCTTCTCCAAAGTGAGATCTCCACATCAAAGTACATAAGGGCTTGTCGATTTTGACTGTTTTTACATATATTTTCTAGTACGAAGTTGGAACATATTTTTCTTTCTCAGTTGTGATTTATAACGTGTTTCTTTTATTCTCTATCCTGTAACTGATATTGAACTAGTTAATGTCTACTGCACATAGTGATAACTGAATCCTGGCTAAGTGTTCCAACAAGTTGTAAGTGGCAATTATATTATTATTATTTAAACAGTAAGAGATTAAATATATATATATATATTTATTCAACATAAAAGCATTGGGAAAAAAAAAAAACAACCACTTTCTGTATGAATGAAAAAGTTTAGTTTTAATATTAACCTCATGAACTTGTGTATTAATTTCTAACACTTGATGTAATACAGTATTTAATGGTAGATTAGAAAACAAGACTAAGATTGGTAACAGGGTTTTCTTCATGCATTCAGTTAACAGGGTGTATCCTCTTGCAATTCATAGCTCCACTAATTCTCATAAAAAATGTAAGCACACTTACATTTTTACTGTTCAAGTTTTACAATAAACCAAGTTATTGTTATGAGCGCTGTACAAAAATAATGTATCTCATTTTATAATGTTGGCTCATGACATCAGTGGCAAATGTTGGTGGTATGGTAGCAGAGTGTGAACCTTCCTGATGATATTCCATTCCATGTTGTTTCCACGTGGCAGTTGGCAGCAGAGGCAGAGTTTGACAGAATGACGTCTGGCATGGAAGTGTATATGGAACAGAGAGGTGTGTCACTGAATTCCTCCATGCAGAAACAATGGCACCCACTGACATTCATCTCCACTTGGTAAATGTCTATGGAGTCCAGCCAGTGATGGGGGCACAGAGAGGTGGTGGGTGATGCATTACAGCAGTGGCAACAGATATGTGAAAGACAGGCTATGCGCCATGCAGTTTTTAGGAGCAGAGCCTTCATTTTTCTGCACATGCTTTGCTGCACCACTGCGTGAAATTGAGACCTGAGACCACGGTTCTCTAAAACAAGACATGTGGGATCTTGGAGGGGACCATGGAAGAGCAAAAACATTATAATCTGAGCATGGAAAAGATGAATTTGAATGAGCCAATCCTGCTACTTGGGCATCCATATACCAAGTCAAGGTGAAAACAAAGAGAAGGCAACCTGTAATTCCGTATGACAGAAACTTTACAAATGAATATACACAGAAAAGGTTGGGAAAATCATTCACATGTAAGATGAAAGGACAAATAGACTGAAAAAAGATAAAGGTTGTACCTGAAGTCTAAGAAATACTGCATTGGCAGTAGGTGAGTGTAAAAACCTGTGTTGCTATAGCAGAGCAAGTATTAATGCTTTTTTTTTTTTTTTTTTTTTGCCAGGAACTTCTGATGACTAAATAAATGGGGAAAAAACTAAACAGTAGATTACATGAAGGCTCAAGTCATCTGAGTACATGAAGATCTTTAAGCAGAAATGGTAGCTAGCAGAAGATGAAGCCCATGATAAGGAGAACACTAAGCTGAATCCCAAATTCTGACAAAAACCTCAAGGATAATCTTCCAGAAATATTTTCACACTGAATTAAGGACACTCGTCAGTAACAACACAGCAGTCAGGCTCCGAGTTCCCTCCAACCTTCTTTAATTCAATGCTGATACATTACTTCTTCCATCTGGGTCTTCTGCAATGAATTATACTGAAAATAATGAGTAAAATCTATATATTCTTTGACATGCTATGGAAATGCATTAACATACTGAATACCTAAGCTTCAGCAAAACAATGCAGGGAAGGTGCTTAACTGTATAACTAAGAAGCAACAATGAAGCTTTGCCTGCATTTATTTGCCTATCGAGGAATAAACACCCAGACTCTCTAACAGTCTCTAAGCAGTTAAAGCAAGTTAGTTTGAGCTGACACTGGGCACAGAGTGGCAGTTTGAAGTATGCTTCAGAGGGTACCCGCATAGCGGTGAATGAATAGCAGAAGTACACATGATTTTCATATCTACAGGGCTACATTCTGCAGAGGGCCAGCCAACACCAGACTGCTTAACAACAAAGTACTATTAGTGTGTAACAGACCATAAACACTTTCCAGGAATAAGCATGCGTCTTGGCAAAGCATTTCATACACTTGCTGTTCTTGCAGTTGTGTCGCAAAAGCAAACAAACAACAATAAAAATCAAACTGCAGCCTGAAAACACCGAAATACTATAAGAAGATATAATACCTCATGCAAACTGAGTCAAAACTTCTATTTCTGACCAAGAATGTGGATCATTAGAGGAAAAAGATCAATAAATTATAATATACATATAACTTCATGTTTTCCACTCTAGCCTGCTAAATCAGATACTAATAATGTACTTGTTCTATGTGAAGACAGGTCAATATCTGAAAATTACATGGAATTCCCAAACAAGGCCAATAAAAAAGCAAATTGAGCCTAATTCTTGATTATACTCAGCTGGCACTCTTACTTTCTCACAGTAGGAAGGTAAAGTATATATATAATTTTCTTCTAAACATAAATTTTACCTATTACTGAATTTGCCCTTTACTCCTAATAGTCCCAAGTGTAGATGAAAGATACAAAACACAGCTGCAATGTACTAAAAAATAAACTATACTTATAGACTTCATAACACTTTTTATGGCAGCTGATGGCTTTGTATAAACTGTTCAGTCAGCAGCATTTGAGGGATGGATCACCCTGGAAACTGGAATCTATTCAAAGGGACAGATGCAGACTGATGGCAGATTCATGGCTGAAGAAAGTGTTAATTCCGGGTGCAAATCCCAAAATGTCTGGCTACTCCATTGAGGTTCTGGCACCATGTGAGTCACAAAACTGATTCATATAGACCACAATGATTGTCTAAATTAGTCTAATAAAATCCAGACCAATTCTTACCTATCAGAATACACAGTCTGACGGAGCGGTTCCCATAGCAAACAGTAGCACCACAGCAGTTCAGCACCAGTTGTAAAACTACAAATAAAAGTTTTCAGTATGGGCTTTATTTCCCAGTATTCTTAGCCTTACAGAGTTGCTCTTTTTCATTAACCAGAAACAATTTCCCCTAAAAACATACACTCCACGCCCTATGTTTAGAGCACTGGAAAAGCAAACAAAAAACGGGTTTATCCCTTCGGCATGATTACTTCCCTGTTATCTAACCTTGACCAGTCCTTGAAGACAAGATAGGCCAGCCTTTAAAACTCAGCACGAAACACAACCCTGAATCTCTCCCTTGCCTTCCCTCCCCCAACCCCACCACCACCACCGCTGGGTTGGCTGTGGTGCCAGGTTGTGCTCTCAGGCTGCAGGTGAGCAGGCCTGGTCTGATGTGACTGGTGCTGGCACACAGGCACCCTCTGTGCAAAGATTAATTGCTTCCGTGCCTGCACGACACAGGACACACATTGCTAACATCCAGGCTGGCTGCAAGGATGCATTAATGCACAAAGCTCTGTGGTGCTCTTTGTCCTTTGGATTTTCTTTCTGAAAGAGTCAAAGCAAACTTCTCGTGCCTGTCCAAAGGGAGTGAAAACAGGAAGCCAAGATGAAATATGACAGGACTACACTTGTTACTGGTAAGGGAAAGGAAGAAAAGAGTAGTACTGTTCAGACTGAGGATGTTCATGTGCAAACAAAGGCCATCAGATGCTACCAGCTCACGTACATGAGTTAAAATATAATCATGCTTTACTTCCTAATGCTGACTCAGTTGTATGCATATTCTATTTGTGGATAAACACAACTGTTGCCAATGTATTTAGGTCTAATGTGAACAAATTTTAAGAAAGCAGACATTGCTAATTATACAATCTAGTACTCCTCTGTTCTAAAATTACTTTAGCTCTCCTTTGCCAGTGAGGGTATGCATGACGCATATAGATGAGCAAGCATTTTCAAAGGAGAGCAAGCCTTCCCTTTAAGGGGTTCACACTACAATACAGTAACAAGAGTGGGAATTCCTTGGTGAAGCTATCTCCTCAGTGGTTTTCAGCAACTGCTTCATTTACTTGATAACTGTAATGTTTACTGTACATTGGTAGAATATTTGTGTATAATACGGTAACAAACTGTGGAAATATCAAATCACTGGCATTCTTTTTTTTGCTGGCTTGCATAATAAGATACTGAAACTTGTGATACTTTTGAAGTTGATAGCTCCAGAATAAACCAGTGTGGGAAGAAGGACAGATCTAACATGGACAGCTGGCTCTGAATGAACTCATACACAACTACTATTCACTAACTTCCCAGTTCTGAAAGGAACAGCATGAAACTGGTTTCTTTTTTTCTTTTCTTTTCTTTTCTTTTCTTTTCTTTTCTTTTCTTTTCTTTTCTTTTCTTTTCTTTTCTTTTCTTTTCTTTTCTTTTCTTTCCTTTCCTTTCCTTTCCTTTCCTTTCCTTTCCTTTCCTTTCCTTTCCTTTCCTTTCCTTTCCTTTCCTTTCCTTTCCTTTCCTTTCCTTTCCTTTCCTTTCCTTTCCTTTCCTTTCCTTTCCTTTCCTTTCCTTTCCTTTCCTTTCCTTTCCTTTCCTTTCCTTTCCCTTCCTTTCCTTTTCTTCTTTTTTTTTTCTTTTGGCCAATAAACACTATATTGAATAAGCAGTTTGAATGCAGAAGGAAATCTCTAATGACAAAACAAAAAAGAATAACTCAGAAAATCTAATTTATATATCTCCAAGTACACAATTTCTCTATTTTCCAACTACAAAACACATAAAATACTTGCAGCTTATTTCACCAGTGAATTATGAAGCTTATTTTGATATTGATGGAGTAGTTTTGAGAGGGAAGGTATTATAAGCGCATGTAGCTTGGAAGTCACCAGGAAACCCAGAAAACCAATTTTTTTTCCTGTTCACACTAATCTCATTAAGTCAGTGAAAACACTGGTGTGCCTGTTACAAGGGCAGATGCTATCTTGTCTTGATTTAGATTGGCGTATACTAGATAGAGCAGACAAATCATAAGAAAATTCAATCTACAGTGAATTTCAGAAAATACAACAACAAAGAACTCTACTAAAACCTCTCAAGCAGCCTCAACATTATCATAACATAATCTTCTCTAGAGATAATGTTCTGAAACAAAGACAGATTAGAGCTAAAACAAAGAAGTAAGTAACTTATTCTCTTACTACCATCAATTCTGTTTCAGAGAATAATTATATAGTCTTTCTTTATATTATGCTTTCAGTAATTATGTCCATGAGCTTTATGAACTTAACACCACAGGGGGTTTCAAACTGGATGCTGTATTTGTGAACTTCAGCAGACAAAAACAGATGATCCGAAGTCTGCTGGCTACATCTGAAATGTTTCTTTATCTACCTTTCCATAATTATTTCCACATACACATAAGCAGAATCAACTTCTGTATGTTTAACTCTTAAAAATATTGTAATTTTCACCTTCATCTTTATAAGAAAAGTAAAGCAAATAAACTTCTCCAATTAAAAAAGGTTACTCAATTTCATAGCTTTTTCCAGGATTACTGTAGTTGAGAACTTCCTCTTGACAGGGATAAAAACTTTTAACTTGAGCATAACTCAATAGAAAACTTCAGTTGTAAGTGACCTCCGAGTCATCCAGTCAACCCCACCACTTTAATGCAAATCAGTTTTACTAACAGCTTATTTACCTCATTAAACTACTCACCAAGAAAATCAATTCAAGAACTTCTTTAACCCTACATTTGATTTTTCAGAATACTTCCTTGAATTGTACTATGGTCAAATTTCATTACATATTCTGTGATTGACTATGGATATATGTTATTCTCTACTTCAGTACAAGAATTTTTTCTTGTTCTCAAAGGCTACTCTACAAATTTCTTCTAGACAGAATTTCAAGACTTAAAAAAAAAAAAAAAAAAAAAAAAAAGTAATAATAATAATTTTTATATTATTCCTATATCAACACAGTCACTTCTGAGGCCCGAAGAAACTTTCCCTTGTGTTTTTGATGAGGGCAGCCTAGAGAGTAGAATATTTGATCCCCATCAGACTAAGCAGTTCTCTCTTCTTGTGCTTTGTTTTGTATCTAGTTCATGATCACTGGAAGTTTGTCAGGCAAGCATAGCTTCAATTCGACTATTATGTTTCAGTACACTGAAATTGGTAATCTTCAGAATAATTTTGAGAAGTCTGCCTAAACAGAACTCTGCAATTGTTTGGCTGCTATACTTCTAGTTTTACCCAGCACTTTAAAGACATTGACCTTAAAGATGAAACCTTTATTTTCTGAATGGAATAAGCTTATCATCATCTTAGGAATAGAGGATGTTACCTTTTTTAAGCAGTCCATTCCTTTCACTGAATATGCTCAGTTTTAGTTGCAGAAATTTGGTAAACAGCTCCTGTTATTGAGTTCCAAACCCACTAGTGGATGGGTCAAAAAATTTAATATGGCCACTGAAGGTGAGACATCAGTGAGTCAGTCAAATTCTGTTATTTTCCCCATACAACTACACACACACACACACACACACACACACAAAAGATTATAAGGAACATTATTAACATGCCAAAGTGTTTTTTATTGGATTCGAGTCCTTATTTCCCTTTGCTTCATGCCTACCATTGTATTCTGCCCCATTTTCTATATGTCTACCCTGGAATGCACTGCATCTGGTTTCTCAACAGATTAAGCAGTGTGGAATGCCATTTCAGAAAACAAACTATTGCTACCAACCACAAATTTATACTTCCATAATCAATATTTGGTCTTGGATTTCTGAAATAGCATGAGAACAAAAAGACAGTTTAAGAATGATATGAAAAATGAAATGATTATTTGACAAAAAAAAAAAAAAGACTTAAAAGTTAATGGTTACAGTTAAGAGACTATGGAAAGCACAAGCTTCTGTGGGCTCTGCAGCAAACATAACGAGGTGCAGGAGAAAACTGAATGTACAAGACTGAAGAGACAGTGGTACTGATAAGACATTTTCCTATCTCACAAAAATACGTGATGAATGAAAAGGACTCTAAGCAAAGAGACGGGACCTCTCATTAGAGAAAAGATGAAGAGGATTGAAACTTCTTTTATCGAAAAGAAATCCTAAGTGGTCTGGGGAAAATATAAGGAAACATTATTTTTTCATCTGATAGAAAACAACTGTGTCACTAATTTTTGAAAATGAAAATATTTTCTCCATATGAGCTGCAAAGCTCTTCAAATTAACATATTTTGTGAGAGTATTATACAAATATTGATATTTACATATGCAGCTTAGGCAGTCCCAAAACCAACATTTTTATATGAATTACTATTAACAATGGAGTTAATTGAAATGTATTGAAAAGTCACTGCATTTTTCATCTCAGTTTAATTCATGTAGTTTTTAAAGTGAAAATTAGCATGTAAATATCTCTTCATCAAATTGAGAGCATTTAGATCTTTGTATATATAAAACATTCATCAGGAGTAAATGTCATAAAATAATGACAGTATGATCATGCCAACATTCACTTATTCCCACTGAATCTACCCATCTATAGCAATCTTTGAATCTGACAAGTTAATAGAAAGATGAAACACAACTTAGATATTTTTCCCTCCTCAACACAATAAAAGATATTGCATTCAACTAAGTGTCCAATCAGTGCTAGTAATGGCCTCACAGCTGATCAAAGAATCATGCAAAAGATTAATGGACATAAATAAACTAAGTGAAGTTAGGCGGACATTTGGGAGGGTAAGCCAAGCATTCTCAACAAATACAAACTGACAAAACTAACAGACTGCCGTTCATACCTTATTGAGCCATGACAGTAACATTTATCAAATGAAGGAGGAGAATAAGCCAACACTGTGACAATCTCTTCTTAAATTTTGCATGAACAGTTTGATAAGTCCATCCTAATCAGCTGTAAATAACAACAGAGGACTGACAAAAGTCACATCCAAGCTATTGGTAGGATATTAAATGTACTGTAATACAGATGACCTCAAAAAGCCTGGATAAACAACTATTACATAAACAAGCAGATGGAAAGCTAATAAATCTCACTGAAAGGTTGCAAACTGTGCTTTATCAGAACAGGCCGTGCTGATAATACCGACCCTTCAGTACTCTCACAAAAGAAGCAGTAAATCTGAATCTCTACTGAAGACAGCAAAGTTCAGTCCTTATCTCATTGTCAAGTAAAGGATTACCTCATTCGGCAAAATAAGCCCAAACGTTGCAATATGGATTTTTTAGCATATAATATTCAATATACAACTTAGGCTATAAAAAGGTTAGCAATCAACACAGGCAAAGGTTTACCAAAGAAAAGGGGTATTACAGATCTATTGAAGCTCACAGAGTATGTTAGTAACCAGATTCACAGACACTATTGTGTATAAGCAATTGTTTTTAATATGGGATTAAAAAAAAAAAAAAAAAAAAAAAAAAAAGAAACCCTGAGAGGTAATTAGGAGGAAGTGAACCTAAATGGACCTTGACTGCAGAACCTGATTAAATCCTGCAAACTTCATGGTGTGCTGTAGCTACTCCAGTGGTTACTCTAATTTTATGGCCGCATATTTCCACAGAATCCATCTGCAACGCTGGCCATAATAAAACTTGAGCCAACTCACTACCTAAACAGGGGAGATGACTTAAAGTTTAAAAAAGTAAAAAATCCAGGGTTAGAGAATGCACATGTTGTTCCCATTTAGTATATGCTGAAAGAGAGGAATATGGTTCAGTGTTCACTGCATTGAAGTCTCATTTTTTGTGATTTCATCACTGGAAGGAAGTTATAAAAGGGGAGTCACATGGGAATACGAGTTGTGGGGTGCATTAATTGACATAACTCCATTATCTCCTAGTAACAGGCAGGCCCCACATCCATAACCCTGCAGCTTTTATGGCCCTCGGGCAATCTAATTTGACAGAGAAAAATGAAATCAGGCAAGAAATCCTAAGTTATTCTGTTGTACAGGACTGAAACAAAGATCTTCCCTTACTAGACAAACACAATTATACAGAAAAAAGAAATGCACCAAAATGGTGCTGCTTTGGGTACAGTGTGATCCAATACCCAAGCCAATCCAAATGTGGGCTATTGCCTAAAGGGGTATCTCTTACTTCCCATCTTGTAACAAGCTCTTGTACATTGTCTTAACAAGTTGCCACAGTTACATACATTTTCATTTACACTTCAGCACACTGTAAAGTTCTTACATCATCATATATTTGCTCAGTGGAGATCTTACTGACTACAGCTGAGCTCACAGATACAGGCATTAGAGAGAACAAAATGGAGTGCAGGAGAGAAAGACATAAGGCAAAGACTTTCTCCGTTTATGCTAAAGGAAAAAGCTACATTTTATCTGTTTCTTTTTTCTTCTTCCTTTTCCTTTTCTTTTTCTTTCCCCCTCCCCCTCCCCCCCCCCCCAAAAAAAAAGCAAAAAAAGTCTCTATTATTCTTGTTTTTGTATGGTCCTGTACTCTCAAGCCTTCACAGAATTGTCTTACTGATCACCAGTGAGAAGTAAGGACAAATGATGATTTTTAGCAATTTTTATCAAGTTCTGGTGGGGATGGACCCTAAGGCAAGTGAGCAGCTCCCGTGTTAGCTCTGTGCAAGCAGCCAGCAGGTGCTTTGCGTGCAGAGATGGATGGAACTTACATGGAGGTGAAGCAGGAACGAGCGCCGTGAGGCAAGAGGAGGATTCTAAATCTGCCTGATGTCAGGCTGTGCAAGGTGGATGTCAACCTGCATCTTCCTAGGATGTTCTGAGGACTTCCATGATGCACAGTTGCACAGACACCTTGATGAATGTGCTAAAATGAACTTCTCCTCAAGAAATCAATAAACCAGGACCTTTAACCCTGCTAAAACTGTAGGCTCCAGCACTTCCATTGCTGCAGCTCCACTGAAGAACAGTATTTATGCTGGTCTCTCCAACAGTAATGCACACTATCCATTTCTGAACAGTACGAGATACAAAGACCAGAACAACAGTATTTGATAAGAGTAAATTCTAAGCTACCAAACACTCCAAACACTTTTTCCAGCACAACCACCACTATTAGTTATGTATTTTTTACCAGCAATGAGCAAGAGCCTGTGTGACTCACTGGTAACAGTCTGCATCAGAAGGAGTGGTCATAAAATTGATTTAAGCATGCAAACAACTTCAGCCGGTCCACTAAGATCAACACACTGTCACATACTTCATTCCTTTTTCAGAAGCTATTGCCATATAAACAGAAAATCAATTAGTGGAAATACATGTTTTGAAGTATCAAAGCTACAGTTGAGTGGCATGACTTCTCTATTTGTAAATGACAGCAAATTGTGAGTAATGTGACACCCATCTGTTCTTAGAGAAGTGTGTTAAAGTTACATGCCCATAATTAATGGAAAAGTGAAGGCATTTTATTCATTTCTGTACTGAAATATTTCCTGTTGAGTTTATTATACACAAAGAAGTACCACATACAGCACGATGAGAAGTGAAATAACTGCAGATGGCAAAGAAGCACTTCTCCACATAGCAAAGTTGACCTAGCAGTTAGCTTCCTAAAAATCTATGTAACTATATATATATGAGAAAACAAGCAGTTTGCAAAGCATTTGTGGGGAAGGCCATCAAATGAGAATGTCTCCTGTCAACTTCACTTGCTCTGGGAGAGTCAGAACTGACATTAACACATTTCAGTTCTTCCTCCATAAGCTGGGGCTGAAGTTCTCCTGAGGAGGAGGTGGCCGCTGGAAGAGATTACTCATCCACTTACAGGTTAGAAAAACACACGGGTCAGGAGGTTCCTTGTTAGACATTTATTATCACAGCAAAATAATTCAACTTCTGTTCCATGCTAGGACTCATAAAGGCAGAAAAGAAAGGGAGGGAAAGGAGAACTTGGATTACTGTTGTACTTATGTCTGACATTTATAGAGTTGAGTCCTTCTGTGTTTGCAGTGTCATCGTTCTTCTAGAGACACAGACTAAAAGAAAATACACCTAATAGTTTTCTCATTTACATTTTAATAATATCTTTTTGATATCTGTTCTAGCCATGTAGATCAGTTCTGCTTCCTTTATTATAACCCAGTTCTAGCTGAAATATTATAGAAACAAAACAATCATGTTGTTATGACCAGTGAAACTATCTGTCCGTTAAAAGATCCTGGTAACTCTACTGAATTGCTGCTAAATGCACTCTTAGCTCAGGATCACCTTGACAGAAATGAACAACAAGAAAATACTTTCTAAATCATTTTATTTATTTATTTTTTCATTCACAGCAACAGAAAAACATGACAAGTATTCTAATGTGATGACTCACCATCACATTAAAGTATCCTCAGTGCGTTCCACAGGGTACGGTTGAGGCAATGGCAAAAATCCAAGAAGGAATACAGAAGGGGAAGCCAGCAGAAAAGATATTTGGAAAGACAATGTAAATTCCCCTGGGGGTGGCAAGTCAGGGAGGGCTTTGGGAGCTGACTGGCAGTAGAAAAACAGCTGCCAGTGCTTTGTGATATTTATTTCAAGGACAAGAACATTGGCTCTGTCAGCTGCAGAATGGGCAGCTTGCACACCCTGGACCTCTTGTTAACTTCATCTCTGAGCCCGCAGGTTAGGATATGAAGGAGGGCTGGCAGTCTCTACATGTTCCCATGTGCTTCACTCACCTCACTTCTTTTTCACTTAAACGGACTTAATTATTGTGTCCTCTGCAGGTGGAAGAGCAGTGAGACGTAACAAACAGCTCATCCACCTTGACCTGCCTACAGACTGCTCTGAGAAGTGGTTGTGCTTGTGAAAGACCCTGCGTGACTCCATTGTAACAACAGGGCTGTAGAAAAATGCAGTACTGACCTCTTGGTGGGTGGTATTCACAAGGAGATATAAAACTGCAAAACTGAAAGCTGCAGTGAAAGTCCTACATACAGGGAAGATCTTGATTAATGGCAGCTACTTCCATGTACGATAATGTTATGTGAATTTTCATTCTGCCCTTCCCTGTTAGTGCTTTCTTAAGCCTGTCCCTCAGATATGTCAATACTAGAATGCCAGAGAACTCATGTGCTTTTCAGTCAATGTAACACTATTTCCCTTATACCATCTGTGACGTATTCAAGTAAACAGTTACATCACTAACAAGCACTTCATTCATGCCAGTGTACAAGGTGCTCTCTATGTAAATAAAATATACATATGTTTAATGTAACTATTACTCTTTTATTTATCTTAGTAAACAGTTTTATCTCAACACACACATTCTACTTTGAGGGTTTGTTTTGTTTTGTTTTTTAATTCCCACCCCATCCCACTGGGAAAAGGGAGGGGGGTGAGAAAAATGTGTGTGTGGTGCTCAGCCACCTGCTGGGTTAAACCACAACACAAACCTGCAATGAACAACTAACGCTTCATATTCTGCCCCTAGAGAAAAGGACTCTCAAAACGTCTGCAAAATGCGCAGTGCAAAATGAGAGTAGCCTTTAATCAGCAGTTGTGTGATGGCATTCATTTAGTTGGCACTTAATCTGATTCACAGGTTTGGGGGCAAAGACTTCAGGACTAACTAAAGGCAGCATGTAGGTTTAAATATTCTTTCTCCATTGGACTAAAAAATTGTCCAGTTTGGTAGGCACAGCCGTGTTGTTTATGAATTTTTTATATTTAAATTTCTCCCTATTCCTTTTCTGCACACAGTGTTATAAAACATTCAGCTTTTATGCAGCTCCAAACCTGCAGTCTCTTTTCCAAATGAAAACTTAACCACCAGCAGACTATGACAAATAATGTACCCAATTTCCATATTGCCAATCCAGGTAGCAGAACTTTCAGCACACTATTTTTGGGAACCCTGCTGTTTTTCACCTACTGTCTGAGGGCAACATTTCTTCTCTCTTCTTCCCACTCTCCTTCTCCCCTTCTTTCTGTCTCGTGAACAAGTACATACAGAGCCAACTGCATCTTATACATCCAGAATAATCTTAGCTTGCACAGCACTGAGTAGTGGGAAAAAGGTGTTCAAACAAGAATTCTTTACCTTGAAAATCTGACGGTACAACAGCACAGTACAGTACAGAGTTAAACAGGTACCAAACAGAAAATGGTCACTGCAGCCAAATCGCTTTATAAAGCTATGCCATGCAAAATGCTATTAAGCAATTAATACAGCAGTATGATTAAAGGGACCTAGCACTGACTTACTGTATTAACAGGTGAATAAAAAAAATGCAGGTTTTCTATTTATCTGTAAGCTAATGCCTATTTATTCTTTCTTACTTGATGTCTCACCAAACAGACTATTTGCCTGCTTTACTAATTCAATTGCTGTCTTGCCAAGCATTAAATGCATGTTGCTATTTTCATAGTACATTCTTGCCTGCTTTGCTAAATAGAAACCATTCGAAACAGGTAGTTAGGCACACAGTGTGTGATTTACTGGATAGAAAACTTTTTATTTTTTCTTTTTTTGCAGAAAAGAAAAAAAAAAAAAAAAAAAAAAAAAAAAGCTGGAATTCTCTGAGACTTTCAGCAGGATAAAAGAAACCAAGGGAAAAAAAATACATATGCAGATGTTTTCCTGAGATAATTGCATTCCATGTATTGCAGAGCTTCCTAATGCTCACAAGGGCATTACAGCCTAGTGATGCCACAAGAACCAGCTCTTATCACTTGGATGAGCCAAATGGAGTTCTGAGCCTCATGTGAAGCCTTTTGCCTCTTTGTCAGGCTAACTGCCCAACAGTTTAGCAAGATAAATCAATCAACTGTGCAGTCAAATGAGCACCAAAATCACAGCAAGGGGAAAAACAACAGTATGGAGCGTGGTGTTAAAAGGCACTTGGTAGTGGACATGAAAGAGAAAGTGGAGACCTTTGACAGCATGATTTCTTAATCGGCTCTGTCACTTTGTGAAGCTTCACCATTAATTAGGACAGGAAAAACAGAAAGAGAGGGGTGTATCTTTTCATTTTTCCATTGGTCACCTCACAATTTTACACATCCTGAAGTAAGAAGTATTGTACTTCTGCAAGACGAATGCATACAGTTCTAAAACCAGATCTTTTATTCCAGATGTAAAAACAAAAGGCTTAAGTCAATGTTACGATAGAATCTGGAACACAGGACAACAAAAGCACTGATATCCTGCTTACTTTTTCCTTTAACTTCTGTTCCTTTCTACTGCTTCTTCAAAGTCCAAACCTCTTAAGACATAACAGCCAAAACAAAAACGAGCAAACAAACAAAAAAAAAAAAGACAACAACAACAAAACCCTCATAGCTATGAGAATAAAAAGCAAGTTCCTCTTTATGTCCAGCCTGCAGGACATTTCAGGACAGAAGCCAACCATAACAGCAGGATTTTACATAATGCAGTGCACTTTGCTTCTAGCGTGAGGATCCTCCATCTTTCTGACACAGACACTGTACATCTAATTTCTCGACCTTCTGGAAAGCCTAAGAGTGCTTTTTTGTACCATGTTACACAGTCATTATATGCATAAGGCCACATGTGAAAAGCACCCCTTGCTCTGAATCCTACACAGTGCATGAGTTTTCTTACATAGACTCACAGCCCAGAAGCTCCTCTTTTACCTCCTTTATTCCTTACAGTGTTAAATGACTCCTCCTCACCTGCCCTGGTGTTGCAGTCATCTAGAGACACTTTTCAGAGCAGTTCAATCCCTCCCAGTCACACACCCCAGAAAGCCCCAGCCTGGCTGCCATTCTCCACTCACACACACCTGAGGGTCAATCTTTAGAGCTTTCTGTGGGAAGCGCTTGGTTTTAAGCTTGTACCCTCAGCCATAAGCTGAAGGTAGCATTCAGAAGTACCTGTCCTGATGACAGTATTTTATACACCCACATCATTCCCAGAAGTTAAACTATCATTGAGATCTCTGTGTTGCAGCGAAGTTATGATTTTCCTACAGCTCTTGACCCATTATCTGTCTCCAACCATAAACACGTAGTTGCAAAGTTTCTCTTTTAGGCAATTTTAAATAGAGAGAGGGGAAAAAAAAACCACAACAAAACAACCAAAAACGTACAAAAACAAAAAAGACTTGAATAGCAAAACACTCCCTTTAGCTATAAAAAGGATTGGATGGTAGCGTAAACCAATCATACAAAAAGAGAAAAAGAAATAGAAACGATAAAGAGTTGCACTGCCATGCCACTACGGGTGCATGTAAGATGTTTTGTGCACTTATAAGTGCTGCCACTGCAATAAAAAAGATGCATTTAGGATAACAGTAATCTTGGAGGCTTTCAGGAGAACCTGTAATAAAGGTAGAAATGAGATTCTTAAGGCAGAGTTCTTTTTGAGATCACCTGTGGAAAAAAGCAAATGTGTACAGTGCAAGACAACATTCAAAATGGGATCATTTCAAGACTATGCAACCTTGACAGTGTCCCTCTTTAATGGAAATTAAATTAAGTAAACCTTCATGCTATTTGTCACAGAAAATAATAAGCAGTAAAATGATATATACCATCCCATCTATTCAGACATAAAAGCACAGCCATCACACAGCTGTGATTGAGTGCCTACAGCAGTAGCAAATTGACCACATCACATGCACTAAGCTATCTTTTTGACCATCGAGAGCAATTGTATTATCTCTGATCCACATACATAATAGGGCACACAGCAAAAACACCTGCGGAACTCAAGTGGAGGTAAATTTGCAAAATAAAAGAGTCTGTCATATTGGAATAGAAAGAAGTAGACAACTGCTGGAAAAACTAAAGACATCCATCATACCCTTGAGATTTGTGTATTATTAAGGAGGGAGAAGCAATGAAGCAGATACATTTGTTCAATGGCTATAGCTGAAAACTGGTAAAAAAATTCTGCTGCCAAGGTCAAGAGTAAATGATCCATGCAGCAAACAGCTAACACACTCCCTTCTTTGCAGCTAGTAACAAGCACAAAGGGGTTTATCTGGCATTCAGATAGATCCCTGATACATACAGAACCTGTTCCATTTGCCTATGGATACAGGCCCGTAAGATGGAATCAGAACAAATGGCTCCCGGCCAGTGAAAGGGAAAAAAATCCAACTGATCTCTTACTTTCTCTCAGTCTCCAGCTTCTGAAAGAGAGATCTGGAGGATTTCTATCAAGCAAAAAGCCAGTTCATCTCAGTGTGACAGAAGAAAATTAACACGTTAAGGGATGAATATAAATAAATAATTAAGAAACTATTTATTTGGTTACTGCATAACATTTGTACAACAGTGCTATCAGATGAGAATAGAAGTTGCAGCCAAAAGAAGGATACAATACAGTCAGGAGCAAGGAAGGTGAGGAAGGGTTTTAGTCCACCAGTTCGGAAATCAGCCATGTCCAGAGAAGCTTCAGTTGAAATGAAAATACTAATTAGCAGCTGGCTCTGATGCCTTCACCAACACTAGGATGGAGTTACTCTTTCTTAGTTGGTGGTAAAGCTGTATGCCTTAACTAACGCCAAACCATCTGTTAGAGATTTTCTTTTAATTCTCAGAGGAAGCTGTGCAAAAACTGAGTTTCCTAAAATGCTGGAAAGGTTACTTCTGCATCCTGAAAGGTATCCTTTTCACTACGAAAGGCACCCTTTTCTAGTTCCTCTCTTACTTTCCTACTAGTGAAAGATAATCCTGAAATTACCTATCCTGTCTCATTCTTTCTCACCAACGCTTCCCACCTGGGGCCCTCTCCCCACATATACATTCTGGGGCACTTTCTGTTCTCCAAATCCTTTTTATGTATGACGTCCAGCTCTCAACAGTCTCATATATCCTTCATGTCTCAAAGCCTCCATTTCATTCCCCGAATTAGTGGCATGGCAGACCTTAAACCACCACTTTTACGTGGCAGAATCTCTTAAACACCTCAATTATTTTCTGGCTCATCCCCAAGACTCAGCATCCCTCATAAAGACTTGCACAGGTCTATCTTCCCCATTATTACTGGATTGCAGCACTAAGTTGCTAATGGCCACCATGACTTCCTACCTTTCAGGGGAAATCAGAACAACACTTCTCCATTAGAAATCTAGGCAGGGCTATTTATTGGACTATCTGAGTATGAAATTGTTTCAGTGGCTACCAATGGGGAATTTTAGAAGTAGCCCTTGTTATAAACATCAGATGGAATGGTTCACTGTGGCACTTGAATACAGGCCTGCATTGTGAATTTAGACTGAGACCAGTAATGTGCAACATAGTCCTATGGTAAAGTGGTAGACAGTGAACAAATAAATACAATTTTTATGATCATTTAAACCCTGTGATTTGAGGTTGCTGAATTTCCACTCTTCATCTGAGCCAACCACTGGTTTCAATATGAAAATATACATCAAAATATGTATTAAAGGATCTAATAATCATTTAGCTTTTGAGAAATACTTTTCCTTACACACACAAAAACTGTCGTACCATTTTCCTAATATATATATTTTAAAATATATGTTAAGAACAAGTATTTTCAGTGTAAAAATGTGTTTTAATTTTTATCCTTTTAAAACAGGTTAGATGTGAGCATAATTTAAAAATAACCACAAACCTGTCCATTAATGAGGTCTCACAATGCATTAAAAAAACCCTTAAGTACAAAATAATTTAGTTTCATTTGCAATAATTATGTTGTGTTGTTTCTTTTTTTTTCCCCCAGTACAAGGTATTAAAATGAAAGAGTTAATCACATTTTCATAAACAATCATCGTATTTCTTGAAAATTTAATTTTCACCTATTTGAATGCTGTTTTCTACGTTTAGTAACACAGTCCACCTAGTCTACCTACTGTCCACAGCCTCTTGCCTCATAGAAATGTTTTACATGAATTATGCTTAATTCACAATTTTGCCATACTGTGAAGAAGGCAATTAAAATTTATTATTTCACAATGTAGTACTCCATATTAGCCAGTGCTAAGACCATGACAAGAAGACAGTACTAACATATGATTCTAGCAGAAGAGCTTCCCCCCAGTTCTCATGCCCTGCTCTCTGCTTTGGTACTTATTTAGTAAAGCACATGATTCATTCAAAGCCCAGGAGTCATTTGCATTTAAATTATATGACTAAAAAATATTAAGCATTTTCTCATGTGTTCTATGAATACAGAATCTAATTTAGTACTTGCATGTGAGAAAGTTAACTTTTCCTGCCAAAGTCATAAAAAAAAAAATCCATATCAGTGAAGAGGCAAGAAGAGTTTCCCCGTCTATTAGGAAATCGGGATGAAAACACATCATCATGGAGATTTACCAGCTTCTTAATGATGGACTGCATTTCTTCATGTTTCTGTCCTTCAGCACTGCAGCTAACAAAAACACTGTTATTTCCCCACAACTCCACTTCTGCCCATTGAAGATACAGAATTAACATACAAAATCAGGTTTTCTTTTTGGTTTTGTTTCTTTTTTTTTTTCCTTTTTTAAATAAAATTACTAAAACTAAAAAATTACTAAAACTAGTACTCAAATTTGCTTCTTGACACCCAGAATATAAGTCTGAAATGATCAACAATCACAGATCACGGTGCCTTAGAGACTACTGAACTCTCAAATGAATCTTGATGCAGCCATATGCAAAGATGTTTCAGAAGAATACATTTAAATTCTCCTTCTCCTCATTGCAGCACCACTTTCTGTTTGATCAGCTCTCCCCACTAGATTTCTGTGTGCTACAAACATCATGCCTCATGCTATGCATAAATGAGAATAAAATGGAGCAGCACTGCCTGCCTGCACTTTTGCACAGAATCTGGCATGGGAGAAAGCCAGGGGATTTACAGTAACACAGATTAACTCCTCTTTGATCCCAGCTGCAACTGTCTGGGAAGTCCACTTGAGAGTAGCATAGGGGAAACACCCCATACTGGGTGGAAGACCTCCTTAGTGAAATTCCCCACCCTTGGATGTCATGAGATAACTACTGCTCAGGGTGAGTGACACGAATTCTGCATGTAAGCATCCTGAGTTAAAAAAGCATTTTACAACTCCACTCTTGTTGCACACCAGAAACATGGCAGCTTCTCTATTTACGCATTTTATCTCTCAGTGGAAGTGGATTTCTCCTCATCAGCAGCCAAATGAAGGGCTCCAGATAAATTAATCGTATGTGCAGATGCTTGTCAAAAAGTCCATTAGCTTGCTTTCTTTTTGTTCATTAAATCTGTTAAGTCACTGTGTCATCCATCATAATATTTTCTTCTCAAGAAGTGAGAGTACCTGCATCTTTCTGCATGTCATTTTGCTGAAGAAGCACTTACAAGTTTCTCTAACATTTCGAGTAGTTTTGCAAACAAGAAAGGATGATATAATACATAAGCACACAGGATGCAATCCTGAAACACATATGCACCAAGCATCTATTTTTGTCTAGATAATAAATACACTCATGCAAAGTTGTATTTATTAATAAAGTAGTTCTGGTACTGGTTTAGCTGACAGAAGAAAAAAAAAATAGCCTCAGAACGATGGGAACTGCTGGCTTAGCAAGGATAACCAATGAGGTGTTGAAATAAATTCTGGGTTTTCTCATTGTGATTTGTAAAGCTATTAACCACTCACAGTGCTCATGAATTCATTATACTCACAGACAGCATTCTCCAGCAATTCATCTTTTGATGTATTTAGGCAAAATAAGGAAATCACAAATTATCTAATGCAATATAATTACATAACAGAGAACATGCAAGCAATTAAAGGGTTCAAAATAACTGATATTGGAGCAACTTTGAAATACTCTCCTCTGGATTTATTTAAACTATTTTATGTCATGGTGAATCTCAATGAATTCAACCCAGACTAGATTAAAAGTGATTAGAAAAGGTTTAAAAGAAGCTTCTCTAGCACTTACCTTGAAGATTAGAGCCAAAGGAAAAAAATATATATATACCATTGTTCTAGTTCTACTATTAACTCACTTGATAATTGCAATTCTCTTTTGGTATAGAGACTTGTATAAATCCCAGGCACAGAACAATATGCAACTGAACCACAGCTGCCCATAAAAGAAGACAGAGAGAGCATTACCAGAGCTAATTGTGAGATACAAATCAGAAGCAGAAAGTTGGTGTACAGAACGATGAACCTAAGTACAAACCCAAAAACAGAACAACTTCTATTGCTGCATCCTAATACTTCTATCTTCTCACTTGCACTGCCAACAACTGCAGCTGAAATAGCTGACTCTGGGGAATGCAGAAATCTAAGAGATTGTTTTAAAAAAAAAAAAAAAAAGAAAGAAAGAAAATTCAAGAGAGAAGAGAAAGTCCTAAACTGGAGTCAAAAGCAGCCAAATGGTATGCTACCACTAACACTGCTAACACTTTCTTTTCCACCATTCCTTTGGCCACAGAACATAGGCCAACACTTGCTTTCACCCAGAAGGCATTCAGTATACCTGGAACCATTTGCCTCAGGGGAGGAAACACAACCCAACCATTTGCCACGGGTTGGTCCAAGCTGCACTGGAACAGGGTGGTGTTCCTGAGCACTTACAGTACACTGATGACATTATTGTGTGGGGCAATACAGCAAGATCCTTCTGCGAGCTGGTTTCTCTGTTAAGCAAAGCAAACTGAATGGACCTGCCCAGGAGATTCAATTCCTAGGTATAATGCAATGACAAAAGTAAAAACATGGGGAGGTGTAGCAGGTTGATTATATCACCTTGCCACAATCTCACAATGGTGATATAGTGGTCTAAGTATAGACAAGTGGAAACCTACTAATTATCTCAGACGCATAGCAAACTTTGTGAAAATTCTGACAGTGACTTTTTAGAAGGTGAAATAACCTTCCTAATTGTTAAGGATTTCTTGATGTAAATTAGACAAAAAATCTGAACACAGGCAGCAAAATATCTAAAATTGATACAGCCAACTGGAAGAAGAACCATTCTGTTTCCAGTCCAGACCTCTGTGTGCTACTTTACTCTGCTGCGCTGTGATAACAATGACAATGAAATGAACTCAACAGTAATCTGAGGAAAATGACTATAAAACACAGAGAGACTGTTGTCATTTATGGAAAGACTGTAGAACCTCTGTTTGAAGCAGAACAGATAAGAAAATAATAGAAAAATATTATCCGGAGGCCTCTATTTGTGGTACGTCGATGCAAAAGACAATAAAGCATGCCAGAAAATTCACTATAAGATATTGTCTCACTGTTGTTATTGTTGTTTTTTTAAAGGATCCAAAACTATGAAGAACAAATTCTAACAGCTTGAAGCTCTTTTTCTTTTTCATTACAATTATCAAAATATTTCAAATGCCATAGACAAAAACATGAGATGGGCAGAAATTACTTTCCCTTATGCACATTTTTTGTCTTGGCACATTTTTTATGTCACTACCTATTATTTTTATTGTACTTCCACAGGGAACAAAATACCAATAATAACTCTTTTACTGCTGAAATAAGCACTTCCACTCTATTCTGAAATCTGTCATCACTATAGGATTTGGAGCAGTGAAAGCAAAAAAGACCTTTTGATACATAGACTGTTTGCCATTCTTCTGTTCCTCAGGTAGTTAAATAACACTACTTAGACATTTTCCTGCAGCAACTTCTATTTTTTTTTTCTTCTCTCACTTTCCCATTCTTGTAATTCTTCTGAAATGATCAAAAGTAAGAAAAATCCTGAAAGAGGTGATACCCTGGCCAATGATGAAGAAAGCAAACAACAGTAACAATCAATGAGATTTGTTAAAAATGAAGTAATGAATGGATAAAGATTCCAGAGGAGGGCTACAAAGATAATAGAGGTCCTGGGGCATCTCCTAAATGAGGAAAGGCTGAGTAACCTGGGTCTGTTCAGCCTGGGGGAAAGAAGACTGAGAGGGAATCTGATTAATGTTTATGAGTAACTGAAGGGAGGTGGAAGGCAAATGGATGAGGCCAGGCTCTTCTCAGTGGTGTGTTGTGATGGAACAAAGAGTAATGGCCTAAAACTTGAACACAGAAGATTCTGAATTAACATGTAGAAGAACTAATTTACAGTAAGGGTGACATAGCACTGGAAAAGGTTAAATGGAGAGTCTGTGGAGATTCCCTCTCTGGAGATAACTCAAGACCTGGATGGACACCTACTTGTGTGACCTATTGTAGGGAACACACTTAGCAGGGCTTTTTTTCTGCCTTCCAGCCCCTGCAATTCTGTGAATCCGTGATGAAGCCTTTCTCTAAGAAATCATTATCTATGTTGTTTTGATACCTACGAGATGATACATACGATAATTAAAATACAGGGAAAACACAGATGCAACATTAAAAAAATCACAATCTAAAATTTCACATTAGAACATTACTCATTATTATGCCCTTCCAAAATACGGACACGTGATCGATACCACTTCAAAAGAGAAAGTAAAGATGAGCAATTACAACATGTAAAGCCATCTTGAACTCAGTAGCAGCATTATCTTCTAGCATCCAAAAGTTAAGATTAATTAAGTTATCAGCAAGAATCTTGTACTTCTGTGTCACCTCCCAGTAGATCTGTATAGCCAAAAGCTAAGTCCCCGCACAGCTTCAATTATAATCATTGCTTGAAGTACAACCACGTCTCTGCCCCTTCTCCACAGTAACATCACCCAAGTACTGTTATAAAATAAAATAAAAAAGCCACAAGATCTATCTAAAAAAATTCCTTAATTTTTAATTCTCCATTTACTAAATCATTAAGGTGCCTGTGTGTGTGTGTGTGTGTCTGTGTGTGTTTGTGTCAGCAGTTACTGTTTCAAAGCCAAACTGACCTTTATCTTACAAATTTAACTGAATTATTTTATATTACCACAGCCAAAATACTATTCTACATCACAGAATCATAGAATCACCAAGGTTGGAAAAAACCTGAAAGATCATCCAGTCCAACCGTTCACCTATTACCAATAGCTCCCACTAAACCATGTCCCTCAACACAACATCCAATGGTTCCTTGAACACCCCCAGGGTCAGTGACTCCACCACCTCCCTGACCAGTCCATTCCAGTGCCTCACCACCCTTTCTGAGAAGTAATACTTCCTAATGTCCAGCTTAAAACTCCCCTGCTGTAGCTTGAAACCATTCCTTCTGGTCATATACCTCCAAGGGAGAAAATCTCCCCTTACAGTCAACCATGCATGGTAAGTATTGATGACCTAGAACTATCTGACATATTTCATTTTAACATCACTGCAAAAACATTTCAAAAAATAACAGAAAATGCAACTTATATAAGGCATAGCTTATGCTTCTAATGCTTGTACAATTGCACTTATTAGTTATACTGCTTATACATAGGAGTATTTAAAGAGCTCGCAACATTGGTCTCTAGAATCCAACGTGCACACAAAATCAAAAAGCAATTTTGAGATCATCACAGCTACCACCAGTAGTGAAATATTTCAGAGATCTCATGGGGCCATCATTTTTCATTGATGTCCATTCATTACTAAATCTTTATTTTAATTTCATTTTGCTTCTGGGGACAAATCCATCATTATTAATAGTAATTACAAGACTTTCATTTATTGAGTAGTTCAGTTAGGCTTGTATTGCCCTTTAAATTAATCTTTTTTACTCTAGAGAACAGATTTGTCTTTCAGAAAATAAGTATTCAGTTTTTACCATTTCTACACTTCCTCTTGGAATGCCAGACATTTGTAGTAATCAGATGCCATATATTAGCTACTGAAGGAACGGGGGCCTTTTAGTCTGGGGAAAAGGAGGCTGAGGGGACACCTTACTGCCCTCTTCCAACACCTGAAAGGTGCTTACAGAGAGAGTGGGGCTGGTGACAGGTGACAGGACAAGGGGTAATGGCCTCAAGGTGGGCCTGGGTAAGTTTAGTTGGATATCAGGAAACACTTCTTTACAGAAAAGGTAGATAAGCACTGGAATAGGCTCCCCAGGGAGGTGGTTGAGTCAACTATCCTGGATGTGCTTAAAAACCATTTGGATGTGGTGCTCAGGGACATGATTTAGCAGAGAGTTATTAGGGTTAGGGTAGTATGGTTGGGTTGTGGTTGCACTCAATGATCTTTAAGGCCTTTTCAAACCTGAGCAATTCTATAATTTAAATCTTGATACTACTTCACTCCTTATTTCCAGATAAGGAGATTAAGATCATTTATTACTCTACGGGCATGTTAGGTGAACATGGGATAAAAAAGAGCTTATGCAATCATACAGTGAGTCACAGCAGGTACACAGAATTAATGTGATACAGATTTCACAATAAAAATAAATAATTAAATGAGGTAGGGTTTTTTTTAGGCTGTTTGATACTAAAAGCAACAAATAATACAGTTTAGTCTGTAGTCTGACTGCATGGTGGAGTCTAAATTGCTTAAGAAAAAAACAGTGTGCATACAACTTAAGAAAAACACCAAATTGTACTGGAAAGTATGTGTAATAAATGGAGAGTGGAAAAGAAAAACTTTAATCTGAGTTCAAAATAGGATATTGAACAAAAAGGGAACTTTTTTTTTCCCCCCTGAAATTCTTAGTATTGGCTTTCCAGTAAGTCATCTACCAACACTGAAGAGATTCATAATCTATTCTTACAAGAAATATTCATTACCCTTACACCTGGGGCTATCACTTGCTTTCTCAGAGGAAAAAAAAAAAAAAAAAAAGAACATGGCAATTAGCACAAAAAATATGGTTAATCAGCACAACATTATAAATTATATTTTCATGTATTATTAGATTGCGGCCATTAGCTTCTATGGTTTGAACGAAAGCACATCAGACTGTGATCATCAAAGTTTTAGGTAACATCTGGGTTGTTGGTTTTTTTATAAGTAGAAAGCTAAAAAGCTGAGCTGGCAAAAATACTTGGATTAGATTTCTGATGTTAACAGGGGAATATTTAATGGGCAGACACGGCAGCAACATAACGCTCAACTTTTACCAGTAATCAGTAGTATTTTTGAAAGCACAATATTTCAAGCTACAACTTTGTTTTTCCAAGTTTTGAAAATGTTAGTACGGTAGGATTTTGGGATTAAAAATGAAATTTGTCCAACTTTTTCTCCTCCAAAATGCTGGAACATTTCAGAGCCTCAGCAAAAATGTGAATGGAAATGATGGATTCTTCCCGAGATCTATTAATTCTTTATTAAGTCCTTTCTTTAACAGAAATGTTACAACCTACAGATGTTGTCGGGTTTGATAATGTCATAATGACCTTAAGGTTCATTACACTGAACACGACTGCTTTGGGAAAAGAAGGACCTGAAGAGTTGCAAGTGCAAATTCCGTGAGTTTAGGTTCGTAACTCCTTCCATAAATACACTTTAGTGACTGCAGTTATTGAGGCATAAGTAAATGCTATGCTATGCAATGCTATTCAATAACTGACAAGTCTTTGGTTGATGCACATTTGGTATATGATGCTACCCATCCCATACTTTTTTCTTACGAACTTTAAAACAGTATCAGAAGCACAAAAGTTTTTCCTGCAAATTTAAGCATTGAATTTATTCAACAACCTCAGTGTAGTATCTTCAGTTTATTTTTGATTACCCACTTTGCCTGGGAATCTGCACTCCAAGGGTAGAGGCTAAACCATAAGCACTGAATAAACATAACAAACAATAATTAATTCAAACAGCAAACTAAGAACTATACTAACTTGTGTGGAGATAAGCGTAGCAGCTTATGTATACTTTATGAGCTACATTTTTTTAAGGCTACTACAGAAAATTGTGGGTTTTGGAGACGTGGGAGTGATGAGGAAAATGAAGGTTTAAGGCCTTTTTTACCTCTCAAAATTAACGTGCCATGAACTTCAGTAATCCTCTCCACATTTCGAGTTAAAACTGTTCTATTTTAAGCAAAATCTTTTATTCAGTCATATGTCTTCAGAAATTAGTTATCAGATGAACTGACTTTATGTGTAACAGTCATGCCTTTTCCCCTACTTTATGCAGCAGCACCTCTGCAAGGGAAAAATTAATTACAGCCAACAGTTTTAATTCAAGGGGAATAATTAAAGGCAGTGTGGAGGAGTGAAAGGAAGACGATGCCATTTTCTAGTTAACTGGAGCATTTAAAGATTCACTATCCTATTCTTTGAGCCTAATTAAATATTTTTAAAAATGGTTGTGAAGCCAATATATTCAAGCTATGAAAAGAGATTAAGATTTTGTACATTTTAAACATAAACACTTTCACATTTTTTTCTCTCATGACAAGTTAAATGTTTGGTCCAGGCAAAGAAAAAGGAAGCAGAATTTTGGGTTAATTTTAAATGCCAGCATGGTTGAAATTTCTCCAATTGCTTAGAATCTATTTTTAGAACACCAAAAGTTAAAGGCTGCAGAAAACAACCTGCATCTTGTATTTATTGTAAATTTACAGTTATTCGCAGTAAATATATTGACAGTGACTACAGACATTGTTGTACTGGTCATCTTAACTTCAATGACATTTGCCTTTTTCCTTTGCTTGAATTTACCTGAACTGAAATCTAACACTGTATAAGTGAAGGCCATGAATAAGAGAATATCCTTATTTCCCAGGAAGAAAACTGTGGCCCCAGAAGTCATCTTCCCTTAAAAACATTTCATTATATATATGTATTAAGTGTACTGCATGAACTGCAGCTTTGAACACTGCCTGTATAACACACACTACCAAAAATGACACACGTAAGAGATATTTTTCAGAAGCTATTATACGATATGTTGGATTATTTAAAACATAGACATCCATTTACACACATATCCACACACACATAAATATACATATATACGTATATGTAAGATGAAAAATATCAGATATGAAGGGGACAGTCATTTCTGTATCAATTTCCTAGTTGACATCTATCAAACAATCTATAATTTTTACTAAAAAGTGTAACATAACTTGTCTAAATGTTGTTTTTCATCCAGTCTTTATTAAACATTCTGAACATTTTCTTGAACACAAACACTGAAGCAGAAGTTTTGCCAAGCACCATACATGCAGCTTCTCATTGCTGGACTAGATGATCTTAGTGGTCTTTTCCAACCTCAGTGATTCTATGATTCTATGATTATACGCTATACCAATTGTTTACTTACTAGGGTCTTAGTTAGACTTACAGAATCATTAAGACTGAAAAGACCTCTAAGATCATCTAGTCCAACCGTCAATCCATCATCACCTCTTTGAGCAGAAACTCGAGTGTATCTGGGGATAAAAGTTCACATATCATGAATTATATCAAGAATTTGCAACCTAGCCAGAACATATCTAACCGTCTGTTTGATTGTGTGGAGATATTTTCTGCTATGTTTTGCCATGCACTCCAGTGCATTGCTGAAAAATAGATGTAGAGCAGCTATGAGCACATATTTGAATGTATATATACAGTGTATACATTAACTTGACATATTTGATAAATCACAAGAATTAGTAAGAAAATAAATTTTGAGGATTTTGTTCCAGTTATATATGGGAAGAATTTTCATTTTATGGTTACATAAAAATCCAAATTATTCCCCCCCCTCACCCCCCCCCCCCCCCCTTTTTTTTTTTGTAAAAAACTGATTTTATGACATTGGTCACATTTTAAGCAACAACGTATTAGTCTTACCATTTCAAATTACTGTCAGGACTTGGAGAGTTGCATACTAGTGTTAATGCAGGTCAATTTAATATTCTTGAAAATGTCAGAATATTAACACATACAATTAAATAATTCCTGGTTGACTGCTATGTAATTACAGCTTTACAAGATACAGCTTTACATTGCAAAGACTTCTGCTGTGTCAAAAATATATACTCCAAATGTTCATCTAAAAGCCTTGTTTCCTAAAAACTATGAACTTTTTTTACCCATTCTTTTCCACTTGAATGAACTGTATGTACATTTATCTCACTTTAGTTTGTAAACTAAAAGGATTAAGGAAGCTGACAATAGTCTGAATATATGTAAATTCAATAGGATTTGAAACTAAGAGGAATTAAATCACAAGAAGTTTTAGAGACCAGAAATAAGGAAATATTTTCATATGATCACGATAAATTAAGTGTTTATTCACATGTGGATTTACTTCCTGCAGGAGAAAAAAAGTATGAGAAAGAGGCCTTTTTAGGTTAATACATAAGGGTTAAATCACTGTTGGTACATTAGAGCTCTTCTGAAGTTAGACAATGGTGTTTTAAGGTACTTTGTATGTGGAATTCTACATCATCATCAGAAAAATACAATTTAAATATCATTTCCTCACTACAAATGACTGTGGCTTTCCACAGATTCTATTAATTTTGATGCTTTTCTAGGCCTCGTGCCTAGAATGAAAGGGTTGAAATACTGTCTCTTTCCCTAGGGAGATACAGCAGTGTTTTTCAACTCTGAGCAGATCTCACTTTAATAATCTCCCCAACATCTGGGCCTGGACACCAAATCACAGTTCAAATCTGCACTGCTTTTCAAGTTCAACATAGAGTCCCAAACTATATATTCATTTGTGTTTTAGTACAGCTGTTTCATAAAACAAAAAATATCTCTGTAGCACTAGAATTAAAAAATCCTAATACAACCATGGCAAACTCTCCCTTTGCTCCAACAAAAACATTCATTTCATGCAACTCATGATTAATTCTAATGTCTAACAAAAACAAAAACAAAAAACAAAAAAAAAAAAACCAAAAAAACCAACCAAACAAACAAACAAAAAACCAGTTTACTTTATAAATTTATGCTAGAACTTTGCCTGTCTGATTGCGGCATTTGTAGAACCTGCCAGCTCCTATATGTACTTACAATTTAAGGATAAATTTGAGGAATTATTTTCATATATTTCCCTCAGCTTCCAGATCATTCATCTGTCGCACTTCCAAGAAATCTATGTGTACACTTCTACACATGTCTTCCAGCAGTTCAGTAGCAAATGAAACCATGCTAAGCAAATTACAAATTTCAGATGACATTACTAGAACAGTCATTTGGGAAAGAAACTTAAAACACAATGTTCTTTGCTTCTGAATGTCAGCTTTTTGAAGCTACCAACTCTCAAACTTTACGTAAATGACAGGATATGCCATAATACTATTTACTGCAATTGATGGATACTAAGACTCCTGATTAGATTCCCAAACTGACACATAACACCTTTCCACTCTAAACAGACTGCGAAAATGTGATGTCTATCACTGTGGAACAGCTACCGCAAAGTATGAGTCAATGCTCCCACAATGAGATAATGCCTCTGGCACTTCTTGTACAAAAATGGTGAATCTTGTGACATAAAAGTGCTTCTGAGCTCAACAGTAAGTGTTTCTTTTTGTTTGCATGCTTTTTAAAGTTTCTCTTAAATCCGTATGTTATATGTTTAAGCCCACTCCACGTAGATTTATCTACTCTATAAGATTATTTGGTACATGCATTTGGTGCATTTGGTATATCCTCCATGGTCTACTGTATCTCTTCTAATTTCACATCAGCTTTCTTCCAAGATTTTTTCACCTGCTGATCAGATCTGTTAGCAACACATCAGAAACAAGTCTGAATAAAAATCAAACCATTCATACTACACTTTATTACATCAATACACTTGCATTTTACTAATAATGAATTTCATGCCTACAGTTGAATGTAATGGTAAGACAAAGATGAAATTGTAAGGCAGAGTTCAAGTTTACAAATGATTATCAGATTTAAATCATGGTACAGAATCAGTTATCATAGTGCTCTCAAGATAGATATCTGAGAAAACATCCTTCTTTGCTAGTGGACAGTACAGTCAACCAGCAATCTAAAGAAGAACAATCAGGATCAAGTGTAGATGCTTTTGAGTAACAGTGATCTTGAGTAACAGGGATCAAACTATTAGCACTGAGTATCTCAGTATGTTTTCTAACATTCATTCCTTTGAGAACAAAATAACTGACTCTACAGTAGTGTGAAAATATTAATAATATATCAAGTTCCCCCTTACAGTTATTAGGAACATACAGGAGACTAAGCTTAACACAAAAAACAGGCTAAATCAATGGAAACTTGGTTAAACTTCTGGATGGGGAAAAGTCTACACTGTCTTCTGTTTACTAGAAAGATACGCAAAACATAGTCACCCTGCTCTTAGCTATAATGCAAAAAGTATGTAGATGAAAAGAGCCTGAGCTTGCCTTTTAAAGTTTCAGACTTAGGCAAAATCCATTCTGGGCTATAAAAGTCTGGCTCTGAATGGGCAGGGAAGTCATAAACCCCAGCTCACTATGGATCCTTATCTCCATGCTCATGTTTTTTTCAATATTCCAAATGTAATTGGAGAATTCAGGAGATCTGAACCTAAATAAGCTAACTGCAGCAATGGAAGAGTATTCCATAGTGCCTTGGTAAATACTCTGTTTTTTTAAAGCAGACTTGATCAGACTAAGCATACACTTAGATTTTGCATACAGTGTTTTTTTGTGCAAAACTCACCTTTTTCTTTTTTCTTTTCTTTTTCTTTTAATAGATTTTTATTGATGGTGGGTCTTTTTGCTTTGTTTTGTTTTTCCCCAGACATTTCTTTCATAACAGAGGTCTGGAACAATCAAATTCCCTTTTCACAATGTGGGTTCAGAATTATTCTTAGCTACAGGATGGTCCTTTGTTACACAATATATGCTGCTAAGTGTCAAGACAGATCGGTTGACGTCAGAGAATAGACAAGGAGTGCATATAAGACACACTTCAAAGCTAAGAGAAGAAAACCTAAAATGACAGAATATTATCAACTTCTTCTAAAATTGAAGGTTGATATATTCTGTCTTGGAACAGTTCCCCCTGCCACATAAATATGGTCTAGAAATAAAAAGACTTAGTATGACTACACAGAGAAAAACTGGGTGCTAGCAATTGCAGACTGTATTTCCCTTCCTGCGCTGAGGTAAATAAACCTAGGCAATACACCTGAGACAGCAGTAAAGTCAAGAGAAAAGTTTAATAACCTCAACACAATCTTATTAAATTAAAGAGTCGAGATTATTTTCATCATGTTCAGCAAAGTGCTGTTGATACCAAGTTTAGAATGCATAGCAAATAATGCAAGTACTCCTCAAGTAAATCAAGTCAATCAGTTAATTGCTGTGTATGCAGGAGATTCTACAATCTTATCCTAATCTTCTGGTATTGATAGACTTTCATCTTTCAGTGAGGAGTCTGTCTTACCACCATATATACTGCAGGTGTTTTGAATATGGCTGATTTGCTAGAGAACAGCCTGCTTGAAAAACTGCAGGTGACATGAACAGAGAGTAGAAAATTGCAAGGCTTGTGGAAATGAAAAGAACGGTGTAAGAAGCTTAACTTACAATCATTGTGATCTCACCGCAAAACCATCTGTAAAACATAACCGTGTTTTATAATCAGAACAGGTAAGACTTACAAATCAGGAAAAGGTACTTATAAAAATATACGGGACAATCTGATCATTGCCCAGTGTGCCTTGTCAGCACAGGGAAATGTTGTGTCTGCAGAGACTGCATATGATCACTGAGCTCCCATAAATTCAAGAATTTAACACCTCAAAGCACAATATAGATTTAATTATGCTCACCAGGTATCTTGTGCAAAATGATCTTGGTTTTTGATTGGTAAGAAGCTACAGGAAGCAAACTTATAAGTTGTTGGGTTTTTTTTTTTTTGTTTGTTTTGTTTTTTGGTTTTTTTTAAGCTATAAGGAGTTGAAAACTGTTTTTATTATTAATTTTACAAGGCAAAGAATTAGCCTAGGAAGTGCACAGGTCAACATCGAAAACTGTGATTTATCATAAAAAGAAAATTGTTAAAGGTATGTTATTAATTTATCTACAGTTTGGTGCAAAGAGGATGAATGCAGCAGTAAAATTCATACTCCCTTCTATTATAAAGCAAATATCAAGTGGTATTTTTCAATTTTCCCACATTTAATATCTAAGCATAGCAAGCGTTTTATTAAGTCAATTCCATACAACCACTATCTAATATGAAACACATTTGTCTAGTACTCTTATAAAATAGCTAAATGGGAATAAATCAGAGTGAAAAGTTGCTTTATTTTCCATTTTGCTTATGAAAGCAAATAAGAAAATGTAGGCTGATACGCACGTAGTCATTTGCTTTCTTACTCAAATGGAATTGCAACTCCTATGCAAAACACTGACATTTTCCAAATTATACTATATACAATTTTTGAAGTTAATATTATAGAAGACCAGAAGCTTACACAGAATCACGGTACACTTTAGAAGTTTCTGGTAGTGTACAGAAAAGACACCCATTCTGGATGACATAACCCCTGAACTATACCAGAGTGGGCTTAATTTCTGCAGTTAAACGCCCACAAAACTAAGCAATTTTTCCAAGATCATATTTTGATCTGTGGCAGACAATCATGGTTTTAGTGCCCACCACAGCTCCTCATTATGCTCCCTGAGTCATTTGCTATCCTCTTTATTTTGTTAATTCAATATATGCATTTGCTTGTGCTTAAAGCTGTATTCAAAAAATCACATTTCACAGCCTTCTGGGGATCCAGATTCAGGCATTCTACTTTCCAGATGAAGAACTCTGGATTTTTGGCAGTAGTTTTTATAGGACTGCAGATTGTCCAACTTGTACCTCAGAGAAAAATGGAAAAGCTTATAATGATAAATGAGCCACTGGTCTCTCATATCTTTTCCTGCAACCATCATTACTTTATTGTGAAATCATACAGTTTAATGTTTCACTCCACCGTAACAATAAGCCTATTCAGATATACTGATTTGACACTAAGAAAGTAGAAATGGACACCATGTGTCCTGTTAGAGATCAGGAAAGCGTTCGGCTCATCTTAAAGAGGTTACAGCACAGTATTACCAGTTTAATACCATTAACAGTCACAATGTCTGTCCTCCACAGAAAGTGTACCTGTAAGTCTCACTGGATCTACCTTTTCCCACTGGCTCTAACTCCTTTTTGCCCTGAAGAGAGAAGTTGTTATCACTGTTGGAAAGACAACTTTATGATAAGACTGATGAATGGAAAAAGAAAAATAAAGATGTGAGAACACACACTATGGAAAGTATGATGTTAAAACAGCAATTTCAACAAAATTATGTAGCACCTGAAAGAAAGTGAGATAGAACATATACTGGGGGGGCGGGGGGGGAGGGAAGGTGGAAGAAAACAAAGCAAAAAGGGGAGAAACATCTCCATCATGATTACCTAAATGATTTTTCACATAGTTATGCATTTCTTTAGAGATACACCATGGCTCTCTTCACATTCTTTAACAGACACAGCAGCACAACAGTGACTTGAGCACCTGACCAGGATTTTTCAGACAGGTGAGTATCCTATTCAAGTAATAAATGTTTCAACTTCATAGAAAGTGCTCCAGTTTTTCCACATACAGGCAACTGGTGATGTTAAATATATTTACGCTATTAGAATAGTCTTGACTATAGATTATCAACTATCTTCAAACTTTTGAGACTGAAATAAAATTCTACATTTGAAACAAGAATCAAGTCTTGAGCCAAGAATGAACAATATATAATGAGACAATTAATTAATAAATCTGGAATACAGCCTTAAGTCAGGAGAATCCATACCCTGTATGAGTACAGAGAGAGACTTACTTTTAGCAATGGTAACGTACTGAGGTAGATCATTTACACATAGATCATATGTACTAAGTGTTCCTAACAGCACTCTTTCCTTGCCTTCTGTAGCTGCACCTCTAGAATAGTCTAAACAAGTGCAGCTGTTCATTATTAGGGAATCAATCCACATAATGCAGTATGGATCCCACACTGAGCCATTTATGAATGAAAATTTACTACAAAAACATGTATTAGTTTAAAGAAATCATTCATGTCTCAATTTTCAGCACTGGAAATCCTTGAGATATTGTCTCCTAAGGAGAAGTCTTTCTCTTGAAAATTTGAAAGAAAATTGTTTGGTTTGTTTCTATGTTTGTTTGTTGTTTTTTTGGTTTTTTTTTGTTTGTTTTTTTTTTTCCTGTAAGCAGAGAATAGTGCAAAATAATTTTAAATAAAATACATTTTATGTTTGTGCCATCTAATTGCATTTCATAAAATACAAATGGCAAATAAAAATACAGCATACACACTTAAATATTCCCACAAATATCATAGAATCGTACAATCATAGACTTGGTTGGGTTGGAAGGCACCCCTAACGGCCATCTAATTCAGCTCCCCTGCAACGAACAGGGGACATCAGGGTCATCAGGGGACGTACAGGGACATCAGGGTGCTTAGAGCTGGGTCCAGCCTGACATTGAGAGTCTCCAGGGATGGAGCATCCACCCATCCACTCTGGGAAACAATTCCCAGTGCTTTACTACATTCCCGATACATCCATCAAGCAGCATTAACCACATCTTTGTGGATTTCTAAAGTTCAATTAAAATGCACATATCTTCTCCTGTATTTGCTACATTTTATTCTTTTTGTGTAAGTATTAACGAGCAGGATTGCCTTTTCTTTCCCAAGTGCATTCATTTCATCATATATGATTGCTATTTAATTTAATTTCACTTTGGGAAACATTATTCAGTACAGACATTCACTATGGTAGGAACCGTCCAGACTAGTGAAGACTAATGAAAAGAGCTCACCTGCAGTGGTTCCAGTTCCTAGTGTTGTCTATCACAGTGTCTCCTACTCTACTTAAATCACCAATAGGATTTGCACCCTGTAGTAAATGGAGAACATGACATTCAACCCCATTTAAATTAGTGAAAAGCCAGAACACATTATAGCATGACCTTAAATGTTGTCATACAATTGACACAAATACTTACTAAAATGATTGCCATTTCCTTGCTTAAGAAAAAATATGAAGACGTTGAACTACAAAATCTTTCAACATTTTATGCAAATGTGAAAACTTTTCAGTAGATAAGTGATTATGAGGTAGAATAAACCGTATATATGACTTCTGCATTTGATAATTCAGGATTTCTTAAAATGAACTGGCATGAGAAGAATACCAATTCCACAGATTTTGAAGTTGGTGTCCTGAAAAGACTCAGGTTTATCTAGCGGGGACAACCTTCCTATTCCGACTTTCTTATTGGTATTATGCAGTAGAAGATTAACTCTAAAACCTTTTCCATTCAGATGAAAAAAAAAATTCCCAGCTGTTTCATAATTGCATTTATATTAAGTCCACAAAATACAACACCGTTATCTGCATTTTACTGACTACATCATCAATGGAAAAGAAACATGTTTCTTAGACTCTATTAATCCAACTTTACTACGTTCAAAGCACGCAGAGTCATCATTTTTCACACCAAATTAGCTTATCTGTGGGAATGCTGATGTAACAGAAATGGAAAGTCCAGGAGATACGATCTGCAGCTCTCTCTGTACACTCATCTCAACATCACCCGCCTGTAAAAAGTATTTGCAAGGCACCACTGGGACCGAGCTTATTCTATTGAAAGAAGGTGTCTATGATTGTACAAAGGGAGAAAAACAGACGTTTGGAAAACTAAAATTAAAATTTACCTCTGGATAACAGAAATGACTACTGCAATCTCACACTTGCAGGCAATAAGGAAACAAAAGGAGGCAGGATGAAACATCCTGGCTTCCCATAAATGCAGTAGAACTTACAGGAACATAATAGCTGCAATACTTAATGCAGTCACAGATGCTTCAGGAAGCAGAGATGGAAAAAATTTTAAAAAATCATTAAACTATACAGTGCATTTCAGTAATGCAGAAACTCATCCCACTTCAATCACTGACCACTCTACGGAGGAAGATGAGGCTAATGACAAAGTTCAGTCTGTGAATTAAGCAGCTCACATAATTATACTTCCCAAGCAGCACAATACTATCAGCTCTTCACCACGGTACTCTGCATTAAGAAAACAAGCCACAACAAGGTTAGGCCACAACACTGCCTAAAATACGTAATTAATTATTAACCAAAGATTTCCCTCATTACGGTCAGATTGGTGTTACTAATGAGTTTGCTTTCTTTGATATTAGGTCCTGAAGGAATTTAAAGTTATGAATATAGTAGTGCAGAGAGATGGGGGGGCTGCTGCTCTCCTTGCTCAACTTCTACAAGTACTGTAATATTTTAAGAGGAAAAGGTAAAGATGGAGTGTTTAACTATAAAGAAAAACTTCATATAGTTATCACCATAAGCCAGGTAAGGATGTATTTGGTTTATGTACAAACAAGAAGTAAGCCCTGTTTAGTTATAAGTCTGACTCGCTTATGAGTATTATTGTTATAATATTATGGAAAGACTAGATTTTCATAATTCAGATGTCCTTTTCTCCTCCTGAATTCTGCTTAACACACTGTTAACAGGCATTTCCTTGTAAGACAGAGTAACTTTGTGTAAGACGCGGTGATTCCACTGTTGCTGAATGTTAAGTATGTGATATGCCTGGAGTCTGCATTTTCAATGAGAGCAAATGGAGTGTTTAAACCAAGGCATTACTGCAGCTCCTGATAAGAGGCCTGCTAACCTGAGAGTTAATGTCAACATCTTGCCCTTTCCTATCTTTACTGCAAAGGTTACTGACATCTCTTGGGTCTCGTTTCAGTGCAAGTGAACTAACTGCTCAACACTCAGTGTTTGGTGTTTTCTTCCTATAACACATGAGCAAATGACAGAAGAAACACAGCAGAAGTGACTAAGCTGAATTCTTACACATGCCAACCAAAGAATTTATCCTGAGCAAGAAAATTACACAGATGGAGTATTAGATATCTACTGATAGCTAAAGACGTAAAGTTCTATCTATTGAAGTCCTATAATCTGTATTTCTTAATCATTGTATGCATGAAAACAACAAAAAAACCACAATAAAATATCAATGCAAAACACACACAGAAAATCATAACTTTTAAAGAAAGAAGAAGAAGAAAGAAAGCAATATTTTATTCGTCTTAAATTACTAAAAACTATGAAAAAAATGTATTAAGTCCCATGGATATTTCTGGAACACAAGTATATGTTGGGTTTTTGTTTTTGTTTTTTCTAAATTCAAATTATTTTATAAAATTGGTGTGAATTCATTACACAAAACTGTTTCTCAGTCACTTAAATAAAAAGAGGCACATCATTTATTTGTTTCTTTAACTCTCAGAGTTAAAAAAGAAAAACAACACTGCTTGTCTCTGTGTTTCATGTCTGTGCTATTTTCACAGTACATACAAGAGTCACAGATCCAGAGGTCAATAAATTTTGCCCAGCTGCTGGCATTTTGAATATGATGGAAAATGGTGTATTTAGCTATCCATCTTGTCATGCTACCTGAACAAACTATTAGCAAAACAATCCCCACCACCTTCTTAAACCTTCTTCCTCTGTTAATTATAACATAAATTTTCAATTCTACTTTATATTGTTGTTTTACTGAAGTATCTTATAAAGCACCTGTACAAATATTTTTTCCTTCATTTAAGCCTTTTAAAAATAAATTTTCTTTTGTTTGAAGCTTAACATCATTTTTGTTTCTCACTCTAGTAACATTATTCAATCTACTTGGTGCCTGAAAAAAACAATGGTGTTAAATGTTACGTGGGAAAGCTCATGTAAATAAACAAGACAGATCAGGGCATTTTCTTGCCTTCATAAGAAAAAAATAAAAACAATAATAATAAAAAAAAAATTATAGAGAAAGTTAAAACTGGAAATTCAATTTAGTTCCAATAATTAGGAACATCCTTTAACCACAAGACAATACAATCAGCTCTCTTTCCAAAAATACAATATAGAGAAGAAATGGAAGAAGCTTAATGCTGTCCAAATGAAAAAAAAAACAGTGTACGACACCACAGGCTGTTGGGCTTACTTCACTGTCTCCACTCATTAATAGAAAATAAACCTTCCAGATAAATGTCTTTAATAATTAAGTTTTCCTTCAGTGATACATACCCAGGTCTCCTGAAAATCTAAAAAGTTCTAAAAACACTACTTTATTCTAACTAGAATGGTTGCAATTCTGCCTTTGTGAAGTGTACTGGCAATCAAAAAGCTTTAATCAGAGATCTGAACAACCACAGAATTACACAGAGTAGGGAAGAGAGTATTACACCTGATATACTCTTGTTGTGGTTTTTTTTGCATAGGTGCTTCCAAGGCCATACTGCTATTTCAGTGTCCATCTTGTAAGGACCAAAGATTATATTCTTTTCCTCAGTATTTCCTCTTTTAGCACCGTCATGCTGAAAGAACAACTTCCTCTTCAGCCATGAAAATAAATAACTCACTCTTTGCAAAGTTGATAAGAACTCCATTCGTGTGTAGAGCTCTGTCTTGTACCTCAGCACTGTACCTTCACCATCACATCCTCAGATTTCAAAAGAACAACGGACATCTATATGCACATTTAATGTCTTAATTTAAAAAAACAGCGGTAAATGAAATAAATTCTACTGCATTGGAGAATGATTTCAGTATCATCTACCAATCCCAGTTACTACGCTTTCCTCATATGAGTTAAGTATGGTGAAGTCTAGAAGTTACAATGATTCCACATTCATCACTGAGTACTTTCGCACCTGCATGAATGTCACTTTGACAGATCTTTTCATGATGGCAGTCTACTGCAGTGACATCAAATAACAAATCATGCCGCAGATTAGAATTATCTGAGAAGTTCCAAGAAAGCTTTCAAGTGTTGTACCTGAAAGGAAACAATTGTTTCTGGTTTGTAGTACTGTTAACAGTTATCCAGTACATCAAGTCTGTGTTGAAACTCATTAATATCTTGTAAAATAATTTACTTAAGTTATCCAGTATTCCCATAAATAATGTTGAGGACTGTTCACTCTTGACTACTGATTTCATCTACATGGATCTGTTTGTTTTGTATACACATCCATGAATTCTACTGGAAATGCAAAAATGTCTCAAGATGCCTACTTACAGAAATAAAAATATATATATATCAGTGCATGTTATTATGCATTTTTCCTACAGAAAGGATACGCACCATTTTCAGCTTCACATGACAATGAAATGCAATTTACCCCCTACTGACAGAGTATAGGATTCTGCCTGGAAATTGTGATCTGTTTCTTATGCAAACAGAGGACCGCAGCGCCCTGACTCTGTATTAACTGAAGATGTCAGTTAAAAGAAATGCCGGTAGTATACAAAAAGCATTACTATCCAGACATCATGAATATGCAAAGATAATGATGACATGTTTTACAAGACCTGGCCCATTAGGAAGCTTTGTAGCACTGGTTGTATATGTAATTCATTTAATTGACAGATCACAATCCTTTAACCTGGATAGCAACTAAGAAGGCTGGAACACTTAGGCATAAATGGCAGAAGTGTCACTGCTGCAACAACTTACATTTATGAGACCTGGGAGGGAAAATACTGACATCTCAGTATCAGGTATAAGAAGACCTAAGACTGACTATACTTCAGAGCCTTGTAACCAAAATCAAGTATCTGCACAAAGAGTTGCTGAATCAAACTGATGCTTCTTCCCAGTGCCAAGCAGCATTTATTTTTCTCAGAGAAGGATACATACTACAGTAACTACATCAGAGAGTCCATCTGGAACTACAGACTGCAGGTGTTTCTGCAGCACAAATGAAGTCTTACCAACAGCTGTACTGGATTTAGGTCCTACAGATCTACTGTGAAACATTTTTCCATACAATTCCAATATCGTGTACTCCAAAGAACAAGAAATGTTCACTAAACGCCAACCTCTGCCACTAACATGAAAAATGACTGTGTTGTAGATGAGTTTAAGCACTCTCAAGGCTCTTGTCTTATCAAGAGTGTCATTTCTGGCTTGACCAGAAGTCCCACCTTCTCCTCATTATCTTCACAGCATGTGTTAATACATTTATTGGACATACAAGGAATAAGTAGTAAATACATAAAGCAGGTATATTTAAACACTTGCATTCCATATGAAAAATGGCTATTGCTCCATCTACAAGCAAACCCATGTAAATTAGAATAATCTGCAGCTGTCTATTTACACAATCCTAAAAATGCCCTGATGGACAACTCATTATTTTATATCTCTTTTGTGACCAGTATATTCATGTACTGCACAGGAAGCAGTATTTCTACTATTTCTACTATTGCTAGCCACAAGTTTTTTTGTTTTGTTTTGTTTTGTTTTTTTCCTCATGGAAAAATGAATATGACATGCATAATATTCATTAATTTGTCTAAGTAGTCTGCTTAAATAAAACTAAGACATGTACTTTTTTCATTTCTAAAGAGCCTTTAATTCTCCTTTCCAAATGATACCAAAATGATAGTCTTGACTGAAAAGACATTATTCTCTACACCATGATCTCAAATTAATATACTATACCATATGGAAAGACTGAGATAGCCAATAATAGTAAAAGTGTCCGGCTTATTTAAGGTTGAAATTTTACTATATTCTTTATTTTTTTACGTATTTATTAATTTGTAATCCAGAGCTGTTCTGGTTCCTGGAGTGTTCAGACAAAGAAGGATTCAATATAAATATAGACATTATTAGTAATACATTTTTGGTGTGGTAAAGTTTCCTTTTATAGACCACTTTCATTTTAAAAAAAGTAATAAATCACAGTATTATATATAAGTGATTGAGAAATTATACTGGATTTGCTTTTGCTACTGCAACATGTTGCAATTTCACCCTAATGAGCAGACAGAAATGTTTATACAGAGTCTCTGTAAAGAACATTCTAAAACATGAACCATTCTTCAAGCCATTATGCAACAATTGTTTTAGGGAAAGAACCAAATGTGCAGAGCAAAAGGCAACAATATTTGGACCAAAGCACCTCACTCCTCTTTGTGTCTCCAACCTATGAAAAAGCTGTGGGCTAAACAATTAATTTTCGGTGACATTTAATGTTTATTGATGATTTAGTTTGGATTTGGATGGACTGCCTCTTAGTACTTGCACAAAACAAAACTGAAAGGTCCCTAATGGCGTCTTAGGCTTCTTTGTCACAGAGCAATTCAGTAAACCCATTAAATCTCTGTGCACTCCATAAGCAATAATTTTGACATCAATTGCAATATTACTTCCATTTTCTAAGAGAGCAGTGCAGCACTGGCTATATCCTAAGATAAAAGAGGCATTGGCAATTAGTTGCAACATTAATGCAGTAAATGATAAGGTGTTTTTCCTTGCTAACTATCACCCAAATAACTGGCCTAAGATGTCCATGCAATACCACCATCACATAAGAAAGGAGAATAACTGCATTGAAGAATGTACACGATTTGCATTGTGTATTTTTAAAATTCAGTGCAAGTACTTGTTTGTTTGTTTTAATAACTGCATTTGTATTTTGTGCAATGAATGTTGATCAAAACAAGAGCAAGACTGATTTGAACAGAACCTTCAATAACCTCCACTTCAGTATTCTGTTTGTCTTAAACAAACTTCTTGTAAGTTCCTGTTTTCAAAACAAGCACTTTCCTAAATGACAATTTATCCACGGGAAAAGTTTGCCTTTTTGTACAGTCTTGATTTTAGTACTTACAAGGATCTTGTTTGAAACTGGGGAGCTCTTCTTAGAATAAAGTAAAATATGTATGGTAAATGTTAAGTCAATCTGAAAGAATTTGAGAAGTTATTGTATGTTCAATATAGAAAGCCATACATTATGTCTGCCACAGGATTTTTTTCAGCAGCTAAATCTTATGTAAGAAACATGCAAATGAAATGACAAGTGTCAGTTCAGAGGGCTGAACACATTTAGACAGCAGTTTTAGGAGACTCGTATTTATTTTTGAATAAGTGTGGGGAAATAAGAAGAAAATTAGAATGAGAACAGCGATTTCCAGTAATCTGAAACCAACTAGAAAAAGACCAGAAAGCAGGTATTTGACATAATAAATGATACAGGTGTTGGAAATCATCAGTATTACTCTAGAGTTTATGGTAGATGCTGTAAAATACATAGAAGTATCCTTATTCTGGTTCTTTTATTCTCAAAGATATACCAAGGCATACCAGACTTAACATTTTAATCCGAAATTAATCAGAGGAATCTGTTATTACACCAAACAACTTCTGATGAGATTCTCAAATACAGAAGATAATTCTGAGTTTCATGTTCTTCATTACAACCCATTATGAGAGAATGAAATTTCCAAGAGTTGGCAGCTGAACACCACTGGTACCATTGGTATCATTCAGCTCCTTTTGTCTGACAACATCTGTCCTGACTCATGGAAATGCTCCAAGAGATGAAGCTCAGTTGAAATTAAATATTGAATTCTAACACAAAATTTGTCCTAGTCAGCTGCAGGAACAGGTAAAAATAGCACCGTAACCTTATAGAGTGCCTTGAGGGACCATTCTGGGACAAGAAACCTGTAAAAGCCCTCTGTCCCATTTCTTTAACTGCATTCTTTCACACATCAAAAGGAGGTGACAAATGAGCTTGTAGGGTGAGCATTTTTAGAACAGTCAACATCCAGACAGGTCTCAGTTTTCCTTCTTCAAAACAGAAACTGTGGGTCAATTAATGCAGTATAAAACCCTCCTCAGCTTCAGTGATAGCCTGTATCTAAATTACCATTTAAAGAGGAGTATTCAGTAACTTGCATAACAGACCAGTGTATTTTTCATGTGTGCAACACTTAAAATCTCACCCCAAAATATCTTACTGTATAAAATCCTCAGCACATACGGTCCTACCAATGCTATTTTAAGGTCCTAACAGTTTTAGTCATCTTAACGGTCAGCGGGCTGTTTATGTCCTTCCTTTCCACTACCATGTATTAAGTCAGAAGGCATGAGGACAGGCCCTAGAACCCTATGTAAGATGTAACATGAAGTGACCAGCAGCTACCTTTAACAACAGACTGTCCCTGTTTTATTGGCTGCAGCAGTAAATCCAAGGATCCCGCTGCTTGCAGAGCTTTATCAGAATACACCGTGCCAGCACAGGCTGATCTCTTCAAGACTCTGACAAGTACCTGGAGAGATTTCCAATTAATATTATTACATACTTTGCAAAAGGAATGCCCTTGAAACATGTTCCTTACTGTATCTGTGCAGATGGAAAATCATTAAGAGTACAAGTAAGAAAGAGGAACTCATTTGGGCCGTCTTAAACCGTGAAAAAGCAAAACTATTTTGAAAGTAATATAGCCAGTCATTAGCAGAATTTTAACTACAGCGATTCCAGAGATTTGTGACCAGTAATTGAAATCATGAAAAGCCTTGACACACTCCTCTGAGTCTCTGAGATTCTGGGCTGCATTTGCATTCTGAGCAAGGAATTTAATTATTACAGGTATCTTGTAATCAACAGTTTGTTACCACTCTGTCAAGCTGTGAGGAGATGGGTTACATTTCAATCTCTTTTGGTTTCATTATAAAACATGCATGAGTCCAGCTTAAAGAGGATACCCATTCACCTGCTTATACTCCATACTTCTTCCTTGTGCAGCTGCAAAAAAGCAATTCATGATTACCTAATGCAAAGCACTGGAGAAACCATGAAGTGTCCTTCCAAGGTCAAATGTTTACATAATGCTTCTGTTAAAAGTAAAACTAAACAGAGCTAAAAGCAATTTGAATAACTTTCTGCTAGACTATCCCATCCTCTTCAGGGCCAGGCATTAAAAGATTTCCATCTTTTTTTTTTTTTTTTTTTTTTTTTTTTTGTGGAGATGAAGCTAAAAGTTAAGTTGGTCTCCTGCAGTAAATTCATTTAACTAAAATAAATGCACTTAATTACTCTAAACTAACAGCAATATTCAGAGTTTTGTGAATATTCCTAAGTATTAACATTGTTTCACATCAATGCTAAAAATACCGAGAACAGAGAGGTAGAACCAGATGGCTTCACAGGAAAGCAGAAATTATTGCATTCTATCTGAACAATGGTTTATATCGTTACTTTGAGAATGGCCAATGCCAGCTGCTTTAATGAAAAGTACAATAAACCCAACAGTAGGTTGTTGCTGCTTTTCTTGAATCAGAAACACCATGGAGCCAAGTAATTACTTTTTCTTTTTTCCTTGGCAATTTCTCTGTAATAAACACATTCAGAAACCATAATAACTGTTATAAATGGCTGTGCATTTGAGCAAGAAAATTTAATTATTCTTCAGTAATATTTCACATTAGGTTTAGAGATACCCTAATCATCATTAAGTTACAGAAAAATGCACCCTAAAGACACAGGCATAGTGCCCATATTTTTTACAGGATGCCACAAATCTCCTGGCTACCTAGTTTTTCTGAAATCTTATTTATTTACATAGTTTTAATGTTTTTGAGGGTCACAAGGGAAAGACGAGAAAGAAGGGAAAATGTAACCTGGAGGATGTGAGCACAGTAAGATGTGCTCACAGTAAGAGCACTGAGTGGTGCGTTTCAGCTGTGACAGCAGCAACATAAAAGATAAGCCACATTCTGGATGGCCATGTAGATTATTACAAACATGCTCCACTTCCACTGAGGGAAAAATGCAAAGCTAATGGTGACCGCATTGAAAAATACTGTTTTGCCACTGAGAACTTGCACTCTCAAATCATGTCATTGTGTTCTTTGTATCAGTTATAGTTTCCCTGTAAATAAATAGGAGGCATTACTTTCAGAGTAACATACATAGAATCACTCTCCCTGTTTCTTGTGGCACTGGAAGCAGAAGATAATCTGAGTACAATATGGAAATTTTCTAGTTGGCTGATTTACAGCACAAAAACACCTATTCATAAACTTCAACCCATTGCTGTATGAATTTATTGTTTTTCCTCTGTTTAGCAGTAAAGCCAGATAGCCTTCATTTAGACAGGTAAAAATGGGACCTACAGTAAAGGACTGACAAGATGCATGTTGCCACAAAAACAGCTTATGTACTGTCTTCCAGAGCCATCTAGGGAGAAATACATACAGCTTCTCAGAACTTGTATGAAGAACTTTAATTATTTTCAGAGGTGTTTCATTATTCAGATGGATAGAAATTACTGCATGTGCAAACAAATGACTGCCATCAGAACTGGCTGGAGGAGATCAAGCTGCTCTAAATTCCATTGCTGCTTGACTAAATAAACCTTGTACAACAGAAATGCTATGTGCAGAGTCTTAATACAAATATTTTCACGTGTTTGATTGACACCATTGATGTAAAACTGAAGAAAATCTTCTTAATCTTATAATACAACAAAGTGAATTTTGTTGTCATTATCCTCATTCAATTAGATGCGTGCGTACTGTCCAAGTAAAGAATTTAATCTCTCAAAATCATCTCAATAACAATAATAATAATAATAAATTAAGGAACAATTATTAGTATTGCTTTGAGAACTGACAGTAATTAATATCCGCCTAACTTCTGACACATCATTGCTAACCTGGATCTCCTCTGTCTCTCCTCCAAGTTAGGGATATGCACTGATAGCTCCTGACAACTCACTAGCCTTTGCACTTTCATTTATATTAGCTTTGGCAGATTTATATTTGATGCATAATTCAATATATAGTGTATACAATAGCAGGCATGACACCTCAGTTGAAGATGCATAAATATTTCCAGGGCAATATCTTGTTATCAGCTACTTACAACTTGCACTTATCAGCCTGTCACACAAACCCTTGGTCAAGGTCTCATGTTGACGAGTGGAGCAAAACGAATTTGCTGATCACACGTGTGAATGCATGCGCACAGTCTTTGTCTCTGCAGATCTGCATTAGGATTGCAACTGCATAGATCTCCTTTCCTCTTAGGCATTTCCCCACTGTTTCAGAGGAAGTCCTCAAAATATGTGTTATGTCTTAAGAAGCTAAGGCTGAGAAGAGCAGCTACGTTACCTGAGCACACTGCACAGCGCCTTGCAGACTGTCCACCACCCAAACACAACAGTACTGCTGCAGCTGCACCTCCAGTAGTTTTGTACACAAAACTTCTTCCTTGTCAGTTTTCCAGAATTTATGCTGCTGAGTACTTACAGCAACCCTGTTCATTACAAAGAAAGTGCCTGAAGCATGCCAACGCACAGGAAGACCATAATAAAACAAATAGCAATATTAATTAGCTGATTATTTTGAACATACTTACAGGAGTCTCCCTGCTGCAATGCACGTTACTGAATCAATATACACTTACATTAAGGCCAAAAAAAAAGGGAGAACATTACTTTTTAAGGATGATTTTTCAATTTTTTTTTATTTTTTTTTTTTTTCAATTCTACAAAACACGTATCAAACTTATAAAGAAGGAAGAAGCCAAACTGCTTTTGTAAATAACTAGCAAACCACAGATGTAGCTGTGTGGAAATCCAATTTATACAAATTGCTTTTTAAAGACAACCCTTTCACAGTGAAGAAGATTGCTTGTATACAGTTATGGCAGCGTGGACTACTTTATGCATCTCCACAGACAGCAATTGTTTATCTCATTACCAATTTTCAGTCGTTCTTTTGCATTTCCTCTCTATCTTGTCCCACTGATGGGACCCAACACCCACAGACTTCTTCACAGAATTCAGCATTTCTCTTTATGTAAAGGGTTTCTAATTTTTCAGCTTTTTTTTTTTTTTTTTTTTTTTTTTTTTAACCTAGTAAGTACACACATCATACTTGCTACTGCTCTAAGTTACCATCAGGTACTTCAGCACATCAAGATTTCCTGCTTCTGCATGGTAGTACAGCTTCTTATCAAGTCTAGCTTAAGGGTCATATAAAACTTATCCCATTCAATCCGTCAATAAAACCACGTGTTGGTTTTACATACATATATATTGCATGCATGCACACTCAATCACCACCAAAACAGTCCTAATGACCTAAATCTAGCACTGATCTAGTATTTGTTACACCACTCTGAAGCATGAATGCATGTGCCCATGCAGTTACTCCCTGATTCTGCCAGTGCCATGCAACCTGGCCAAGCAACCTGGCCATTTGCTAGGTCTATGCAACATGCACAGTGAGAAATTTTACCCCGTGTATGTCCTTAAAGAGACACTGCAGGCATGACTTAAGATGGTTGTTCATCTATTTTATTTTTTTGTGCTTTTTGCTGCTATTATTTTGGCAGCTTGTTTCCGGACAGAGAAGTGGCAAAAAGAGTATTGTAAGAATCAGGATGGTGGTTATATGCTGTATCTTCTTCCTCGTGATGACCTTATGAAAAACCTTGCTTCCTCCTGATGGAGCAGTCCTTCTTGTATTGGGAAACATTTTCTTTCTTTACCAGTAGCTGGTAGTTTTCATGAAAAACACAAGAAACTGAACTGAAAATGGAGGGAACATTCATTGCTCCCTTTGCTGGAGGCAAGGCAAAGAGAGGTGAGGCAAGAAAAGGGGAAAGGATGAATCAAAAAGTTTCAAAATGAATTTTGAGGGAGAAATAATGCATTTGATAGACTTGAAAAAGAAAACTGGACTGTCACTTCTTTTTACTCAGGCATTTTTGTTGTCACGGTCCCTCTCAGAGTAGAAAAGACACTAAGGTGCAGTAATGCTTTTTTAAAGCATTATTTATAAGGGAGAAACCCTTGTACAGTATCCCCTTCCAGCTCACTGAAGCCAGCTTATCTGGAAAAACAGCAGCAAACCCTCACACCAGCCCAGCATGCTGTCGTGTTCATGGCCAGGACAGGGCTCAGCCCTGCAGTCTGCCCGCCACCCTCCTGCTCTGATGGCCACATGTTTCCCCAGCAGCACCGCAGCCAAGATGCTGATGCTCTAATAAAGGGTGAGAGATTGAGGACAGCAGCTTCAGTGGCAGCAGAGGAAAAGACATGCTGTTGTTAACTGCTCTCACAGAGAGAGAAAAGTCCTCATTAAGAACTTATGCACCATATGCGTTCTTTTTATTCACTTCATGCTCCAAATATAAAACTGAGTAGAAAATTTCATCTGCAAGCACCTTATCTACTTTCCTGTACTTCAAGGTCATGATTCTGAAAAGGTTTCTATGATGGCAGAGAATATCAAGAGCTATTCTCCTGGTCAGCTCTTTCCAGACTTTTTCATCATACCCTGTAATATCAGCAAATGTGGGTACATTATGGCAAAGAGATTAGAGCAGGAACACCCACACAGCTTGATCTCCAGTAGGCACACAGTCTCTGATGTGTATAATAAGGACAATGGAAACAAACCACATCAAATGGAAAATGAGAAACACAGAAAGACCCCAGCACACCCCAGATATCAAACGATTATCACAGGCAATTATTGAGGTAGCACTCAAAGCAATAAGCAAAAAATGCCCTGTATTACTCAACAGTTGCAGAGGCTGTTATGTAGTAGAAATCTTCCCCTGAAGCCTCATGTCCCAGATCCTAAAGCTGAATTTACTATTTATGAGTAAAGAATTATGTGACAGAGCAGCACATATGAACCATCACTGCCTCTCACCCCACAAGTTACACGTGACCATCTTCAGAATTCCAACAAAATATGTTGATGAATACAGCAGGATTTTACTCCTCCTCAATTTGCCAGCAATAAATGCACTGCCTGAATTAATCATGTTCTTGTCAAGCAATGAAAAATCCAGTAGCTGTCACTGAGCAAGGCCCCTGGAGTGCAGGAAACCACATGCCACCTCATAGTGCTCAGGCCCCGAGAGCTATCTTTGGCATCTGGTTGATGAGATGACACATGCAGCACTGCCTGAAAACTGTGATGCCACAAGTCAAGTTTTGCTCCAACAAAACCTTTTTGGGATTCCATCTGGGGCTGTTACAGAGCCAGAGCAGCACAAGTCCCTGGGTTGGCTGAGACTGCTGACTGGGCACACTGAGTCCCCATATTGTTCACACATCTCAGTCCAAGATCAGATAGAATGTAATGTAACATGAAACGACATATAACATCACTCCTTCCATACTCCATCTTCTGTATCTGCTTGTACCTAATGTATGGCAAAAAGAAGTAAAAAGCAGCATAAAGTCGGAATAGTTAACTGTTTTTCCTAAACAACACTCTGTGAGAATGTTTTTCTCAAGAATGTGTACAGCTGACTAAAGAACTACAAGTAAAATGGAGTAATAATTCCATTTGCTAATGGTGATTGAACACATAGTTTTATAAAATATCCTATGGTCTGATCAAGAACAAAATACTGAAGCTGGACGTAGCTCTGGTTGGCTTCTGTAATTAAATTTTCCATTGAGCTAATTAGCTAGTAATGCAACTGACATTTCTTTAAAAGAAATCAAATTACATTTAACATTTGTTTATGATAATCACAATATACTTTCCTTTTCCAAGAAGCCAAAGTAATCATTGGCAAGGTTGGAAATACTTTATGCCCTCAGCACAACAATGTATACGAAGCCAGAAATCAAATGTCAAAGCTGAATTATTCTCTATAGCATGCATATTCAAATGATGGTTTCTCAAAGGAATTACTAATGTTTAATCCTTTCTAGCAATAGTGCTCCCTGATTTTCTCTTTAAAATGCAAGTAGACTTGTGATCCCACTGATACTTCCATAAGAAACTACATTGAACATTTCTGGCAGGTCTTCAGAAACACCATCACTCAGCCAGGAGATTGTAGCTGCTCAGTGCCTACGTAGGACAACGTAGTTCAGCTGAGTTGTACTTGCCTACAAAATCATTTAGTCACACTGCTATATAAATAAAACAGAACTCCCATAATTAAGAACATCAAGGGCTCAAGAGTCCACTCCATGATGGTTTTGCTGATCGCTTACAATCTTAGGAGTCATCTTACAAACACATCCTACAAGGAATACTGACTGCTGTTGACTGCTGTGATGAAAATCAATTTCAATTTTCTTGTACTGCTCTAGGGATTAATCATTGTACCAGGTTGTGTCTGTGAAAAAATAAAGAAAGAAAGAAATCAAAAACAGAGAAGCCACTAAGGAAAGCAACCTATTTAAACAGAAACATGGAACTTCATGCTGATTTGCTTTCTAGAAAGTAGAGAGACTTTAAAAACCATATTTGGGGAAAATACATTGCTTAAACTTTTATTTTGAAGAGTTTTACAACAGACTTGTTTCTTGGTGTCCAGGCAAATCAAAGTTTCTTTTCTCTTTCAACTAATTGGCTTGTGACAATAAAAAGAAGAAGGACAAGACCACCCATTAATTTTTAAGATCAAAACCACTAAAAGATGTTACAGTGACAGGGTGTTACCCTGCACTCCCTACTGATGAAGCTGTCTTGCTAGTGGTCATACAACCACTTGTGACTGCTGAGAAGTGCTGGGCATCAGGTACAACTGGAAGTAAGACAGGACAGACTCATGCTTGGAGTTTAAGTCTCTACTGAAAGAATTAAGACTTACAGAACATACAACTCCAGACTATGAAAGACTAAGAATTTTCATGGAGCTTATTCCCAACATACAATGGCAAATTCACATTATGGTAGCCCAGACACAAACTATTTGTGTCACTTTACTCTGAATTATTTCACAGGAAAGCAGCACTAGCTACATTCAGGAAAGACACTGAGGCTGTTTTATGTCACAGGGGCAGCTCTGATCTGATCTGCCACTTTTAATACATATTCTCTCCTGTATCCAAGCCCACTTTCTCTGTAACGGCTTGGAAGTGCTGGGAAAGTACATTTATGTTTTATTTATTTATTTATTTTTCTTCCCAAAAAGGACTAGGATTATCTATTCCCTAGAGACTCTAAAGACGCTCCACTGTTATTCAGACCATTAAACCAGTGATGCTTCTTCCTAATATGTTCAGAGTGCCTCTATTACTAAAAGGTCTGAACTCAGCCTAGTGTATGTTCCTCTTCATCGAAGACACTCCTGGAATGCAGTTATGCAGTATGTTTGTCTAAATATGATCTAGGGAAATAGAACTGCCAAATGAACTTGACTTTAAAGGTGTATGACAACTGGAAGATGTCATAAAACCATTCTCTGCCCATCTAAAACATTCTTTTAATAAATTCTTTTATTCATATCAGTAAGTCTGAGGGTTCTAATGGTGTTTCAGAGTGTTGCTCAAAATACAAAATATAATGAGTTTTTTTTCCTGTTGTACTCCAGTGTGAATTATGCTGATGCTGCAGAAATATGCAATGGAATCTGTCCAGAAAGGCAACAGCATCAGAGATAAAGTCCCAAGATTTGCATCACTCTACCAAGCAGAATGCCTACACCGAACAGAAATGGGAAGACTGGAACCTGCAGGGATATTAAAATGTTTTTAAGAGTGCTGAGCTGCAAAGATTGACTCAGTACACAGCTGCCAGTTCTGACATAATAACTGAGTACAGCTTTGGCTTACCTCAGACACATCTCCCACTGAGATAAATGATGCTAAATGATGCTAGCAATGCCAAGGAGTACTGCCAACAAAAACTAGAACCCGCAAGCCAAAGACAGTACCTGTCACACAATTCCAAGCTGTTCACTGCTGCTTTTGGTAAGAACCTTCTGTGTCCCACCCCTCCAAATCCATCTTGTTTACCTTTGATAATTTACCACATTGTGACAGCTGACTGAATTACGAATCATAGAATTACAGAATGGCTTAGGTTGGAAGGGACCTTAAAGATGACCTAATTCTAGCCCCTCCATTGGACAGGAAAAAGAATGTTTTTTTTATCACTTTTCCTTATAACACATATTCTGCCAGCATAAAAACACTCTCTCAATAGCTCAGTTATAACACATTTTTAGGGAGTTGCAGTTATAAAGAAAGGTCAGAGCCATAACTAAATTGCTGCAGCAGACTGGTCCTGCTCAAGTTAATACTCAGTTAAACACTATTTTCTTTAAACTGTGAATTTGGATAGTAGACTTTTTGAAGGATCTCACTAAATTAAATAATAATCATCATCATTAGCATTAGTGGCATCTGTGTACTTGGTTTTTGCACTGGCATTAAGTGCTGAGGGCACTACCAAAGCCCAAGGTAGGTATTCTCCATCTCATATAGAGAATGTGTGTATTTAAAACGGCACACGGGAGCCTTATAAATGCAATAAAAGTGACATATGAAGTAACCTATAATTACCATGAGCTTATGGTCAGTGTAGGCATGAGAAGGATTACTTACCAGTCCTCAATAAATGCAAACTGAGTAATATGCTCATCAGTTGATTACAGCTAATTAGGTAGTCCACTAAACTGTATTGCTGCTGCTGAGTGAGCACAATTTGTGAAGCAGAAGTTACCCTGCGATCCCATTACTTCCTTTCCAAACCCCATCTCAAATGAATGTCTGCAAATAACACCTAAACTAAGCACTTCTCATTCCTGACGCTGAGACTTCATCAAATTCTTTTACCAGACTAAACAGCCACTGTAGATATGGAAGATGCTGGCACGCGTAGACATGCATCCTTTTCATGGAGTAATTTATTCAAATACATTAGAAAGATTCACTCTGCTGTCTCATATTCAGGTTTTAGAAATCATCCTAATTGGAGTACTGGTAATATGTAACTGGACATTAATTCATTTCAGACCTAACTTCTGTCTACCAGATCTACCACAGGGGCTTAAAGGTGCTTTGGTTCAGATGCTTTTGCTCCTCTCATCTTCTTTACCCTTGAACAACATACTTCCAAAAATTGAACATCTTAATTAAATTGCAGTTGAACAGTCAGGGTTTCTAAGACGTGTAACACTCCAGTAATGAAACCAAGAACCCTTACCCAGTAAAGAAAGAGTAGCAAAGCCAAACCCAAGGATTAACACTATTCTGTTTCAAATAAAACCAAAGGAAAAAAGAATAATTCTAAGCTGATTATTTTAAATTAGTTAACCCATGAAATATTATTGGTATTTGGAGGCTTTCATTCTGACTAGAAAGAAAGCAAGATCTGATTATTTATTTATTTATTTATTTATTTATTTATTTTTCAGATACGCTTTTTGATAATTGTTGAATACAATTTAATCATTAATAATAAAAAAGTTTCAGCGTAAAATACGAACAAGGCTAAAAATACAGGTCTGAAAGTCAGTCATTACCTCACAGTGTAATCACAAAGATGGATATTCTATATAATCAGTTTGAATATTAGCAAGCCACATATTTAAAATCCTACTTCTTCTCTACTGCCAATTATATATATATATTCTTCTTAATTACTGCTCATAGCAAATATACATATATATATAAATATATTAAATATATTTATATTATATAAATACGAGATATATATGAATATAAATATATATATTTATATATATATATTTGCTATGAGCAGTAATTAAGAAGAAAAAGAATGACTTCTGTGATTAGAAATGGCAAATTTTTCATCTAGGATAAAGAAAAGTTGTAACTACTGGGAGAAGTGTATACCTCACTTATAAGGTACAGATCAACAGAATCAAGGAAGGGCTCTTGTCTGATGTCTGATACAAAAGCATTGAAGCAGCCTATGGATGAATGAGAAAGTGATTGTAAATTCTCCTTATTTAAATTAATATATAGTTTTTAAAGTACTTTACCTGTTACCTTACATTATGAATAAATAAAATCAATATTTAGAAGTGTACGGTTAAAACCTCATTCATACACTAGAGGATATTCAGTCCTCTAGTCCATGAAATGATATTTTACCACAACTTCGAGCTGAAGACAGTGGGAATTCTGAGGTAATAAAAAAACAAAAGCAACAGCATTAAGACTAGAACAGAAATAAAGAACTTGTGGTTCAAAATGTGAGTTTAACCTTCTGGGTTAGCCCACAGGAGGATAAGCAAAGATAAATAATGCATACCTTCTAAAGAGAACTGCACTCTTCCAGATATGTTGGTCTGCACATTACCCTCTTCTGAGTCAATGATCAGAGAATAGAGAACTCACAGGGAAATAAATAGCATAAACTGGGACTGCGTGCCTTTGCTCAGGTTATGTATTTTCTTTGCAACTGCCTGTTATAACAAAAACTCTGCAGTGGCAGAGAAGCTGGTCTGGGCTCTTTATTGCTGTAGGTCAGCCTGCAACTCCACAAGTATAGATCTATAAAGACAGATTCATGGAGGAGAGCAAGATTAGTAGTTATTATTCCATCAGACTAGGACTCAGCACAACTGAGTCTAACGGGATTGAGAAAATTGCAGCAAGAGAGAAAGAAACCTCATTTCATTGCCTGGAGTAGCCATGAAAACAATGAAACCAAACGCTTTCTGACAGAATGTTCTTCTGCATTTCCTTTCAGTTTTACTTTCACCTAAAGAAGAAATATCACTGGGACCAGTCAAGCTATTACACCCAGGATTCTGTATTCTACACACCTACTGCATCTACTTTCAATTTCTCAAAATCCTCCTAGGAGATAACGTTGACAGTAAGACCAAGTTGTCCTTGATACCCTGGTGAAATTACCATGCAGGCTAAAAAATACTCCCACCATAAATGGCCCAAAATTTGTTAAAAGTCTCCTTTATCTATGACAACTATGTGGGACTTTCTAGAGTGTAAGGTGTCTTTTTAAAACCTATGAGTTACTTAGGCTGGACACGAGTACAGATTAGCAAATAGATTGACTAAAAATGTGACATAAAACTGTTCATTATTAAAGATAAAACACAGAACGTCTAAGCCAGAGTACCAGTAAATCTGTGATTTTATTTATCACTGTTTCAAGAGTGCACTGCACGCTCCTAAGAAGCATGGTAGATATCAATATTTTAACAAGATACACATTATATTTAAAAAAAGAATAAAAGATAAAAAAGCCTTAATGAAAGCAGAAATCATTACAAAAACTACCACTTGGTCTAACAGTCTTTTTTTTCCCCCTGAAATAAGATAACAGTTAAAAAATGATCACCTTTTTCAAGGATCACCCATACTTCCATGGGTTGACATGAAATTGATGGAATGCTGAAATACAGTGTCTGTTGAAATTTGGCACAAAAATATTCCACATTTCTAGTCAGAGCAACTAAATGATGTTCTAACATTTCTGGGACTGAACTGTGCAATTGTTTCTCGTATTTACTTGTATTTGAAGTACTCAGCAAGGCAAAGCGTTCTTACTCTGACAGCGGTATCCCTCATCTTGTAAATCAAATTAAGCTGGCAGTAAAGAGGAGTATGCTGTCCAGTTAAATGTTCTTTCTGGAAGAAAGGAAGGAAGTTTAGCAGGAAATAGAGGGGAAAAAAAAAACAAATAACTAACACAATGTCATAAAGAGAGCAGAAGATCTGAATACAGAGGATTGGCTCCAGCATTTTGGATGTGTTTTTTTTCTACCTAATAAAGAGTTCTGGGATCTGGCCCTTAGCAGTCTCAGTTACACACATGTACATTCATACATATGAAAGGCTGAAACATCAGATGAGGGCAGACCCTACCTTCTACTGCATCAACCCCTATGTTCTCTGTTAAGAAGTTACTGCACCAACAAATAATCATGACATTGGTTGCTATGGACCTCCTTAGAGGATTTAATCCACTCCCCATAATATAGTGATAAGGGACTGGACAGAATTAACAGCGAGAACACCTGAGATGCAGGTCATTACACAACATGAATCAGCCTGAATAAGGCTCATTAGAAAGCTCTGCCACCTCAAGTGCTTGAGACATTCCTATCAGACCGAGAAGCGTGTGCGTGTTTTGGAGTCTGGCAGCACCCTGCAAAGAACAATTAACACTAGAGTAAGCTGAGCTAAGAAGTTTTTGCAGTGCTCAATTCAACAGCAGGAAAAATCTAATCGAGCCCCATGTCTGCAGCAGTTACACAGCCCTGATATTGTAAATGATAATGACATAAAGGACAGGATCACGCCGCAGACAGTAGAACCAGCTCCTCCTCAGACATGCATCTGTTAATAAATCACTCATGGCTGACTGTCTTGGTCACAGTGCAACATTAATAGACACTGTGTAAGGCAGTCAACCCAATCATTAGATAAAAGGATGGAAAAAGGAATGCCTCACACTTCCGCGCGTGAAAGGAAGCTTTGTTTTTAATGTAAATCATAGGTATTTTCTATACTTATCAATTTCCAAAAAATCATTAAGGAAAATAGCTTTTAGGAATGATGAGGTAACTCTCCTATTAAGGAAAGTCCTATTAAGGAAAGCAGATGTATAGCTAAGGGGTATCATGCTATGAAGAAATGTAGTTCATGCATACAGAACATGTCTGAATACAAACAGCTCATGGGTGAAACAAGGCTGGTAGTAGCACATCAACAGTTTTCCATTGTGAAATAACAACGTGAATGAGAGATGCTGTGGCTGAAAGTCAATCTTGAAATTGTTTTGTCTTTTCAGCTCTGCAGATAATTCCTGGAACAACAATAATAAGCACATCTATGAGTTCTTTATACCCTTCTATGTGCAATTTCCAGTAGCCTGACTGGTAAGAAAAATTATACCTTTAAGGAGAGTTGGAGGTCTTTGCTTTAGTAACAGGAATACTAAGTTATTATAGAAGGTCAGAATTATACTCCCATCCTGGGGACAAGTGATTTCAATCTTCATAAGCACTTGTGTTGACTTAAAAAAAATGAATTAAAAATCTAACATGCTTTTTACTATATTTCAGCACCCTTTTGTTTAAGATACCTGTTCTTCAATAAGGTAGAAATTCCCTTTGCTTCCAGCTTCTGGTGTGAACTTATGGACAACTGCTGACTGACTTTTGATGCAGATGAAATGATTCGTCTCTGAGTATGAAATGAAGTTGGAATTTTTACACAGATGAGAAGGACACAAGTAGGATTGATTGATCCCTTCAATCAGCTATCGATTTATCAAAATACGTTTTGGTAATAAAAAGATAAACTTTTTCCTTGATAATCGCCACTAAACTTTTTTTGATAGATAAAAAATCAAAATCAAAGCCAGACTTGAAGCGCACCTAGCAGCAAAAGTGTATTCTGATCTATCCATATCATGTTTCACACTTACATAAGGCTTTCTAATCAGCATTCACTACAAGCTTTGAGTATTTAAAAATATTAAAAATCTGATGAAACAAAAAAAGTTCAGTTCTGTATATCTCAGTGCAGAAATGACACATTTTTACAAGTTCTCTATCTCCAGCATGCTTATTTCTAAACATATTTATTAGCAAAAGGGGATTAAAAAGAAGTAAATCCTAATTAGTGCAAAATGAATGCACCTGCTAGATTCTTTGGCAGATGGCTTAGACAGCAGGGCAACCAAGGATTAAATATTTTGGTAATTACTTTCAGTCAAACAGGAATGTCCATGAGTTACAACCTTGTACTTCTGACTCTCAAATCACCTGACAAAAGATGAAAACACTGAGTTAGATTTTGGTCTTTATTTTCCATTTTATTTCCAAAAGATCTGCAGATTGGCACCTAAAACATAAGCACAGCTACCTTTACGCAGATGTTTTATTTTTCTGTGTCCAGTTTTCATTTCCAAAAATGGATGTGGCAATGAGAACACACCACAAACGGAGGGAAACGAAAGAACATACCAAGTGTACCATAACTGGAACTACTGAGAACAAGACCACTGAATTTTTAAAGATGTCTTTGAGAAGGAAAAAAGAAGTCAAGGAGAAGAGAGATAAAAAATACATCCTGCAAACTTACTATGAAGTGGTTATCTGATACACAGGACAGTGGTAATATTCATTGGTGGCACAGGGCAGAATTTGAAGCTGAAAAGAGTAAAGGGAAATTGGAAAAAAAATAAGCAAAATATGAGGTAGAGACAATGCTAAAGACTGTGAATCAAGGAGTAAAAGAGGAAGATCACTGCAGGAAGGAGAACAGAGAGAAAACATGGCCCAAAAAGCAATTAAAGCACTACAGTTGATATGAAAATGCCAACTGCTGTCACATTATTTCAACGCAGACCATGCTCATGAAGTTCATAAGTTCTTGTGTGAGAGCAGGCATTGCACATGCACATTGGTGAGAGAATGGATAACCATGTTCTAAGCAGCAGCTGCTGGCCTATGCTTCTAAAAGAGGTAGGATAATAGTAATGTTCAGGGAGTGAGTCATTAGTGCTGAAATGTTAACAAACTTACTGCTCAAGGCTGCTCAAAGGAACTAAGGATAAAGCTGAAGGAGGTGAGAGCAGTAAGCCCTGAGATAAACACATGTGCCATGAATCACAAAAACACGACTAAATCAATGGAAGGAAGCAGCAGAAGTGTTGGGGTTGATGATTCACAGAAAAGACTGGAGAGATAAGTGGGAAAATGGTGAAAAGGGAACAAGGTAAGACAATATAACTGAAAGGATCACTCAGAATATTAGAAAACTGAAAGTGGGACTTTGCTAAACTGAGTGACAGGAGTCAGACTGCGAAACATTTGCATGGAGGTGAAAGAGGGATGGCTGACAGTGGGGCTCAAAAGCAACAAACACACAAGTAAAACAATAACAGAAGTATAACCACCAAACAGACCAGGAAAGCAATGGAAAAGATTCTAGGCATTCATAATAATGCTCATAACAAGTCATAAGATTCTTACATGAGAATAGCACATGGGTAACAGCATGCTTGGACTTCAAGAAGGTTTGAGAACTGAAGATAGAAACATGATCTGGGTACAAAGACGCTCATCAAACAAGAACAGTAGAAGTACAGAAATAGGCAACTGGGTTGAGGGCTGAGAAGGAAGGACATGTTAATCAAGCAAAAAGACCCTAAAACTGAAAGCCACATGCTTGTAAAGTTAATTTTTAGTTATGGTTTGCTAAAGCAGTGCTACTTATCTACTGTGTGCACAGTCACGAAGAAGGTTTGTAAATATAATCAATGCTCTGGAGAGAGAAATTATAGCCAGTGTAAAGCCAATTGTCTCTAGAAGGTTTGAGGAGTCCTCCATTGCCCAGTGAAATCAATGGATCATTAATCAGTAACACTCTAGAAAAATCATATCTTTCCTCCACACTAGAAAGAGACAGAGGGCAAATTCCACTCAAAATAGGATGGTTAAGAATATGATACATATCCCATAAAGTTGTGTAGCTAGCTGGAAACACACATTGAGATATTGCTTCTGTAACTAGCCAGCTTTTCACTCCAAAAATCAGGTAGTGCAAACAAAGGATTACAACACAGGTAATGTAACCACATGAACAAAAGGTCGCAGTTAAGCATCTAGGGAAATAATTATTGTTTTAATTGCAAGATTAAACGCCTGTAGAAAAAGGAATGGACATTTTTCATTGCAACACACACACACAAGTGATGCTAAAAAAAAAAAAAACACTAAAAAAAATATGTGCTTTAAATGATGCGATGCACACAGTACTTCCTTTTGAATTTCACACAGCTCTATAGAAACCCTCACTATATCCACAAAATATTTTCCTTGAGACTACAAAGAAAGTAATTACTTCTTTGTTAGCATTTCTTAAGTGAGAAGATCTAACACAATATGAAAGAATTTTAAAGACAGTTTTCCTAGATGTTGTTTGCATGCAGAATCTACTTAAAAATATCAAATTCATATACTTTATTTCATATAGCATTTCTACATAAATAGACATGCTGTTAGTTAAAAGCATGACAATTATATACAATCTAACTTAAATTACAGTTATCTTTTATTGGACTTCTGATATACAAAAGTAAAAGGTTTTGTTGTTGCTGCTGTAGTTGTTGTTTTTAATGAAATGCAGAATGTTTACCTTTCTCCATACTGTAAAGACATGACAGTTGCTGAAACAGAGTATCCTACTATGAGAAACATCATGCAGTTATACACTGGATGAAGGAACGATGCCAAAAATTCACTCACAAGACAATATACAGCATGGGACAAAACTGTAATTGTTAAGTAATCATTAAAAAAGATGCAAACCAACTTACAGAAATGAAAAAACAATTAATTAGATCTCACTATCCTTTCTAGCAGTCACAACATACAGACTTCCACAGATAAGATTGTAAAGGACCTGCTATTCTAATTCTGCATTTCCATTTACTCCTCTAAATTCCTGGATCAATTGTCTTTTGGGATGGAATTTCTCCACATTCTATTAAACACATCTTTTTGCAATCTCCCTTCAGAAAAAGAGCATATATAATGCTTCTTCAAAGTAAGGGCATTCCTAACAGCCAGTGCATTTCAATAAACCTTTATTTTTTTGCCAGACATCCACATCAACTCGTACTTTTACAAGAAAAAATCTAAATTTTTTTCCCAGTTTGTTCATAATTACACCCAATGAGTGACAAGGAGGCATTAAGCAGATTCAGCACAATCTCTACCCACTTCTGCCAAACACCCTGGTCGAACAGCACATCTAATCACGAAGAGTTGGTATTCTCACATGATTACATTTCCACCCATCAGTACTTAAGGAATATATTTGTATACTGGGCTTCAGTCAGCTCTGCTATAGACATCAGATCCAAGGCTCCCTGCAGCCCATGGTCATCTCTCCTCCACCATAGTTTCTTCAAAGTCTGAACTAATTCTCCTACGTGTCTGTTTTACAGTAATCAGTGAGCAGCAAAACGTGTCCAGATTGGACAATCTTATAATGTTTCTAAGTGTCTGCTGAAATTAGAGAAATTTTCAAGTGCAGGGAAACCTGAACAAAACAATGGCATACATTCAAACATTTTATCCTTACAACTCTTGCGTGTAACCTGCTTTTTTAAAAAAAAAGAAGAAAAAAAGCAAAACGTGTAATTCTCTCCCAAAATATTTTCCTGAATTCCTCTTGTTTCCTATGCCATATCAATAAGGAAAATTGAAAGAAGAGAGCAGAAACCACAGCATAAGTCTCCTCAAAATGAGATGCTTGATTTTCCATTACAACCAATTAACCATTAAAAGCATATTCTGAGGTGGGGCGGGGGGGAAGGTGGGGAAGTTGAGGTTTGCAGCAGTACTATCAAACTCCAGGGAGCAAATTCTACTTTAACTCCAAAGGTATGTACTTGATAGACTCAGCAGGCTTGTATAAGTAAAAGATTGAAGTAAATGTACATCTTTCAACCATAGCTAAGAGGCAACAATCTGAGATGTGAAAATGGATTAATCTAAATCCCCAAAGTACACTTTTTTAAGCTTCTTATGTGGAGGAAAGGCTGCAGGGCCAGCTTTAACCACAAAAAAACAAATAAACCCAACAACCTCCACATTATAAAAACAAATCAAAGTAGTAATGAGGAAGCATGAATACAGACACAAACTGCACAAATAAAGAAATAATTCTGTTGTGGAGGATAGTTTGTTTTCACACCCCTGTCTCATCTCCTTCTGTTCAGCACTGCTGTCTGCCCACATCCACTCTAGTCCATCTTGCTTTTGACAGCAAATCTACCAAGGTTGAAATGAGGATCTCATATCCTCATTTTGCTTTCTGATGATGTCCTCTAAAGTCAAATACTTGCTACATGTACATCTCACCTCTTGAATACTCTGTGATCTCAATGCTCATGTGCATGGCACAATATTTTTTGGAAATGAGTTAATTGGTTACTAGTTACTTGCTATACAGGGTTAGGAATAATTCATATAATGAAGAAAACACAAGCTGTTCAATTATTAAGTGAAATCAGGTATCTGTGTCTAGTGAACTGTGCCATGCTTTTCTTATTAAACAATAAATGAACATGTTTGTTTAATATATGGGCCAAGAAAAGCATTGAAGGTAGGAGAACAGAGAAAAATATTTGGCTACAGTAAGCCAAATTACACTTCATTTTCTCATTGTTTTTATATTATATTCAGCTTATTACATTACAAGCCTGATGGCTTTGGTGTATGTTTTCCCTTGAAAATATTTTCAAGTCAGTATCAAGATACTCCTAAGATTTTATTTTCCCCTGAATATGAATGAAACTGACATACCAAAAACCATTATCACAGCCTGTTCTGAGTATGGATTCACAGGTATCGGAGAAGAAAAATAAGTGTCTTTGTTTTCTTCATTTCTCAGTCCTGTTTATTAACTTCATTGATGATCTGCTGAAAAGGACTTGGGGGTACTGGTAGATGGGAAACAGGACACGAGCCCCTGCAGCCCAGAAAGCCAATCCTGGGCTGCATCAAAAGGAGCATGGCCAGCAGGGTGAGGGAGGAGATCCTGTCCCTCTATGTAGGTGAGATCTCACCTGAAGCAGTATCCAGATGTGGAGTTCTCAGTGCAGGAGAGACATGAACCTGTTGAGGTGTATCCAGAGGAGGGCCACAAAATGATCCAAGGGATGGCACTTTCCCTGTGAGAACAGGCTGAGAGAGCTAGCATGAGCAGTTCTGAATGGAGAAGGCTGATGGCAGCAATTCAGTATCTAAAGTGAGAAGACTTTTTAGCAGGATCTTTTGTGCTAAGACAAGAGGAAACAATTTCAGACTAAAAGAGGGGAGATTTAGGTTGGACACAATGAAGAACTTTTTTACAGTAACAGAGGTGAAGCACTGGAACAGGCTATCAGTGAGAGCAGGCCGATTGATAACCTGTCATTGAAAACATTCAGGGTCAGGCTGGATGGGCTCAGAGCACTCTGCCCAGGAAAGTGGTGTAGTCATCATCCATGGAGGTGTTCAAGAAATGTGTAAATGTGGCACTAAGGGACATGTTTTACTGAGCACAGTGGCAATGGGTTACTGGTTGAACCTGCTGATCTTAGAAGTCTTTTCCAACCTTAGTGATTCTATGATTAGGCTAACTGGCATTTCAATTTAATGCTTACAGAAACTTGATGGGATGAACAGCACAGCGTGGACTTTTTCTCTAGACAGCAGAAGGCCTTTGTGCAGAATGTTCTGAGTCATACAACACTTTAAGGCTACAGTGGCCCACAAAATCCTGTAGCAATCTTCATGTAATGAATCAGGAACCAAGAGAGGTATTTTAAAACACGGGCTTCTCAAGTTATGTCTGAATTGTCACCATGCATGGAATGATGGGTGAAAGGGACTGGATTACTTTGCCTTCAGCATCTGAGCCCAGAACAGGACAAAGAGGCTGCAAAGCTTTAGAAACATACGTAACTAAATACTTAAAGGCTGAAATGCTATACTGTGATTTAAATGAAATTAAAGTAAATAGGCAATTAATAGATTAATGTGTGTCTTAAGGACATCTGAAAATAAACAAGATTGTCATAGTTTTAGCTGGGGAGGAATTGTTTTCTTCACAAGAATTGTCTTCCTGTTCACACAGAAGAGGAAGAACCTTATCCTATATCGTCTCATAATGAAGAGAGAAAAGGAGGATCTATAGTAACTGCATATTTTGTGAATGTTTAAAAGAAGAAAATGTTTGTTTATTTTATATAGGAGACGTCCACGTATGAATTCCTTCTCACAAGGACCGCAATTAAAAAGAGACATTCATTAGGATATAGGATTCATGGAATTGCAAAAAAAAAAAAAAAAAAAAAAAAGCATAAAACAATCTATCATCATGTTTACATGCAGATGTCTGTTAATTTGTTCTACATCAAGGCTGTATAATCTCAAAAATAAAACCTGTATTTTCACAGGCTTTCATTAAGACCTCTTTCATTCAGCAGAAAAGGGAAACACTGTGTGCATTTTAGTCACCCACAGGAAAATAAAACAAAATGGAAAAAGAAACAGTGCAGGCCAAGATGGAAAGTGAAGAGGGAATCTTACTTTCCTATCTATCTGTGCTTCAAAGATTGGGTTATCATCTCTGCAAAGCATACAAATAAGCTTCACATCCCTGACACTTCTCCCATTGCTCCAAATCTTTTTTCAGTTTTTCAGCCCCTCACTTTCACAGACAGAAATAGTAATGGGTAAGGAACTTGCCTGGGAAATAGGCATATGCAGAAGTAGGCTGTATATCCTTGCCTACACTCTGAATGAAAGGAGAAAGAAGAATGGTTGCAGCTGTAGTTCCATAGAAAATTGGCACATTCTGGTTTGTATTCTTTTTTTCCTTTTTTCTTTTTTTTTCACTCTGCAGTGAGCCTCAAACACCTACAGACATCCACAAAAGCTGAGTCCCTATGGAAACTACACCCTAACAAATGCAGGCATCCTGAGACCTCAGACATTTTGAGAATTAGGTAGGCATGGGACCAAAGGCATGGGGATGGCAGTTTTAGAACAAGGTGATTGGACAGCACACAAGTCTTCAGAAATAAATATTTTAATACCTGCACTAAATCTGTTAGCTCTTTAAGAAAATATTACCATGAAAGAGATAGCAAAGACAACAGTTATACCTCTTTCAGCCTAACTGTTTTGAGTGTATGACCAAAAAAAAAGAAGTCCCTCATTTTATTATCTTCCAAAAGAAAAAAAAGTGTAAGTAATATCCCTTGGGGGCACATTAATTTTCCTAAGTGATTCTGCACTACAGAAAGAATTCTTTAAAATTTATCACCAAAGAACTGTGAACTGCATTTAAGGCCATTGCTGTAATTAATTACTCTTTTTTCTCTGGCATTCCAAAGACTCCATAAAGCCTAGAGAAAAATATATGCCTCAGTAAAAACGTCAGAAACACGCAGGATTGGACTGGAGGATGCAGCAGACCAAAAATAAAAGAACGTAAGTCCTGTGCAGTTGTCTAAAGTTCAGCCAAGGCAACGCCTCTGGCATCACCTGTGCAAAGGGTTCAGAGTTCCTGTTATAGCCGCAGCAGAAAGGTGGCTCAATCCAGCTTCACTTCACATTAAGAAACTGGACTCAGGGGTATCGCCTGACCCAGTGTCTGCTGCAGCACACTTACCTACAAAACACTTCTATTCATGAGGACTGATTTCCTTCCTGAAGGCAGTCAGATCTTCTCAGCAGCAGAATGCTATTAGAATGACAAGGACAGCAATGCACAATCCAGGTGCTGCACGCCAGCCCTGTCACGAAGCTCACCTCTTGTGCACTCTGCTACAACATGTCTTCTTCACAGACAACTTTTGCAGCCTTGTGTTTTTCCTCTGTTGGACCACGTATTTAGGAGGAATATGACATCAGATTTCAGTTCCCTGCTGTCAAGCTGCTAGACAAAGTTTACCTATTTTATAAGGAGTATCAAAAGCTAAGCTAATTCTGGGACAGACGAAAGTACATTTAATCACAGAGCATAAGGAAATAACAATATTCAGCAGGGATAACTTCAAAGGATTGTCTATGAGGAGATAGAGCTGAAAGATACAGCAGATAATTGCAAATCTCACCATGTGACCACTTTACAGAATGAACTACAAAATGAAATCAAGGATGGCAACTCATCTAACTTAAAAACCAAAGGGTGACAGTGCAAAAGTTTTTAAACAATACAGACTGGATTTAGGGTCCTATTTATGCTAGGTTGCCTTAGAAAATTTCCTTCACCAGAAATGAGTAACTCATGGCTATTGTAGCTTACCCAGCATCAGGAAATCTGCACATGGCTCCATAGCTTAGAACTTGTGCTGCCCTACTTGCAGTTATCTACACAACTAAGCAGAAACTTCTGATGTTACTTTGAGACACCATATGCCTACAAAACTACTTGCTGTGTGCCTTTGTGCACTTCCTTATTGAAAGGATGTTTCTATTTTTCCCATCCTCATCATGAGACGACTACTAGAATGAGAAGACTTTCTTACAAGAGAAACATTCAGGATTGTGTGACGATAGGACAGCCGGAACAACACTGGACTAGAAACTCATTGAGGGCACGTGTCAAAAAAGGAGAGACAAACTTAAAGAACAAGAACCATCACAATTAAAAGAGCTCCAAAAATCAATGGCATGAAAGGCAGAAACTTGAATGTAATTGCTAGATATTTTCCACAATGCCCGCAGATTGATTTTCCTTCCAATTCACTGTTTCCATCTACTCTTCTGCCTCTCCTCCAATTTCTTACTGACTGTGAAAATAACACGTGGAATTGCTGATTATTCCAGACACTTCCTAATGCAGACTAGCAAGAAAAGTTCCATTTTCTTCCTTAATCTCCATCACAATGCTGAAAGCATTACCTCGCTGTTTCTTACATTCCTTATACTTGCTGCCTTCCACATAGATACTGTTATTTTTTGTTCTATTTTTAATCTAAAATGAAAATTTAACTTAATTTTAATGGAAACCAAAACCAAATCTAACCAAGCCAAAATCTTAACCAAACAAATGACAGAAAAAACACTAAACCTACCAAAACAACAGATATACAGCGGCTTTTCCCTGTCTTCCTCCTGCTGCTAGCATCGTAAGTTGCTAATAATTAAAAATCGCAGTTCAGCTGCTTCTCCTCCTGAGATTAATTTACAACCAAGCAAAGCTTCTTTGCTTTCTAGCTATTACAATTCAAGAAGAAATTCAGAACTCTTTTTGAATTTACTTCTGAGTGCATTCTTTCTGCTGCCATTTGTTAAAGAGAACAGAAGCCCAGAGCTAATTGCACCATCCAGGTACTGGGATCATCTCCCTATAAACAGCGACAGTGAGGAAGAAGAACATGGTTGTGAGAAGGAGACAAAACACTTATCTCAAGACATATCACTCTTATGCTGGGCAATTAGAAAAGAATATCCTGTATGTAGTAAAAGCGGGTACTGAATCTGTTGCTTTGGCAGCTTTTCCCCGCATCCACAGTCCTCACACAAAAGCAGCTGCTGCCTGCTCCTCAGCTACCTGCTGCGAATGAGAGGTCCTTCTTTTGTGTTTCAGACCCTTTTTATCATTCTGCACTCCTAAGGCAAATGAGCACCATTATGATATATTATTGTAGCCTTTCATCTACAAACGCATTGACACACAGGATCCATTGCTAACCAGACAGATAAGTAAATAAGAATAGGTGTTTACAGCTTACAAGGAGTGGATCTGTAAATTGAAAGAGAACATCTAAAATGCATGATTCTTTTACTTCTAATGTTCTGCACAACACTTTTTCAATGTAATTTTATACTTGTTTCTAATCAACTCAAACCCAGCAAGTCTGCTTATTTGCTGCCACTCACCTTCTCTACATATAAACCACAGCACTTAGGGTGCTATGTTTTTCTGTTTGTGCTTTTGTGGGTTTTTTTTTGCAAACCTGAATTTCATTGTTAGAACAGCAGTACAACCTCAGGCTTCTCCAGCTGGACTCTTAAAGCAATACACTAGTCCTACATGGTTACAAAAGAACTGCTCCTCTACAGAAGATTAATGCAAAAGCTGCTTCTCAGGACTCCTGAATTTCACTGCATTGAAGGGCAGGAAGAAATTAAATGTCAGATACCAGACTTTTTGAATACAACATGATTCTTCCTGTCTGACATGAAATATACAGATGCCTCTTCATGAGAGTAATACCACTCTTGAGGAAGTGAGGCCAACAGGCTCATTTTGATGGAGGAAGGCAATTCTGGGTCACTCAGCACAAAGCCTCAAGTAACAGCCTCAAACTGCACCAAAGGAGGTTCAGGTTGGACATTAGGAAAAATTTCTTCTCAGAGAGGGTTGTGAGGTATTGGCACAAACTGACAGAGAGCAAGTGGAGTCCCTGGAGGTGCTCAAGGAATGTGGGGATGTGGCACACGGTCAATGAGCACTGTGGGGATGGGCTGACAGTTGCACTTGTTAATCTAAAGATGTTTTCCAACCTGAATGGTTCTAGGGTCTTATTTCTGCAGCACAGTTCTGGCTAAAGGTGCAAAAACGCAGACAGCAGATGCACATACCCTATGAAAAGAGAAAACATCCTGTTCATGGTCACAAAATTCTGCCTCCTCGAGATTCAGTGATGGTTCAGAGAAAGTATGCAGCAATATGGACAGAAGGTTTGCCTGCATTAATAGAAGCAATAATCAGGCTTGTTGACTACCAGAATGGAATTTTTAAAAGGCCATCTCTAACCATTCTTGTCCTTTTCATCACAAAAGATGAAAGTTCAAGTTCAAGCACTGCTGCTTACAATAATATCCCATCTCTATCATTTGTCATTGTTAATGGAAACAAGTCAGACAGACCACTGAAAGATGTGTATTGAGCTTGTCTTGGTATGAAAAAGAGTTGAATAGGATGTACTAGCTTCAAATGGCACTAAACTCGAGTATCAATCACAAGGAGCAGGACTGAGAGCAGAAAACACTATGACTTCAAATGGAAAAGAAAATTAGTTAACCACTGATGAAGTTAAAATGTTACCACTACACTTAGAGACAGGGTGATTCTGCATTGTTCATCTACAAAATAAGCCCTGTATCATGAAGGTGGATAGTTACCACCTAGCACCCATTTCTATGCAGAAATGAAATAAGCCAAGTATTTATCTCATCTCTCTGTGTGTTATAGGCTGGTTCAGCAATAGGAATCAATATATTAGCTTAAAGACCAATGCATCAATTTAGTAAAAGGAATCAATGTGTGCTACTTCTAAAACTTTCCAGTTTAATTTTGCTTGGTATGTGAACAGCCTTGTTTTTCTCAATGATCCAGCTTCACAAGAGCACTGAAGTCACAACAGACTACTTTTATCTATAAAAGGTCAGCCAAGAAGTCATTGTGAGGAAGGAGAAATAAAGGGGAGGAAACAAGTGGTTGTATGACTGCATTAGATGCAAACATGCATGCCCAAAAGGACTTCATTCATGAGAAAAGAATGAGTATGTGTACCAACATATTGCAAATGTATATCTTAACTGTTTAAAGGTCAAACCTGAACTCTGAGAGCATGTGCTTGATTTATCGAGTCACCTGGTACATAATATGAAGAATAAATTAATATTTCTTCCTAACACCACAATGTAGTTAGAGAATCTTCTTTCCAGGTTTTGCATACCCAGATTCTGGGACAGTATCACCAGAAATGCAAAGTAGAACTGACTTCAAACACTGCTGTTATCCAAGGAGCTGTTAGCTTTATTAACAGTACCTGCATATTCTAATGCTTTACAAAATTCTAATGCATTATATGTAATTTTTTGTGTTTAACTTGAATATTTTATAAAATTAGTATTTATGTTTGCTAAGCAATAATTAATAATCAGTGGTTCTGATGAATTGCATTTAAGTATGTTCCCATGAAACTTCATACTCTACATCACGCAGCAATTAACTGAAGTCACAATTTTGATATGCACAAACATTCAGTGTAAAAATGTCCTTTGTATTATCTACCTTTAACATGGTATTAACTTACCATGGTTCTCTCATCGTGAAATATGCTATTCGCATGAGCTATGTCTGCTAATATGAGTAAGTCTAATACAGTACTGTCAAGGAAAATGCAGGAATAATACTTTAAGAACCTAGGTATTTCTGCTTCCTATTCTGTTTCTGTAAGTCCTGTTTCAAGCACAGGTTTCTTTCTGCAATTAGCTCCACTTATTTACTCAACACAGAAATGCAGTATTCTGTATTCCGTTAAGAGTTTAGGGTTTTCTTCCTGTCTGTGTTTTTCTGCCTGTAAGAGGAACTTATCACTTCACCTGTTATATGGCAAAGATGATGCAAATACGGAATTGCCCCAAACACCTTTCCTGCATTTACATACTCCAACACAATGCAAAATCCCCTAAAACTCTTGAATCCTTACTTCAGCGCATGACAAACTCTTTCCTAAAAGGTGACAGTGATACAGCCACATGTTCTACAAATAGCTGACATTACACTTCCAAATTCATCTCGGACCACTGAACTGACTGGCATGCAGAACTTGACATTACAGTTCCCATGACTACGAGTGATACATATGCATGCCACTCCATCACCTTTCCTAAAGTGGCATAAAGACGACATTACTATGTGTCCTCCCTGAGAGCAAGGGCTGCCTTGTCAAAACATCTCAGTATTTAGCAAGTTCTACTGGCCTGCATTTGAAATGTCATGCCACTGATGACAAAGTAGGCACGTGTCAGACCACATTTAAAGAGTTCACAGGCAATCTCAGCTCTGACACTGGCTAACTACACATCTACAAAAAAAGACCTCCACAGCTGCAAAACACCTTAGAGAAAGATTAACCAGAAAGTATGTTTGAAATTAAGCTCAGAACATGATATAAATAAGGACAAGATTTTATTTACTCCTGATGCAACACGTTGTTGATTCTAAGTATGGAATTATGTCATATTTAAGTAGCACTGTGAAACTGAATATAGCTATTTCAAGAGCACCTTCAATAGATGACATTGGTGTTTACCCTGCCTGTTGTTTTGCCTTGAAAGCAACCACAGCATAGTGTAAAGATAGTAAGAAGCAATGCTGTGAACTAAAAAAAAAGTTTACCGGGAGAGTAAGCATTTAATACCACATACATAAAGACTGAGATATTTTGCACAGGTCACTCATTTCCAGTTTTCCATAAATGACTGCAATAAGGAAACACAGATATGACAACACTACTTGTGCTGAGCTGCCTGCTGGGTTAAACCACAACACCTGCTGCTCTGTCAGTTGCTGAAGATCAGTGCACATGCAAAGGAAATGAAACATTCACAGTTCCAGTCTAAAAAGCCAGAACCCAGAACTTGTCCCATGTGGTAAAGAATAAATGCAAAAATCTGTGTTTTATTAATAAAGTAATGCTTAACCTAAGAATGAAAATAAGATAATCTTCCTACTTTTCATATAATCACAGAATCATAGAATGGCCTGGGATCTTGTGCAATATGTCTTATGCAATGTATCTGCTCTGTTTCCTATCCCTTTTCTCTCCTTCAGAACATGCTGGTTTCATTGATGCTGAACAATGATGCTTCATTGTTGGGAAGATCAACAGTTGAGAGGAATGATGTGACTACAGGACTCAGTCTGGTAGAACAGGAAGGTAAAAAAGTGCACTTTCAGCTTGCTTTTACACAACAGCATTCACCACCTTGTAGAACTGGTTGGTATGGACTACTTGTTCATCAAAACATATTGTAGTTTTCAAGGAAAGCTTTCAAGGATTGCATCTTACCTCTCAAAAACAGTCCATGGTCACCCTTCTCAAGTTAGTACACAAATGCATATATATGGGATACCTTACTAGGTTATGAAATTAAAAGACTCTTAATGCAGTCACTGTGCATTAAGAACAGTGCAGCAAACAAGAGTGCATGTAGAAGTGTCAGGTGTTGACTACTCCTTTAACCACTCCATGTTTTCAAATACAGACTGAAAAATTTCCTGACTGCCTTTAGCACTACAACAAACACAACTGTGTGATTTGCTCTCCAAGTTGTATTATCGCCTGTTGGAGTGATACAACAGAAAAACTGTTGAGGGCTGCTGTTACAGAGTGAGGTTTATCTGAAAGCTCCACTTATCTACGTGAGACCTTGAGTACATCTGCCCTTCCATAATTGCTCAGGTGTGCACTGGAAAAAAACAATACAACACACATGGAGTTTGCTAACTGTGGTCAGCTCTACATCCTTACAGCACACTTGGGCGAAGAATTTAGACTGCCACACAATGTAAAGGTAGTGAATGGATTTATATATGATGGAAAACACAGTGGCCTGCTGCAATATGATGTACAATTCTCTGGAAGTTGATAATGTCTATCTAATCTTGAAAAACAACAGGATGGAAAATGGTAGCCCCATAGAGAACCTCCATACTGAGCCTTCTGACAGATGTAGGGGCTACAGCAATGGCCAAGGCAAGGGAACAGGCACCCTGAATGGTCACACTGAACATCTCCTGCTGGTGCTGGGGGTCTGCTTTGTGTGGGTGCATCCTATGGGAGCACTGTAATACAAAAACTTCAGCAACTTTAACAACAGGAACTGCTATCTAACCAAACGCCCTTCCTGCTTAGAAGATATTCAGATTTTAATGTCACTAAATGGTGTGGTTCTATACTTGCAGCCACCCTAAGTTCCCACATGGCATCTATCCATATCACAAACAGTACTAAAAGAGTCAAAAATCTGCAGGACCTGCAATATGTTAGCGCATGTGATGCCTTCAAAACTACAGACGCACAGTGACTTATGAATATAAGCATTTTGTTTTCCTGTTCACAAGGCAGACAGAAGACAAATTCACATGGCTCGAGAAGAAAGTGACAAAAATGACAGATGTATGGAAAAATGTTTGCTCATTATATTAAATAAACATGTTACAGAACTTTGAAAAAGTCTTTACAGCAGGTAGCATCAAAAAAAGGTCATTCTGCGTTTGTTTTACTCAAATGATTTCATTCCTATGAGAAGCCAGTCTTCTGACAGAGTAAACTTTTTGGTAGGATTGCTAATGCTTGTTGATATCACTGTTAATGCTTCTTCTATCTCAGTATGGCGGGATGTGAATAGCGGTTCAAATGTATATATATACATTTATGTATATATAGGTTATATATGTGGGTCTATATGTGTCTGTGTATTCCTTTTATTAATGGTACTCTGGGAAAAAAAACTTCAATTATAGCAACTGTCTTTATGTTATATTATAATGTTTGATGTTTTTTTCAGTTATTTATATTTGATAAACTTACCTAGATTTTCATTTCAGAACTTACCTTCTTTTCCACTTAATAAAGACTTGAGTTCCCCAGGATACTTCTTCAAACAACTGCTATAGAAACGAGACTTGCATTTGTTCCATTATGCATGATGTAAGTAATTAAAAAGTAGTTTATATATTTTTAGGTATAAACTAACACAGTAGTTGTCTGTCTATGTTGCTATCATGGGAAAAATCTGTATTTTTACCCAGATTCAGTTCTACTTTTCTTTTTTTCCTTTTATGCTGCTGGTGATTTTTACAAGCACATATAAATGAAATCCTGTGCAAATAAATAAATTAATGCATTTTTTTATAACAGAGGTTTACTGACTAAACTCAATCCAAGATTTAACCCACAATAACCAATCTTTCTGTAAACTTCAGCAGGGCTAGAGGTCAGCCTTATTCTTCAGTACCCCTGGCAGCACAATGGAGACATCTAGTTAAACAAGACATCTTGAATCTTTATGCAGTCATTAACATATTGACTGAAATTGATTGACTGAAATCAATGACCTACTGACTAAATAGCTGGTAAATCAAAATCAGCACAATTTAACTTCATAAATATTCAGAAAGACCAAAGGCTTATTTTAAAGTTACTGCTAAACCAAGTGATAGAAGAACTCCCTGAGAAACACTGAAAATCTATACCTTTCTAGTACAAAAAAGATCAATCACTGCATTTTAAACTACAAGGAATTAAGTTAAATTACCACTGATGGAGCTATTCCCGTCATTCCAAGATATTTAACGATATTACCAAAGCAACGAACTTTCCACGAATGTATGAAGCCATTGCATTCACCAGTTTATCTGCATCAGCTGGCCTTATTTACAAAACACACTGCCTAACTGGAAAAACATAACATCATCCCTATGTATGCTGTAGTTCTCAGAGATCACTATTCTTGAGTTCTACAAATTGTAATAGAACATACTGTAACAGCTCAATGATTGTAGCTTTCCTGAAAAGGCAAAGCAACAGAACTTCTTTTTCCACTGTACATATATTTAAAAGTCCTCAAAATCTTAGGGCAAGCTAAATTTAACAGTCCAATAAATATCTCACTTTCAGCCCTGCTACATATGCTAAGCAGCTTAAAGGTCTATGCCTTACACATTATTGGTTCAAACACTATAACATGCGCACACACAAAAAAGAAGAAAAAAAAAAGCCCAAAATGTACTAACCACTTATACTTTATTTTACTGTTTCTTTCATTATTCTGCAGCTCATGCCTCAAAGAAGTGCAGAAAGCAGTGTCACTGCACTGATACTCAAGTGTATATACACATCTTGGTTTCATGACCAGCAAGGAAATACAAAGCAGGTTACTCTGCTTTCGCATAATGATGTGATATATGGCACAAATGAGCTCTCCATGGCAATTGTCACATTAAAAAAAGCTGCAATACATATATATTCAAGCAATCATCTTCCATCCACAAATGTCAGTGCTTCTGAATTTCCCAGAAGATTCTCTTAACATTTCTTCTTTTTTTGTGTAAATACGCAACAGAAGTTGTACTGTTTAACTGGTGTCAGTCTAGTCTGGAATGACCTCCAAACTGTGCCCCTCTACAGATTCCATATGATAACATAAGCACTCCATTAATGAAGTGCCCTGCGTGTTATAGCTCAGTCCTCCTCTTCCCCCAGTTTTTAAACTAGATGATAAAACAACTGCAAGATGTAAGTCATGTAATTCTACTGGAAAAAAAGAAGTCACAATTATTTTCAATTGTGGACAGATCTGAACAGATCAATCTCCTTCACATACCTTTTCTTCAAGTAGAAATTTTAATGATGTATACAAGGCAGCAGCCTGTATAATCATAAGAGTATTATCTTATGTACTGGAATAGATTCTTGTTAGAGATACTGAAGACAGGGAACTCAGTGCATCTGACAAGACAGATCACAGAGTTCTCTGGGCTGAAAAGTACACAGCAGAGAAGTATGACTTTTCAACTTCCAATTTTTACATGTTTTGTCCAACAAGAGGGGGGAAAGGAAGTATACACATAGATGTATATAAATTTTATAATATATAATATACATATATATATTAGTTATATAGTTATGATGTTTTAAGAGAGATCAGCCTTTTCACATCATCAGCCTCACCCCCAGAATCATGCAAGAGACTTAAGCATAGCCTAATCAATGCATGCAGGAAATAGTTTTTCACTAAGTAAAAATGATACCACTGTCTCCTCACTAAAAAGCAGTACACAGCTATTAGAACACAAGTGCACAAACAGAACATCTGTACACTTTGAGAACATACCCTGGTTACATACAATGACCACAATGTGAGGAGACACTTTTTTCTCTCTCTTCTTTGTGGGTCTCTACACTCACTTCCTTTGTGCAGGAAAACAAGGGGGTGGGGGTATGAACTGTCAAAGAATTCCAGGCTTACAAGAAACAATTTATGGAAAATGCTCCCTTAATGATGACAGTGGCCACACAATGACAATTACCTGGAAACTTTGGGATGCGTTCCAATACCTGGTGGTGAACAGATCCTAAGCAGACAAAGGGAGTTTAACACCGAAGGTCCAAGGCAATTGTTCATGATTCCTTAAACACTATAAAAATTACACTAGAATGAACCAGAAAACAGTGATTTAAACTGGCACTGCAAAGGAAGAGTGACTGTGTTAAATACTAGAAATAAAATTGGAATGTGTGATATTACAGGGCTAAATGAAACTACAGATGGACAAAGTAAGCATTCTTCAGTCATCTGCTTCTCTTCCTGCAAGGGCAGAAAGCATTTCTCATGTAAGTATGTCCCAATGCTTCCAATTATTCATAACTTCATTGCATGTCACATGCCAGTGCTGCCTGTCCTCTTTTCATCTTTCTTCCATTCATAGTTTGGAAATTCTCTGATACAGTATGCATGGTTGCTGTTCTTTTTATAAAGGAGATAAAATACTACATCTACCAGAACAACTACACTAGATAGAAGTTTGAAAACTTTCTATCAGGTTTAGATCGTGGATGAGTAAGTAGCTTTAGACTTCCTATTTATTTCATGTGCAAAAATGAAGATAACGGCGACAGACAACAATTCATGCAAAATAAACCAAAAGGTGAAGTCATTTTAAACCTTTAATTGATTTGTGCTGTCATATAAGAGGGAACGCGTTGTATGATAGTGCAATAAGCTGTTCAAACAGTAACTGTGTAATCATCAGGGCAAACACTGTGCTCTTGCTGAGCAGTCCACAGGGGAGCTGGTAGTCAGATGAGAAGAGGGAATAGAAAATGCCACTTATGACAAGGATACACACAGGCACACATATGAAATACTGCAAACACATCTAGTTATTGTCTCTGAAACATCCCATGGCATCAGTTTGACAATTTCATTTTAAGATGTAATTTAAACAAGCAGTGCTTTATGTCTGCTTAAAACTTAATACTGATCATTTCATCTAAAGCCCCTAAACTCATGCCATTCATTTTATTACAAAGAAGTAGGTCACTATCAACCTTTTCAGAACTACTTTTTCTCTGTCTCTCATATTTCTGGACTACACATCTTTATCTACTAGCTTTCTTCCTTTCATTCAGCTTTTTCTTCCTTTCTTTCATAATTTTCTTTCATATGTTATCTTTCTGTCTTCAAGGGATGTTCTGAAAGCACTGCTTCCTATTTTATGATGTTGGCCCATGACATCAGAGGCAGATGCTGGTGGTACAGCAGTAGGGGTTGAACCTTCCCACCAATATTCCATTCAATTCTGTTGCCATGTGACAGACAGCAGCAGAAGGGCACCCTGGCAGAACAGCGTCTGGCACAGAAGCACAGATGAAGCAAAGGAAAAAGCAGCACCCACTGACATTCATTGACACTTGCTGAACATTTATGAAGACCAAACAGTGGATGTGAGCACAGTGAGACAGTGTGCTTCAGAAGTGGGAAGAGCAACAGTGGTCTCTCCTGCTGGTACAGATTTTGATGAATGTAGCATGCATTCTTTTGGCAATAGGGCAAAGATAACAGCGGTGACTATGTTGAAAAACACTGTTTTGTAGCTGAGAATTTGCTCTGTCAAACAGTGTTACTGTGCACTTTCTAGCCGTTGTAGTTTCCCTGGAAATAAATAGGAGGCATTACTTTCAGAGCAACCTACGTACACATTTATCTGCTTTATCTACTTACTCTCTCCACCAGTTTTCCTTCAGAAACTTTTCTGCCCTTTGATATTTCACTGAAGTGATGGATCCTTCCTTTTATTTCTGGACTGCATTACTAGAGGTGGATAACCAAGCAGCAGAGGTTTCCATCACAGTGATACACAATCACACAGGCTGGAAATGCACTATTCAATTAGTCCAGCTCCCACAAAGGTGGGCCCAGTTTGAGCTCAGAGAATTAGACAAGTTGGGATCTCCATCCCTGGATGCAATCAATGTGTCTATGTACCTGTTTCACTTTTTGGGGAAACTCTGTAAACGTGTTTATATTGATCAGGGCAGAATGTCCCACGTTCCCCCTTTGACTTCATCCTCACACTGTGAACCTGGGCCTGAGATGCACATGGTAGTCCCAACAGACCAAAGAGAAATTCTTTACACGAAAAAAATTACAATCAAAATCAAAATCCAAGATGAGACAACACAAATATGCTAAACAGAACAAAGCAAACAAAAGAACAGGAAACATTACCAAACATAAGCAAAGAATGGGAAGAGATAAGAAAAAATGAAAACAGTTATGGAAAGGATGCTGCCAGCCTCTGAGATACAGCTGTGTGTATACACCTTTAAGAAATGTGGAGTGCTTAGAAGAGATCCACTCACCCTCAGAAGAGCTGAACTTTATACACATTTTTGCACAGGTTAGCCAGTTCACTTGACACAAGAAGCTTGTAGAGTCCTCAGTGCTGGAGTTGGGGCACCACTGCATTTCTGACACAGAACTCAAGATGCTGGTCTGTGCAGCGTCAACATCTGAAAGCTGTTTAATTTAAGACGAAACTTCCCCCTCAAGAAAAGAAAGCAATCCCTCTGAACAGAATGCCAGCGTGCAAGCTGTGCAACTGCACCAGCTGTCCACTGTGAAAACTGAGGAAGAGGGGCTCCAAAGATAGGGGGAAAAAAAGCTAAATAACGCAACAGCTCATGCTAGGTGTGATAGCAGCAATCTGGTGACGATTTATTGCTGTATAATGAATGCCCAGAATATATTCCAATTGGCGAATCAGAGACTGAATTCATCGGTCACAGAAAAAGAAATAAAAACCTGGTATTTTAAGTTCCAAAAATATACAGGAAACTTTGAAAATTCTTAAGTCCCTCCCTTCCTCATAAATGTCTGGATTATCTCAAGATTTAAAATTTACTTTGCTATGTCTTAAAGGAAAAAAGCACAACAACAGAAAGTAATGCTGTAACATGACAGTATTTTAGCTGGGAGGCAAGTACCACATTGTCATGCTTTTGGCAAGTACAAGACAGCGGTGTGGTGCTTATCCCTGCTAACTTCTTCAGAAATGCCTGATGGCTGCTTTTTGTCCATTTTTACTTGAATTTTACACTATCACTTAGGTATGTCTCTATTACACTGATGCTAACAATTTTATTATTAATATCAAATTATTAATTTATTGAGATATTAAGTGTTAATGTTAAGCTTATTAATAAAATTAACAAGTGTTTGTGCCACTAAAGGGAAAAAAATCAAGCACAAAAAATCAGCAATGCCTTCCCCACCACTCCTGTGCTTAGAAATGATGCTCAAAAAGCAGGTCTGAAAGCACAGGAATCTGAACACTGTTTTCAGCAGAATATTTACTTTTAACTTGTCCTTCTGCCAACTTGGCTGTTATAACAAAACAGCATGGAGACAACAGGTGATATTGCTTTTCTGCGTCTCTGTCTCTTCAATGAACCCCAAAAAGTCTTCCATGGGCTCTTGATATGTAAAAAAAGTTCCTTCCAAACTGAACAATGACTTTCAGTATTAGCTTTTCTTTCTTCTCAGAGGCCTTTCTTTCCAGCCCATGGATTTCAGTGCAGTTGAACTTACAGTGAGCACCACACATTTTCCTGGTGCCACAAGAAAAAAAATCTGTGTAATTGGAAGAGAATGGCACCACCGTCACTACTGAGGCAGTAATCCAGAAGCATTATTTTGACAGGAATGATTTACGTATTTTGTCACTACATAGATCAGAATTTAGCCCATTTTGCCAGGAATGAACACTCATCATTAAATCATTCTGCATGGCTGTACTACTATTCGCTCTCAACTTGCCCCTCCAAACATTTATGTCTACTTGGCAAGGTTAACTGTCTTACCCACAAACACAGTCCTGAGTTTAAGGCAAGACACATTCCCCAGACAGAGTAAAACACAGCTCTTGTTGCTTATCATTCCAAGAAAACCATTCAGACACGTGTTGCATGACCTTGCACTGCTAGCACAGGTCAATCCTTTCTTAAAAAAGCAAGCTCTCAATTCTCAGTTATTGACATAATGCATCATTATGTAAACTCAACCATATTTGTAAAAGTAGTAAATGACCCGTACTTTGAGCCCTACTTCCACATAGAAAAGTAATCTGAAATGTCACAAGTATATCATCTCCAGTCAATGAACTGTGCCTCATTTGACTTTGTGTGCCCAGGCTCTTAGAAATGCATTGAGAAATTCATGCACCTGAGTAAGAAGAAGGGGAATACTTTCCACTTTTTTCTTACTTTGATGATTCATACAATTTAAGGGCTTGGACATATTCAGGCAATATTCTGTTTCTTTGTGCACCAGACATTTTCCAGTAGGTCTGGAAATGCAGTCCCATCTGTATGTCTTGGCCATGCTACATGATGGTACATGGTGCACCACGTTTTTTGCTTGACTGTGAAAGCTGTTTCATCATTAATTCTCAAATTTTCCGGGAAGGAAAGGTGCTTTATATTAGTCTGAAGCATCTTTTGCTCATATTCAATTTAAACACCTTTCTTTTGCCCCAGCCATTCAGTTCAAGTCTATGATTGTTCTTTTCTTCTCTTGTCCTTTTTGTTTTGCCAAAACTTTCTTGAAGAGATCATATCTGGAAATTGTATCACAGTTTTTTACAGAAACCTGGTTGAAAGAAGCAGAAGAGGCTGTTTTCATTACCTGAGCAATACCGCGTGCTCTTAGTCAGTAAGAGCAACAAACCACATTCTTTGTAAGAAGTGACAATAGCCAAGAAATGAAAAGTCTGCGTGAACTCACTCCTGCTCACAGTCAGTCTCTCTGAGAACTAGACTTACTGGCACAAACAATGTATTAGCCAGTACTAGTTGAAAAAAAGTAAAACAAGAACATCCTGAAGAGGAATTCTAACTTGCTAACTTCACAAGTTAGTACTTCAGTTAACTGTCAACATTTAGTTACGTAGCCAGAAATAATAAGTTATATTACATATTGCAATATTGTTATAAAAGGAAAAAGTACATTTTTTTCCCCCATCCATAATGCCCACTAACACCTGGTGTGTAGACAAGTGTGGCATTGTGTTAGATTTGGCCTTCCCTTTTGACAAATACAAGATCATCTAGTTCAACCATCCTGCCATTACCATACCTACAGAAAACCACTAAACTATATCTCCTAGCTCCTTCAAGAAGCATCTGGAAAAGGATCTAGGAAATATGGTTTATTGGTTTTCTGTAAGTATGGTAAAGGGAGGACGGTTGGACTAGATGATCTCGTAGGTCCCTTCCAACCTTGTGATTCTATGATTCTATGATTCAAATAGGAAGATGGCACTATAGGAAGATATCACTATCAGGAACTATCTCAGAACTGACTGGCCTTGCAAGACTTAGAATGATTCTGAAATTGAGCTCACCAAGAAAGGGGAAAATGCATTCTTGTATTATCTCACAGAATACTGTACATCTCCAACAGACAAGATTTATTCTGAAGACTACTTGCAGGGAGGACAAAGCATCACCTGAAATCAAATATTACTAGAACTAAATTTGATTTTCCGGCATTATCATCAGCAGCTAGAGGATCTTGTTAGCACATAATTTATTGCATTAAGATTTGAGTTACTTTGGGGAATTTGTTGGCACTTGTATTGTAAATGGGCGAATTACTTATTCCAACACTTTATCTCTAGTAACTGAAAAAAAATTAGTATAATAAGGTATACTTGTAAATTCTGTGAAATTCTCATATGGTGAGCAGAAAAGATATTTCACAAGTTGTGTGGGAAGCTACCAGCAGAAGAAAATGAAAAACATTTTTGCTAAGATTTATTTATAACCAAATTGCTTTTTACCTGAGAAAAGTACAAAGGCATAACATTTCCATGATCCATAAAAATGAATTGTTTCTTGGCAGAATGCATGCTAGTGACAGCTCATTTTATTACAGGACTCTAGTGGAGCAGATGTACATCTCATTGCAAGAGAAAGGGAAGGCTGAGAACTGATCTGAGCAAGCCCATTAGCTGATATTCTAATATAGTACTTTTTCCTATAATAATAATGATAAAAAAACAACAAAACCTTAAAACCAAATCTGTTTTGTTTAACACATCATTAGGACCTCTGAGCTTTTTTCTCTCATCTCTGGGCTTAACAAAACCACCTTTTATTTCAAAGTCCCTTTAATGGACAAGTGTAGGCTAACAGCTTCAGATTCAGTCCATTCCAAGGGTCAACTGTGCCCCAGCATTACTGCCCATATTTACTTAATGATTTTTAGATGCTCTGACTTTGTTTCTTTCACTCTGGAATTTTTCTGCTCTTAATCTACTGGAAGCTTCTGCCTCTCAGCCCAGCGCTGCCATTCTGCTACTAGCAGCTGACATCGTTTCCCATACTAGAGCCAACAAAATGGAACATCTTTAGGAGTTTGTATTGTCTTTGTTCAAACTGCTGTAGCTGAAATGCTCTCCTAGCATCAGATGATGCACTGCAGTTTGGCAGACTTTCCCTCTATTGCAGGGAAGCCAAAGAAAAATGGCATCCGAGCATGCAAGCATTGCTAGAAACAGGCTGAATATGCTCCAGCTTCCAAGACAGCTTTACAGTGAGCTGATCAGCCAACAGTGCAGTTACACCAGCACAACCAAAGTGAGATCTGCCAGAAAGCCAGATGAGAACCCAGATGTCACTGCTGGGGAAAGAAAACACACAAAAAATTTCAGAGCATTGTCTCCGGACAACAGAGCTGCCAATTTATCACTGTAACCGTCACAGGAATTGGCCTGAAAAGCTAGATCCCTCGTAACAGATTGATAAAGTTCAGTTCTCTCATGAACCTTAGTAAAACACGGCAGAAGAGTACAGGTCAAAGTGAAGAAAAGAGATCACTCTGTTTTATTTTAATCAAGTTCAATTTTTGTTATGCTGTCTTGATGCCCCCAAATCAGACTAGACCCTAAATAAAACCTCAAACATGCCTGCATTCATTGCCATTTTTAAAAGCTGATGCTTTACACCCCCCATGCTTCTCACACATTTTCTGAATTGTCCTAATCTGTATCCACTGCATACTGCATCAGCATTGACTTAGGTTTAACATCCACTAATTTTCTGCAAATTGAGTAGCACTGACAGCAAGTTCTTTGAAACCCCACCTGTTTCCAGGTACACTGAATATGCCAGAGAACGTGCACTTTGTAATAAACAATTCAGTTTTGCAATGTAAAAAAATAATAATAATTTAAAGATATGGACCACCCAAACTGCTGTCATAAATATTACTCTGCTTTCCCCAACCAAAGTCAGCACTCTATGTCAGTTTACCATATGTTTGCACTAAATGTACTGAACGTTTACTTCACTCTAAATTCACTGACAGTGACATTAAAGCTTGACAAAGACATCATTCATTCATGCCATGCCATGTCATCTATTCAGCCAGTGGCAGAGCCACTCCAATGACCATTTGAACTGAGAAGTTTTTACATTGATTTCTTTTTTCTGTAAAATAATGCAAAAATTCTGGTAATATTCCCACATATGTTGCTGCCAGGTACTTCTTTTTTTTGCAATCAAATATAATCATTATCCTTATGAACTGTTTCCTGCAGTGTCAGTGTTAGATATAAGGACAGCCACACATGAGAACCACTGAAAGGGTCCTGTCATGTAAGATAAGGGGGAATTTTTTGCCAAAGAAAAGGGAAATGCATTTTAGTCATCAGTATAACTAAAGCACAGCTGTTTTTGAGTTGCGTACTGCTACCAAATTCCAGAAATACTCAAATGTAATTCAGTAGCAAAGTGGGGTTTTTTAAGCAATTTAAAATGAAAAATGAAATTTGTAGGATCAAGATCCTTCAGCAAGTTCTGCACTGGAGTCGCACTCTGTTGAGGAAGATCCTCTTCCACTGAAGAGTGAAGGATTAACAGTTGATCTAAAATTAAGCCGCTAATGCTCCAAGACTGCTGAGAATTGCGTGAGCTGACCTGCATTTTGACACGCAGCACCAATAAGGTCTGTTAATTTCCTCAGAAGACCAGAAATTAACACCTACAGATTAAGTTATAAAACTGGCAATTTGAGAAGCACTGCTTTCAGGACCACCACAAAATACATCCTTGGCAGGATTATTCACAAGAACACACACACAAAAGTATGGGTAAGAGATGTATGCCCCATACGAAAACATAACAAACTGATCATTTTCCAGACATGAAGCACATTCAATATATTTTAATAAACTTGCCTATAATATTACCAATTTATGAGCATATATTTTGTGATACATTTTTCTTAACTTCATTTTATGTGTTTTCCTTATTGGAATAAATGTTCTAATTACCATTTGAATTCAGATCTGGAAAAAGGTCTGATTTTAGAGCTATAAATTAATAACATGTATTTCTTCTCATTGTTGTCTTTCCATCACTATTTTTTTGCAGTCTTTTTAACTTTAATGCAAAGTTTTTCATTTTCTCAGATTTCATTTTCATTGAAGTGCTAATTTAAATTCCTTTAAGTCCGTTCATTTAGATGTCTAATCATATATTAGCCCGCTTCCCCAGAGTAAACACTTTTCTCTCTCTTTAAAAGGCAAAGGGAAAAAAAAAACCCTACAATATATGACCTTACTGACACCTTTAAACGTTCTTGCATTTAAACTGCCCCAATTAAGCTTCAGAGTTTTGCACTCAGATAGCGAGTTGGGCTGGGGAACAAATACTTTCCCAGCTTGATTACTGCAAGGTCAGGTTAAGAGATCACCTGCATGCTGATTAGCACTCAGTGATAGCACACTCCAACTTCACAGCAGTAAAGCAGAAAGCTGAACTCAACAGCTTGTAGCAGCAGCTAAAGCAACTTGCTTGTACTAGGGCACCTTTTGCTTATGCAGCTCAAAACATCTTATGGTTATGCAGTCAGACCCCAGGCAGAACGTTCAGCTTGTAACCACTGCAGTGAAGAAAATTAGTCCTCTCATTTCAAATTCTCATTTGAATTTTAGATCTTTGTTCTGCAGACGATTCAATAAAGGATTTGAAGTCTCTTTCAGAAGATCACAGCTGCATTTTCAGAGGTGCAACTTTTAATAAACATCTGCTGTTCTTTTTCCTTCCACCACAAAGGCTATGCCATTTCTCCTGCTAATCAGAGGAAGAAGGAAATACAGGAAGGAAGATCATTAGCTGTTGCAGCTTCAGAGAACTGTATTGAATGTATTCTCCGGGACAGCTTTAACAGTATGTTACAACCCACAGCACCTTTGCCTCTGCCTCTTCCTCTCTCTGTCTTTGAAAGACCATAAAGGCAGACAGGCTTCAAACCTATTCAGACCGAGACAGAACAATACTCGCATATTGCACATGCTGTAAATAACATACCTAAACCCTTCAAGTACAGAAGCATGTAAGTGTAGATGAAAGAAGAAATGTTACTTGCTTACTTAAAATGTTTATTACTCCCTTCAAAACACATACCATCACAATCTTTTACTGATTACCAAGGAAGTCAGTACTGGGCCTTTTACAAGCAAAAGCTTCCCCATGAGATTACTTTTTTGCCTTGAAGTGAGAATGTGTTTTCAGCTGATAATCAGAGCTGATGGTGATTACTCTTTTCCTGGTTAACTACTTTAGAAAAAACTCACTGAAACAAAACATATACAGCGAAACAAATCAATGTAAGAATATATAAGTTAAAAAGCAACACTCAGAGCTCAGTGCATTTTGTTGTTAGTCACACAACAAAAAAGGTAGTGCAAGGCCTTGGATCTCATTTAATTTGATGCCTTCCATTTGTTCGGTTAACGATGCTTATGAAAAGGTTGTTTAATCACCTCTGGTTAGACTCTCAAATCTAGCAGAGCATATAAATGCACAGGGCTTTAATTTTATTAACCCTTTTCACATACACATACAGAGCAAAGGAGATTTTGCTAAATGAACCTTAAACAGTTCTTGTTCTGCAGATGCAAACAGTTCTGCTACCAGCATACTGAACTGGAATACAAATCTGAGTTCTGCAGACCAGTCCCTCTCACAGGATTTTATATTAACTTGTTCCTCCTGCTACTCAGTAGTCTTGGACTGCCATTCAAGAAAAATCATCATACCTGTAATTGTAAAAACAAAAGTGGCACAAATTAACGAGTACCATTAGACAATTAAAAAGCTAATGCATTATGTACTTGATGATGCACCTGACAGTACATACACCGCATTTAACAGATGCTAAAGAAAGTGTAAACCCCACCTTTCAAAAAAATTACATTTTTAACTGTCTGTCAAAGCAAGGATTTCTTAGAACCAAGCCAAGAACGAGGCAGGAATTTCATTCAAGTGTAAAATAGCAAGATATTCTACACTCTAATGCCACAATGTTTTGAAAGCTTCCCTGAAGTGTATAATGCCTGTAACTCCGACCTAAATGGGTAAAACAGACAGAGATATTCACATCAGTCATAACCTACAACATTCAGTTTATGCCAACTATGCACTAAGACTTCTAGAAATACCAAAATCAAACAAAAATTGGATAACACATTCCTTCTTTCATACAGGAACGTAAAAGGAAAGACACAGACTGCACCTCTATGACAAATGTTTTCTGCGAAGAACTTTGTAGGTCTTTATACGAAAGGCAAAACTCTGTAAATGTGTTGTCAATAGTTACTGATCAACATTTTTCTTACTGTATCCATCTTAGACATTATATATATTGACCAATAATTAATATCCATTTAGATTCCTTCTTTGGATGTTGTTTAACAAAGTTAGAAAGGAAAATAGCTTCTTGACAACAGTGATAATATTGTTGTCACCATGATGAAAAAGGTAAATCTTCAAAAAGAAGGGAAAGAAATTACAGTACATTTTTGTAGTATCCTTTCATTTTTACTCACATCTGTATTATGTATCTTTACTATCAGAAAAATAAGAACCTAGTGGCTGATTGTAGCCATACACTGGAGCTCACACAGCTGATACAAACAGCCTCAGGAGATTCCTATAACATCTTGATGATAACTTCTTGGTACATGTACCAATGGAACTGAAAAGGAAAATAATCCCCTAGATTGCCTACTTGCAAACAAAGAGGATCTTCTGGGTGAAGAGACAAATTGAGCCTGTCTTGGCCGCAGTGACCAGAAAGCAGACCACTTTTAAATCTCTGGTGGCAAGAGGAAAATGCAGCCAAAATTCAATGAACAATGCTCTGAGACACAGTATTTGAGTTGCTGGTGTGGAGGTAGGAGTTGGACTCCGTTTAAGAGAAAAAAAGCATAATAATAAAAAAAAAATTAAAAAAAATTGTGGTCCATGCCATTATTCTTAAAACATTTGTAACTATTCAGTGTTGTGACAAATCAGTAACCAGTTTTCTTGTTTATTTCAGAAGTACTTTAAAAACAGCCTGGGTTTCATCAAGGAGGATGAACTTCATACTATGACTAGGAAATACAATCTCGCCATGATGTAATGAAAGCAACATGCCTCACCACAGTTACTACTTAATGAAAAGTATAATTGAAAATGAAACAACTAGATAGTTGCTAGAGGAAAACAATTAGAAAATCAAATGTATAAAAAAATAAAAATAAAAAATTAGCCATTTCCTTTTATTTCATTAGACCATTTGTTTGTTGAAATTGGAATTCAGAAGAGAAAGCTTTTCACAGAAGGTTATAATCAAGAAGTTGCATCAAATCCACCAATTATAAAACAAGTCTTCACATTAATTGTAAATGCTCTAAGCTCTTCTACAAAACAATGGAAACTAAAACTAACAGAATATAAATGAAACCAAAAAGAAGTGATAAATTAAACCTGAAGGCATGGCTGTTCCATCGCATACCTAACTCAGTACACAAATGATTCACTTCTATATAGCTAGCATACTTCTGATCCACATTAGAAATCCTTCTTTCCTCAACAAAACCTTGTGATAACCTAAATATGTAACCAGATCAGAACCTAAGCAATGATACAGATTTAAAAGCTTTATAAATTTTATGGGTATTCAGTAGACAAGATTTGGTAACACTGACATGCATTCACAAAACATTACTTGATAAGAAAGACTGAAAAACATAAAGTTATGTACTATTAAACAGGAATATAAACATATATATATATATATATATGCATATATATATATAAAGATAAAAATAAATATATATGTATATATAAAGATAAAAAACTGAAACAAATTAGTCAGAGGTTGCAGGCGATCCCCTATGCTCTTTCGTGTGAAGGTGCATGGTGCATGGTGACATGCTTTTTGGTGTGAAGGTGCTCTAGAGGAACACAAGGTTTGAATGAGGGTTTGTATGCCCTGTTTTGTTTATTTTGTAATTAAAACCAAGGAACAAGGTGTGTGTGGGGGGGAGGGTAGTAAACTTCTACTGCTAGTGGCCTACGCTGTGTTAACATCTAAACTGAAAAAAACCTTTGCGTGTCTTGATTAGGATCTTCCATTTACCTACTTCATTTTTGAATAAAAAATACATTAGATTCTGTTCTTATTTTAAAATGTGCCTTGTAACATGATCAAAACAATTATTACACTTCATAGGCTTAATATAATAAGGGTTACAGATACAGGAAAAGAAAAAATACACTGAAAGAATTCTGAGGGAAAGACAGCACTGAAAAAATATTATTTTTTTTTTTTATATTTTTAGATTCCACCAACCACTAGCCCTTCTCTCTACTTCAATGAAAATGAATTTCAGAGTGTGTAGCAGGTGTAATGTACAGACCCTTCTCAGCCTATAGTACCCTTGTTTTAGTCAGAACTGAAGTGTGAGTCATCACTCAATACATGACATCACATCTGTTTCCTACATAAAGGGGTCTATGTCAGCAGACTCAATGGATTTAACTATACTTATATGGATCCTACGCAGCTATTTTGGCCTTCACACTGAAAACAAGAATCTGAAATTAAGCTGAACTTCCACACAATTCCTAAATTACTCCTAAAAAACTCTCCCAACTCAGCACATGAGTGATTCACTGCATACAATTTTTCAAATAGTTTGACATAAAAATAAATAAATAAATAAATATAATAATAATAAAAGGTAAATGAGTACCAGAGCACAGCCAGATGGCAGCCTGGATCCAACCCACAGTGAATACCAGAGGATACTTGCAAGACAGTTGTCAATTCTGCATTTACACAAAAACAGGAAAAAATTACTTTTTCCAGAATTTCAGGACTTTTATCTAACAACCTTGGCCCTGAATATTGATAAATCTATTAATTACCCAGTCACAACACAGAGACACCAACCCAGTCTATACTAGACTGGGACATTCTGCTTCAAGATGACCTACCAGAAACTTATGTGCTCACTCTAAATACACTCCTGTTGCCAGTTTTTGGCTGAATGTAGAACCTCTGAACAGAGCTGGCCCATGACTTGTAGCTGGCATCTCAAGCTTAGTGCTCAATTGTTGGAAGTGCTGAGTCACCCTCTCTGTTTCCAGTTATTTAATCAATCAAATTTTTATCCTCTTCTATTACATCTAGTGGAACTGACAGAATGGGAAACTGCCCCACAAGTTTACAGCTATTTTTGCATACACATATACCCAAGAATACACTGTTCCAATCTCTGTGAATAACAGCTTATCTGAAACAATCTACCCACATATCTGTCTTCAAAACCCAACTTCACTGTCTAATTTTTGTTCTTCAAAGCACTAGTTACATTTATTTGAAAAAGCAGTATAACAGGAGCCTGATCTTTTATGCTAACAGAATTTTCTCAGTTGTAGAAGGCAGTCTTCATGGAACAATAAAACTGGCACAGAAATTGGAAGCTTGTGTTACCAGCAAGTTTCTTTCATCATCTCAGTGTTCCTTCTGGCAGTGTTCTGGCCAGTGGACTCGACTGCACAGCACTTCTGACTGTACAGAAGCAGCAGTCCATTGCTTCTAGTTGTGTTCTTATCCTTAAGACCTTAAGACTCTTCAGCATCAACCAGACCAAGAACACTCACTGAGTGGATGTCATTGCAGTTTCGTTTTTACTGTAGTCTGGAGATGGTGAAAGGAGTGAGTGGAGCTGTATGTAACTATTCCTGAATGAGAATTCTGCACAAATTTAATGCATTACAGAATTTCAGCTTTCAATTAGCACTGGTTCCTGGCAGATTCCTTTTCTGGAAGGAACTGGAAAGTCTAATCTGTGATATCATAATTACAAGTTCATAATAGCATCATGGGAGGGAAATTCATTCTGATAGAGCCTCTGTGATAAACAAATAATAGAAAATTTGAGTACTGAAGAATACAGCAGAAGCAATACTGAATTAAAATACATAAATAAAAAAATTAAATATTTGTGCATATTTTAAGGCTTACATTTACACGTTCATAGGAAAAAAATAATGCACAAAATCACCAATATTGAAATGTGTAAGTTAAGAAAAATACACCCAAGCTTACCCTTAAACCTTTTTTCAATGCTTTTTGTTTCATGATTAAAGGCAAACTTCCTTCTTTGCAAAAATAAACAAAGAAAATCCAGCAAGAAAATCACGTTCCAGTGAAGAACTGGAATCAGATTTGGTGTCTTTTACACACAGATTAGGAAGAAGGCTTTAATGCCAATAAAAATTTTAATACTTCTTTCCTGGGTGAACTTAAGCTTTAGCTGAATGAAAAAAACTGCCAGTATTAGAGAATTTTGCTAATACAAGCAGTATTGAAAGAAATTTCTAAAAGCATAATGAATTATTTTCAAGATTATGTGACGAAAAAGATTTTACCATTTTCCTTCCTTTGTCTGCCACCATCTATCTGTTGGTAGAATACAAAGCATCTGTCAGAAAGAAACAGGCACATGAATACCAAAATAGGTTAGTAAAAGAAAAAAATATAAGGTCACAGAAGTTAATTAAATAGTACTTAATGTTTGAAGATTCCAACAGTACTTTGGCACTGATCCCCAAAAATGCTGTTTCAGCCTGTTTGTACTGTAAGAGATCACCTTCATTTCTGCCTGTAAGCCTAAAGGTGTTCTGCTCAGAGATCACAAAAAAGAATAAGGCTTTGTTGTGATGTTTAAAATATTGCATTAAAAACAAATCCTATGCATGGCCTGTGCACACTGTTAATCTTGACTTTATTATAATAAATACCATTTATCATAAAGATCATAATCTTTTTTTAATTATAGAAGGAGAAAATAAATTATTCTCTTTCTGTAGAAAGAAGTAGTATAAAGTAATCTTTTTACAGTGTAGATTTCAATAATCCATGGTCAGAAACGGAGCTGCAGGGAAGCAAGTTCCACTTTTCATTTATAGCTTACATATTAAGGACATCAGAAAAGCCTAAATTTACTTATGAAAATAGCCAGTAGAGTTCTTCTTTATAGAAAATGAGGAATGTTCCACATCTGTTTATTAAGCTTGAATGTTGAAGACTTGACCAGTGTGCAGAAATGTAGTGATTTTTGTTTGTTTTAGTTGCCTTATACAACAATTTCAATTTTAGAACAGAATGAAATGATATTCTAATACACTGTTAACAGTAATAGTTTTCAGTATCCTTGTATTTTAGGAAGCAAAGCAGATTTGAAGTAGGCTTATTCATCAAAGGGATTCCATCATAAAGAGATGTAGTGCTTATAATTTGGGGCAGATATATCAATAAACCTTTTGAACTCTAAACAGTCAGTAATTATAGTCCCTTAAAACTTCTGTTTTGTGTGGCCAGATCAACTGTCTCAGAGAAAGTAACAGCACAGTTTGAAAAGCTCACCTAGAACAGCTGCTGTACAAAAATTTAATGGAATGAAAAAAGTGTTTTAACCTTCTCTGAACTACGTGTCAAAGCTGATATGACTCAAACAAGCAAAAGAAATCAGTCTTGCTACCGTGAAGTGGCCTAATCTAAAGCCAAGCACTATCTCCTTGCATATGGTAATCTTATCCCATTTTACCTATTTTTGCCACTACCAATTTTCTATTGGATTCCTTTTTTCTCGATGTGAAGCATAGTTGGAAGTATGAGCCATTTTGTTAATATCCTAAGTACAGTTGTGTATGTTCAGTGAAACCAAGATGTAAATAAAACAACCTGTAACTTATCTCACAGTAATTCCCGAAGTGACAAAAAATGCCAAAAGTAACCAGTGGCAGGAAGTCTACCTGGAGGTAGACTAATGGAGAACCCCACGAGCGCATGCTGGATGACAAGGCAGAGTGCAAGTTTACTGATGACTAAAAGGTGGTTGAACCCCTGTCTGGAGGTGTTGAAGGCCAGATGAGATGGGGCCATAGATAGCCTCATCTACTGTCTACTGAAAGGCATCCCTGCCCAGAGGAGGGGGGATTGGAACTATGTGGCATTTAAGGTCTCTTCCAACCCAAGCTACTGTATGATGCTGTGATTCTATGAGCTATATGAATAAGCTTCTATAACTAATTCTTCACTCCTATTAAATTGTTAAAACAAATGTCATCTCTACCATTAACACAACCAACTCACTTTCATTAAAACATTTCTTGAACTTTAAGAATTATATGTGAAGTATTTCTGGAAACATTAAAGGAGTCATTCATATAATTAGATGATTAGCCCCCACCTATGTTAACTGGTCTTCACTAAAGTCTTACTGATCACCAAAAGGCATTTTATCAAACACGAATAGTCAGAGTATCTTGCATGAAACACAGTGGAATGAAAGGCATCTCTATGTCAATAATTTATTTGCTTGAAAACTGTAGCAAGAGATCCACTGCTTTCACTTGCTAAGGAAGTTGTAATTGTGTTCAAGATGTGCTGAACAGCTTTCTTCATATCTAGAATACCAGAATCTCAAACAGCAGTCCTTGACCTACCAGATAATAGGAGACTACAATAAAGAAGTTAATAAAGTTTGTTCAGACATCATAATTTGAAAACACTTGAAGACATTTGTCAGAAAAGTGCGTGTTTGTTCTGTTTGTTACTAAGCTCACTCTGCTTCCCGGGAGAATGGATAAACCTCTAGGGATAGGAGAAAGATTGTTTTTGCCTTTCACAGATAGACATCCTACACCAAGAAACATTAGTCACTATAGGCATATTATGTTGGCAGTATCATAGCTCGAAAAAAACATTTCCATTACCTCCTTTAAAAATAAGTGCTGTGTACTGAATCTATATAATTTGCAGAAAACAGCACTTGAAGAACATCAGAGTTCTTGAAATTCTTCCGTAGAAACTCTCCAAAGAAGAAAAACACTATCTTCTGCCCATATGTTCAACAAATAAGTATTTCTGATGTTTTCTTTCAGCTGCTGTAGTCAATCACCTTAGAAGACACCTAGTCAATATGATAAAATCATGGGTACAGCTATCCAGAAAACAGAATGTAATTGCTGTCAAAAAAAATAGAAGGCCAATTAATTAACAGTTTCTCTCATGCATAACCACAAGCAGAATGCAAGTTAGAGTTGTACAAGTTGCCACAAGTATGCAGCTGTTAGAAACCATACCAAAAAACTATAAAGATTTCATCACAAACTAAGGCTAAACACTGAGAAATTATTTATACTTCCCTCATTTAGCTAAGCCTTTGAGGTTGAAAACTCTTCTGTATGATTTCTTACTAGGACACCTACGTTAGTGGAGAGAATTCTACTAAACTTGAGTAAGGAAAAACATTACCCAACGAAGAACATTTTCCACAAAGAACAGGAAAAAAAAAGGTTTACTGAATAATAGGACAGCATCACGCCTACACAGTATCTGTGTAAATGTGTATGGAGTGTATGCTGTATTTCATCGAGGGTTAGCACAGAGAAATTGCTAGTATTTCCCTTTCTTATGCATCTTATTCCAATTCAGTGCAGCACTTATGACACCTTGTTCTCAAAACTATGAGTATCAGTAACGTGATCTGCAAACACATTTTACCTCTACGCTTCCATCCCACACACAGACTGATTACAAAATGAAAGGCTTACTCACAAGTTCAAACTTCAGAGTATGCTTTACTCTTTTAGGGCTGTAGATATCAGTACACTGCAAAAATTAATAGCCATAGGAAAAAAAAAAAAAACACAACTCTGTGTAACCTCTTGAGATGTCCACAATTTCTTGAGCATACCTGCAGAAAAACACTTGTATGTCGAAAGCGGTACAACTGTCCCAAACTGCTGTAACATACATAGCTTCAGTTTCATGGACTCTCATGCTGCATTCCTCCTGGTGCAGTTCTACCTGGCAAAGACGGGACTCTGTACTGGATGCAAAACACATTCTGTCCTTGCTTAATAAGAAAAAGTTATTCATTATGCATAAAACTATCTCTGATCTTTTATAGTCAATGACTTTTCTAAGATTGATCATGAGTTACACACAGTGTCACTCAAATCATACCAGTAAGTTTGAATGCCAGGAGGAAACAAAGATTTTATGGATTGTATTGTCGTTAAATACAAAATAAAATAAAAAAAATATAAAATAACTTTGGTAGTAATGTATTTCCTTCTGAATATATTTGCCATCATTTGTGCCTGAGTGTTAGTAATTTCACTCTAATTGATGATGATAGTGTTCATGTTCCATCTGATCTGAAATGTCAGCTGCTAAGTGTGGAGATAAGGACAGTGCAATACTGCAATGCTCTGCCTGCCCCCAGTCTGCCCTTTTTTTGTGCACACAAATGCTCTTAGCATTTGGACGATACTGAGTGATACCCGTAAGTGAGTATTTTGGCTTCTTCTTCCAGTTAGAGCTTTGATTTTTAGTAACAGCTTAACCAGCATTTTTCAACTTGGGAATCAACAGTCTGAATTCACGGAAATGTTCTTTTCATTTCCCTCCCCCCCCTCCCCCCCCCAGTTGCTACAGTGAATTAGAAAATGCACAACACATTATGCCCTCATAGAAGCAAAATATTTTAAACGTGCAGGTTCTGTTTGCTTTTCTTTGGAGGGGAAAAGGGAATGCTGACAAAAATCAATGCCATCAGAAGACACGCCCCATCTTCTGTTTTGCCTGTATTATAGTTCAGGTACCCCATTCCCCCAGATCTTCCCCTCTCCATCCCAACTTATTGTTGAAATGCTGAAGTACCTTATGAACATTCTTTAATCAGAGCAGCTTAGAAAGGATTTCAGGAAGATATTGTGCCCTTCCCTCTAGCTCAAAGCAAAATCAGCAATATGTAATACGATTTCAGAAAGTTATTTGTTCAGGCTGTTTTTGAAAACCACAAAGAAGGACCAATCACAACCTCTGTAAGCAATGTTCAGTCATCCTTAGCCAGAAATTCTAATCCTAAAGCTCCCAACAGTTAAATGTATTCCAATGCAAGTGGACACTGCAAATTCTAAGCTACTTTTTCACTTGAATAAAGAAGAAGAAGAAAAAGAAAAAGCTAAGTCTTCCTTTTTCAATGCAAGATAAATCTTGCACTTGGAATATTTCACTCAGCAGTGTCAGTACCTTAGGTCTGCTGCACATGCATTGGACCCTCTCCAACTGACTCACTGGCCAAAGCTCATTCACTTAAGAAAGTGAACATCAGAATTTCAACACACGGGAATTTTCAATTTTTATTTAGTTTTTTTCTTATTATGCCATAATGTTTCGACTTCACAGTTTTGAGATGCTACATTTTCATCTAAAGTCAATGCTGTGATCCATACGATGCTGTTCAGGGTCATTTTAGGATGGCTTTAGCATTAAATGAAAATTTCAGGTTGCCATTATGAACAAAAATTTTCACCATCTCTATTTACTACTACTAAGGCATGCATATTGGATTCAAATGGTGTATCAGGAGACAGGTCTCTAAAATTCTAAAAGGATAAAACAAGCTCTACACAAAGAGTGTACATCCTTTCCCTTTTAAAGTCTGGTCACTAACAGCTGTTAAGAGGCAGCTCAAAATAAATACTGACTTATAACCTCATACAGAAACTAAAAGGTAATATTTCTTCAAAACATTTTGAAATATAATAGCTCTCTATTATATAAGGGATATTATATAGATAAAGGATATGTATATAATGCATATGTATATATAAGGATATTCTGCCAGATAGCATACGCTTAGAACTAAAGTTATGATTATTACAGATGATGATGATTAGAGAAAATTTCGCATGCCCTGGGGGAATTCTCTCTATAATACTGGCAAAGAATCATAACTGATTCATCTCCCAGATTAGTGCAACTTATCTGCTTTTTGGACAGGATAAAAAAAAAAAAAAAAACAAAAAAAAAAAACAAAGTATGAAGAAGTACCAGTGAAAGCGGATTAAAATGTAGATCTGACTGCCTTTTCCATCTGTTTCTTCTGTAACTGTTTTTCTCAACTGCGCAAGTGTCAAGGATAATCAAGTAAAAAGGCCTGGAGTAGCATACATCATTGCCTTTTTAAGCTGAAGAAAAACTGCATTTTTTACCACTATAGAGTTAAATACGATCATGATTCAACATGTTCTTTAAGAGGGACAAGCAGGAATGTTCAGGCCTCTCAAAACAGAATGGAGAGCAGTAAATTGCCACAGAGGAGAACTAGAGTGCTGAGAAATCATAGGAGATGTCACATTTTTCATCTAACAGTAGCAGAGAGGCAGGGGATTTACTCTGTCAGTCTTCAGAAAAACATTTTTTCATTTTCACTCTTGCAGCTCCAGTTAATTCCACAGCATCACTCTGTATGTAAAAACATCAGCTAAAGAACAGATATTAACTATACAAGCAATCTTGTCAGCTCAGAAATGTGAACTTATCCCATCTGAGAATGTGATTCCATAATTACAGCTCAACATTTCACAATATTTCATGGTTATTTTCTTATCTGGTCAGCACTGCACTACATATTTGAAACAGCTATCTGGACCAGCAAAGGTATTTTTAGTTAACATCCATTTCTCCAGTTACTTAAAAAAGGTCAAAAAGTTCATTAAAGCACATCTAAATATTGATATCCTCTAGATTATCCACCAGTGCAATGCCAGTACCAAGAACAATTAAAGGTGAACACTCCGTTATTTCAAAGAAATGTGTTTAAGTGCAGAGAGATGGAAAAGTTTTGCCAAGTTCTGAGCTCTGACTTAACTTCAAACAAATCTCTGTAGTACTGCTCTTTCCAATAGTGCTGGTGTAAATGACAAGATGTCATCAGTGGGAGGACTCCAAGACAGATCCACCAGCTACAGCTGAGCACATCAGTCAAGCCAGTGATGCTGCTGGGAGAATATAGTTAAGAAAGGGCAAAATAGGACCCACGGTTGTATGTTAATCCCAGCAGGCAACTCAGCCTGATGCAGTCACTCCCTGCCTGCCTCTCTCCCAGCAGGATGGGGAGAGAATAAGCAAGGTGAATTGCAGGAACTCTTGGGTTGAGATAAAGACAGTCCAGTAGATAAAGCAAAAGACATGTGCACAAGCAAAGCAAACCAAAGCAAAGGTCAAAACAATCATCCCTTTTCAGAGAGCAGAACTGTATTTATAAATTTTGCAGAAGTGAGCACCATAATCTTTTAACGTCTACAAATACATGAATGGAAGCCATTATGCTTTCATCTGCCACCTTTCTTATTTCATAAATAAGCCATGACAGAAATGGCAGTATCTCGAAGGGAAAGAAAGAAAAAAAAATGCAGTCCCCCTACAACAGTTCTGACTGCCACTGAAAATTTGATTTTGGGTTAGACAGCATCCATATTTCAAGTAGCAACGGGTTCATGTACTGGGTAAATGCAAGAGGCAGGGCAGGTGTAACCATGGGAGATGCTGCAGTTCAGGATTTGGCTGTTTTGGAAGTGTGGTCTTGGGAAACATCCCCAAAATTCTCTTAGCTACTACACGGGTACAGTGCCTTTATTCTGCATACCTGCTTTAACAAGAGGAAAAAAAATAAATATACTTCAGCCTCTACACTCGGTCCATGACTAGCACTATCAGAAGTGATGCAAGCTTTGTCATCAAAATCAATGATCCCTTTCTCACACTGATCTAACACCTTCTTTGAATGTCAAATACTGCCAGTGAGTAACTGCAGCTTATGCTTCTCAATACAACATAAAACACAATGCTTCCAAATGCATAGTATCCAATGCTAAATATATCTACTTTCTTCATTTTTCACTTTAAGTTCTACTCTTTTCAGTGCCCATATGTAATAACAAACTTACAAAGAGGTTTTTTTTTTTTCCTTATTTCTGACTTTACTGGCTCAGCTGTGCATGCACTAAGTCTACAAGCATAACTTTTCAAACTTTGATTTCCTATTAAGTTTTATGATATGGTCATTTGTTTACTGTCTCCAATTCTGTTAATTAGGTGAGCAAGAATCAAAATTTTCATTTAAAAGTACTTTGTTATATCCATTCAGTTTTGCAGAGCCTTCTTTTTCATTTGAACATAAACAACTCAGATACTCTCTGCAAAGCCATACATTGCCCTAGAAGTAATGCCTCCTATTTATGTCCATATAAATTTCCAAGAGCACAATAATACCATTTGGTAAAGCAAATTGTCAGGTATTCTAAGTAAAATACACACTTAAGAAAGGAAACCATTTCAGTGAGTATCACTGACATTACAAGAGGTTCATCCACTGAATTGGAGATTCATTCTTACACCTCTGTATATATTTGGCCTTTGCAGAGCGGGCACCAAGACTTCTTATTTGAATTAATCTGCCTGGCAAAAGGTTAAGCATTTTCCAAATGAAAGAGGCAACAGATGACAGGAAAAATGACTACTTAGTATCATTGCTAATGAAAGCTAAACCAAAGAGAAACACTATGAAGTTAATATGTACAGTGCGAACAAATTCATGAGTAGTAACACAGACAGACACAGTCAATTGTTCCGAGGACTGAATCACAGATCTTAAGGTCAACACTTTTGTGTTCAAGAACTAGGGCTATAGTACATGACTGACTTGTTAATACTCTTTTTTGCATCAGGCTGTACATACTGCAAAACAGGAAGATGTGATTACTGAGAAGTTTTATGTATACACAAATCACAACTGAAAGTCAAAATAGGAAAGATCATGTTACTCAAATTATTTCCAACACTTGAAGTCTTATTGCTCCTCAAGATCTGTTTTCAAGCGGTAAATTTCAGTGGAGGGAGTAAGAAACACAGCACACTTGAAAACAAATTTAACACTTAACTAAAATGTAAAAATATCCTGACATGGCAGCCACTTGGAGGAAAAGATGACATATATTTTAGCTAAGAAGTACACATATGTATTTTCTACTAAGGCTGGCAGGAAAAAAAGGAAGAAAAAAAAAAAAAAAAAAAAGAAAGAAATGCTTCAGAGCCTTCATTTTCTCAGCTCAGGATAAAAAACAGTAATTACATATTTTTACATGGATTTATTAGAAATTAGTGTCAATTTAACTCAGTAAAATACAGACAACTAAAATACACCACTGCTTTTAAGCACATGATTGTGCCAAGGTGCAAATAACTAACTAACTATGCTAATTAGAAATCGAGGCAAATATCTACAAAGAGTTTCCTGCAGACAGAAATCGCATTACAAGAAATCTCTGACAAATGGAGGTGCAAGATGAAGCACTGGGTAATGAATGAAAGTTTCATTAGAAGATCATACTTTCATTTTTCATATGCAGGCTTTAGAAATACTTCAAAAAAGGGCTCTCATGGTAAGAAAAGTCATTTCATAATGTTTCTGAATTACTAATCTCACTATGAAGTTGTAATATCAATATTTAATCAAACTTATAATTAGGACAAATTAGGCAACAAGTGACATTCACATGTCGGCAGACTTTTCACAGCTTCATCCTTGTGAGATGACGGTTTCACACAACTCAAAGTCTTTCAGGAGACCTTTTATTCTTGAAGCTGTATTCCTTGGTGTTTTCCTTTAAGAGACCTCCATGTGGGCCCACCTGGACAATATGCTAGGGATTGTAGAGCTCGGTGTGTCTGTTAGTTTCACAGTGCTGCATGATACAGATTATTTCCTGATAGGCATATAAACTTTGCCATTATGAATGTTATCTCAGTACTAGTACCCTTAGAAGGAAATACATTTCACCACCATGATGATCATTTAGGTCCCTAGAAGCCCAAGCCATTCTCTGATTCTGTAATTCCACTTTATCTATATTTCTACTCTGGTCTGTGTATGCACATGTGCATCAAAATCATATGGCAATTAATACTGGATCATCTTCTGATAACCACGAAAAAAGATGCTATTAAATTACACCTTCATACTCTTGTTATTAGTTGGGATTCCAGCACAAATAAAGCATTTGCTGCCATGTTTGGCACAGGTATGTATGCCACTCCATACTATCAGTATCTCCTCAGTCTGTGGATAGAAGCATGAGATTTCAAACCTACAGTTCCCAAAGGCCTTGTGAAAATACACAGCCACTAGGTCTGGTGGACTGAATTATTCTAAGGTCTCACTAAAGGAGGAGCTGGAGACCTAATTTTCTCCCTTCGAAACACTAGTGACTGGACAGAAAATGCTGGAAAAGACCTAGCTTGGCTGAAAGCTAATAGGCTAACTTGGTTATAAATAAAAAAGAACTGATGAGTTCTCAGACACTTTTGCTTACCTATAAAAAGTCACTTCAACATCACAGCTTCTTAAGGAACAAAATATGTGTGTTTTTCACTCTTGCTCACAAACATGTATTGTAAAGATCATACTACATTAAAAGCTTTCTCCTCTACCTTGGGATCTTGTTAGTACTGTTCTCTGCCATCAAGTCTCACGTTTAGAAATGTGATTCAGCAATCACTGGTTCCGTGACATGCCAGCATGTAAAACTGAATAACTAAATTTAGAGATAATAGGGATTCATGACTCTCTTCTTATTCAAGTCCTTTGTCATCTGTCAAAACAAAAATATGAGAGTTCAGAGGAGGCACTACCTTTGTTATTATGGTCTACAGTATTTCAGTGATAATCAAAATCTCCTGTGCACTTTAAATATAAATCCTTCTTTCCTTCCAGGTGTGAGAAGGAAACTAATACACGGACTCTGGGCAGTGGGATTTGGCTGCTGGGGATGAGGGCAGCCTGTCTCCATCCCCACAGAGGTGCCCAATGCCTGGGGCTGGAGTTGCTGTGGAATCCAGTGGAAAGTCTTGCATCTGTAAGTAAATTCAACAAATGTATTCAAAGCTCAAGAAGAAACCAGCATTTTGCTGAGTTTGTATGAAAGGAAATAGAACACTTCCAGTCACAATTGCCATTCCCTTGTGTAGCAGTCTATGCCTGTACAAAACCATGTGCAGTCATACTAGAACCATAATGATTTAAATTAATTTTGCACTGGCAAAAAAAAAAAAAAAAAAGATCCTTAGCACAAACTATGAAGAAAGTTAAGCCAGTTTCTGAAGAAAAAATTCCTTTTGAGACATTTTTCCAAAATCATGAACTGATTTTGTATATTCTTTGGGTACAATAAATCTGCCATGACAGGAAGAGGTTGGTCATCTGCTACATGTGCAACTTGGACAGACTACAGACTCATCTCAAAGGACCCAGCTCCCTCAACCATTATGGGTGGCGTCAAAAATGTAGGGGGATCCAAACAAATTCAAAAAGAGAGTTTCCCTCTATTTGAAGTTTTGCTAAAGAGGGAAAGAAGGATGCCCAGCTTTTCCAAATATTCCTTCAAGCAATGAAATATAATAGAAGAGGTGCAATGATTGAGAAAGCAAGCTTTTAAACAGGCAACAACCAGTTGGGCTTGTTTTGATACTGCCTCAGCATTTACACCACCTTTTTCTTAATTCTTTTTTTTTTGTTAATTCAATCATCAATAGCCCATTAAGCACATAATTTGCCTGTAGAATGTATTGATTAGTGAGAGAAATGATAAACCATTGTAAATAAAAGTATGAGTCTTTTGGATAATAATCTTCCCACTCAATACATTGATGCAGGGATGTTTTGAAATGAGTACATCAAAATTAATTTGTCTCAAGTTGAAATGACTGCTTAGATAGCCCAGGACAGGCATCATTTAAACTCTGAAATCCATGATGTGCACTATAGTCACACAAATGTTGGCTTTTTACACTCAGATAATGGCACTGATTACTATTCTAGAGAGGATGTAAATTACTACTGTAACATTGTATTCCACTGCAGAAGATGTCTCATAACTACAAATATTTTACCATTCTTTCAGCAACAGAAAGTTAAGATTGGTGTAAAATACTGGGTAGAATGTTGCCTAAACAGTGAAAGAACAACAGTAAAGTTTTACAAACTTGTAAAGTTTCATCAATACTTTTCATCGATAATTTGAAGTACTGTTTCTTTGAAAGAAAACAATTTTCCCCACAGTCGTCTCTAAAAAGACACCATTCTGATTTTCTGCTTGAGAACAGGTAATGCACTGAATATGCTTGTCTCATTCCATTTTTTTGTATGACTACTAATACTAAGTATGAGATTTGGTCTTAAGAAACACAATGAAATAAACATACTGAGCATATGCTTTAAATAAGAAGAGAGAAATTGACATAGATTGTACCTGCTGCTATGGGATCTGAGTTTTCTGCCTTTGCCATTTCTGCTCATTCTATCCTGGCAGCATCCTGCTTCACCACCACTAACACCTGTACTCACAAAAAGCAATTTTCAGAAACTATGGGGCAGTCAATCTCTTCCCAGCTCACTTGCTTTGAATCTGCTCATAGACAGAGGTAAAGCTCTGGGGGGTAGCTATCCTCTGAATTGCTCTGAATGTGGGAGGACGATTTCCTGGAAAAGAATGAATGAGTCAACTGATAAGCACAAGACATGAGATCTGGTCGAATAAAGTGAATTTCACACTTCCAGGGAGGTGCAGTAACGCTTATTATGGTGATTGGTCAGACTGTCAGCAAGATCAGAAAAATAAATTAGCTTCAAAGAAGATACCATCCAGAACTTCTTAAACACCTCAAAGGTAGTATTGTAAAATATAACTACGAATATACCACACAGTATGAGTCTTCTCTGACACCAGGGAGCCTACAATTGCATCAAGGTTAAGACTCTTGAACTGTGAGACCATCACAAGTAAGGGGGAGTGATGCAAAAAGAGAGATTTTCCAGCTAAAATTCAATGCTCAAGTGAGTGCAGCTGCAGCTTTTCTTTTGGTTGCTCAGTTTAAGAAAATATATATATATTTTTTTTTTTTTAATATATATATAATATATAAATTATATATATGTAATTTAGAAATCTTTCCAGATATTCTATTTCAAAAGCTTTCAGTAAGCACTACATGTTACTCACAATGGATGAAATGAAATAAAATGCTTGTGGAATCAGATAACAACAAGGTATCTTCAGCCCTGTGGGACATTCTGGGTAGTTCTCTTACTCCTAGGATTTTATCAACATGACAACAGAACACACCTGGGCACCAGCAGATCCACAGGAAGCTCAATAACTAGTATCAGGAGAGTCAGAGCAGGATAAAGTGTCTTCCAAGGTCTAGAAGAAAGAGAATTTCCAGTATCTGAAAGCTAAAAGGAGGCACACAACCAAATTCAGATGGCCACCAGACTACATGAGATGGATTCTCAATATAAAGGCCTCTACAACTGAAACGTGGCTTAGAGACTTTTAAATAGATGACTGGATATACCTGTTTGATAACACAGTTGTAGCTAATTCCAGCAATTTAATCTATTTATTATTTCATTAATACCTTCTGATATAAACTGGAGAAGGAATTTGTTGATAAGTGTCTTCATCTTTCTAGGATGATTTGAACAGTAAATTTAAGAAAAATACAGGAAATAAAACACATGACTTTGCTGTACAACCATAATGATCAGACTGGTAAGTGTAGGGGAAGTCCTGTCCTACTAGAATCACAGAATCATAGGGGTTGGAAGGGACCTCCAGAGATCATCAAGTCCAACCCCCCTGCCAAAGCAGGTTCCCTACACCACGTCGCACAGGTAGGCGTCCAGTCAGGTCTTGAATATCTCCAGACAAGGAGACTCTACCACCTCCCTGGGCAGCCTGTTCCAGTGCTCCGTCACTTTCACCATAAAAAAGTTCTTGCGCACATTCATGTGGAACTAACTATGCTCCAGTTTGTGGCCACTATCCCTTGTCCTGTCTCCACACACTGCTGAAAAGAGACCAGCCTCGCCACTTTGCCCCCCACATCTTGGATATTTATAGACCTGGATCAAATACCCTCTCAGGCTTCTTTTCTCAAGGCTAAACAGACCCAGTTCACTCAGCTTTTCTTCATAGGGGAGATGCTCCAGGCCCTTCACCATTTTTGTGGCCCTCCGCTGGACTCTTTCCAAGAGATCTCTGTCTTTTTTGTACTAGGGAGCCCAGAACTGGACACAATATTCCAAATGAAGCCTCACCAGGGCAGAGTAGAGGGGGAGGATCACCTCCTTCAACCTGCTGGACACGATCTTTTTAATGCACCCCAGTATGCCATTGGCTTTTTTGGCTACAAGGGCACACTGCTGGCTCATGGTCAATCTGTCATCCACCAGGATGCCCAGGTCCCTCTCAGCAGAGCTCCTCTCCAGCAGGTCATCCCCCAGCCTGTACTGGTGCATGCAATTACTCCTCCCTAGGTGCAAGACTCTACACTTGCTTTTGTTAAACCTCATCCAGTTTTTTACTGCCCAGCTCTCCAGCCTGTCCAGGTCTCTCTGAATGGCAGCACAGCCTTCAGATGTGTCAGCCAATCCTTCCAACTTTGTGTCATCAGCAAACTTGCTGAGGGAGGCCGCTATCCCCTCAATCAAGGTCACTGATGAAGATGTTGAAGAAGAATACTTCTACCCATATTAAAAAATATACCCAAATAAAAACGCTGAAGATATCCTAACAGGATTCAATGCACACTAAAAATGAAAGCAAAAGGGGAAATGACGATAACAGAGAATGTTAAAAGCTGAATTAGATTAAAAGATGGGCTCACACACGTTCAGTCAGGAGATGAAGTAACATGACCTATATAAGGCAGCTTCCAAATTTTATTTATTCCTGAAACAGGAAGTTAAAAAGTGTCATGATAATGAAATATGTATCAGGGTTTAAAAAGGCTAATAAAATAAACTAGAAGACAAAAAAAAAATAAAAATCTGTACTTGACAGAATCACCGCAGCTGATGACTAAGCTTACTGGTGACAGTGTTCCAAGCCCTTTCCAAGAAATATGCTGCCTATTCTGAGAAAAGTAAAGGACTTCCATATCCAGGCTTATAAGGACAGCTTTTCACTAAAACTAGATTTCCTTCTCCCAGGAGGTGGCAGAAATTCAGTGCTGCAGGAAGCAGCTCTTCCTCTTCCAGATACTGTCACAGACTGATTGACTGGGGTGCCATAACTATTTCTCATGAAACCATCTACCTTTCCCCGATGATTACGTGTTATGTCCCATGCTATTATTGCAGCAGGAGGGCAAGTAATCACAAGAAACAAAAAGGGAACTATTTCTCGGTGCAGTTTCTCATGAGGATGGTGATAATTTGTCCCTGAATACAAAGAGGACAGCTGGAATTCAAGGTTTATACTTAACACTATTGCCATGAAAGATGCATTACTTCAAGTCCATGTGAGAGTTGCACTGTGAATTCCAGTGCCTTTAAAAGAGCTTGCACTGCACCTATCAGTCAATTACCAACACTTATAATTCATTATAGTTTTCTGCTGGTATGCCTGGTCTTAGTGATCCACTATGCAGCTGTTTTCCATATTATGCTCAGCTATCTTAACAGGCAATTTGTTTTCAGAGTTCTAGAAAAACACTCTCAGCTAAACTAAATGTTCATGTCTTCACACGTCCTCATCCACATCTCTTCCAGAGGCAAATAAAGGTTATCAAGTTTAAACTTTAAAAGGTCTTGTAAATAAGTTTCATCAATTTCTGCCAGCCTTTTCTCCCACTTAGAACAGTAGAGGCACTTATGATTAAATAGGCATCTATACTGTTCAGATGCTGCACTGTATGTACAACTTCTTAGATCTGGGCAACAGTCAGAATTAAGCATGTGAAAGTTAAAGTAGTATTTTTTCCTCTTCCTGCGTCCTTCGTATCTTAAAGTTCTTTTCAGAATAATGTTGCACTGATCATAGCCAATGCAGAACTTCAGCACTTCCCTACAGTTAATTTTCCTTTGGATCTATCCTGAAGGCCCCTCAAAAACAAATAAATAAAAACAAACACCCAGATTTAGAAGGGACACTCAACTGTACAAACAAGGATAAACAATCAAGTATGCACATGGAAAACAAACTCAGTATAGGGCACAGATCCGAGTAACTGGGCTGACCACAAAGATTCAGTAGCATTGAGCTTTTGCCCAAGAAAGAAAATCCACGCTGTGACTCCTGAGCAGGAGTACAGGTCACAAACATGCTTAGCTCTGCTGTTACCAAAAAAAAAAGAAAAGAAAAAATTTCCTTTGGATGCAGTGAGTCCTGAAGAACGACTGATCAAGGAGAAAAGTCTTATGAAATGGACCCAGTGTTCAGGGCAATTACCAGAATAAAGAGGTGGTTTAGTCTGATGGAAATAAAGACAAACATGGTGGGATTTAGTATACGTAATGCTTATTTTCCAGCATGTATGTTTAAGAGAGATGTACATTGTTTAAGTCTCTTTTGTACACCGTTTAAGTCTCTTATGTGTTTTGTTGGGCTTTTCTTTCTTTGTTCTTTGTGTTTGTGAATTATTCTGTTAAGATCTCAGTCAATACTGTTAATTAATGAATTTATGTTTATTTCTTTATTTCAAATTAATCACTTTTGTCAAGTGTAACAGCTAGCTGAGGGTTCGATTACATACAATATTTTGGGGGTTTTTGCTCCCAAAACTGTTTATCAATACCAGTATTCTGCTGGCTGTACTTTAGCTCACTCTCAGCTTATACCAAAGGGCATCCAACTGATTCTAATCATAAACTTCAGGAGGGAAGATTTATAACCATAGCTGGAAACTAAATTTCTAATGATGCTGTAATAAAATAAAATAAAAATAAATACAAATACAGCACTTTGGTGAACAGATCTTTCTCAAAAGTTTTCTTACACCCAAGCTCTAAGTGTGGAGATTCTTAGCACATGTAATGGGAACAGATGAAATCCAAAGTTTGATTTACACCATTTATTAAGAATGAGAACTGGATTTAGGCCTTTCAAAAAACTAATTACAGAATACAAACTGTTTTACGATGAATTAGGTTTCTCTAGAATGCATGTACTAGTTACATTTATGAAGGACAATGCTTAGCAGGCTTAAATAGGGACAGAATCTGAGTCCATCTCACACAGAACATTAAAGCCAATTTCCAGTAAGTGAATTAATATATTTTGTTGAAAACAGTTTTTTTCCTTTCTTAGTAAGAATATTGTTGTTTTCTCATGTTGCTTTTTGTTTTGGAATACTAAGCTGACATCTGACAATTAAACTGGAAAATGATAGCACTTTTAACTTCATTATTAAAACAATATAGTAACAAGGTATTCTTGATGTCTCAATAAAAGCGGATCTAATTCCCAAATGAAACTCGTTTTGTCAAACTACATCTGGTATAACACTTCTCTGATGAGCAATTTGTTTATGGCAGTTATGTCCTATTTACAGATTTCCTCTACAACGTTTTAAGTCAGAACTGAATACACTCTGACACACTAAGTGGATCTGCATTTTATTTAAAAATATATTTTTGTTTTGTTTGCTTAATAAATGTAAACAAGGAACTCCCTTGTACAACAGCAATATACAGAGAGCCTCCTGGTAATTATTTTATTATAGTTTCCAGATGCAATAGAGTAGGCGGCAAAAACAGAAGAGGCAGTAACTCAAAGAGGAATGGGGAAAAAAAAGGAAACAAAGTAACAGAAACGTTAGGATAAACTAAATCACAGTCCATGAGGTAAAGCAGAGCCAGCCCTTGTGTGTAAAGCAACATTATTATGGAAACAATAGCACAATGCTGAGGCATGGCCCGTAAATCCAGGTATGAAAGGGGCTCGGAAGAGCTTAATATTGCCAGACTTGAAAATGAAATATGAATCCAAAGATATCCACTAAGACTTTGAAAAAAAAAAACCAATCCAGTATTTTCTTACTGTCAAAATACAGGTTACTCCAAGAAGGTAAAGCAATACAGCATTTAGTTTTATCATTACTTAGCCATGAAGAAGCCATGCTATCAAAAGTGTATTTAGGAATACACATAGAGTAAGACAATTGATACGGACACATTCAGACAATGAGAGCCAGGACAGCTCTTCCTCAAAGCAAGGTCAGTTAGGCTCACACCCAAAGGTAAAAACACTACCACCTCCTCTGGTGAACTGCCGAAGTGCTTCCTTAACGCTCTGTTCATTGATTTCTGAAAGCAGCACATCACATCCCACCCAAAGCATTAAGTATGCAAATAACCCTGCTTTCTCTAACACACCTAGCTGCTTATACTCTTGCTTATTTATCAAAAAAACAGTATTTCATTCATGAATTGTGTTTGAGCTTATGATCCATAATGGCTCTTTTTCTGAAGAACTGACAGCTATTTATGTTTGTATAGTTGACTGTTCATGACTAAGTGCAGTACCTTGCAATTGTCTCTGTTGAATTGCCCTGGATTTCTTTCAAGAAATTTCTTTTATTTTAGAACAGTTGGAAATCTAGTCCCAGAATACCTGAAATATTTCCCAACTCCTTGTCACCTACAGATTTGGAAAATATACTTTCTGTTCCATGATTCATGGTATTATTCAAAGCACTAAAAATAAAAGGAACGAGATCAGAGCCCAAGCAATCTCTCTCTCCTCACTTACTTGTGGGTCAGCATGTCACACCTTGACACCACCTTGGTCAGATGCAAAAATCCATTTCCAGAGGTCTGCACTCAGGCTCTTTGAGTTACCCCTGACTCCCCACTATTACCTGTCAGCCTCTTGCTTTACACGGTTGCAATTTATCACCATGTATGGCTACTGATTCCTGCTGTTTCCTAAACACATGTTTAGGTTACCAATATGCACTTTTCATAAGCTATGACCTCTTCTCCTTTGATAGATTTGCTCCACAGTCCCTGCAATGGGCATCAAAGTCAGAATTCACACTATGAGCTCACAAACTAGTTGATCAAGGCTGTGATACTGCTGTCTTAATTTTAAATGAGAGTTAAATAAGTTAAATATAATCAACATTCGGTGTTCACTCATTGTCACTTATCCTAGATCAACTCAGTATCATCTATCCTAGAGTTCAAAGACCTAGACTGCCATGTTAATCCCTTTATGATTTTTCAGTTTTCTTGAGAAAATGTATCTACTGTGAAAAAAGAAACAAACCCAGCAAAGCAAACAACGAAAAGCTTTCCTACTTACTCTTTCCATTGCAGATGCGGCTCTTTTCTCCATCACATGTATTTCCTTCATTGCTGGAGTTGGGCTCTAATTTGTACAATATAAATAGAACTCACATGGCCATATAAATTTTGAGTCTTGGTCCTGACAAGACACACAATTGAACTGCCAGTCTGTTTCAGTCACTTTAATACCATTCCGAGACTAAATCATACAGAGATCCAATTACCCACTTCTTTTACATGTCTGTAGAAAGCTTCTCTTAGGTGAAATACATTCAGATCAAGGGCAGAGATCCTTGAGTACCTCAAAAGGAACCTAGTACCAGCACTACATTTTGACCTCAAAATGCCCATACTTCCCATTACTCGTTTCCTTGAATTCTGAAAAGTTCATGTAATACGTACAACCTGAAAATAATTAAGCATCGTTGTTCCAATAAAACTAACACTGAACAGAACTCCAAGGATTTATCACATAACATTACTAATGTCTGACAGCTTCACAAGTTAATCACTTCTGTCAATACTGTATCATTAAGAAACAAAGATATGAGTCAACAGCAAATCTAGAAAGCAGATCTCATAAAAAACCACACTGATAAATAATGTTTGAAATATTTACTGACAAAAACCATATTTCAAGACAACACAAACTTTTTTTTTTTTTTTTTCCTCTGAGCCCCACTGGTTTCTTAGATGTTTTATTTAAAGGAGTTGATTGCTGTTATAACAAACCACAAGCTTATTTTCTTCAAATCCATACCTATTTTTAATAAATCTTGGTATTTTCAACAGCACTGTCTCCTGATATTTCTACTCAATAGTGACTTGAAGCAGAAAAGAACAAATAACTTTTCTTGAACTTTATGCTGTTGGTTTTGACAAGCCAATATGTATTAACGTTGACATCTACTTGATATTATAAGTAAGAATGAAACTATAATACTCGTCTCAACTCATGGTTTGAATCAATACTTCAAATGTTACACCTCTTGGAGAAAAAGAAGAAATATCACAAAAGGCTGAAAAGACTGCAAGGTTTCACAAATGGCTGGATATTCTGCAGTGGCAATAAGCTGTCCTTTCAAACAAAGATTCTCTGCTTACCTTATCCTAGCCCAGGAACATGTAAGAGACAGAACAAATAAAAATGAAGGAAAACTTTTAAATCTTTTAGAATTCTATGGGATTCAGCATAAGTATCCAAAATTTAAAAAGGTTAAAAAAAAAAAAAAAAAAAAAAAGAAGGGGGAGGGGGGTGAGGGAGGTGGGGCACAAAATCCAGGGTAAAATCAAAGATGGTTACTTTTATAGTGTGCTCAGTGATACACCCTGAAGTTTTAATAAATTGCTCGTAATATTTGGTTAAGATGTATCAGAAAACAGAAATACTAAAAATATGCCAAAAAACTGATCACTTGCTACACTGCATAATAAAATACCTCCTGGATATCACTTGCCATAAAATGAAATACAGAATGCTTAGGCTATGGAAAATTGAATTGTATATTGGAGAAAGCTCAAACTTTTGTATGTGCATTAAGGGAAAGACAATTTTTGTGTGGAGCTGCATTTTTTGCAAAATTGTTTTGAGACAAAGAGTTTTTCAGTAAGAACTACAACTGTTGGGAGCTGTAAACTTCAACAACTCAAAAGGGCCATCTCCCAGACCTCTTCAGTCACTCTGAACTTAATGACATTGCCTCATAAAAAAAACAGGAGAATTTCCTTTCAACACAGAACTTTTTTTTTTTTTTTTGCCTGAACACAGAAAGGCTGTAGTGTTGGAGAATTAGTTTTTAAGCATTTCAGGGGTAAAAAGTAAAATGTTTTTAAAGATTTCTTCACAGCTAACTAGCTCCTCAAACTGAAACACTGAAGACTCATTTGTGTTGTACTGTATCTATATTATTGTAATACACAAAATTTATTTTTTTTCATTTTTCTTTTTTAATTCTGCTAATTACATGCTTCTATTCTGCTTTAACATCTCTCTAGGTGCCATCTCAACCTACAAGAGTTGATTATGCAGCATATATACTACCTGAGACAGCAGACCAAAAAAGAACTGCCTCTGGTGATGTACAAAATCAGAGCTAATCACCTTGTAGACCTGAAGGATAAAAGTTCTTTAAGACTGAGACCATCTTACCCTCTCAAGGTACAGACATCATATCATACATACACTTAGCTATGACTCCAGGACTAAAATAAAGCAAAATTTAAAGCAGCTAGAAATCTTTTACTAGGAATTAGGTAATTCTGTTCACAGCCTCTGAATAAATTTCTAAAAAGGCATATTTGCCTTCATCATTAACTTATGTTCAATATGTATACCTGCCATACTCACTTTTTCAAACAGAAAACTACAGATAGCATTTCCTTCCAGTTAGTCAACAGGACATAAACTTTCTAACTATAAGTGTACAGTCCCTCATTATTCCTGCATAGAAAGCCAAAAAATAAAAAAATTTAAAAAAATCTGCTTTACTTCCCTGTGAATAAATATTAGAGGAATGATTCTAATATCTCTACAAAAGTAAACAACAGTAACTTATCCCTCTAGCAAGTAGGAAGACATTGAAACGGAGTACAAAATCACAGAACCAGAAAACCATAGGACACCTTGGGTTAGAAAGGATGTTTAAAGATCCACTGCCCTGCCAAGTAATGATTTTATGAGACAGACCTTGAACTGAAGGCAAGGCTTTGAGATTTATGTATTTATTTTAACTCTCCTGGTTTGGTTTTGGCATTAAACCACCTCAATCCTTCATTCCGCTAGTGGGGATATAAAGTGAATCCAACTCTATGGCTTCAAACTTCTTCACGTAATTTATTTCACTTTTTCAGCATTATTTCTAAATTTAATTCAGATACTTGTCCATGGAAGATTTAAATCAGGAAACACTTAATCTTGTGCTTACTCTGAACGCCTGCATTGAGTCCTCCACACTCTCCCTTATCCTCCCTCATCACATAGGTTAACCACTGTAAGCATTTGGATTTTATTTGTGCCTCTTCAATTCCATCAATTTTCAGAGACCTTCAGAAGATGGTGATGAGCAAAAGAGATACATAACGTCAAATAATTTAAGCATACACAAAAATCTGGGGAAACAGTCCATGTAGTTATGATTAATCCCACAGAATGAAACACTATTTAATGCAGTTTCAGCTTATCAGATTTTTACTGTGTGGATCACTAGTAGCAAGCTGTGGGCAGAGGAAAAATAAAAAAGAAAAAGAAAAGCAGAGAGGAAAAACAAAACAAAATCATCTGGTATTGCATTACTGTGCTTCTCCCTTGTGAAACTGGTTCATCTGTACATGTTTTCTAATTTCAATTATGCTTTCATACAGTATACAAGAAGAAAAACTGAATTTCTAGCAGCTGCAGCTCAATTCAATAAGTAATTCCATGAAGCACCTACGTGTAATTTTAGCTCCAATTTGGCCCACCATTACCCATCTCTCATTCTTGTACTGCAACTATTCAAGTCCTATATGGCAGTGTCCCCGGTATAAAACCAGATGGTCCATTTCGCCAATTTATGTTCTTAATGAACATGCTTCTTTCCACTCTTGACTTGTATCAGAAATGTTTCAAAGCAAATCTAAGCTATCTGACAGCACTATAATTTTACAACACAAATCAGTGTAACACATTACTTTAAGGATTTGTTCATATTTCTAAATTGGCATTTTTCTCATCAGTGGTTTGCATTAATGGGGTTATAAAAAGTATATAGACTAGTCTTGTAGTTCTACAGTAAAATGCTTCAAGAATATAAAAAACATCTCCCAAACTTAGAAGAAAGAATGACAAAGAATAATCAGTAACAAAAAGCAGATTCAAATGGAAAACCACATTTATAGGTTTGACTGAAATTACATCTTTTTATTTTCAGTATCGGTTAATGAAAGAAAAAAGACAAAAGGAAAAATGGCTTCCCTTTCAATTACTGATTTCAAATATCTCCACAACTACCACAAGAAACGACCAAAAAGTACCAGTTTCCTGCAACTTTCAAAGCCCCAAATGCTTTTTCAGCACTGTTACACTTCGCTCATATATCTATAGTTCAACAGTTCCCCACTATAGCTAAACTGACTATAGCTAAAAACCACATCATGAATTTTACTTCCTCTACTGTTCATCTTGAGATGACAGCAAGTTCTTTGGAGTTTCCCACCTTAGGGCTGTGACAAAGTCCTGGGTAACTTCCCTTCATCAAACACTGTGGTTGGACCAGATGGACCCAGAGCCTTACTCCAGTCTCAGCCATTTTGGAATGCTTTTATTCTGTTCTTACATTACAGAAAGACAAGATAATGAATGCAGTATTCCTAAGAAAATGCTGAAATGTTCATAACAATGGAAACTTCACTCCCATGTTTCATGTACAGACCACATATTTGGCTGAAAACAAATGTCCTTCTCCAATGTTTTGTTTCTAGACTCCATCATTATGGTAATAAAAGAGCAGAACAAAAATTACGCCTTAATTCCTAGCCTAATATAATTCTCATTTATGTTTTCTGTTTCCATCTGTGCCACTAAACAGTGACATCGAAACAAAAATAATCTTACGTATTGCATAATAAAATGAAAAATATTTGTTTTCTTCTTAAATCCCATTTTTAAGAGGCTGTTAACACTCTTAAGCCAACAACAAGATTCTCCCAAAGAGCAGCAAATGAGACAATTATTTACACTGCTTCCTTGAACAGGACATAAATGTAGCATAAATGTATACCAAGAACCACAGTAGCATAAAAGCACAGAACATACCAAATTGCAAGGGACCCATAGGGATCACTGAGTCCTAACCCTTGGCTCCACACAGAAGCACCCAAAATCCAAACGTTATTCATGGGAGCGGTGTCCAAACACTCCTTGAGCTCTGACAACTCAGGGCCATGCCCATTGCCCTAGGGAGCCATTCCATGCCTACAGCTCTCTGGTGAAGAACTTTTCCCTCATCCTGGGCTGCCATGTCCCACATTTACAATCAATCACTTGCTCTTGTTAAACATCATGTGGTTGGTGGCTGCCCAGCCCTCTCATTAATCAAGATCTCTTTGAAAGGCCTCTCCATCCTTGTGGAAGTCAACAGCTCTGCCTAATTTAGTATCATTTGTAAACTTACATACAGTACACTCAATTTCTGCATCCAGATCTTTTATAAAAAGAACTGACCCTAAAATGGAGCCCTCTGGAACCCCAGTAATGACATGTGGTCACTCTGATGAAAGTCCATGTACTATAATATTTCAAGCCTAATCCAGATGCCAGTTGTTCAGCCATCATACTATATACTTGCACTGGACATTTTGGTCAGGAGAATGCCATGAGAGGCAATGCTGTTAAAGTTTTAAAAGTAATAATAATAATAATAATAAAATATGCTGGCTTCCCCTGTTCAATCTGACCCCTGGAAAACTGAAAAATCTAACATTTTTCATAATAGAGAAGAATGCATCAGCAGCACAACTTTCAGAAGCATTTTATACTTGCCAGTAAATGCATTGATTATGTAACTGGGAAAAACTATTAGCAAGTCACAGGTCATTCTTAAAAGCCCTTGTCTAATGGAGACAGAACTCTCAGCATGTATGCTCTGGAATATTCCTAGTTAAATGTCTCCTTACAGTTCTCCCCCCGGAAAAGGAGAAAATGCAAGTATGAACCTCTACTTAGAAAGGAATCCCATGTTGCCTGTACTGCCATCTTAAAGACAAAAAGTAGCACAAGTTTTGTATCATTTATTGCAGTTAATTCTTTCAAAATACATAGCCAATGCCTAGTTAATAAATACACTAAGCAAACAGTGAGGTATAAGATATAATATTAAAAATTAGTTTATCTGTTACCTATCTTAGAATCTTCTCAAAAACAGATGTCACCACTTAGAAATCACAGTATTCAACAGCCTTTTATTTAAGTGCCATTCCACCAGTATAATGTCTCTGCACACTGCTTTTGTAAACACACTCTGTAATGACATTATGTCATGGGCCTATCTCAAAATACAATGCTTGTTCTTACCATGACAAGCTAATTATGAAAGCATCCCAAGAGATTTAAGAATTAGCCAGTTGCCCCTCTTGAACTGGTAAGAGAGAAAGAACTTTTTACACAGATATTTGTAAGTGACAAGAGGCACTCCATAGCACACAGTAAATGTTTGATACTTTTAAAAATTTCTTTCATTATACAACTGTCAATCGTAAGAAGCTTTAGGCAAAAAGGAGATAAAACAAATGGCTTTCACTTAAGCTTGCAGCTTTCTCAGTCTGAAGCAAGACGTAAAATGTTGCTAGGACTGAGATAACATCTCTTTTGTGCATGCACATTAGGAAGCCCTAAATAAGACAGCAGACCAACATGCCATTTAATTTCACTGAGTATCTCCTTGTTAACACTCAACTCTAGGCCTCTGTATACTTATTTATATCCCTGGTCAAGAAACACATCCATAGCAATCTGGCAGTTGATTAAGAACCATCCTAATTCTTCAGTTTGTTGGCAAGTTATCAATAATAATTTTAAAAGGGAAAATGCAACAGCTGTTGGATTATAAGGGCATATAAACCAAATGGCTGTTTTAGTAGTACTGTTTTCTGTTTCACCAGTCATTAGTTACATAGTCCAAGGCCCTAGGGTGAGTATAAATCCTCAAAGTATTTTCACACATCCTTTATTTTACTTGCATGATTAGCCAAGTCAGTTTAGCCACGTGAAAGGAGTTTAAAATGTATGCCTTGTGTCAAGGGCCAAGCAAGTAACAAAATTCCTGGACAGTATTAATGAATTTACAGATTTTGTTTTGCCTTCTATTATGAACACATTATCATTCACTTCCATGAGCTTATTACTGTTGATAACTATTTCTCAGATAACAGAATGCTGAATCATGTAGTCCTAAATAATTACTTTTTATATTTATGCACTTCTGCGTAGGATGATCTTTGCTGCTGTAAGATGAATCACAACTCCCAGCTGAAGGTAGGCAAAGCCCAGCAAAACAGCCTTAATAAAGGTAGTGTTACTTCAGCCACGCAGTGTTCTTGTTTCCATACTACAAACATTTCGAACTCTTTAGTATTATACACAAAGAGAAAGGAACAGGAGAGAGAAGAAGGCAGAAAAATAATGCCAGCATCTTCCTGTTCATCAAGACTTCTGTTAGCATCAGCACTAAAAATTTAACATGCTACTGTTTCAACAAAAATAGCCTTTAAAGATTACATTAAAGATATTAAAGAAGTTTACCAAACCAACAAAAGACCAAGAAAATTTTTAAAAATTAGGTAGTTAAAGAACAATTAACTATTTGGAGGCAGAGCAAAGGAGTTTTGCAGGTTAGACACACATGCCCAAAACACAATGAAACTTGGTAGTTCTGGTCGTGGTAAATGTACCATGTACCTTCTGAATGAAACAGTGGTGGTGATGTAAATCTTCTGAAATCACAGAAATCCTAGGAACTAATAAGGTTCTACTGACTTCAGCACCATGAAGTATAAGCTAGATATATATTAGCTATGCTACTTTAACCAGTACAGCAATGAATTCAGACCTTCATAACTCAGGGAAATAAATAACACCTCAGCCTAGGCCTTATCTGGCCCAACCACCCAAATGTCCAGAGGTGGATGTAACTCATTTCAACAAGGTCATCCACCTCGACACTGCTGTGAACAGCTGGGCTGAAGCAAGCAACATCAGATGGAGACAGCTGTGAAATCTGGTTCGAAAAAACAGAACAAAAATCACACCTCTCTTCATGACAAGGACATGTGCGTACACACCTGAGGATGGCAGAAGGCAGAACTAATTAGTGACTCTAGTCCAAATAAAAACTTCACTGTAAGTCAATTTATTTCACTGTCAAACATTTTGCTATAATGAGGATGTACGATCTACAGACTCGTATCTTAAATACACAGATTTATGAAGGGTCAAATGATTTTTAAAAATAGGCAACAAACATGTTATTGAAAAATACACTGCTCTGCTCTTCATGACATGCTATTACATAGCCAAATTTATGCAGAGCATATGAAAAATGGAAGCACAATCTTAAGTACCTGGTAAAACTTCTCCCAAACAGTGAACTGGCTTATAGATAAGAGGAAGCCTGCCAAGAACCCCATACAGTCTCCATATCATCTACAACAATGAGGGTGCTCCACTTCACGCTCATGAAACATAGACTCCCTTTCTAGAACTTTTTAATGATTTGTAGAAGAAACATTGCTCACACCCTAAGAAAGGACGAGCACTATGCTTCCATATAAACTACAAGCAGCGTGTGCTCATATGGCTTCTGTCATTCAGCGTGAAAAGAGGATTTACTGTTTTCCCATATATACATTACTATCAAGGTCTACGCGAAACAGAGCATCATTTATAACAGAAGCATTGACATTCTTTTTCAATAGACCATTTCAACATGAATTCTATAATAAATGTTTTTTTTTTTTACAAAAGACTGATTAGAGGCAGCTTAAATCAATATGCACTTAATTATGAAACAGCACATTTCAATTCTACTTAATTATATTTCTCTACTCCGTTTCTACATATTTTTATTTTTATACCATGCTGAAAGTTCAGAATAGCAAAAACAGATCCGATTAACCTTCTTGAAGTTTACAGGGAATCTGCATTGTGTAAGGGCTCTCAACTTGATAGCAGGAAAAAATTACTCTGGCTTTAAATTTTGTTTCGATTAAACATGCACATGTATGCCTGAGCAGCACGTGGAACACTTGATCTTGATCCTGCTAACAGGCCCTGTGATTACATATAATAGGAAGTTAAATAGCATTGATAGTTTTCAAGGCATCTGCATTATCTTTTTTTTTTTCTTTTTTTTTTTTTTTTTGAAAAATTGGTTTAGAAAAGATTGCTTCCATTATCTGCAATTTTGATCTAATGAAAACAGAAAAACTTACATAAATTGGGAGCAACCAAATAGAACATAATTTCATGCCAAATCGAAGCTAAGCAAGTATTTTACCAGAAAGTTAAAATGAGGCTATCTCTCTATGTTAATGACAAAGAAACGAAGAAAACTAAGTGCACTGACAATATTCTGGCTTCAAGCTGCCAAGCACGGGCAATTAAGAGCAGTATATTAATATTAGCACTGAAAATCGGCACAGAAGGGCCTGACTAAGGCAAAAAGACAGGCTAGAGCCAAATCTCATCTCCTGCAAATCAAGCTTACAGACAAAAAATCACTAGATTAGTCCATCTTACGTGACTGAGGAAAATAAATAAATAAATAATCACCTTGTATAAAATATGCAGTAAAATGACTATTGTCTCACTGTAAAAAAAAAAGAAAAGAAAAGAAAAAGGAAAAACAATGAATTATCATAGCAAGACTTCCAGAAATCATGTACTTTACTTTGTTCTCTGATTTATCTCTCATTTCCAATTCAGCTCAAAATACAATGATACTGACTAATGACCTAAAACACAGCAGGTAACTGCATAAATTGAAGTAGTTCTCTAAGTTACTTTTAGGCCAAAACTACTAAAATCATCTTTTAACACTAAGTTATGCTTGTATCATCCCAACACATTATCTTTCCCTAGGAGAAAATTAAAATATAGATCAAATAAAATTCATACCGAGCTTTTCTTAAAGATCACACATTATCAATCCCTGAAAAATATTTACTAATTTGGTTAAGTATGCTTTCCCTTTGACGTATGTAACATGGAAGTAAAACATCTCACTCTAATTCATATTTATACAATTGTACTAACTGTAAATATTTTGTTGCAAAACTCTTTCAACAATATATTATTCCAACAATAAAGGGAAAAGTTTCTACTTTTACATGCTGTGTCCAAAACTGTCAGTCAGAGATGGAGTATTACATCAAGGAAGAAACTGCTCAGCAAGGTTTGGCCTCACCTCTGTAATACCTTTGAAGTTCTGCTATTGCATTTAAAATGTCCTTCAGACATTTGAAAGTACTATTACTTTAAACAGAGAACATTAGGGCAGTTAGCAAACCCATTATTTTTACTGAGGGAAGAAAGAAACAAACACTGAACAAATATTGAAACAAGGGCATACTAAGAGTTAACACCCTACTTTGCTGCATAGTCTCAATTTAATGTGGAAAATTTCAGGTCATCACAGAGAAAACAAGCATCTCTTGTCAATCACACATTCAAAGACCATGCGTGAGGCAGAGGAATCCCTGAGACCACACAAAGCAGTGTGTAATTTGCGCCCTGAAGAGGCATGTTCTAGAGAAAGGTGAAACCAGGACACAACAATCACACCTAAATGTTCATCACCTTTCTTCAACACCCACATTTTAATGACTCACACTTTTAAAACCATCATCATGGTTAACTCCTTTTAAAGGAGCCTCATAGGTCAGTAGCATATTTATTTCTCTTGGATTTTTCTCCAGCAGTGAAAAGTGAAAATACTGAATGACAATGCTGAACCACACTCTCTAACCATAAAAACATAGATGCGCAAACATATAGGCAGTTGTGTAACCATCACTACTCCACCTTGAATTTCTTGTTGCTAAAGAACTTGCAAACCTACAAACAAATCAGTCAATATCCTTTTTTTCCCTAATTATGTGTAGGGAATGGAAAAAAAAGTGGAATTCACATCCCTACACAGGCTCTTTTTTAACTGATGTCCTCCGCATGGGGAATGTTTATCCTTATACTTTGTATATCCACATAACAAATTAAGAAGCATTTCTCAGTTCAAACACTGCAGAATGGACAATGTATTATCATCTCACACTACAGTATTTTTCAGTATACAGAAACCATTAGTGGTTTTATTTATTTTTTTAAGCGTTGGTCGGGTGTACACATTCTAGACTGGCAATTTTCTGCCTGGCTATACATTTATATTTTCAAATGCATATTTTGTATTCGTTTGTATGAAGCCTGCATATTCACCATCTGACTGGGCTTATGAATGTTTTATGGGAATACATCTCAGCACAGGAGGCACAGAAATTAATTTCCACAAGCAAAGTGCTGCGGTTTTAGCTTTTTGTATTCCCCAGTGGATTTCACCTTCCTGAAAGGTAAAAAAGGGGTCATTTGTGACAGAAGAATTTGTTCTTATTAAGAAACAAAAGCTATTTACTGTCTTTCTCCATTTTGCAACAAGTGCTTTCATTATTTATTTTCTTATTATTTGCTAAACTTACTGAAGCTGTGAGGTGAGTGATCTGGAAGTTATTTCCTTCTATCTAGCTGCCAAAACGTAACTGCAGCACGTTAGCCACTGGTATCCTTACTTGTTTCTAGTTGGTTTCCATTTTTGAAGATTTCCCTGGAAGTTCAGCTTCCTAGAGGGGAGGAAAATGGAATGAGCACTAGAGTAGGCAACCCAGACATCATCAATCTTTTGATTGTGGTAATGTCTCCAGGGTTCTTACATATTTTGAAAACCCCTGGAGACAGTCTGAAAATGGCTATGTAAGATCCTAGTGTCTCCCAGGTTGTTATTTATTTGTATAATTTCATTAAAACCAGTCTTCTCTCTGCGAAATGTAATTCCTCACTGCCACATACAGGGGGAGGTTTGCTCTTCTGGGAAAGAGATGTACACGAAGATGAAGAAATATAATTGAACTAATTCCATAGAAGCCTGGCAGAATAGAAATGAGGATTTAAAAATCAAAGGCAATTCTGGATTTATTTTCTCTGTGATGTATTGTACAGATCGTTAGTTATTCCCTCTTAAAGTTATAAAGAAGGCTAATTTACCACTAGCAAAGTAAGGGGGATGTGTCCTAATACTGTAACCCTCCTTTTGATTTACTTTGGTGGACTTACTGAAATTAAAGTCAACAATCTTCATCTTCACTCAATTTAGAATGCAAAAATTCCTGAATATTCAGGTCCACACATGGACATTCCTCATATTTTTAGTAAGATAACTGTCGACTGTATTCTTGTCTTGCATGCAGTATTTTATGTCTACTAAATATCTTAAAATATATATATTTTAAAAATTCTCGGTCAGTTATTGAAGTGAAAAATAGCTTACAATTGTGCAAGACTGAGAATATATGAATTATTAATATATAGAGAATCTGGAAGGAAATCATGGTCTTCATGGTTTACGGTTACACTTCATAACCTTTTAAATGTTATGGCCAGTTGCTCACTATTCGGTTTTAGAGCCCCAACTTACAGTATATGAATTCAGATTTCACATTGCAGTCTAAACCTAGTAGCAGACTGGAAGGTTGGCAGCCCTATCTGTGGCAGGGGGATTGGAACTTGCAGTCCCTTCAAACCCAAGCCATTCTATGATTCTAAGATTCATGAATTGGCTTGATTTTTAGCTGAGAATATCAGATGTTCATATCTAGCTCAGCAATAGAGGAATATTTTTCCAATATTATGCTTTGTTACATGACTTATGAATTTAAACTAAGTTAAAAATTACAATTACTTTTTAACAGAAAACTCATAGAGAATTTCATCATAAATGGGCATATTCTACTTTTTTTTTTTAATTACTTTGTTTATGATTAGATGATTTGAAAGCTGTGAATTTTGGTTTCATTCAAGCGAAGCATTAATTAAGTTTCCCTAAATGTCTGAGATTACACACCTTGGAAATCACATGTTACCTATAACACTATCCCATGGCTCATGACATTTCACTTTGAATGCTAATTTAATTATTAATTATTGCCTTTTATCTCGGACTATCTCTTTCAGAAGTACCAAATGAATACTCTTGTATGTATCTGTGATTCTTTTCCTTATTATTAGATAAAGCACTTTGAAATAAAGAGACCTACCAGACTGAGCACCTGATGAAAGCCTTGGTACGTGCTTAACCAGCAGGCTACTCATTATTGGGCATTCATTTCATATGACAACTGTAAGTACTCTATTATCTAAGGGACAGCTGCTCTACTGCACAGGGCAGCAATTCTAAGACTGCTACCAAGTATCATTTCAGTCAAGCCCATACATGTTGATAAATTACTTCTACACTTTCCTACTGGTAGTAGCATTGCTCTCAGGAAAGCAGGTACTTGTTGTTTCAATCAGTAAATGCAGCAAACACCTTTGAGCTTAGCCAAGCAATGACCCAAATACAACAAGGGACAACAAGTGCTGACACTTTCACTTCACCACTTTTTATATTTTGATCCACTGTTTATAGCTAACATGTTTGAAATTTGGGCTTTATTGAAACAATTTGATTTTTTTTTTTTTTTTGTTGTTGTTGTTTTGGTTTGCTTTTTTTCATCTGATGCATTTTATGATATAAGATTTACTTATTCTTTCCTCCAAAAGGTTACTTTTAGTTATCTAATTTACCTTTTCCTCAGAAGGAAGAGAAGATAACTAAGTGCTTGTTCACTTCATTCACGGCGAAGTGTCCTAACAACAAAGGAAAAACTCTAACTGCTTTAGTGAAGAATTATAGGCTGAAGAAGCAAAAGAAGACAAAGTGAACTTCAAAGCAGCCATGTTACATGCCATCAGTGTTCGATAATCTTTTGGATAATATCCTCATGATGTAATTTTTGGTTAGCCCTTAAGTGGGCAGGCAATTGGCCAGATATCTTTGAAGGCCCCTTCCAACAGAGCTATTCTATTCTATGCTATGCTATGCTATGCTATGCTATGCTACGCTATGCTACGCTATGCTATTCTAATTCTATTTGAAACTGAGTTGTTGCATCTTACCGTTATCAATAAACACCTACAGTGCAGGAGTCAAGTCAATGGGGATGGATTCTTTTTGATGGCAAGCAACAGTAGAACAAAGGACAATGGACAGAAGCTGGGACAGAGGAATCTCCATGCTAATGCAAGGAAGAACTTCACTGTCTGAATGACAGAGCACTGGAACAGGCTGTTCTGAGAGGTTTTGAAGTCTCCATCTATGGAGGTATTCGAGACCTATCTGGATGCCTATTTGTGAGACATGCTGTAGCAGCCTGCTTTAGGAGAGACTCAGTGATCTCCAGAGGTCCCTTCCAACATCTACAAATCTGTAATTCTGTGATTCTACGATGCTACTGATAGACAGGATATACAAATCTGCACCACAGTGTATTCTGTAGTCTACCACCTTTAATGAACAGTGAGAACAGTTTAAGGATGCTACAGAGACTGAAGCACACATGGAAGCTTCATCACAAGCTTCCAAGTAAATGTAACTCTTTCATAAGGAAACCTGGAGATGGAGACAGGCCAAGAAAGAGACCGGACAAACAAAGGCTTCTTCCAAACTGAATTATTTTATGATTTATGATAGGACCAACCATCCATATCTTCAGTATTGAGTACCAGTTCAGTATGATACCTAGGGCAAACTAATGGATGCATAAATCTCTGAGGGAGAAATGGTACTGGATTGTAGATCCATGGATGAGAGTTGGCCTGGACTGGTTGTATATTAAGACTAGTAATCTACATTTAAAACTGACCTTCTCACAAAGATTTTATGATCAAGTACACCACCAGTCAAAGCCAATATAGAAAGCAAAGTAAATGTTTAAATAGAGGTAATGCAATATATTCCCAGTATTAAATTGGTATTATTATTCAGAAATGGCAATGAAACTAGACCTATACAAAAAAAATCATCTATAGTAGCTAGACTCTGATGGTACATTCATGGAACTGTGTTAACTAACATCAGCAGCTACAATGCCACCCCAAACAATGAAAGAACACTATTTCAAAATGTCACCTTCTGTATTCTTACCAGAGAAGTTGGCTGAGTCAGGTAGAGGAATAAGTGCCTCAGTACACTTTTGAAAAGGCTCTGCCTGAAAATGAGTGGATAGTTTCAACAGTGGGAAAGGACAAGGTTTTGTTGGTCTGCTATCAAGTCCTGGATGAACGTCAGGAGGAAGTACAGTCAGCTTCAGAATTTTTTCTTCATGATAGCTCTAAGGCAACTAGTCCTAATTAAGAATCCAAAATATTTTATTTTAATGATAAAAAAGTGGTGTAACTCAGAACAGTGACTACAAAGTTCCTAAAATACACATACATGTAATTTCACAACTCTATTAGAACTAATAATAATCACAAAACAATGTGATTAAACCCGTAACAACATACCTTACAGAAAACCACATATCAACTGAAAATCAGGGCTGCATAGTCTGCACGCACACCCTAATCTCATTTATATTTAAAGCCCAAATGAAATAACATAGCAGCTAACACAAAACATTCCCTCAGAACTGTTTCATTTTTATCCCAGCTTTTTCACTCTATTGGTTTGATTATCATATTAAGTTCTTACGTCTTCTCAAATGCATGCCCACACCAACAGGAGAACTTGATCTTTTAAACTCAGCTCAGAACTTATTACAGCAGCTGAAGTAATATCCTCCACCCACTATAAGAATCATGTTCACAGGTGTGGATGTAATATGAAAGAAGAGGAAATATTCATTTTAAGATGCCCTTTATCAGCTGCCTGAGATATGTACTTTCCACACATATCACAAACCGTATTTATCTGCAGAAACATAAGGAACACTAATCTTTTCATGAAAAACATCACCACATCTCCACTTAAGATTTATCCTGCAAAATCAGCCCATGCGCAGTCACACAGCACTTGCTCGACTTACCTATTTTTGAGTGGCTCAGATTACCCACATGAGATTCAGTAACAAAGGAATAGTCCTTAAACAGGCATCCAAGAGACTACGTGACCACATAAATTTAGCGTCATTAAAGAAGTAACAGCTTATTCTTAGTAAGTTCTGACTCTTCACTAGGAAAAGGGATAGGCCAATGATTTTCACTACAAACTTATTCTGGACAGCTGCCCAGGTGCTAAGTAAACACTGTGTTCACTATTGATAAGGCTTGTCGGCACAGTTAGCACAGCCTGTCACTCAAATGCAGCAAATGGCATATATTAAACTTAACATCAGCATCAGTAAGCAGTTTCTGGGCTTTCACTTCTTGACAGAGGAGGGAGAGACTAGAAGAGGAATGGATAGTGAAATTTTCAAGTTGTTGAAATCTTTAACTCCCCAAAGAATTCACTGCAGCTTTTCTTACATGTAAGACTTGAAGCCTGAACCTGCTTACATAAACAATTCACAACTAGCTAAAGAAACAGTTTGAAAGTAGCAATTTTATTTCCCACCTAACCAATGGAGCACAATTACAGCAATCTGAAAATCTTCAAGAGGAAGACAGAAAGCTAGTATCCTTAAAGGAAGGATATACATGCACAGATATTCCTTGACTAAATAAATAAACGCTATATAAAGAAAATGTGCTCAGGAAGCATCATTCCTATGTGGTATTATTTCAGAGGCACATTTCTAATGCAGTCCAAAATCTCTTTGCGTGAATTTCTGTACTCAAGCACTGAACTTTCAATTCAAATAAAAGATAAAGGATCACTGAAGTCTCGTCTGTGCAGCTGGCAATCTGGTACATAATGATGTTCAGTGATTTTTTGTCTTTTCACCTATTTGCTATCAGATCGTTTTCAATACACCCCTCCCTGCACCACCCTCTAATTCTATTTCATCAATCTTGTTTTTAATTGCCCTAATCTCTGGTCATCTTTTAATATCCCTGAAGTCAATGGTAACAGACCTGAAACAGAAAGTAGAGCAAGCTGGTGTGCTTGAGTTACACCCCATCACAAGATACATGTTAGACAGTAACTACGCACAAAATCCAGTTGTTTTCAAATGGAGGTTTACTTTGGAGACAAAAAGGAAAATATGTTCTGACAATGTCAAAAATGTTCTGCTTCCAAATGACTTCCCCTTTCAAATTCTGTTTATATTATGTTATGATGGCACACATGAAAACATGAAGATGAAATGGAAACCAAACACCACTCAAAATGTTTTGGTCCAACCGCTATTAATTCATTTTTAGCTTTCCCCTGAAAAACAATTCAAGAAAATTTGGTATTATCTCAAATTAAACCAAATCTCTAAGTATGCCATGACATGAACGCACCACTTTACAGCCTTACTGGACAGCAAAACTGAACCCAAAAATCAAAGCAGTGGATAATGTCACAGTGGACCATGTTCCTCATCTTTGATTAAAGAAACCCAGTCTAGCAAAAAGAAGCAAAAGAACTTCCTTGTTGAGTCTCCATGAAAGCAAAGATTTGAAGATTAGAATTTTTATTTAGATGCCCATTTATTAAGAAGCCATGAAGCATTTCTGCTTCAAGCCTTAAAAACAAATAGAAAGACCTCCCTCTTCCACAGCATACACCTTACTGGAGATTACACAGCAGAGTACCACTTTCAACATCACGTCCTCAATATGAGTTACACATTAATTGCAATAGTGAATGACTGTCTATTTTTCCATGGTACCACTCGTAATTACTCTAAATAAACGGTTATCACTTTATTTCAAGTGACAACGAAGCACAGTTTACACCTTCAGTTCATATGTATATAAACAACAAAGCATTCGTACTCATCAGCCTGTAATCTCCAAAGACACCTCCTATGTCCACAGACCAAACTACTGCTGACCCTCTAGATTTTGCAATACTATCCAGAAGTTATCAAAGCTCTACAGTAAAGAACACTGTAAATATTTTAAAAAACTACTGTGTTTGTTTTTTCCCCATTTTTTCCCCACTTAGCTGAAGCAAAAACACCTGGAAAAGCAGCCATAAAGCAAAAATCTGCTTTATGCCTGCTTTTAAAGAATTACTAAATATGTCCATATTAGAGCAATTGTTTTGATCTACTCTTCAATATATTAAAAGAACATCCACTTATTAAAACAATGCTCTTTAGGAAGTGACCTTATAAAGGAGAACTACTTGATTTATCTAACACAGAGACCTGTATTACACCTTCAGTGTCCTGCTCCAGCAGATTAAATTGGCATCACTAGAAGCTGGAGGAGCATTGTTATCACAGGACAAACAGTTAGGGCAAGACTGAGTCAGCTCAGAGGTGTTCTCATGTTGGAAATATAGCACTACCTTCATCTCTATCAGCCTCTCCAAGCACTTAAGCCTTTTCAATAAGGTTGTTGTAAAGAAAGCCTCAGAGGGCTCAAATTCTGGGCAGTAAAAATAGCCTATGTAGGAAAAAAAAGCAACTGCCATCATGGAAGCTTTACAAAGGACTAGCATGTAGCTCTAGGCACACAGGCCACCACATCAGCTAAATCCCTGCCTGGCTTCAAGATGTGGCTTCAGTCCCAGTTCTGTCACTGGATTAATTTTGTAATATTACCCAAATGACATTTTTCTACCTACAAAAATGCTCAAAATGACGACCCAACACCAAGTCCATTCTAAAAAACAATGCAACTGTCTTCTTCATCTGGATGAGATCCTTGTTACTACCTATGTAACTAAAGACTGCTAGAAAACTGAGAAAGGGGTTGTCACTGAATATGAGACCTTACTTCTGATAAATTCAGTCAGCCTGGACTGACAGAAAACTACTCCCTGAGGACTATTTGCAGGGCAAGTGAATGAGAATAATGTTTAGCTCATACTAGCTCAATCACCCAGGGTGAAATAGATCAGAATGCATTTATATCTCACTTTTCAACTTCTTCCTATAATTTTTTTTATTTTTTTTTTTAAATAAATCTTTCCCTTAGTTGTATGTAATGCAAGGTATCCCTTGGGAAACAGATGCTTGTTACATATGTGAATGCCAAGTGAAACCTTAGAAATGCTGTGGGACTGGTACTAAGTCCCCAAGGATATCTCCTTATAACGAAACTTGTTAAGAGTCTCAGTGTTGACTTCTTTTGCAGCCTCTGAAACAGAGAGTTTGATCACTGCAACTGCACAGCACACAAACGACAAAACAAAGACAGGCAGGCAGGTGCAGTGTTGAGCGACAGGCAGGAAGTTTCAAGAATCAAGAGTCAGACAAAGAACAGTACTTTAAAAGCTTCATCCTAAGAAGAGGCAAACATTCGTGTGCGTGTGTGTGTTTGTTTGTTTTTGTGGGTTTTTTTTTCCCAACAGAAGACAAATTACCGGTCAGAACTCTGCAGTATCTGTTATAGTAACACTGTATCAAAATAATACACTGTTCTTAACTTCTGTGTTCAATCTCTGAGAACAGGATTTACATAGTCCATTCCTGGGATGCCTTGCAGAAGTCTTTAAGCTCCAAGTTCCTATCAACAAGGTGTTTATCTGTGTCTCATATAATTCAGGTTGCTGACTTGTGACTCAGAAACCTTTTCAAGCAACTGCTCACAGTCTTGTGTGGCTGAGTACTTTTACCTAATTACACAACAACAATCAGAAGCAGAGAAAACAATGCTAATGAGAGAACAACCTCCCTGAAGAGAGACAAACAGAAGCAAGGAAGATGACAGAAAGATGGTTTAGGCCATACCAGCGGAAAAAAACAGAAACGTACCCTCAAACATACATCATCATGACATGAGATTGTTGCATCATGCAATTAGTTTTTGTCATCTTAAGAGGAAAACAGTCAGCACACAGTAATACCAATAACTGATATGCATCTTGAGTAGACTAGTTTCAATAAATATTTCCACTCTTGGCTTTTCATACATTCATCATTGATTTCAGCTGCAGTCAACTGGCAGCCTCACATCTTCCTCAGTACCCTGAATACGGCAACACCATTACAGAGTACCTCTTAAAATGTATCAGTAATCAGCAGGTTTCACACAGACAGTGCTTCAGTGGCAAAGATGACAGGTAAATACTTCAACTGGATGTTCTGCTGAAACCACACCTTGATCCTTTCTTTTTTTTCCCCTTTTCATTTCCAATATAAATTTCTGATCGCTCCTATTCTGACACAACCAAAAGCTTGACTTCAATGCAAACCTCAGCTCTTGACAACTTTTAAAAGAAAATTCAGAACTTTACTGCATTTTTCATGGTGGTTTTTTATTTTTATTTTATTTTTTCTTTTTTTCCAGACTTCAAAAGGTAATGATTCCATATGACTCTTCCGAAGATTCACAGAGTACTCCTAGTATTATTGCTACACAGCACCAAGCAGAGCCTGACCTCATCCATTTGCCTCCCATCTTCCTTTAAATACCTATAAACATTTATCAGATCCCCTCTCAGTCCTCTATTCCCTAGTCAGAACAGACCCAGGTAACTCAGCATTTCCTCATGTGGGAGATGCTCCAGGATCCTTCACATCTTTGTGGCTTTCCTCAGCTGCAACACAGAAATCTACTTTCAGCCATAAAATACAGCATTACTGTGTCTTGTTTGGTTTTGTCCATTAGTTGTTAAGCAATCCCGATAGACCAAAAATTGATCAAACATTCACAGTACCACGTGAAGTTTCAAAGTTAAATGTCAGTTTTTGGCTCATAGAAATCACACCAGCATCACTGACTGCACTGGATCTAAACAACGACAAACCGTTCCGCATCAAATAAGACCCAGTCCTATTTAATCTATTTATTTATTCATTTTACCTCTAACACAATTTTGCTTCCCTGGGCAGAAATCTCAGTGGTTCAGTCATTTTCACCAGATAGCATGCTTCAGTGAATCAGATACTGTGCTGAAGAAAGAATGTAATTCTACTGTCATGACAGCTTCAAAACCAGTTTTCCTTGCAGGAATCTATGGAATGGAAAGACATGTCTTTCAAAATCTGCATTTTTAAGGTAACAGCAGGATTTAATCCTGCTGTGGAGTAACTGTGTTGGAAAATAAAAATAGAAGCATTTCAAACAACATCTTGGTGAAAATCCATTGAAACAGATTGCTGGACAGGCACACTTCATACTGGCGAAAAGATACACTTATGTATTTCTTCTTGTAAGTTGAAAACAACGTATCAAAATCAACTCAAGAAAAGCCTGTAATCACAATACAATTTGGGAAACACTGCAACAGTTAAGAAGCATTTGGAAGTAAAAGAAACCCACAGCTATAGATATTTTTCGATCAAACCTTGTGTTTCCATTTTTTTTCTTCCTGGTGGCAGAAGCTGTGAAGAACATGTTATGGCAGCAGTAAGTCCAAAAAATTCCCCGCGTTCCTAAAATAAAAACGAACCTCTCCAAGAAATGCTGCATTTCTTGACAAAAGTAAGAGAATGTTCTGTATGAATATGCATAGCGTTGCCAGCTGAAATCCAGCTTCTGCTGTATGGGATTCAAGAAAATGGTGCTTAAAGAAGGGATAGGTTATTCCCTATTGGTTAGGATGGAGTGGCCTTATTTCAGAAACAAGAAACACCTTTCTTGTTGGATGATCTGCAAGTGCAGAGTTTACAGACCTGCTATTCTGCGGTCGGTTTGGACATAAGAGGTCAATAGACAAGTTCTGTGGAAACCTAGCTGTCCCTCTGGGTGAGTCTGTTTTTCCTAAAGTATCTGTAAAAAGATCATCTTGATTCTTAGCTGTACACCATTCAGCATTTTTGAGACCCACATGTTAGGATCTGCCAATGCAACGAGTGGCTTCCTCCTACGATTTCAAAAATACTCCGAAAATCAACACAAGGCTGCACATACTCTGGCACAGGCCTTTCCAGAAACATGTACAAGAAGTAAACCCTTATATGACGTTCGCTGTCAAGGCTTTTAGCAGATATCAGAGATTCAGCTGTAACAATGCATCCTTACAGAGACAAGTTCAGCACATTATTAGTACACTACTACCAATAAAGAAAAGCAGTGCAACGCAACAGAATTATGCTTGTTCTCTGCAATTCAGCATACTCACCTCAGACAGTGCATTTAAGCCTTTGAGACGTACATGAAGCACAACTTCATAAATGGACCAGTTTTACAATAAGTATACATTCATCAAGTTTGAAATTCTAGATTATTGTGCAATCTCCGTTAAATATAGAGGATGAGCAGGTGATTAGATATTTCTAGGATAACTGAAAGCATTCTTCTGTAGTTCTGTCAAGCTATTTTCCATCCTTATATAGCTCATAATTAAAAATATTTCTGCTTAGCTTAGTTAACAAGGCTTTTTTACAGGATTTTCTACAGCCCATGAATACTATACATGTGCTGTGTAATACATATATTATACAGTCCATAAGACTGTAGCAACCATAGCAGCTTTAAAGATTTGCAAAATGGTTTTGGAAAGATATTTAGCCACTGTCACCATGCCTACAAAACTGTAAAAATACTTCCCATTTGAGTGCCTACAGAAGAGCTTATGATACTCATGAATAAAATTGGTATTTTATGTACTAATCTACCATCATACAAAGATGGCCTCAGATTACTGTTGTGATGACTGTAACACTTGAGTGTTGCACGTCTATCACACAGAACCACAGAATGGTAGGGATTGGAAGGGACCTCAGGAGACCACTGAGTCCAGCTCCCACTAAACCAAATTCCCTACAAGAGGTCACACAGGTGGGTGTCCAGACAGTTCTTGAATATCACCATAAAAAGAGACTCCACAATCTCTCTGGGCAACTTGTTTCAGTGCTCTGTCACGTGTATGTTCAGAATTGCACTCCGTCACTCTCCATTCATCAATTCTAATACTAAGAACAAAAAAGGCCAGCTTTCATTCTGAAGTAGAAACTAGTTAATACCTCAAAACACAAACAATCCACTAAGACCTTTGAAGTTTTCAAGTAAAACAGTAAGAAATGCTTTAGTAGAATAATCAGATTACTACTTCATGAAAGAGCAAACCAGAGGATAGTTTGCAAAACAACTGACTTATCCTTTCAGATTGCTGGTTTTGTTTTTGTTTTTGTTTTTTACTCAAAAAGAGGCTCCTCAGTTGATGAAGTTTTCTGTAAGGAACTGAAATCAGAAATGCTGCAGCCCCATTCTCCTGCCAAAGCACAGTATGAAATATGTGCTTGCTCTCTTTTACAGCTACAACTGATAGCAGGGCAACAAGGGAAGTCTGGGAAGGAGTCTTAGTCTGACTCAAGTCAAGCAAATGCAGAACAGCCTTAGGCATAACAATGTTTTCTTGTGTTAGTAAAATCACTTTCCTAGCACTAAAAGAAAATGAGTCATTTTAAGACCTTTTTTGTTATTACAGTGCAGCCTGTGTGACAGTTTCTGGTATTTGGTTGCTGTTCATGCAGTCTCTCTTAAGATACTCACCAATTCAATGAACTATACCCAGAAATGAATACAGAATGAGGCTCCGATTCAAAGTGGTGGTGAGACACTAGTAACAAGGCTGCTAGCTCAGGTGCTGGTGAATGAATGGCTTCCTCACTACAACATATGCACAATTCTCAGATGCAACACAACCTTACAGAGAGCCAAGTGATAAAAAACAGGAATTCCTATCCCGATGTGCCTCTGTCACTTATGTGGTTCTGAATGAAGACCTGAGCAACAGTCTCAAAATCCAGGTAAAAAACTGTTCCAATCCAGATTGTTTCAATGTGAAGCTACCACAGCTGCTGTCTCATCTTGCATTCAACTTTACTTTCAAGCTGCTTATTAAAAGCCTAGGTAAATTGACATCCTTTTCAACAGGTCATTAACAGGCAACACCACCCTCCAGCCTCCAGAACTCTGACTTCAGAAACGATGGATTATGAGACAAACTAGATTTTATGGATTTATTTAACAACCCCTTGAGAGCTTCCAAAATTATTGTCTTCTGCATTAAGAATTTTCACCTAGCTCTCTATAAAGCATGTCATTATCACCAGAATCAGATTTAGAGATTATTTCAAATAACAATCAACAAATTAGGTAAAAACATAATGAAATGCATTGTTTCATGCTCAAAAGTATTTTCATTATAAAATACAAAGCCTGTGTCGAAAATTAATTAATGCAAAATCTTTGATACTGTTTTCAATGCATTTCTTGTTTCATCTTCCAAAATTATTTTCTGAATGACTTAAACTGAACACTGTAGGCTTTTTGTAATTGCATCTTAGAAGCTGGAAAGAAAAATGAATAGATAACAACAAGCTTTAGCAAACTGAGAGCACAGCCACTAAATCTGGTGCTACAATAAACACTTTTAAGTGCCATTTTAATTGACATGCTGGAATAAAGGCTTTCATTTAATGCTTCTCAGTCTTTATACTACACAGCATGAATGTATGGAAGTGAAACTTAATTTTCTCCAAAGCTAGACTGACACATCCCTATTCTGCAACAAAGTTGATATAACATACACAATTTCAGCCACAGTTTTAATGTCAACAGGTAGATCTGTCACACAGAATCTGGCACAGTTATCATTAAAAATACTTTCAGAAGTCAAGCTTACAAACCAGTGTCCAGCTCTTGCTCTGCTCAAAATCTGAGAACAGCAAATGCTCACTGGCTGCCATTGCTGACTGTGTAACCACCTGCCCTTGAGAGAACTCCAAAACAGGCCTGGCATCAGGAGAGCTTCTAGTGAGAGCAGGTCTGACAGCAGTTCCAGCTAGAAGAGCTGATGAAACTATGAACAAAGCTTTACTGGGGAAAAATGGCATTCCCATTTATGTGCAGCCACTGGACAAGTGTACTGTCTCACATCCTTGTTCAAATGAGCCAGGAAGCAGGCCTGGAGCTCCACTGTGCCAGTGTGTGATACCAACCAAACAACATCAGGAAGGGACCAACATTTTAGGGACCTTTAAGGCACCGGGCTTTACATAACTCCTTCAAAACTTCCTTTCCTTACCATAGCATATTTAACCCCAGTGCTGGACTCAGCATCTCACGCTTTGACAAGACACCATGTGAAATCAATGCAAACAAAATCAGCTTCTGCTTCCTTATTCTGGCAGCTTATCAATGCTATTGGTTTTAAGTCTCCCCAACTTTTTTTCACCTTGTTCCCTAGCAGTGTCACTGCAGTGATGACACCTCAGAACACCTTCTGAACAAGGATGGAGCTGTCAGAGCCGTCCACTCATGGAAATATGTTTAATGCACAGCAGTGCTTTCTTCACAAAGAAAAGCAAAATACAACAATTTACAAAGACCATAGAGCACTGCCATCTAGTGATTGTGACCATAAATATAAAAGTTTGCACTAATTCAAGCTGCAAACAGAATTAATATTATTGATAATCGAGATTCATTTCTGTCTTACATTCTAAGGCAAAACTTCTGTGTAACAAACCGTAAGAGAATAATCAGTCATATCAGAGTTCAGCCATTTGTCACTCAGCACTTGTATTTCAAGGTAAAAAAAAAATGCTGTAGGTAGCAGGCCCACAAGAAAAACCTACTCAGCAAACCCTAACTACAAAGCATTGGGATAAGAGCTAAATATTTCAGTACTCTAAAGAACAGCACAGAAATTAAAACACCCAGCAATATCGCTGTAGGTACCTAGGCAGGATATATTGATGAATTCTGAACTGTAATGAAACTACAGGAGAAAGAGAAGCTACACAGCTCAGACACAGGTCTGAATTGTTTTCTTGACAGTTGCAGAAAATGGCCCTGGTGGTACTTTAAGCTAAGAACCCCAGCTGTAAATACGATTAAATTTCTGTTTCCTTGCATAAACATTATTTTCCAAACACAGTTCATAAAGCAGACATCTTAGTATTTTTTTATTTATCACATACGTTATGATCTGTGCCTGCTTTTAACATACTTTTACTCTGATCTTTCAGAGTATCTACGTAACAGCTGCTATTTGCTGACATAATGTTCTATGTCAGATTGCAAAATTGTACAAAAATGCACGCTTTTTTTTTTTTCTGCTGAAGAAGATATACCCATGTAAGATCTTGATATGTTACACACACTTACAGAGTGCCCCTACATGTGTCGTTAATACCTAGTTAGCACACAAAAAAATCCGTAATACAGATTAAACATTTAAGTGTAAAATCCAGTTGGACGTGATGCAGATTTCTTATTCTGTTAGAGAACCTCCACAGTGATGAAGAAGCTTGAATATTCTATACGGAACATCTCTCACATCAACAGAAGTGTCTCTCAACTGCAACCTATGGCAATAGTTTCATTTACTAAGAAGTAACAGTGGGGGAAACAAAAAAACAAACACAAAACTTTATCTTCATATCTTCATATGCATGAAATACTTAGCAATGCTATCCTAAAATGAACAAGTAGTGAACTCTTGCTGGCGGCCCTTATAGCTTGATACTCCTCCCAGTGAGCAATATACATTTCTTCAGAAGGCCAGCTGAAGCCCAAGAAAGACAAATAAACCACTGTGCATACAAGCAATTGTGTAATGTGGCATAATGCAGAAGACTTTGGTTGGTATTCAGAGGATACACTGAATACCATTTTTTTGGTTTGTTTTGCCTTTTTTTTGTAGGGGGAAAAAAAAGGCACTTCTAGATGAACTAGCTCACAAGTTTTATAAGACTGAAACTCTTTCTTCAATAATGTTTGGTTAATGTATTATTAATTTTCAAGTATTTTGTAATTCAGATTTCTTTTCCCATCAGATAACTTTCTGTTTATCTAATGGTAAAAATAAAACTGGAATATGTAATATTAAATAGCCTCACCATGTACCCACCTTTCCATTCCAAAGCTTTTGCAAGTGTATCTCAACATAAAAATGGTTTACATTAGCGGAAGTCCAAAACAATTACCAAAGAGATCTAGGTCAATTCTTTTTATCCTCAGCTATAAAAACGACAAACTACTTTTGCTTGTCTTTTCACAGTATTTGCAATTGCTTTACAGGAGATATCTGATGACTTGTTTTGCAGTCCCCAGTGCATTACATTGCTTAGTACTTAATTACCTCAAAATCAAAGTAGAAATTATGTCTGTTTCTTCACAAGAGCTAGATCTTCCAAAATCCCTAACACACTTATAACTTTGACCCTTTTCACATCCACCAATGGAATGTTGATGAAAACAACACACGAACAGCTTCATCGAGAACATTTTGAAGGAATATGTTCTCAATAGGAGAAATGTTCAATAGTCAGACTGAAACTATACACTCACGTTAAGCCATAAGTGTGAGGAGGAGGTTGTACAGAACTATTTCAACCACAGAACCACGTGCCTCCTTAAAGTGATCAGAAGTGTATTACAACTTCTTGATACACTCTCCTAGATGTTGCTGACAACTTATTTCCCTCAAATATCTAGAGGAGTTTCAACTTCCTATTAATTCCTCATCATTCTTTTTCCTCATAGTTGGTTATCCTCCAGGTCATACATAGTGTTCAAAAATAAATGACCAATTTAGAAGTCACTTAAGTTACATATTTCCTTCAGAATCCCTGGAAACAAGGCATACCCTTGCAGTTTATTTTTCCAAATGCTTGACTGCTATATAACTTGGAATGTCCCCTCCTACTGCCTCACTGGAACTCCAAAGTGACTGCTTCCTTCTCACAGCTGTGGGGGCAACTAAAGCAAGACTTCCAGCTATTTAAACTTTTCTGAAATTATTTATATACCTTCTATCTAGTTTAGCAAACACAATTCTCAATAGGAATCAGTTGTTATTCGTACTAGGGTATACATACACCAGGAGCGTGGAAAAACTTTTTTTTTGCAAGTAAAACTGGCCGGCTTGCTCTTTGAGGGCTTCTGTGTCCAGTTCTGGGCTACTGTGTCCAGTTCTGGGTTTACTGTGTCCAGTTCTGGGCTTACTGTGTCCAGTTCTGGGCTCCCCAGTACAAAAAAGACAGGGATCTCTTGGAAAGAGTCCAAAGAGTCCAGCGGAGGGCCACTAAGATGGTGAAGGGCCTGGAGCATCTCCCCTATGAGGAGAGACTTAGGGAACTGGGTCTGTTTAGCCTTGAGAAAAGAAGGCTGAGAGGGGACTTGATCCAGGTTTATAAATACCTGAGGTGTGGGAGCCATAGTGGTGAGGCTCGTCTCTTTTCAGTAGTGCATGGGGATAGGACTAGGAGTAATGGGATGAAACTCCAGCATAGGAAGTTCCGTACAAATGTGCGGAAGAACTTCTTTACAGTGAGGGTGACGGAGCACTGGAACAGGCTGCCCAGGGAGGTGGTGGAGTCTCCTTCTCTGGAGATATTTAAGACCCGCCTGGACGCCTACCTGTGTGACGTGGTGTAGGGAGCCTGCTTTGGCAGGGGGGTTGGACTCGATGATCTCTAGAGGTCTTTTCCAACCCCTACAATTCTGTGATTCTGTGATTCTGTATTCCAAACTGGATTTTATTAACATCTTCAGCATTCAAACTTGTCTCTAGCCTGAGCGTTTCATTCACAAAGCAAAGTGTGCCAGTTCATGTGGAGAAGCAGTCAAAAGCTGGCATGGGACAGGTATTTTCTCCTTTCCTTGATCACACTCAGCATTCCAAACATGAGACGTCAATTAAAAGGACTCTACAGCCATACGCACAACAATAACCAAACATGGAATCATGCTTATTCTTCTAGATTATCTCATATATTTATCTGAACACAACTGATTTCTCATCAGTTCCTCCATACATATTGTATTAGCATTTATTTATTTGTTCATACTGCAAATAAAAAACAACAACTATTCAAGTTCCTAAATGTGAATGCTATAATTTCTACTCAAAATCATAACTGCTGTCTTTTCTTCTATACGATAGCCCTAGGCTGGACAGCTACATCTAGCAGTGGAAGCATACAGAAGAACCTCTCGTGCAGGTTTTGTAACATGACATGGTCCTTAAAGATGAATGTTTACTCTTCTGCAAACCCTTGGCAGAATAGGGTCACACTCTCTCCCATCAGGACAATTACTGTCAGTCCTAGAAAACAGCATCACCATTTTGAAAGTTAAATGCAGTTCATTTCTTCTGGTGATGGCCAGCCATGGAGATGATGGGCAATCATAGATCAGATGCCTCTCTCATTCACAGACACACTGTCTGACATTCCAATTCCTGCTTCAATTTCCCTTATTTCCCTTTCAGAAATGTGGGATTTTGTCACAAGCACTAAACAAACTCTCCTCCAATGGGGTTGTCAGATGTACTATGTACCAGGTAAGATCAGCAGATGGCTGAGCAGTAAAGCCTTCACCAACTTGAAATCTCCACTCTCCTCCAGAACCTAAGAAGCAGCAGAAGTTTTTCTTCCCAAAGAGCTTCTCTCTTGCATCTCTCTCCTGAAGTTAAGAGTCAGCCCACCTAGGAAACCAGAGTTCCCAACCACTGCTTCCCACGGTGGCTGCAAATCCTTCCAACAGCTTCATGTCTGATGCCTCTGACAACTTAGCTAGAAGTCTCAGTGATACAAACAAATATTTACACATCTGTGAGACAGGGGTGTTCATTCAACCCACGTTAGGCTGAGAATTACCTAAACACTCAGATAATTCTTGAGAGCTTCTTCTTAGAAATGATTTTTAAAATCTCAGTGTTCTTATCTCTTTCAAAGATCTGAGCCGTACCCATATAATTTCTCTTCATCTCTGTACTGTATGATTTCAGCACAAAATAAATAAATAAATAAATAAATCAGGCTATAAATTAGTTCCTGACATAATTATAGGTTTGCAGACATTCATATTTCCCTTGGTCTATCAACAGAGTGAACTACTGCTCTAATAAACTGAAACTAGAGTTACTGGAATTAAAAGGCATTCACTAGTATTTCACATCAGACAGCTGTAACAGCAAACATCCACAAAAAAAAAATAAGCAGCCTTCCTGAAGAAACTGCTTTAAATGCATGGCCCACCAACGACATTTGAAACTTTCTTATCCACTGCTCTAATAAATTACTGTATTCAATGTAATTGACTTTAAAGAGCTTCACTAAATGATTCAGCTAAAGAAATTTCACTTTTTTACTACATTCAGGGAGAGCCACTAACATAACCCATTAACCATATCTAAGTCCAAACTAAAGGGGAGCCTTCATCAGAACCCAAAGCAGGCCCAGCTCACAAAGTCCAACCAAGAACCGCCAATAAAAATGATACAATAAGATGAAACATCATTATTCTATAATCACAACGATTTGTGCTTTATAACTAGGTCATTCTGGCTAGACGTTCCAGAACTTAAATCTCAGGAAGACCCTCCATGACAGCACGATCAAACTCCTTGGCAGCCTGCTGCTGCAGCAGAGATGGCAGGAACAGCACTAAACTTGTAGGCTGCTAGGGCCAAGCCAGCACAGGAGGTCTGCACCTCCAAGGCTCACATGCACCATGCCTGGCAACTAATTAAAGGAAACAGAATTTTTTTTGCTTTGCAGAAAAGAACTCTGCAGCAGCAAAATGGAGCTTCTCCTCAGAAGATCATCTCTTGCAGAAGCTCTCACTCATGGCCTGCCTGCTGATCCATAAGGCCTTCACCAAACCCTGAGTTCTTGTGCAGCTTATGAGCACGGTGACCAAGAGACAAAAACTGGAGCTAAGAAATTAATGCTGTTTCCTCATATACAAACTGAAGAACATAACAGGAGGAAAGACCAATTAGATGTTGGGAAGAGGACTGAGGACAAGTCCAGTTCTCAGATCAGCCCATTTAATTTCTCCAGTTGCATGATTCACCCTATTTCACTCAGTTGAAACAAATCTACTGGAGAAAGGAACATACACAGAAGGATCTTCCATGAAATCCTATTTTCTGTGCAGTCAGGGGTTAGGGAGTTAGCTTTTCATTCACCCTGGAAGGCCTCTGCCTCACCTCAATGCCTGTTACCCCTGTAGCTGCAATATGTTTTCAACACAGAAGGCAGACACGGTTAGAACGACTGATATTTGTCTCCCCATTAAATCCCTGTAATCTGATCTCCTGCTCCCACTGGTTGCTCTGTCATCAGAGTTGGTTGTAAGAAGAAACATAACTTCAAAAGCTGCAATTTCAAACATAAAATGAATATTGCCATTCCATATCCATTAAGACACTGTACCTACAGTTTGTTTTTTTTTTTCAATTTTATTTATGTGATTTTGCTCGTATTCAAATGAAGTTGTCTTCAGTTGATTAATTTTTTTGAGAAGATATATGACTTAAAAAAAACAAAAAAAAACATAAAATAGAACATAAATTTATTACAGGTAATAAAATATTAATCACAAGTTACTGTTGTATAAATCCTTGCTAAACAAAAAGCAACAAGACTTTGGGTAATTACTCCTACTCATCGTGACCAAACGACTGACATTTTGCAGTTAATCAAACAAGCTCCATAATAAAGTAAGATTTTGCACAGACAAATCATTCTGCTAAATTTAATCCTGTTCTACCAAAATAAATTATAGTTTTACTAACAAGGATGATATAATTTTGAAAGCACTTTGCCTTTTTCTCTTGCACCGTAACTTTAATTTTGGCATTGACAGCTAATAAGTTATGTTGCTTTATCTGTGTAACTAATAAACAATCTTCTAAACAGTCTGTGTAATTGCTCCATCAGGTGAAAATGCATGCACTCATTTCCTTCAGACACAACTGGTTTTCTAAAAAAATGAAGATCATCCTACTTTCACTGAGTCATTTAAATGGTGGTATTTGGATTGTAATTGCAACCAAAAACCAAATGGGACTTTCCTGTCTGTTACAATGACACAAAGATTAGCTGAAGTGTTACTTGCAGTAAAAAGCAGCTTAAAATATTTACACTTAAGAAAGAATATTTGTTTCAATGCAACTTTCTTCCTATTCCAGTGTAATTAGCAGTATTTTTGGAAGATGAGTTCAAGTGCTCACTATGTCCACCTCATAGAATACTGTTCACCAAGTATCCACATTGGCCTAATAGGGGTGCCATCATAACCATCAGGCTGAAAACACAGTGTACCAATATACAAAAACACTCGCCTACAACCTATTGATATAGATATCTACTTCAAGTTTCAAAGGGAATGAGAGATCAGACTTTAATCAAATAACAGCTCTGATCAGTATGATTATAAATAAGCTCATCAACTACTGCTTCACAGGATAGTTGCTGAAAGGAAGAGGGAAAAAAAAAAACAAAACAGCACAGAAGATTTGCATTTTATCAACAGAAAATGGGTCACTGAAATGCCATTATACAACACTGATGACAGTTTATCTTCTGTGTTTCCACTCTCTAAAGATTCTCATCATTAAGGAATGGAGTTGTTCCCTGGGAATCCAAAGGCTTATGAGATGGCAAGGAACCCAAACAAGAGTTCTACTCAGAGGATCTCATGAGAATAATACTGACAGCACAGAAATCATCGATTGCTATGCCGCATGAACATCAGTCTCGAGTGGCAATGCTTATAAATTTCAAATACTTCCATTTCATTCTTAACAGAGTTACCTCAATCATTTTTATATTTTTTTTCAAGATAAGAAAGAAGTTATTCTTTCCAGAAAAAGAAGTAAAAGCTTCTCCCTATGCTTTCAAATCAGGGAAGAAAGCTCCCTGAGACTGGCTGAAAAAAAGCATGAGCTAAAAATATTTCAGAAAACAAACAGCAAAACTAGTCACTGTACCGATCAGAAATGAGCAGTAGTTTGGAAGAATTCATAATTAGACACAGCTTTGACTAATCAGGCTTATAATGACCAAGGAATGCCAATCAATGAGTAGTAAGAAACAGAATTTTCTTCAATGTCCTGAATATCCATAGAGAATACAAGGAGAAATTACGCAGAGTAAGACTGTATTTAACATAATGTGTTAAAAAAACCAAAACAAAAAAACTTGTGGCTGCACAAACTCTGAGTACAAGGAGCACGGTGCTTGGTTTTGTATAAATCCAGTGAAACTGATCCACTTAATGGTCCCTCAGCTGTGTTTTTAATTATCAGCAACAGCGAGGAGGAAATGTACCTTCACACAAAGGGTGAGCCAATGAGCCAACAGGCTGCACACCCACCCAGCACTCTGAGCTCCTGCACTGCTTTCTCACTACATTCCCTGACCTTTTGTCAGCCAAAAGGCATTAAAAAAATAAAAAGAAATAAAATCCCCTCCCCAGCAACAAAAAGAACAAAAAAAAACCCAAACCCAGGGAAACAAAGGCAACAGCCACAGCAGCATGAATGATTTAAAGCACCGGAATCCTCATCGATACCCTCACCAATAACCACACCCACACAAGGCTGATGTTATTCAGAAAGTCTGACATAAGACCTAAAACCCCCTGAGATGAAGGGGCATTTTAAACTTGGCACAGTCACAATCCATCCTCCGGACCTCCTTACCTTTCTATATGGAAGGAAACGACATGGCTTCAGACCACGAATGGCAAGTTACTTTGGTCTTTCTCCCTAACTGCGAGGTACTGCAACCCACAGTACCAGCCCACGCAGCACTGATGGCAGTACGGGTGGACAGCTGTCTGTATGACAAGCTTCTCTAACACTTCATATTCCTTCACCTCTTGCTGCTGTGCAGGAAAACATTTCCACCTAGAGCCCTTCCACAGAATGCCTCCATCCTAGAAGAGAAAATCCCGGCTGTGGGCTGCACCACCGAGCCACACTGCTCACACCGAGCTGAGCGCACCGTGTTCTCTCCATCCTATGGAGGTGTTATTCCTACTTCCTCAAGGGGGAATTCAGAGCACTTAAAACAGTTCTCAGAGATCTTCTGTTTACCAAAAGGAGAAGATACTGCTGTTCTGCAGCACACTGTCAAAATCACTACTTTTCAGGACAGAAAGGTGAGAAGGTGGCACAGTAGCAGGGGAATAAATAAAAGTGCCGATATGGGGGAAAAACCCCAAATCATCTTTGGAGGGGGTTTCTACAGCCATGCAAAGGAGCACTGCAACCCACGGCCCACTGCACACCGACTGCACCGCAGCTGTGCATGCACAGGACAGCACCTCTTGCACAGGGTGCAGCACTGCTGATGTGCAGTGGGGAGACGGCTCCCACCCACACGGCTTTCACTGCAAAACAGACCCTTCTCTTCCTCCTCCCACTGAATTTTCACTTTTTTTTTTTTTTTTTTTTTTTTTTTTTTTTTTTTTTGCATAAGAGCACTGCTGCTGAATGATGGATAAAACACTCTAATATTCTCCCAAGGTGCACACAGCAGTTCCAGGTGCAGTCTTCTTTGCAACGCAAACCCCTCAGTGCTGGATAAAGGATGCAAGACCAGGTGTGAGCACCCCTGGGCACAGGTTTCACGGGTCGCCTTTTACCTCCCTCTCTCAGCATCACAAGAACTCATTTTCACTTCCTTCCCTCACTGCTGTAGTTTTGACTGAAATAAAGGCTGCATGGCTCATTTTGTGACAAAGCCACTAAAAAAAAGCAGTTGTGTCCCCCCCCACACACACAAACACTTAGCAAGCCATCCAAGTTAAATCTGATTTATTTTGAACCATTCTGACGTTTTCCTTTCTAGATGAAAAGGACTTACTTCTGAAAGAACAGCATTCTGAAATAACAGCACATAAAGAGAGAGCACTGCAGTTCCTCTCTGCTTGTGAGGGAAACCTACGGGGGAAACGCTCACAAGCATTGGGTGTTCATCGCAGCAGCTGTGGGACAGGGCGTGCAGAACCCCATACGGGGAGGCAGCGTAGAGGCGGGCGGCTCTGCTGCCTTGGCCGTACCTGCTATTCCCCCAGGTGTGTGTTTGGAAGTACCGCACTCGGAGCTGCCCCTTACAACAGCAGGCGCTCAAAATCCGCTCTGCAGAACGCGGAGCATCTTCTCCACTGTCCCCCGAACCTCCGCTCCGGGGACGCACGTCCTCCATCCAGCGCACATCCACCGCGGACACAGGTGCAGGAGCATCCCCGCGACAAAGGACGGCGGTGTTCGCGACACCCCGCAGGGCTCCCACCCCACAGTGGTGGTGGGGGGGGGGGGGAGAACACCGCGGTCATCACTGCGTCCTCAGCCCCGACCCCCGCAGCCCCGTCCCGCAGCTTGGGGGGAGGGGGGGACCCGGCAGGGCGGTGGGGCCGCCCCCGTCCCGCTGCCGCCTCCTCTCCTCTCTCCCGCCTCTCCCCCCCCTCACCCCCCCCCGCAAAGTTCCCCATCCCAAACGGGGACCACCCCCGACGGCAGCGAGGCTGCCCCCGCCGCTTACCTGGCGGCGGAGCAGGGCGCTCCCTCTCGGCGCGCCGCAGCCGGGGCGGGTTCTGCCGCCCCCTCTTCTGCTCCCTCCCGAGGTGAGCGACACGCGGGGCGGCGGCGGCGGGGAGCAGCCGGGGAGAGCCGTGACATTTAACCGGGCGGCTGAAGGGTCGCGCCGAGCCCGCGGCGCGGGCGGGTGCTTCTCCTCCTCGCCGCTCGGTCACCGCCCTCCTCTCGGCGGGCAGGCGGAGGCGGGGGGCGAAGCGCGGTCCATCCCCGGAGACCTCCAGCCGCGGCGCGCGGAGCGATGCTCTCCTCCCGCTGTCCGCTTCTCCGCGTCGGGGGATGAGGGCGAGGGCTGTCCGCCTGCCACTCGGCGGGGCCCGGCACCACGGGGACGGGCGGGCGAGCGGCGGGCGAGGCGAGGCGGCAGCGCCGGCAGCGCGGGGAGGCAGCGCCAGCTCGAGGTGAGGGCGGGCGGAGGGGGGGGGCGGCGCTGTCAGAGGCGGAGCGGCTCCATCCGCGCGGCTGCACCCGCCGAGACGGCGGCGGTGGCGCCTCGGGGCGGTGTCCGCGCCCCCTCCGCGGCCGGCGGCGGGTGCGGATGGACGGGCGGACCCGGAGCGGTGCGCCTGGAAGGATGCTCGCCCTCCTGCGCGTGGCCCATTCCCGCCCCCCCCCCTCAACTCTCAGCTCCGCGGAGGTCGGACCCCCCCACACTCTTCCCCACGGTGGGGTGAGGCAGATTTAAGGGAGCGCATCCCGCTGGAGCGGCCACTGGCAGGGCGGGTTTGGGGGCGGGTGCCTCGACGCCCTCCGCCGTGTGCCCCGCAGGCGGCTGTGCCCCGGGTCGCCGGCATCGCGCCGTGCAGAGTGCGGAGGCACCGTCGGTGCTGGGAGGGGCCGCGGTGCTCTTGGCTCTGCTCGCACTCCGCTGGTGCCGCTGGGGTGCCTGCCTGCTCTGGGGGAAGGAAAGATGCGGGGTTGGTGGAGCGCGCATCGCCGCTTTCTGCCCTTCTCTGCACGTGTGGCGGTGGTTGCCTTTAGCGGGAGTACGTGGAGAGGCAGCTTCCTGCCGGGTAATTCGGGAGCAGCAGTGCCAATTCCCAAATGATTTCGTTTTTAACCGCTGATAAATCACATCTCTGTATGTACCAACCTGGCCCAGGGGCTGCAGTCCTTCGAAGCGCACAGGTTATAGAAGTGATGAAAAATGGGCACATGCACAGAGTTCCTCTCAGCAGCAGCAGCAGCAGCACTGATAGGAAAGATACAGTAACTGATGGATAACGGTGAGCTGGCTGTTTCTGCCACTCTGCCTCTTGCACGTGCATGGGCGTGCGTGTGAGCACAGTGCGTGGCTTCCTCAAACAGCAGATTAGGAGGCAAATGAGAATAGACCTGTGCTCTTCCAAACCCACCACGTTTTCCAGGGAGGCCAAAGGAAGACCTTTTATAGAGGGCCCTGAGCAGTAGGTCCAGTGGTCAAGACTCAGAGACCAGAAATATTTTTCTTTCAGCACAAGCTTTTACCTTCATCTTCTCTAAAATGTGTAGATGTGGGGCATGGTTAGTGGTCATGGTGCTGATGGGTTGATGGTTGAACTCAATCATAATAATTCCATGATTAAATTCACTGTTACCAAGGTTTAGCTACTTCCTGTTTTTCCACCTCTGGCATAAGCTGCCCCAAAAGCAATGCCAGTAGTACCAAAAGAAGCAGCTCCACCTTTGGGTGCTAATAAAAAAAGGAGCCACAAGCAGGATCATGAGCTTTGCTCCATGCCTTGTGATGCTGTAGCGTGTAATGCATGTATCAATGAAAGGAAGCACAGTTCTCTAGTATCCCGTGCCATAAGGTTATCCATGGTGAGTGGCAGTGTGTTCTCTGCAATATTTTTGAACATGAGAGCAACAAAATGAAGGACAAAACACAAGATGACCGAAGATTCTTGCAGAGCCTGGAGAATAGCTATCAGTGAGCAATACACATTTAAGACATTCAAGGCCAGACTGACTGGGGCCTTGGGCAGTCTAATCTAGTGGGTGGCAACCAGCCAATGGCAGGGGAATGGAACTAGATGATTCCTTCCAACCCAATCCATTCCGTGATTCTTCAAATATCTGTTAAAACTGTTTTCATATAATAACACCCAGTTGTGAGCCTTAGATTTCAAAAGGGCTCATTGGCTTCTTTGAGCAGAATCCGTTTTTATTAAGCACTATGCACCCAAATAGCAGAAAGTTCTTATAAGCTTTGGCACACAAGTATCCAGAGCTACTAGTTACCATGTCCTTGTGGACACAGCTGTTGAGTTAATTAAACAAAAGTAATTTTAAGCAGATATTTCTGTGGTTTCCATCAAGTAATACAAAAAGATCAATGTTAAGAGGAACAGCGGTGTTTTCGTGCGTGGTAGAAATGCTGTGCTGCATGTAGAGGTATAAGTAAAACTTGCCAGATAAGTGTAATTTTTCTGAAGGTTTATAAAAAGCAGGATAAAGTACTCCATCTACTCCAAGAAGTGTAGTGACAACAAGATAAATGGGAGTCTCTCCCAGATACTGCCACCTCATGAGCGTTCCTCTAAGTGGGAGATAAAGCAGCATGGCTGTATAGGTGCTGAGTTACTACAGACTAAAAATAGAAACAATAAAATAACGAAGGCTGTTGTTGCTTCACTGGTCGGGGTGGCTTGTGAAATAAGAAGAATCCTTCAAGTGAAATCTGAAAAATAAATGTCTCTTAAACTTTGCGTTAGAGACCAAAACTCAAGGAGAGTGGCTCACCAAAGGAAACTTTATCAAAATATAAAGTAGAAGAAAACCTTAAGAATTCTCCTGCATCTCATCAGCCAAATCCCAGCTGTGATGACCAGTTCAATGCATTATACATACTCTGTGAATCACAAAGGAAGCTTCTGCAGTGAGATACCGAGCCACACTGCAGCCTGCAAAGCTTGCCATTTCCTTTCAGCTGTAGGTGTTAGGCTTTTTGAGCTGGAACAGCAGTTCACAAAGAGAAGCCAAATGTTTCAGTGCTGCTGGCCATTCAGTCAGGGATCCATATAAAAATCGAAGCCGATGAGACTCTCCTTTTGCTCAGGGGGATTATGTACATAACGCACACTAAAAGCATTTTTAAAAGATTCCATTAGCTCTTTAATTGAAAAGGGCTTCAGAAAGGGCATTGTACTTCCTTTTCGCTCCAAGTTCTGGAAAAGGAAAAAAATCCCTTGTAAAGGTAGATCACAACTCTGTTTACTTTGAAATTAACTCTGAAAACGTTCCTATAGAAACAAAAATAATTGTGCATTCACCTTCAGCTGTATCATAAGTGAAGATTATAGTGCCTCTTCAAAACAAAGGAAATTAAGAAATAATCTTAAAATCACCATTCATTAGCAAGAGAGATTAGTCGTATCCAAAATACATTTGCTATATGTAACTGGCTTGTTAACATGTCTTCTGTTCTAGCACTCTTGATGTTTCCTGTGGGAAGAATTCAGACTTTCAGATGTATTTCCTTTTGTTTTGGACATCTACAGTAAGCATTTTCATATTTGCATATAGAAACACTTCTCTATATAAATCTCTGATGAGTCGGGCTGAGCATGTTATTCTCATGTTCCTTTGCCCCATTTGCTAGCAAGGATCTGGCATAAAGGTTGAATGAAATCATGGGCTGAATCACAATTTGGAGCCCACCATTAAATGAGTCTCTATCTATAAACAAAAAGAAAACAACTGTTTAGCACCCACATACGCATGTCAGCATATGGTCTAAAGTTTCCAAGAAGTACATTTACACTAAAGCAAATAAACTTCAAGTTTTAAACCTTTGGAAAATGTAATTTGAAACAATGGAATTTATATAATCTTCTACCTGCACATGACACATTACCCTGCACATAGCAGGTGGGTTGAAACTAGATGGCTATTGTGGTCCTTTTCAACCCAGGCCATTCTACAGTCTCTTGTGAAAAGCAATACTGTTTCAAAAAGTTAATTTTACTTTTATGACATATTTCTAAATTGAAAGAGGATTCAGCAGGATGTGTTGGAAATCAAAGGTTAACTCTCTCTATTTATTCTCCTTTTGCACTTCTAGTCCACAGTTAATAACTTCCTGGTTTGTCTGCTTTTGTGTGTACTCCCTCTCCATTCGAGAATCAATTCCAATGGAGTTGGAATTACACAAACATTGTGTTAATTACAAGTCAGTCTGGATTTAAGTGAGTCCCTGCTTCATCCTGTGTGTGTGGAACATGGAATATACAATAGTCAAATCCCCTCAACCCAAGAGTGAGTGCAGTGATGCAGTGTGGCTCACTTTCTTGTTAATGGGAGGCACTGAGCATGTTGCCGTCCATACTAGATGTGCAATTCTTTGTCCATAGAATGAGAAAAGGGCTCATGCAGAAGGTACAGTGGCTGCATGAAAAGGACTTGTGTTTTTTGGTAAGATGAAAACTAGAATTTAGTGTTGAACTATATGAGAATGAGCTCTGGCACATATCCATGGGTTCAGATCATGATGTTTCCCAAGTAATATCGCTCTGCATAGAATTATAGAATCAGAACATGGATTGGGTTGGAAGGGACCTTAATGCCCATCAAGTTCTAAATCCCCCCATGGGCATGAGGTCTGCCATCAGCTTAGAAAAGGGCCCCACAAACCTGGCCTTGAATGCCTTCATGGATGGGGCACCCACAGCTTCTCCAGGCAGCCTTCCCTGGCCATGAGTTCTGCATTTCATAGTAGTTCCCCAAAGGAAATCCTAGGGCTCTTTCTACCCGTGCCATTTTCAGTATTGTCAAACCCCTTGCCACAACCCTTCACTCAGTGAAGAAAAAAATTCCTAAAATGGTTTTGCATATATTAATAATTTCTGTCGATAAATTCAGACCCAATAAATACTCTGCTTGGCTATTTTTGTCTCAGAGCTGAGCATTTCACTATGGTTTTAATCAGCTATGAGGTGTCCCAGTTTTATTAAACAATGTTCAGCAACCATGAATAATGTATTTCAAAATGATGAATTGGAAATTTTATTTTTATTTTTACAGGAGACCAAATAATTCCAGAGGAGAAGCAGTTCTTCTTCAGTACCTGTGAACTAAAAGTAGTGCTCATTTACTAAATATCCAGCTCCTAAAAGCTTCCTATCTTTAAGTACTCACACTTTCTTTATTTGCCTAGGAGCAGGCACGTACCAGGTGCAAACTCACAGAAGATAAAAGCTGTGGTGTCTCCCTGTCAAGCTGTTTATATGATGCACAATGAGCTTAAAGGGGCACAATGCACCTCCGGTTTAGTTGAGGCTTACATGTAAGTTGAAGTTAGAAAGACTGAGGAAAGCACTGAAGAACTGTTCTTAAAATCATACAAAATCTAACTGAAAAGAAGCTTATCATTTTCTGAATATGCTGTTTTCTGGATCTCCTATGCTGCTGCTTTACTTCAATAAAACATACAGTGCCAAAGGAATTAAGAGAATGTAATTTACCAGTGTGAAATAGGAGTACCTCACAGGTGAACCCAACACTCATTTTCAAAATTAGTATTTTCTCTCCGTGATTTCAGAGGCCATCCACAGAACACTCATGTTTCTAAGGGACGGGCTCTTGTTATCACTGCTGTCCAAAAGCTGCTCTGAATAATAAAAGATTATTCATAACGTCTGATTTTACTTAACTCCCAGTGCTTCTCATATATGTACTTTGTATGCTTTATACAAACAGCATACTGTTTCATACCTGCAAAGCAGGAAGAATAATCTTATGGGCAGACAAGGAATAAACTATGAAGTCCTGAAGTGTTGAAGTAGATGGCTAAGTTTGTAGGTTGACACTGTAAGCACAGTACTATGTACCATTACTTCCAACATTCATTTGACACCTTCTGTTGACGTTTTTATCTTGATACCTCTTCAGTTATCCTACCAGCACCTTTGCACCTTTGATTAAAATGGACATATGCACTGTGAAGACTATAAACTACGTGTAAGAAAGTATGTTGTGAACATAAACTAATAAAACATGCATTAAGAACTGTATGCAAGTCTCAAGTATGATGGCAGCTGGTAAGTGCCTGAGCGTGGATTTAACATACGGTAGAAACAAAGGCTTTTCACAAGGTTCTACACATGCTGTAATAAAATGAATAAGCACAATTTATTCTCAGTGATACCTGGAACTAACTTAAATCCAACTATTTCTATTTATTTATTTATTTTAAACTGCATTTCACCAATTGTTATTGGAGCTGCTAATTGTGAGAACGTTATGCACTCAGAACACTTTAACGTGGAACCATTTCTGCTGGCATCAAGACACGTAGAGGACAGAAATACATAAAAAGTGTTGCAAAATAATTCCATGCACAGCAGAAGCAGAGAGCAGAAAGTGGAAGGCTTATGTCACTGGTTAATCAAAGTCACAATCTGCTGTCTTCTCCATATGTTTTGGATGGGTAGGAACAATAGCACTGCTCTTCCCAAGCATTAGGACTCCTCTGCTGGTATATTAAATAGTCCTTGGGACTATTGTGCAGCCTGGATGACAATGAAAATGGATTGGCCTCACTATCAAACTCTCTGAGCTTCCAAACAGGAGTGGCTACGTCCATATGTTGAGTGGTCCCAGAGGTCATCTGGGAGATCGTTGGTTGTGCCAGACCATACCAAGACATTTCCCAGCCTTTCCTCCATGAGAGTATAGATGATCATGTTCCAGCTACTGTATGCTCACACTTAATTTAGTACTTCATATGCAGTCCTTCAGCTTCTGTTTCTCTTACAAGATGCAATGGATGAAATTCTTAAAACCCTCGGTTAAATTTGTCATGTGACGCAGTTGCTTGAGTTTAAGGTACCAGATGGTGATAAAGACAAAATAGGCTTTGTTGCAGTTCCGTAATTGAAAGCCAGATGGTGTTACTAAGGCTGATAAAGGGAAAACAATAATATATCCCTGCCCTACTCTGCTTCAGATTTCCAGCTATTGCTGCCGAGCCAAAAATCCATCTGTTCAGATATTACTCACTGTATCATGCAGCTATTCGGACACGAGTTTCTGAAAAAGCAACAGGTGCAAGCACTTGCAAACTTTTATAAGTTTCAAAGCACATCTGAATAATATTAAAACTGCAATTTCAAATACATTTCTGGCAGAAAATGAGAATAGTTAAACTCTGCAACCCTAATAGTGCATTTTACTTAGAGAAACAAACCTTCAGCATTAACTGATTAAACTGAACTAATGTGATAGGGATCTAGTCCCATAGGAGGAATACGGCTTCACATTTGCTGTATTGAAACCTGAACTTTTATCTGTAAGTAGGTCTAGAAAAATGGCTAGTCTGCTGTTTCAAATTTGTCAAATCTTTATTTAAAAAAAAAATAGCTGAGTTTACTGGTTTTGTTTCTTTTGCATAAGAAAGTTTTGCTCATCACTGTGAGAATATCAAAGTAATACAGTGGTTTCAAACATTAAACAAAAGTTGAAGTTGGCAGGGAATCAGAGATGCAGAAGAAACAAAAACATGTTGTTCTCATAGCAGAAAATATTTTGCTTAATATTTGTGATGATGTTAATTTCCATAAATAAATTTGCAACTCAGGGACATATAAATAATTAAGTATCTACTTTCGTGAACTGATTAGCGTTGTCCTTATTCACAAAAGGGGTATCAAAAATGCATATGCTTATCTATAGAACTAGCTATTAAAAAATTATTACGGATGCCCTAAAAACTGTACTGTGTGGTAGCTGACTTGTTGCAGTGTTCAGATCAGCAGTGAAATTCACCCTCACTGAATGTTTCAGGCCCATATAGTGCTGAAAGACAGCAGCTAGCTGCTGGGGCCCATCTCACTGTGTTTGCATGGGATATGTGCTAGGTCTTGCCTTTGTGTGGCATCAGCTTTGGTGTGGTACCAAGTGGAGAAGCTGCTTGGATTAGCTGCTTGGATTATACTAACTGGGCACTTCAGTATGTATTGCAGGACCCTAAGAACAGAAACAAAACAAGGCTCTTCACTAATTTGATTTGTCAATGTGGATGAACCCAGCTTACAAAAATTTCTCAGAAACAGAAAGTTTGCAGAAAAGGTAAAGAAAAGGAGCTCTGTTGCTATATGTTCACACCTACTGCCCACTGAACTAGTTTGTACCTATTTAAATGTTTGGATATTTTGTTTTGCAGTCCAGACTTGAAGGAAAATACCAGTCATCGTTATTGAATTTAATGGGATAATGGCGATAAATAGGAAAAAGAAAAAAGCATTGGAGGTCCCATCACGTAACTTCTCTGTTCTGCAAAGTGCTTTAGCTGTATGAAATTTGTGACGACGTATGAATGAATCATTTCTTTATAGGTGTCATTTCAGTCAGTTTCTCTCTCGCTGTATGTGGTACTTGTAGAAGCCTTTGTATTTTCTGAAAAAAGTACTGCCCTGCAGTCCATCAGTGCTCTCACTAAGTACTAAGCACTAGTCTTTGGAGGTACACTATTTAAAAAACAAATCAAGTAGAATATTTAAAGCTTGAAACACACAGCAGTGTTTGGCAATACTGAAAGGTTAGGTAACACATGCATGGATGGATAGGTGCTATGTATCTTATTACATAACATAGCCTAGAATTCATACAGATTTCCTCGATAAAATCTCATACTGACTGTGACTGGTAAAACTGCCAGCAAGGCAGAGGTAGATACTCTCATCTGCTAGAGCAACATATACCATGCTAGATCTGACAACCCAAGCGAAGTGAAGCCGTTTCACCTCTGTGCCACCAGGTGTGACCAGCAGGATATCCGAGGGTGTTCTCAGTAGCCACCTGCAAAGAGATTACATATGGACAGCACACGTATACGTGACCAGCCACACAGATGACAGTCAGACACTCAGAGCACTCACTCGAGCACCAATGGCCTCATCCACCTTTGGCTGAGTAGGATAGAGATCCACCAGGCTGCTCTGAAAGTAATGCCTCCTACTTATTGCCATGGAAACTACCAGAGAACAAACAGCACAAGAGGGCTACTTGATAGACCAAATTCTCAGCTGCAAAACATGTTTTCCAGTATGGTCACCACCAGTGACCACCAGCATTTTTGTCAGCAATGAACAAAAGCCTGCATGTTATACTTGTAACATGCTGCACCAGCAGAGGTTACTCATTGTTTAGCAGCTGCTATGATGGTGTTATTGCTAGGAAAATGTTGCTCATGCAGTCCATGTTTCATTTCCCCATACAGATGGAAGTCAGAAGATGCCAAGTTCTCCTCCATATATGATGGGTGTGGTAGGACAGTCCACACGGACTGGAAATGTGCTCATGGTCTTCAAACTGGTATTGTGTCCAGCATTTTTGTATTGCAAGAGAAAGGTAGTCTTGTCCTCTGTCCTGACTCCAGAAGTTTGACCCTTCATGTCAGTCAGCAATCAGAGCTGATGGTTTGTTCTAGGAAATCCAGAAGGATCACCCTCTTCTTATCACAAAAGACAGTGCACATCACTATACCCACTGAGGGCCGCACCTTGAATTTTTAATTTGATGGGGAAGTCACGTCATCACTCCAGTGACTGTGGTTTTGACTCCAGCTTGTAGCGGTGACACCACATCTCATCCCTTGTAATGATGCAATCCAGGATACTGTCACCTTCAGCCTCTTATTTGTTCAGTACATCCTAACAGATCTGCATGTGATGTTCTTTCTGTCCCTGTGTGAGCATTTGTAGGACCCACCTAGCACAAACTTTGTGATATTCAAACGTTGCCCCCATCACTTTCAACTCATTGAAGCTGATATTCAGCTCTGTACACAGCTTACACAGGTTGTAATCTGCTGATTCACAGATGGGCTAATCAAGACACTCTTGATTTCAGGGTGCAGAGGTTGTGAATGATCATCTGTAACATGGCCTATCTTTCATGTCACTGTTGCCGTACCTGAAACACAACACCCACCATATCATTGTGCACACATCCACTGGCTGGTCTCCATAAATGTTCAGCAAGTGTCAGTGAATGTCAGTAGGTGCCATTTTTTTCTGCATGGAGGAATTCAGCAACAGCACTTTGCTTCATCCACGCTTCCATGTCAGACACCGTTGTTTCAGACTGCCCTTCTGCTGCCATCCGTCCCACAGCAACAAAATGGAATGGGATGTTGGCAGGAAGGTTCAAGCTCTGCTGTCATACTACCAACACCTGCCTCTAATGTTGTGGGCCAACATAATAAAAGGAGGCATTACTTTCGGATCAGCCATTGTACGAATGCTTACAGTTATGAAAACTGGGGATCCCCTCAGCATCTGGCCTCAGGTGTTCAGTCTGCTCAGTAGCTGCTCTTTGTCCCAGTTCCCAGGTGCTAGTGCCTGTACACAGAAGCTCACAAGACCACCACCCTATTGCAGCTGCTGGTACAGATCATGCATTCTCAGAGCTTCCTTGGTGTCAGAGCTGACACCCTTGTGCTCTCACACCCAGATTTGCTGACAAAAACCCACTCATCACCTCGCTTCTCTTGAGCCTCTTGCCCTTTAAGGGCCCGTTTATTGTAGGAGTGTGATATTGGGAATGAGTAGCTGTTTGAAACTACTGAGATATCTGGAAATCTGGAATAACTTGGGGGAAAGTGGCTGACTAGGTGAAAATCAGAGCTGGATATACAGTTGATGAATTAATTGGGGAATCATGCAAAAAGAAACAGGATAAAAATTGACTTTCTACCATGCCATATGCATTTATTATAATCACATCTTAATGTTAAGATGTTAAGCACTAAGGCATTACTCCTGTATGTTTTGCGTGTGAACCTAAAAAAGATTTATGAAGTGTTTAATTTAAAGCATGACTGCTTACGCAGAACAAGGGGCTTTGCAGTAAATTGTTATTTTTTTCCACGAAGAAAATATTTCAGTAATTTAAAATACTGTCAAAAAGGGACTTAAAGCCATTTAACACAGTATAGGCAGCTGAAAATTCTCTGAGATACATTGTTCTTATGCGTAGAAGCAAACTCTGAGCTAGCTGATTAAGCTGTAGCAGATCCAAGGGCAGATGTAGTGCTTAGGGACGTGTTTTAATGGACAGTATTGGTAGTAGGTGGATGTTTGGACTAGATGATCTTAGAGGTCTTTTCTAACCTTAATTATTCTGTGATTCTATGACTTAGACACAGGCTGGAAGCACTGCTGCTTCTGGTCTGTACCTCTCATGAGCAAGGCCACTTTGGACGTCAGTCAGTGCTGTTGTTATAGAGAAGGGTTGGTCCCTAGCTGATGTAGCTGAGGAGAGGGGCTTTCCTGCTGCCAGTTTAATCCTTACTGCCTGATCCTGCCATCCCCAGGGCTTCTCTGGAGCGGTCTGTATGAGCACAGAATCACAGAATCACAGAATGACCCGGGTTGGAAGGGACCTCAAGGATCATGTAGTTCCAACCCCCCTGCCTGGCAGGGCCACCAAACATACGCCTTTACTAGATTAGGTTGCCCAGAGCCTGTCCAACCTGGCCTTGAACACTTCCAAGGACGGGGCATCCACAACCTCCCTGGGCAGCCTGTTCCAGGACCTAACCACTCTCCTAGTAAAGAACTTCCCCCTAACATCCAACCTAAATCTTCCCTCTTTTAACTTAAAACCATTTCCCCTAGTCCTGCTATTGTCAGCCCTTTTGAAGAGTTTATTCCCCTCCTGGGAGTAAGTTCCCTTCAGGTATTGAAAGGCTGCAATGAGGTCACCCCGCAACCTTCTCTTCTCCAGCCTGAACAAACCGAACTCCCTCAGCCTGTCCTCATAGGGGAGGTGCTCCAGCCCCCTCTCTAATGGTCATAGATCCAACACTGCCTATGCTTTTGAGAACCTCCAGTCTGCCTGTGGTCAAAGAACACAAGCAAGAAGGCAAAGAGAACGCCCAGCAAGAGGGTGATTGCCCATGGATTTATGGAACAAAAGGTCATTTTGGCATCCAGGGATGTTTTACACCTGATGTCCAGTCAAAGGTTTTACTTCTTTTTTGTTTGTTTGTTTGTTTGTTTGAGACACACTGAGGAATTTCTTACAGGAATTGTACAGGAACAGCCATTGTCATTTTGATTCCCATCTTTACCACAAGAGGGCTGGGGCCAGGGGGGCACACGTTTCATATTTGAGATATGACCTCTTCTCAAAGCTCAGTCATCCACACAGAGACAAATCTTCCCTCTTCTCCACAGGACAGTTGTCAACCCATGTGAGAGCACAGATAAAAGCACCTGAGAGAATGTCAATCACTCCTGTCACTGCACCTCTTTCAAGTTCACAGCTTTTCTTCCTCTCTAAACTGACATTTCTCATAGTGGGTTTAACCACATAGTCCTAACCACACTTCTGTTGAAGACTGATTCTTCAGTATCTCTCTCCTTTGTACATACTGGAGAAAGCTGGTCTAGAAAGTGAACAGAAGCCCCTCTGTTTTGCTTAGTCAGTTCATCTGACCTGCTTTAGACTGCCTTTTACAGGACTGCTCTGTGGTCAAAACTTCTTCCCTCCTCCATTCCCTGAACTCAGTAGTTGGAATAGATGCTTTAGAGAAGGACGCAGCCTCACAAATTTATCATGAAGCAAATAGGACTGTTAACTGGTATCCTGAAAGAAGAGCACACATGTATGTTACTATAATACATGTTTGCAAGTATGAAGCTGGCCTTATAGAGAACAAGTGAAGGGCCCATCACTAGAGAAAGTTCCTGAGTCTCCTGTGGATTTTTGGGGGCAAATAGCTGCAACTGAGGGATCGTTTTAAGCAGCACTAGATAGGGTGTTAGAAACTTTTCTTCTGTCTGAGATAAATCCTCAGAGTAATGAGGGGCAATACAGAACACTGGGTAGAAATTATCTGTAGGAGACTCAGAAGTGCTTGGCCTTCACACAGAAACTTGAAAGATACCTGTAATTCCTTGGAAAGTCTGTCAGAAGTGGATTCAGGCATTTCTTCATATACAGTAAAGGCTTCCAATACTCCCAAGATTAGCAAGGGAGGCTAAAAGAAAATAAAAATCAAAGAAATAAAAAAACATGAAATACAAAAAAAAAATGTGCAAAAAGAAATTTTCCATCTGTCATCTCTGATAAAATATAAAAATGGTATTTATTGTACATGGCATATTTTTCAGGTACAGCAGGTCAGTGTCAACAGCAAAGCCGTGCTTATTTTGTATTCAAGGACAACAACGTAGTGAGGAAAGCTTTGTGCTGTATTCAGAGTCTTAGGAACAGGATGTCTAGACATGCAACTGGTGTGTGTGTGTATTTAAAGGACTTTGCATTTTTAGCAAGGTACTTTTAGTCTCATTCTGCTTTGCTGCTTAGAAGGCCATCCTATAAGCTTCTCATCCACAGAAAAAATAGTCCTGTGGAGGATCCCATGAAGGGTTACCAGTCCATTTTATCCATTTTTAAAAATCTTCCTTTTTGCATCAAATTTAAAAACACCACCATCACCAGCAACAACAGTTCAAATTCTGGTCCTTTCAATGGTAGTTGGCCTAGGTGTGATTTTACAATGTTGCAGCAAAAACAGAAAACAGAATGAGATCTGCAAACATATCTCACTGATACCCCCACTGTTCTGTGCTCCAAATGGCAGCCCAGATAGGAAGAAGTAGTTGACAGAACAAACCTTAAAAACCTGATAACCTGATAAATCTATAACTTGGAGCGTGAGAAAAAAAAACAAAACAACAAACTTGACAGTCAAAGTGGAGGCCAAATGCTGGTGATAATGCAGAAAATAAAAATAAAAAACCAACTTTGATAATCATGGCTACAAGAAAAAAAAAAAAAAAGATAATATTTTGTCTACACTTGTTACTATTAAAATTCCTGTGTTTGAGTTAAATCAGATTAGTATCTAATGCATCAGTTTGATAGAGATTTATTCTGTTTTCAGTGACTTTTAAAATGTACTTTCAGTGACAATTCTAATTCACCGATGTATGTCCTCCAAATGCACTCTGTAGCATTTCCCTCCCACGCCATATGTGAGATACATTTTTATAACAGGAACAAAGAGGAAAATAATGGAGCTTTGCTGCTGTTTAGTGAATGGAAATTTTCTGGGTTGCTGGATAGCAGTGCATTAATGGTGGGAAATCAGGTTTTCCCATAGGGGCTGAAATACTCTTGACTGACAACTCTGGCTTAAGGATCACTTGGGAAGGAAGCATGCTGCATGTTAGAAGAGAAACCCAGTTATTGCTGTGCCACAGACGCTCTTCTGGAGGTATGCAATTCCCATTGGGTTATGTGAGTGTTTTGTGAGCACCAGGTTAGATTTAGTCCCTTCTCTCTTACTAAAAAAAGAAAGAAGAAAGGAAGGGCAGCAGAACTGCAGGATCTTCTCCTTAACCATCTGACAACAAACTGTCAGTGAGCAGGGAATGTTTATGAGGCAATGCCAGGGGAAAACATCATTTTCCTTTACACACATAAAATCCCTTTAATAAGGTATGTAAAACTGTATCCATGTTTCCTGGCAAACTTTTTTTTTTTTTTTTTTTTTGGGGGGGGGGGGAGGGGAGGAGGGAAGGGGAGGGGAGGAGAGGGGTTTGGTTTTGTTTTTAGTTTTAGGCTGCAGTTATTTGGAATCAAAACATACAACTTTAAGACCCTAAGAAAAAAGGAGTGTCTTATTACTTCAGTTCAGATTTCCCTGCTGTGTTACTAATTTGTTCTAAGAAAACTAGAATCATAAAGAAAAGCCAATCAGATGCCTATGGCCCACAGTCTTCAGACCGTGTTCATTAAACTTTGTCAAGATGTTTGCCAAAGGAAAACTGAAAAACCTGATGTTTATGAAATGGACTGCTCCTGAGTTTCACAGAGCTAAGCACTGTTCTACTGTCATGGAAATCCAGACTGTTTTACAATGTGAGCTTTACCAAAGACAAAGTTTATAAAGTTCTAGGTGGCACAGCTGGCTCCATCACGCTGTGTATGAGTATATTGCAACAGCAGTAACACGGATTATCTGATACAGGGAGATGCCGCATGCTCAAGTATGGATGCTTTAGGCAGTAGCTCCTTCTTGGAAGTAATTTAGTCCTTAGTTAATTCGTGCCGAGTTGTTAAAACCAGTTGGTCATGCTGACATCTGTTTTGTAACAGTGCTTACAAAGACCTATAAGGTATTAACTATTGTACCCCCACAATGTATTTCCAAACAAGAAGATAGATCTTGTCTTCGTTGATCTGATATGGTACAATCTGTCTACTTGGAAACTGAATTGGGCCAGTCATGTGGTCTAATTTTTGGGTGGTCCTGTGTGGAGCTAGAAATTGAAGTCAGTGATTCCTATGGGTCCTTTCCATCTTGGGATATTCTGTGATTCTATGATGATTCTTTAGAAGTATTACTGAAATGTGGCAATGTCAAACTTTGCCTGAGGCAAGGCTGGAAAGACGAAATGTGCATTCACTGCCATTCACTGCCTTGGCACTGCTGAGGTTATGTTTGTTGTCCCAGAGCAGGTGGCTGCACCCAAATTAATACAACCCAGCCAGAACAAGTGCAAAAAAAAAAAAAAAAAATTAAAAAAAATGCTGTGAAATCAGCGTTAAATTTCAGAGCAAATAGCAGCTGTGGTAAATGTGAGCAGTGCACACTTGTGGGGGTTAAAAGGTGTGCAATGCATTAAAACTGGATTGCAAAAGCAGATCCCAACTGACCTGCCACCCCTGCTGCTCCTTGAGACATTGTTCTTGAAGACACACTTATCAGTCTTATGAATGTAAGACTTATTAAAAAAAAACAGTTCTAAGACAGAGACAGTGCTGAGCTGTATTGGGTATCCCTGAGTGCCAGTATTCTTCAGAAGGCTGAGATCTCACCCAAGTCCCCCAGCGTCCTCCAACAGGCATGGTCACCATTCTTGCTGAGCATTACTGACCTGCATCACTGGATGATTTGGCCCACTCTGTTTGTTCTTGAGGGCTGCTTTGTGTGAAATTTTTCACTGACATAGGTTCTGCTGGGCTACTTTAGAAGGAGAACATCCCTAAGGCATCAGTTTACATACAAAAGGTTTTCTGTGCTGTGGTGAGAGCTGGAAATAAAGGTTCACACTTGAACTGGTGTGTGGTTTTTTTCCTGGACAAATCTGTGCACGGTAGTGTAAAGCACTTGGAAATAACTCCTATATCTTAACAAGAAGAGAAGAAGAAAAGAAACTAAAAGGAACCACTGATTCTACAGAAAACAGATACAGGCATTGGGTAAGCATGTGCCCAGACAACAGCTACCTTCTGACCCACAGATACCATGAAACTTGGAAAAACAAACAGGATGGAGAGGCATGAATAGAATTCATTTTATCACTTACTTGTGTGAGTGACAGATACTAAGCAAGGGAAGGAGTATGAAGCTACTGTGTAAATCAAATGCTCAGCACAAACAATCTCAAAACCATGTCTGTATCTTTTATATAAGCACAGGAATCTAGAAATGTTCAATCCCAAATCCGTATGACAAATAGGAAAGGGGAACATCTCAGGAAAAGTGTAATTAATCATTACTCTTTCTTGTCAGAAGAATAATAAAAAGTCAGTTAGCTGGTTAGGCATGGGGGAAATTAATATTCAGTAAATATCCACACTTCTTGTATGGTGAAAGATTCCTTCCATACAGCACATACTGACATAGGTCATCAGTGACCCTCACCGTGTTTTCCTCAAAATGATATCTTAATGGTTAGCTTTTCTCTCCCCCTTAAATAGCTTTTAGCCAGCCATTATGACTTAAACAGCAACTGAGACATGAAAAACAAAGTAACTGTAGTGTGAAGGTTAGATGAAATGACAAACCAGTGGCATCTCACTGCTGATTTTCTTCTTTTATCACAAACTACAGTTTTCCTGTTACAACACTTTCCATACATTAATTTCAGATGAAAGGGAGGTTACTCATGCATAGACAGTAGTGTACGTTCTGTGCAGCAGTCTGTGTGTACTATGAGCACAGGAAATATCCAGAAAACTGCTCTCTGTATTTAGTATAAGCTTGCTATACAGGCATAGAATCAAAATTTCCTTTATTTATTTATTTTTTATGGTTTCTTAGAAGATTAAGAAGTTGTGAGGAAAGGAGAGAGGTGAGCATATGTTTTCGCAAGGAAGATATCAGTCATCTTTACTTTCAGGAGATTATCCCCTTTTCATTGACTCTCCATCTCTTTGCAAGGTTCCCACTCTTAGATCTGGGTTTTAAATTCTCAGAGGAGGCTTAACAATCTATTTTCATTTGCTTGAACAAGATTCTAAGTACTTAGGCTGGATTGAATACTGCTTTTGTCATCTCAGTATCTCACTTGTTCAGCTAATGAACTGTTCAGAGGAGAAGGAATGTGTTCTCAGGTGCCCAGCATGGGAGGGCCATTCTGTTCGCTTCTCATTTCCAGTCCTGTCAGGATCAAAATCTACTTTATTTCTAACTTAAAGGTCACTGATGTCACTGTCAGCTGAGAAATACTGACCAGATTTCCAAAGCTCAACAAAGTCACATAGGAATCTGACTTTCTGAAAATTATCAGGCAACTCGCCAGTCTTTTCTGTCTGTATGAGTAGCAGTCCGTAGTCCCCAAGAAACAGAAACACGGCCGAATTAACTCCATCTTTTCTCAGGAGTCGAGGTAAGACAAAAGTAATACTGATAATTGCATGTGATTTCAGCCTGAGAACAGAAAAGCATAAAGGCTCTTGTTAAACTCTGTGGTTGCAGTAGTGGTGCCCTAAGTGACTCTAGAAAGCATCCATACAGTCAGCGCTGTCTATAAATGTCCCTCCTTCAGTTTCCTGAAAAATTAAAAAGGGATTCTGTGCTCCCCAGCACCCACAGTCCCAATATAATAGCCTACTATTTTGCTCATTGGGATTTCAGAGCAGAACATTTGTTTTTTGAGAGATGGAGTTCACTTCATAGAATCATAAAATCATAAAATCACCAAGGTTGGAAAAGACCTAAAAGATCATCCAGTCCAACCATTCACCTATTACCAATAGCTCCCACTAAACCATGTCCCTCAACACAACATCCAATCATTCCTTAAACACCCCCAGGGTCAGTGACTCCACCACCTCCCTGGGCAGTGCATTCCAGTGCCTGACCACCCTTTCTGAGAAGTAATATTTCCTAATGTCCAGCCTGAATCTCTCCTGCTGCAGCTTGAAACCATTCCCTCTAGTCCTATCACTAATGACACGAGAGAAGAGGCCGACCCCCTGCTCACTACAACCTCCCTTCAGGAAGTTATAGAGAGCAATAAGGTCTCCCCTGAGACTCCTCTTCTCCAGGCTGAACAATCCCAGCTCCTTCAGCTGCTCCTCATATGGCCTGTGCTCCAGACCCCTTACCAGTTTTGTAGCCCTCCTCTGAACACGTTCCGGGGCACGTTGGCTAGAGATCGAGGGGTGGAGTTAACTATAGATGCTATTGCACAGGTTACTCATAACTGACACATGTGCCATAATTAAACGAGCCAAGAGGATGAGAACACTCTGGAGAGTATAAAGTATGGGGAGGCATGGCAGGTTGATGATACCACCTTGCCATGATCTCACAGTGGCAAGCATTATGTGCTTACCATGGTGGAGGCAACTGTTGGATGGCTTGAAACCTACATGGTACCCCATGCTACAGCCTGAAACACCATGTTAGGTCTCAAGTCCTGTGGCAACATGGCATTTCAGAAAGAACTGAGTCAGATAATGGAACTCCCTTCAAAAATTCTCTTGTAAAAACTTGGGCCAAAGATCATGGCATTGAGTGGATTTATCATTATCCCCTATCATGCACCAACCTCTTGTAAAACTGAATGATACAGTGAGTTGTTAAAAACAATGTTAAAAACAATATGTGGCAGAACATTTAAGTATTGGGAGAAACATTTGTCAGAATCCACTTGGTTGGTCAGCACCAGAGGATCGATCAGTTATGATTGTCCTTCCCAATCCAGCTTTGTACATACTGTAGAGGGAGGTAAGGTTCTCTGGTACATGTAAAGAGATTCCCCTTTGGAACTATACAAACAGAAATTCAGGAAGGAATTTTGCCTCTCTGTCTTCCTCTGATGCTCAGAAGAAGGTGTAGAATTTTTAGCGCAGAGTGAATTAAAAGGTGATTTCTTCCACTCAGCAATTGCTGGACTGATTTTAAAGATTTAACATACATATTTCTGAGGAGATTTACTTTCAGGATTTAAAACCTTCCTGTCCACCTAGGAAATAAATGTTCAGGGGCTGGAACGAGCTGCCCAGGAAGGCTTTTGAATTACCAGCCCTGGAGATGTTGAAGAAACAGTCAGATGTAACAATAAGAGACATGGTTTAGTGGGAAATAAATATGGGAAATAAATATTCATTATGGATGGCTAGACTGGATGATCTGGGAAGCCTTTTCCAACCTTAGTGATTCTATGACTCAGCTGATTCCAGCAGACTTCATACTGAGTTAACCCTGCGGTTTTGCAAGGCTACACGTGAACTGTTAAGCTGAAATCTTCTTGTTTTCCAGGAAAAGGCTATGAGCCAACAGCATGCCCTTGTGACAATGAAGGCCAGTGGTATCCTGGGGGGCACTAAAAAGAGAATAGCCAGCAGGTCTAGGGATATGATCTTCCCTGCTCCACTTGGCCCTGATGAGGCAATATCTGGAGTATGGTGTGTATCTGTGTGCTCCTCAGTTAAAGAAAGAAAGGGGTCTCATAGAAAGAGTCCAGTGGAGTGTGGTAAAGATGATTAGGAGCCTGGAGCAACTCCCAGATAAGGAGTACAGCCTGGAGCAACTCCTAGATCAGAAGTACAACTCCCAGCGCTGAGTACAGGGGGACAATCACCTCTCTGCTCCTGCTGCCAACACTGTTTCTGATGCAAGCCAGGATGCCGTTGGCCTTCTTGTAAAGTGGGAGTCATGTTGGCAAGTCTCCAGTCTTCTGGAACCTCACTAGTCAACAAGGAGCGCTGATAGATGATAGAAAGTGGCTCGGCTGTCACCTCTGCCAGTTCCCTCAGCACTCTCAGGTGGATCTCATCCGGCCCATTGGACTTATGGCAGTCCAGTTGGAGTAGTAAGTCTCTGACTACTCTCACTTAAAACTCCATTTGAAAACAGCTGATCTATATACAAATCCACAAAGTCATGGATTTGAAATGTAACACAGCTGACAAAGTATAAATTAGATGTCAAGGTCACAGGCCATAGCACCTGTTTGGGCTGACAAATTTATGTCTTTAGCATACAGTACTTTTGCTGCCAATAGTAGTCTGCATTTCCACTGGCAGACTTCCACACATAAGGAATGATATGCTTATGCTGCAACTGACTTATAAACACGTCATGTTAACAGAGTAATTATAGACTTGCACAAGCAACACAATTTGCAAAACAATTACTTTACTTTCCAATGCTAGATGGTTCATTGTGTTCCAGAAAATAATTCCAACCTTCAACATATTTTTCTTTCTGTTCTACAACTTTGAAATGGAAACTTTACAGAGAGACACATAAGGTTCATTCATCACTGAAGGACTGTACAAGGCTCTTACTGACTCTCTCTAACCAAAGCGCACATAAATGAGTATTGTGGATAAACAGTGGACCTGTATGAGTAATCATCTGTACAGCTCAGAGTTGTCACTAAATACGGCCTGCAATGAAGAGATTTAGATAAAAACAACACAAGTCATTCAAGAACATTAAAAGCATCTTCATTCTCAGAAACTGAAAGAATTTTTATTTCATTTTTCTGAAGCTGTGAACATCATCTTAAATAAAAAAAAAAAAACAAAAACAAAAAAACCCAAACCACCACAAACATAATTATGGTAGAATGGTAGAATCTCATGTATTATAGAAGAAATTATATATTATATCAGAATATGGTCTGAATGTGTGGTCTGTGATCAACAATTTGTAGCAGAGGATGAAGGAGCTCAATTACCCATTACTGTCTTACTGTCTCTACGTGGAGAATCTGCTTCATTTTGAATATCATGTTCAGCAAGCCTTATCTAGACTTGATTTGGCTTAAAATCCTCCAATATCTTGTGTAAATACCACTTCTGGAATAACACAGTTGTGTAAAGTTAACAGATGGGTACTGACAAATAATTAATATAGCATCGCAGCAGTATTTTTCTCAGTTTTCCATGAATAGCATTTGGGCATATGCTTGTTCACAAGGCTTCTTCCACTTACCTGTTATAATACCGCCTTCGCTGAAGTATGAGTCTGCAAATACTGGTGCTATGATATTGGTTGCATGAAGCATCCTCAGTTCATTATTTATACCTTTTTATGGAATTTCAATACTGTAGAACACGTGTATAATATTACCGATCTATTACAGGGTAAGGGGAGGTGTTAGAGGAGTGTAATGTGTGTCTGACATGACTGTAAAGAACTTGGAATGGCACCTGAAGTGTAGTATCATGTGGATACATGTGGAGGTAACTCCAGCTCCATCGGTGTGAGGTCTAGCATTTCTTACTTTCCCTGTGCCAGGGAAATGGCAGGGCCAATGGATAAGGAACAAAGCTTGCTCTCGGGCTCTTGGTGTTGCTGACCATAAATAATGCTTTGCCCTAGTTCATGAGCTGCCCAGTAGAGGGGTTGCCTTTCTGCAGCCTCCAGCTCTTTGCCCTTCTGGAGCATGATGCCAGAAGGAGCTTTTATGGCCACTGAGGAGGGGTAGCAACAGTGTAGTGGTCCAGGTGGTGGTCTCTGTCTCAAACCCTCTTTTTCTGCTGGTGTGAGAACATGTGTTCCTCAATGAACTAATTCCCTCTCTTCTTGTATTACCTAGGTTTGCAATTGTTTGTGAGTTATCTGAGCTGTGGAGATGACACCACTGCAAGAAATGCTTAGCTGCGACCAGCCTCACAACACAATCCCTTCAAGCCCTGTCTGTGATCCTGTGCCTGGAGTGGCATTCCCCTTTTTCCCTTCTTCCAAGACCATACTGGGTTCTTCTTAGGTCTTGTTTACTCCCCTGCCAAGCTCCCCTATAATCCACATGTATCCAGGCAATGGCCTAATATTGAGGAGTGGATAGAATTGGAGAACCAATGCTGTCTTCTCTAGGGAGATTTACAGACCAAGTGCTTTGCATCATTCTTGTACCAGACCTACTCAAATCTCATTTTTGATTCATAGTTTGAAGGAGGGGACAGAAGAAGTAGAACTACCTTATTCTACTGTAAATGGGGTCTGGATCGTGTTAGTCATATATAAAAGTAGAGACGATCCTTTTCGAATTTGTAGCAGGTAAGGACTGTAATTTGCAGTAATTCTTTTTAAGCATGACATCTTGCTGAATTAAAGCAGAAAATGCAACCTTCCAGGCTGATATTAATAGTAGAGTGCATGATACATCCTCTCAAAGAGTTACAGCTAAAAATGTACCACCAAACTTCTAATAGGCAAAACACTTGCATTTCTTTTTGTGGAAGTATAAGCTTCTAGGCAGTTCATACACTTGTATTGGTTTTAGCACTCCTTTTTCTTTGATCTAAATTCAGATTATATACATTTTTTCTCTAATAGCTAAACTGTTTTTACTTTAAATATTTATGTATATGCATATAAAGTACAAATAGTTTTTTGTGTATTCAAATATACAGTACAAATACTGTATAAATCTCATGCTTACCTACTGATATGACTAAAGTGCAGTGGAGGAAAACTGGATTTAATTAAATGAAGTTGTAAAAATTCGACATTTGGTTTCCAAACTAAAAATCTTAATGCGGCTGTACCTCTCCAGACAGCCAACCAACTGGTATTAGGTTTATATTGACTTTAACAAAACTTCAACAGGTTTCAGAGATTTGTCTGAACTGCAAATGCTTCAGTTCTGGGGAAGGCTAATGGCAGGGTCACTCTTGCAAACAAGTTAACAGAGGCTCAGGACTGGTCCTCGTTAGCCTGTCAAGTAATGGCTTGGCTGCCTTCACACAGCCCAACAATTGGACTGTTGCAGTGGGATATACAATCACCTTACGTCTGTTCATCTGCTGTGCCACTACTGTTTGGAGTCCAACAGAACACAATGCAAAATTCCCCAGGTTCCAATGAAACTGGCTGCTTTGTACTTCTCTCAGAGCACAGAAAGGAGAGGAGGATGAAATGCTGTATTTTTACAGCATCCCGTTTCCTCTTCTGCTTTTTATAGTCTAGTCTTTTGATAAGACAAAACAAATACCAATGCCAAGCTACACACTGGAAATTCTGAATTTCTCAATATAAAATTGCTTTTGTAACTGCACAACACCGAATCATGGAAGTAAATATCACGTGCTGGTAATAAAATTGTGTAATACCCTTGCCCATTATTGAAAATTTGCCCTCAGAAGTAGATCTGCCATGCTGTTCTCACATATACTAACTATGTAGGCTGTTGTTACTCAGGACATATCTCTGGGCTGATAAAAGTTGATGAAATTCTTGTGATGTTCATCAGGTGCATTCTAATGAGAAGTGCAGATTATGTGGTCTTACAAATACTGTGAAGGCTGCATATCACTGAATGGCAGCAGCATCTTGGTGGCTTTTTTTTCCCCTTTCTTTCATCCCCCCTCCCCAGCTCTACTCATTAATGGTGGGGAAAAGGCTGACTTTGGCCTCAGGTCATTAAGCGGGCCTTTCTACCTTTGTGTTCTCCCTTGGCTTGTTGAGCAGTCAACTCACTTAACTTGTCCATAGAAAATTCTAAATCTGTGAGGTACTTGTTCAGACACCAAGAATAGAAACCTGGCACTTCTGATTTCTTAACATGCTATTGACCTCATTTCACCACACAGTCCTCACTTCTGGGGTTTAAGAATTTCAATTAACTCCTGGCACTTCAGATATTACACTGAGTTACCCGTGGCCTGACTGATGGAGGTTCTGAGCACTTAGAAACTGAGGTAAAATTGGAAATACAAAATAAAACAAAACAAAACACCAAGCTTCAGGACCTTTAGGAACAGGCCTTTGGTGTCTGTGGGTCAGATAGCTATCATCCAAAGCACCAGAGTTCTACGGGCACTTTGAAAGGTCTTACGCATGAAACAGTAACAGCAATGCATCATCATTCACATTCTATACAACCTCAGTTATCAAAACTATCACTCTTTCTGAAGCTGTTGTTTAAATAAACTTTCAATGAAATAAGTGTGCCTCCTGCCAGTTTACCTGTCAAGGCTGACTTTGAGGAAAAGGACCCCAGTCATTTTGTCAGGAAATCAATGTTTGCCTTGGTGAGTCCGTGCTTTACCAGTGTATTGGAGTTGGTTCAAAGGAAGAGAAAAAAAAAATACAGAACAAGATGAATTGTTCATTTGTAAAGGGTAACAAATCCTGGAGTAGTTTCCCCATGTCTGATCATTCCTGTAGCATCTCTGGATTGGTAAAAACCTTTGTTGCTCTTCTTTAGGTCTGCTATTTAGCCAAGCTTGTTTGTATGTTTTGTTCCCTATGACTGTTTTTCTGCTTGTCGCAGTATGAAAAATTAAAGAACTTATTCATCTGTATACATCCTACCAACTATTTTCACATGGCTAGTCCAGTTAATTGCTCCAACAAGAGCAGTCATGCCTGAAGCAGTACAGACTTCAACAGATGCCTTGCACCCTGGCCTTTCTGTACCATTCGTGGCCAATTATTGCCCATGAATTCATTTGTGCATTTGTGTTAGGAAATACTGACATCCCTTTCTTCCCCAGAATTATGTAAATAAGCAAAACTACTTGGAAGCATTTAACTCACTGGAATTTGAAGAGCTCTCAGATCTACTAGAACATGCATGAAGAAAAGCCAAAGAAAAGGGAGAAAGAAACAAAAATGCATAATAGTCATAATGAGAATATTGTCTGTAGGTACATTTTCTCTTTTTAAATCTGGGATTAATCAGGTTATTCCCAGAGATCCAGAATTCCTAAAAAGGCCAATGGTCACAATGGGAGCCAAATTTCCAGGGCAGTTCACATTTCAGATATCAAAATAATGGCATTCCCATTTGTAGAACTGTACAGTTTGATGGAGTCTCCGTCACTTGAAAATGCAGCTGTAAGTATTTTATCTAAATGATAAATCAAAAATTTTTAAAAGGAAAATTTGAGAGTTTATTATAAAATGAGCAACAGGAAAAAAAAATCGTCTCTAGAAAATCATATCTTTGGTGGGATCCATGAGCTTCTCTAGCAGTAACCCATGAGCAAAATTCCCATTGTCAGGTTATTCTAGTTTCCTATGAATCCAAACTCCTTTCGCCATAAATCATTTCTGTGTTGTAGCCGCTATCGATGCTTGATTCCCAGTTTTGCTGAATTCACCCTTTGGAGATGGCTCTTTCTCAGAGATGTCAAAAAAGCTAAACAAAATGTAGACAACTGAATCCAGAGTTAGAGGCAAATAATCTTATTCTAGGTGAAAATAGCTGGGTTGTATTCTACTTGTGGAGGAAATAATGATAGAAGAGAGAAAAAGTGCTGTCATACATAGCTGGTTTTGAAGCTAGGTATTGTATGATTTTCAAGACAGTGCTCAGTAGCTGAACACCAGATACACAGCTCTTAGTACTTTAACAGCTCTACTCCTGCACTGCAGTAGCCCTGGCACATTGACCCTTTTGTTTTTGGAATACTGGATAACTTGGTAGTATTATTTTGCAATGATAGAAAATCACAGAAAATTCAGAAGCTGGAGCTAGATCAGAGTCAGCCATGGAGTTCATATGTAGAAGAGTTCACATGCAGAAGCATGCTGTTAGCAGAAGTATACATTCTGGTTCCTTCTTCTCAAGCCTGCAGGATAGTAGCTGCCATATTACTGGTTGCTGGACTTGTGGACTCAGGGACTTCTAAGTCCCCTGAATGAAACAGCATCAATGCTTGTTGCACATATTATTAGCACTTAATATCTGGCTGTGTTCTTACCTTTGTGAATGATTTTTAGTTTCCCTTGGATGTACAAAATAACTCCAGAGCCTGAATGCACCATCCTAAATTCAAGTAATATCTACCAGAATAGAAATGTAGTTGAAGGGGAAAAAAATATAAAATACCTCCAGATGCAAGTGTCTATTTTCTACAGTTTTTCCTTCACTGTGAGTACACACGTCCAAACTATTTTGCCATCAACATGATGAGAAGAATGAGCATGGCAGAACCTTGCTATTGTTAGTTTAACACAGAAAAAATTCCTTGGAGGAGAAACAGCAGCATCAACTAATTGCTAGGATGGTCCCATTACTTCAGGGGATTCAGAACTAGTCCATGCTTGAGCTAGACCCCTAAGTACATTCACAGTCTTAACAGATCTCACCGTCCTCCCTGGGGGCTTCACTCCCAGCCCACCAGGAAACCCATTTCAGCTGTGCCCTTGTCTCCTTCCCTGCTGCTGCTGCCTGCAGCCCTCACACCCACCCTGAACCTGGCCCATCACTGGTGCTCTGGTCAGCACCTGTCTCTGCTGACCACACTGGCACCCCCCACGACTGCATGTTATGGTGGATGTGGCTGACGCTGGGTTTCTGGCTCCCATCTCTGTGGGATCAGCCAGCTTCGGCAGCTTCCAGATGATAACCTACCTATTTTGTCATTTCAGATGCTAGCTTGAGAATTAATGTGGAATTTTGCTCACTGATCCCTTTAGAAGATACAAAAACTGAGCAATGTAATATCAAGCTATTTTAATTGAGCATCAACATGTCATATTATCAGGTGATTAGCTTGGTGCACCACAGCCTGGAACTTCTGAATATGATATGCATGTAGGTATCAAGCCTCTCATAGATACATAACATTTTTAAATTGGTCATCATTATACAGGTTATATAGTAATAATGAGAATAATAATTGAAAAATTTGCATTACCAACATTTTCACATAAATACATTATTATAATAACTATTTTAATATTAATACAGTGTACTTATCAGATTAAGATTATATCCCCCGTCTGTGGCAAGGTCATCATAATAACAAGTTCTCGTCTTAAATTTCACAAGAAGCATTGCCCTAAGGAAAGAAAAGGTTAAAGGTGTTAGCACTGTGTAAGGATATGAAGTGCGTGTCAGAATTAGTTTTCAAATTAGAAAATTACTAGGAAATGAGATACAACATCTACGTGTTGACTAACAGTTATGGATGAGAATATTCTAATTAGTTGTTTGGAAAAGAAAATTCTCTAGGCAGCGTACTGAGAAGCAGATGAAAACAGAATGTTGCATTCTGGAGAATGACTGTAAATGCCTTTTATTATGTGGAAGCAGAAATGAAGCAAAGTAATGTAAATCTACTTCCTTCTGTTATTCAGAGAGTGACTGGTGTTAAAGATTGAATATTGCTGAATTTCACAAAGAAAAGGAAAAACTGTTAAAAAATAAATCCTCAAAGAATACTTGAAGAACATTATCTTCTTGCTCTTAAGATTAAGGACAAGACTTTCCACTAAGGAACACCGGTGTATCGGTACTGGCATCAGTGATAGTACATTAATTTATAATAGCCAGCTCTTCATGATGTTCTGCAAACAAATACAAATACAGACATCCCACTCATATGCAAGTCTTGCCTGCGCTGTTCCTTACAGACCTACATTCTCATTCAGCAGAGACAGTGAGATCATGTTTGAACAAGAGGTCAGTGGAATTTATGGAAGGGTACGAAAATCTTATTATTACTTATGCACTGCCACATGTATTCTCAGAGACCTTCTGCCCGTGCAGAATAGATTATGAAATCAGAAAACTGTCCCTTATCTCAAAGATCTTCCTGCTTCTGAGCACTGGTGGAGTAGATACTGAACATGTAGTTGATCCATATCTGTAAGTGCTCTTATTAATAGATTATTTAAAAAATATATATTTTCACATGATTTCAAATCATTCAGAAAACAGAGGTGAACCCTGCTTTTTTTTTCTGTACTGAATTTCCTATGCAGACTTGAAAAGCCCTGAAAATCCAAAACATTAAAAGAGACACTATACATGGTGACTGGGTCAGATGAAAAGCTGTTATACATCGTATATATGTGAATAACCAGGTTATTCACAGCTCTGCCTCTCAGCTCTCCCGTGCAAGTCTGCTCTTGCAGACTTGATTTGAGACAAACCACTTAGTTTCCCAAGTGGCAGCACATTTTTCTCAGGCTGGTCTGAGCTTGAGGAAGGCTTTTGCATTCCTTTCAGAAGCTTAGACGGGTGCTTCTTAATGTTTCTCTGTCTTACTCAGAGCCATGGGCTCTTTTAAACTGTGAGCACAGCATGTAGTGAACTTTCTGTTCAGCAAACCCATGGCAAAATGAGGCCTCATTTGGAGTACTGTGTCCAGTTCTGGGCTCCCCAGTACAAAAAAGACAGGGATCTCTTGGAAAGAGTCCAGCGGAGGGCCACTAAGATGGTGAAGGGCCTGGAGCATCACCCCTATGAGGAGAGACTTAGGGAACTGGGTCTGTTTAGCCTTGAGAAAAGAAGGCTGAGAGGGGACTTGATCCAGGTTTATAAATACCTGAGGTGTGGGAGCCATAGTGGTGAGGCTGGTCTCTTTTCAGTAGTGCGTGGGGACAGGACTAGGGGTAATGGAATGAAAGTACAGCATAGGAAGTTCCGCACGAATGTGCGGAAGAACTTCCTTACAGTGAGGGTGATGGAGCACTGGAACAGGCTGCCCAGGGAGGTGGTGGAGTCTCCTTCTCTGGAGATATTTAAGACCCACCTGGACGCCTAGCTGTGCAATGTGGTGTAGGGAGCCTGTTTTGGCAGGGGGGTTGGACTTGATGATCTCTAGAGGTCCCTTCCAACCCCTGCAATTCTGTGGTTCTGTGAAAATACACTTCTGATTTAGACTGTACGTTGTCATCTTCCTCCTAAAAGTGTTTAAGCCAAATAAATAATCTTTAATATCATACATTAGTTGTGTGGCTATCATATCTGTACACATTAGAGATCTCTCTCCCTTGCTTTTACAGTATTTGTCACTATGGCATCAGGGCAAATTTTGCAGAGAATTGTAGGGGTTGGAAGGGACCTCTGGAGATCATCTACTCCAACCCCCTTGCTAAAGTAGGTTCTCTACATTAGGTTGCCCAGGAAAGCATCCAGGCAGGTTTTGACTATCTTAATGTCTTAAATGTTGATAAGGTCCACTCTCAATCTTCTCGAGGCTAAACAGAGCCAGGTTTCTCAGCTTTTCCTCATAAGGGATATACACCAGGCCGCTAATAATCATCTTTGTGGCCCTCTGCTGTACTCTCTCTGGCAGTTCCCTAACTTTCTGTGAACCGAGGATCCTAGAAACAGACACATTAGTCCATGTGATGTCACCAGAGCAGACCAGAGTGGGAGGATCACCACCCTCAACTGGGTAGCTGTGCTCTTTTATCACACCCTGGGATACCATTGGCCTTCTTGGCCACAGGGGCATCCTGCTGGCTCATGATTGCCTGTTGTCTACCAAAGCCTTCAGGTCCTTCTTCTGCCTTCAGAGAGAGCTCCTTTCCAGCAGGTCAGTCCCTACTTGTACTCGTGTTCAGTCATTCCTCCCCAGGTGTAGGTCTCACTTGCCCTCACAGAGCCTCCTATGGTTCCTCTTTGCCCAGTGCTCCAGCCTGTCAGGTCTTGCTGAATGGCAGGACACCTTTCTTGTGTTTCAAATCATTCTGTCCATTCATCCAAGTCACTGAAGGTGTTGAACAAGGCCAGACACAGTACTGACCATGGAGGAGCACCACTTGTTACCTGCCTCCAGCTAGGCTGTGCTGCTGATCACAACCTTCGAGCTCTGCCAGTCACCTCAGTGTCCACTCATCTATCCCACAATTTCTTAGCTTACCTACAAGAATGTTATGGGAGACAGTGTCACTGTCACCAAGGTCTTGCTGAAGTCAAGGTACACAACATCTGCAGCTTTCTCCTCACTGTCCAAGCCCGGCATAACATCACAGAAGACTTTCCAGATGGGTCAAGCATGATTTCTCCTTGGAATCCATGTTGACTACTCTTGATTTCCTTCTTCTTTTCCAATTGGTTGGAGATGGCATCCTCAACTCAGCTTACAGAGGAGGAATGCATTTAGGTACTTTCTTGTTAAAATATGAATAGAATAAAAAAATAAAGTAAGCTTTATGACAAGAAAATATACTGGTTTGGGGCAGGGATAATTTTAATCATTCCATGCTTTCAAGCCTGTTTATATTAAATTTTGTTTTTCTTCATGTGTCTGTATGAGCTGCATGCAGATTTTCCGCTACTTTCTAACAGCGAGGTATGTGACAAGTCATACAACAGTGCATAAATTGATCCAGAAAACTGAAACAAGTGTGTATTAACAAGATTCTCTGACTTGAAGGAATTGTCGTTGAACAAATTTTTCACATATCTATGACTCAAAAAGGTCGATATCTTATAAAGTGTAAACAAGGTACATTCATTTATGACCAATTAATGTTAAAAAAGAATAGTTATCTTCATATACATTTTTTGAGATGTGTCTGAATTCTGAAGTTCTGGGCAAAGGTTGAAGTTTAAATGGAGGGCTGACAACAAGTATCTAAAAGCAAGAATTTTGTTAAGACTTTCTAGACTTACCTGTTCTTGTCAAAAATAATACCTAAATTTCCAGAAATAATAATGTATATATTTTTTTTTCCTGAAAGGAGTTATAAGTGGAAAGATGTGAATAGAGATTCTTACTCATTCTTTGATCCAATATTTGATTTGTAAGATTTTGAAAATATTGATAACTTTTTCTTATTAAAGGATGATATTTTAACTTATATATTTTCACAAACATATTTTGTGAAAAATATTATCCTTACGGTAGAAGGAAAAGAAAGACACAAATTATTTAAAAGATAGAATCAAAAGCTAAAATGTAGAAAAAAATATTACAGGGATATTTATAACTGCACACAGTATTACACTTCATTTGAAGCTATAAACTATGCAGAAGTAAGCGGTTCTTTTTCTGGATGTAACTGATGTTTTGTGTCATAAAAGCCTCTAATCTTTATTAAAAGGAATTTATTATTATTATTATTATTTGTAAATAAAAAATATTTTTAAAAAAACATTAGGCAAACTTAGATATGAGGCCTTCAGAAATTCAGTTGATTTCGATGAAGAGTCACAAATAGAGTGTCTGTTAGATTGTGTGCTAATTTTCTGTTTACTTCCCTAGTTTCTTATCTTTACAGTTTTGGGGAAAATATTTATTTTTAAAGATAATCCCTTTCCTCATTAAATGGCACTCAGAATATCAGATCATGCCAAAATGAAAGCTAATTGGAAAAAGCTGTGGGATTCCCTGGCGTTTCCTTATTGCATTTCAGCCATTCTGTTCTGTGGGAGGTACTCAAAAGATGCCTGTGATGCAACACTGCACTTGTTGAGGTTTCAGATCAAGCTCCTAATGAGCCAATAAATTTCTGTTGCAATGAGCTGTGTGTTAGGTTTCAGAAATGGTACAGTCTCATGTCAGCCTAGGCAGAGGATTAGTTCCTCAGCTTTTTAACAGAGCTGGTTATATTGCATGGAACATTGCCTCGGTGCTGCTTTACACTTGGTCCAGGTAGAAACACCCACAGCATCTTTGAAAACTGGGTATACACACTTGAATTTTGCATTTTGAATTTCAGTTGCAAATTTGGGCCAAGACAAAAGTTTAAATAGTTGCTGAGTTATGTACATATTTAAGGAAAAAAGCAACAGAGGATCATTCTCACTTCTCCATTTGAAATGCTGACCTTAGGGTACTGGAAAACAAGGAATAGTTTTAAGAAGCATTTGCAAGTAGAATGGCAAACTGTGTTCCATCTCAGCAGCCACCATGTGATCCTGGAGGTCCACTGTTACAGGGTCTGATTAAGTATGAATTTACAGTGTCCGCTATATTGCATTCCAACAAGTTGTTTACTCTGGCTCCACACTGTATCACGCTCTTTCCTCTTAGCTTCATTCTTCATGCAAATTAAAGTTGTCTTTAGTGCTCTGCTGTGGTTCAAGACTGTAAATTCAGAGTGTAAACTGCCACACACTGACTTCTTCATGATGGCAAGCCCTTAGGCTTCTGGCAAAATAATTGGCTATCACACCAAGTATTTGAAACTTCTTTAAATGTGATTTGAAAGCTTATGAAAAAAATCTCAGAATAACACTTGAAAGATTAGAGAACATTATTTTTAACTTTTCTGAGATGACAGAACAATTCAAAGTTTTATAGAATAGCATTTTTTCATTAACATTTTGTGTGTCATTGACAGCGATTGCAAGCAAACAAGAATGTTGATGTCTAGTAAATCCTTTTGACCACTACAAAATAATCTGCAGCTTGAATGGCACTTATTATTAAGTTCCTGTTTATTTCTACCATTGAACTCGGTAGGAACTGTGTATATCCCTTCTTTTTGGACTGAAGGTCTTATGCCATTAATTTTTGCTAGATTCTCTCAATAAGCACGAATAGAACACAAAGGTGGAAGAAGGCCGTTCTGCCACTGTAAATCTTTTGATATGATATTTATTCTGAAAAAACTCCCATTCTATTTCATACAATGCTAATAAGAATCCACACTGGCTGCAAAATCCTTGGGAAGATGATAAGGGAGGCTCATATTATTTCAGAACTTCACCCGTAGTGGCTGAGTACTTGAAGGAACAAAAGATTTCTTCCCAGTTTCATGTTGTTTTGTGCAAAGTGTAAGTTCAGAATATTGTATGTTCTTCAGCACCTCATCTACCTGAAGTTCTGGAATAAGTGCAGCTCTTTGCAGTCTGAAGTCTCTGTTAACAACTAGACCCACTGGTTTCTTGCAGTCTTCTGCCATCACAGAAATATATGGACAGTGAACTAAGGCCTTTTGCTATGGCAACAGTGGGTTGACTGTCAGATTGTATATTTCTTAAATACCACATGAAATGCAGCTCTTCAGCATTTTTATCAGAACACTCAGGAAAAGCAACTAAAAATGGAATAAATAGAAAATCTGTTCTCTTGTGGAGTTTTAGCCACAGTCCAGAAAGCAGGTTTTGTTTGCTACTATAGAAAGTCCTTCATGATTTACACATGCAGAACACGGTGTTAGGGTATTTGCATAGTGAAGTGGGGAAATACGATATTGAGTTTTTGAGAAAATACAGCTGTTTTTATTATTGTAATTTTATAGCACTCTAAAATGTGACCAGCAGGGAAATGGAGGGGATTGGCCTCCCTCTGCTCTGCCTGTCTGAGACCCCACTTGTATTACTACATCCAGGTCTGGGACCCTCAGCACAAGAAGAATGCAGAGCTGTTGGAGGGGATCCAGAGGAGGGCAACAACATTGATCAGAGCGTTGGAGCACCTCTGCAATGAAGAAAGACTGAGGTAGCTGGGGTTGTTCAGATTGGAGAAAATAAGATGGTAGGGAGACCTCACTGTGGCTTTCCAGTTCTTGAGGGGAGCGTGTAATCACGAGGCAGACTGACTTTTTACATGGTCTGATAGTGATAGGACAAAGGAGAGAAGCCCTTGTACAGAGAAGCTGTGAATGCCCCATACCTGGGGGTGCACAAGTCCTGACTGGATGGGGGCTACGCAGCCTGACTCAGTAGATGGCAGCCCTGCTTGTGTCAGGGGGTTGGAGCTGTGTGGTCTTTAAGTTCCCTTGCAACCTAAACATAATTCTATGCAATTATGTTTTATTTGGAAGAATGCAGTATTTTCATGAGATGTTAACAGCCATTTTCTAGTGGGGAAAAAAAAAAACACCCAAAAAAATAAACAAAAAATACTTCTCTGTTTTACATGTGTTCCATTTGTTAAGTCTTTTTAGTTAACATGTGTTATTTTGTTGCCATGCGATGATTTTAACACAGGAATACTTACAGTTTGAAATTTCAATTTTTATTTATATTTTTAATCCAAATATGAAAACATTTATCTTAGTTAATTTTAAAAGGAAGATATTTATACTCATTGATCCTAGATTTGAATAGCAATAATTTAAACCATTTCCCATAAACTCTTGTCTTCACTTTTCCATAGGTGATCAAAACGAAACATCTCCTGGTTGAGTTTTTGCATATCTGTGAAATAGCTCTGCTCTGTAAAGAACTAATCAAGCAATTTAAACTGCTGTACACCCAGTTTATGAGCATGCTTGTCTTCATAGAATTGCTTCACCTTCCTGTTCATTTGCCAGGAGACCAATGATTTGTAGCCTTTACTTTAACCTATCTTGTGGTTTGCTTTCACTTCTGAACTAGCAGGCAACAATATACTTTTAACACTCACATACATGAATGAAAACAGTTGCAGTAACAGCAGAAATGGGTACAGTTAGCACAGATAGTTGCTGAGTATGTGGATGAGTGCTTGACCAAGAAGTCCTAATGATCTTCTAATTGCCTCAGAGCTCTCCTGGGTACAGGATTTCTATTAATGGTTAAGAACAAAGAAATTCCATGATGTCTCTTTGTTAAATACCAGTGGAATCCTAATCAGGGAAGCAAGCAATACTACTTGATAAAAAAAACCTATATAATGTGTTTTTGATGGAAATCTCTTTTCTTTATTCCTCAGGCACTGTCTGCCACTGGCTGAAAGAAGGCATTGTAAGATGAAAAGGTTGTGCAGCCAAAACCTCCCCCTGAAGATGTTTTGAAAAATGAGGCTGCATCTGCAATGTCACCATTTGTAACAAACAAACAAACAAAATCAACAATAAAAAAAAACCCTCTGAGTACCTTATTAAAATGTGTTTTTGCAGAGCAGTGGAGAAACTCGTATTTTGTAGGAGTGACTTAATGCTACCTGAGGTCTATCAGACCAAAAGCTTAGGAATAAGGGAGATAAAGAAGAGCTTGATGAGAGCAAACATTTATTTTGACTCTAAGAACCGTACAGTTGTGCAGCTTTTATCTTATAACTGCACAGCATAGAAGAGAACACTGTACATTGAACAGTTTTGCTTTGCTACTTCTGTCTGTGAAACATCACATCAGTGCAATGTATAAAAAAATCCAAAACATTATTAAAATAACTTCCATGGAAAGGGTAGGTTAAAAATGTAGTTTGAAGATAGATAGGGAAATGATTACTTGCATTTTCAATTCAGAACATTTTGAAGTATGCTTTCAGAAAGACTTTTCCTCATATGAGACAGTAAAAAGCCATGACAAGTAGAAATTAATAATAGTCAAAGCAGTAGAAGCCATACTGAGTTTTATGTCAGAACTGCAGGATAAAGAAGCATATTATATGTTATCTATAGTAGGGACAAATCTTGAAGCCATTTAACTTCTCTGTGCGGTCTTCATTCTGAATCTGTTACATGCAGCATTGCACACAGGAGGCCTAGAAGGTTAAGAAGCAAGGTAGCACAGCAATGCTTTGCATTTAGTCATACTTGTTTTCCTGACATAAGCAAATTCAAACTACTCTTGTGAACAATTTTAAGAGCAGAGACTTGGGAGATGTATTGGTCTCTGCTGTGGCTACACATCATCATCAATGTTGTTACCTTAGTTACAGCTACAAAAATCCTTGGTGTGGATAGTGTTTGAACCAGAATTAATCCTCTTGACTTTATTGGTAGCTGAAGAAAGCATAGTTTTACCTGTAGTCTGATTATTTTGTGTGCTAACAGCTGTATTTCAAGGTATGACAGATGTGAACCAGTTCATCAGCCTTAAGGAAAAAATTATATATATATATAATTATACGTAATTTTATATATATTATATATATGTCTCTTTAAAGATCACATCAGAAACAATACACATAATTATCAAACACAAATACCAAGGAGGTTGCATTAATGTAGAAATAACAGAGAGTGTTTTACTGTTTCTTGTCATTTTACATGGGTGTTTTCAGGATGTGAATCAGCACTGGCATCTTCACTCTGGAACAATGCTGATGCTTAAGCTGACTGTATCTAGGTATGCATCAAAAGTGGGGTAGCAGCAGGACAAAGGCATTGTTCCCCTCTGCTCTGCCCTTGTGAAGACCCACACATTTGAATTACTGCACCCAGACCTGGGGCCCTCAGTACAACAAAGATGCAGATCTGCTAGAGTGGGTCCAGAGGAGGGCCAGTAAGATGATCAGAGGGCTGGAGCACCTCTCCTATGAGGAAAGGTGAGGGAACTGGGCTTGTTCAGACTGATATAAGAAGTCTCCAGGGAGATCTTGTGGCCTTCTGGTACTTGAGAGGAGCTTATCAACAGGAAGGAGACTGACTTTTTACATGATATGATGGTGATAGCTTAAGGGGGAACAGTTTCCAACTAAAAGAGGAAAGATTTAGATTTGATGTTAGGGCAGAAATTTTTCACTCAGAGAGTGGAGAGCCACTGGCACAGGCTGACTAGTGAAGCTGTGGTCTTCCCCATCTTCCCCAGAGATGCACAAATCCAGGTTGGATGGTGCCCTGGGCAACCTATCTTGTGGTGGGCAACCAGCCCATAGCAAGGGTTGGAGCTGTGTGGTTTTTAAAGTCCTTTCCAATCTAAGCAATTCTGTGATTCTGTGATTCAAAAATGAGTTATACTCATAGACTGATCTGAATCAACCCCATCTACAAAACTGATCACTCTGAAGAAGAGCAACATTCCTATTTTCTAGAGGTAAGTACAAAAGTTATAGTCTTGTACAGGTGGCAGAGGATCACAAAGTGCAGCTGCCACAACCTTAATGCTGGGTACAGCAGCCAGGTGTAATATAAGCTTTTCTTTACATTGAAAGAAAAGACACCCCTGCATTTGCCAGTCTTTTACAAAAATGCAGCTGCTTGGCATATAATGAGTAATAGGCAAGTATAGCAGTTTTTTATTTCTTCTTTAGCCGCTATGATATACTATAGTTCACTTTGCAAATGGTAGGTACCTCAAATCTCAAAAATCTATGTTGCAGAGGATATTTTGTGACCCTCTAAAGAACTTTAAGCAGGTACTAGCTATCTTTCTTTTCATTAAAGGTCACACACTCACAGGTGTTGTAGCTAAGTGCCTCATGTAATGAATTCAGTCTAGCATCTCTCTGAGGAGGGACAAGTACTGTAACACCAATAAATTTATCACAATAGTCAAGGCTACAGATGAGATCTAGATTAGATTAAAAGAAAAATATTCTCCACTCTCTTGCATCTTGCTGTGAGATTTGAATTTACAAGTTTATGAACTCTTTCGGTGTGCCTTGGCTGTAAAAATGTAATTGTGAATGAAAAACCGATTTGCAGAACATGCAGCCATATATCAAAAGTTGCACCATGACTACAGATTGCATACTAGTGCACTAAGTTTGTGTTTTTACATAAATTTTCTCACATTCTGATTTGTGAGCCAGCCCTGGTTGAAGCCCAGTTTTCCAGTTGACCTTTCCATTTGCCTATTCTGAAAAAGAGCTACAAGTAGCATCACATTTTCATATTTCTATCAAGACATCAATACCCAATAAAACAGGCTGAACTCACACAATGTGTTTGCATGTGCACAATAGCACAGTTTTGACTTCAGCAGTTTTGACATCAGCAGTTTTGATCCCAGGACCCACACAAAAGCAGAGGGAGAATAGAATGTAAGAAAGAAGAAATCAGATTTATCTTGTTTATTACTTTTAGCTTTATGGAAAACCTATATGAAGGGTACTCACCTCTGAAGTTTTACATGAAAATGTAAGGAACTCACTGTTTATGAAGGCAGTTTTTCATAGTTTTCATTTCGTCCTGCTTTGTTCAACCTTCTAATGCATGCCTCCACCAGTCTTTACCTAAGATTCTTTACCTTCTTTTCTATCTAAAATAATAAGAGGTTGAGCTTCTATGAAGTACTATTAATTTGGAAGCATCTGTAGAAACACCTACGTCTATCATTTTAACAATTTCTCTCTCACTTTTAAAGTATTTGAGCTCTTTCTATATTTGTGTGTGAGCACTTCTTACGAAAAATCTACTGACTCATAATTAAATGCTGCTTTTCTAAGCCTATCAAGCTGCGTAAAGATGATCCTGAGTGTCTCATGTAAGAGAACAAGTGCAATCTTTACCATGCTTTCTGACCATCTTTTGTTCTATTAAAAAGAACAGAATTGTATTGCATTTCATTCCTCACAGCACTTGCGTTTTGCTAAAGAATTGAAATCTTAGCCAGTTTACCTTCACAGCCACTCTTCAGGTTGCCAGTTGAGGTATAAAGAGTAATGTTACAAAAAGATTGCAGCAAGGAATGAATTTAACTGAAGTTTACACCTTGTTTCTTCTAAGTAAACAGCACTAAAATGGGCCAACAATATATTTTTGTTGGTCATGCGGAGCACAGTGGATTCTGCCTAAGAAGAATTACAGGAATTGCAAAATTCACTTGTAATTTGCTTGTTTCTGTTTGGTGGATGTTGACTTCTACTGCAAGATGCAGAATAAGAAGTGATCAAACTGAATCACAGTGTGGTAGAAATTAATTCGTATGCTGAGAATTTCATGGTAACCTCAGGAGGGTAGTCCAAACCAGACGTTTCACCACTCTTGCATGCTTACATCCCATTACGACTGTCTTAAAGGATCTGATAGTCACTGAAATTTTCAGCTGCATGGAAATAATAGACAAAACCAAAAGAAGGCTGGAAACCTTATGCAAAATTACAAAAACATGCTAGGAAAATATGCAGTAAACACTGACACTGCAGTCCTAATGACATCAAGGCAATGGATCTACACCATTTTTACTGGTTCATTGTGCATCTCCCTAGATGCATACAGGCACATAAGTCTTCTTTGTTTTTTGAAGCATGACTATGCAAAGAATAATGTCTGTGAACAAGAATGCTAAAATTTGCCCATCTTGCAATGGCAGTTGTGTCATTTTGGATCTCTGCTTAGCACAGATAATTAATTCTTACTTCTGCTACCTTACAAGAATGTCTTAACACAACCACAGTTCTTAAAATGATATGTGGTTCAAGACTTGAGTTTTAAAGCTCCAGTGCATCTTTTATTATAACCTCTGGAATAAGAAATATAGGCACTGAACAGCTTTGCTGTTTACATTTATGGAAACAGGCCTTTGAATGCAGTAAAATGCACTTTTGTTCTATAAGTAATGATTAATTAATTAATGATTAATTATTAGGACAATATTCACAAGAAAGTATTTAAAGAAACAGTATTTCATCATAAGTGAATATTTGTGCGCCATTTTCTAAGGTGATGATTTGGTACTGAATGTATCTCATTAAGAACAAAGAATTTTTCTTTCTCTTTAAAGTTTATAAGATTTTATGCCTCTCAAACTAGCAGTGAATCTTGCAAGATTTTATGCAAGTCTGCATGTTCAGTTGACTGTTTGTATGAGGAGTAACACAGTGTGGTCTTCTGAGCTACAGCTTTTTGGATGATGATGTGGCAGACTGATCTTTCATGTGAATCACTGGAAAAAAAAGTATCACAAAGCATACATTACTGCAAGAATTAATTTATAAATGAGAATAAATTAATTACATAATTGTAGTCCATCAGCAGTATCCCTAGAAAATTAAGTATTTAAGAATTCTATCTTTATTTTGCAGATGAGAAAATGGAGATGTTCGTTTTTACTTTTCTCCTCGAGCTGCAAATTATGGTGCATATATCAGGGTTCTTAGGCTAATTGTACTTTTGATCTATTCTGACTGCCTGAGGATATGTTTGGAGATCGATACCAGTTAGCCCATTTAGCCTGGCTTACCTTCATTACATGCACTTTTCTTCCAGAAGCAAATAGAGAAATAGATTAATGGAAAATATTCCTGAAGCACAATATTATTTAACAAGAACAAAAGAACCTGAGCAAGAATGAGGAAACAGTCCATGCAAATATCTAAACTTATCCAGTGTCTTGGATGCAGCCTTCTTTCCACTGCCTACAAACTTGTCATCCTGAAATTGTTTGGGCATTTTTATCATTAACAGTTTTTCTTCAGTTTAAATGCTCAGTGAAATGATAATTGTATTCAGACATGGTCTCATCAACTATCATATTGCTATAGTATGTGACAGCTATATAAACGTTAGCAGGAATACCCATACAAAATTTGGGTTTGCCAGTTATCTCATCCAGAGATTCAGCTGTCTAACGAAGTGCTTTGTCTGTGTTTGAGCTGGATATAGAAGGCGACGAGGTCTATTTTTAAGAGGACAACACTTTCACACTGGATTTTTATCCTGTAAGATTTCAGCAATAGTTTGTATTTGAGGAAGAATTTCAACTTTCAGCAAATACAATGTATGTCTACCTTCTGTGCTCTATTAATTTCACATCAGATTATTAAAAAAAAAAAAAAAAAAAAAGCTTGAAAGAAAACATTTTACCTTTTAACAATAACAAAAATGACCTGCTTATCAGATACAGAGGAACCAGAAAGCAGAGAAATAGACTTGCAAATAAGCAATTTTACATAGAGTAGCTAATTAGAAGAATAATAGTCCTTTTCACATTGAGGAAGAGATTAGCATGTAAGCAATTCAGACAGAATTTCCTTATGCAAAGTGTAATTAAATTAGAACTTTCAATGATATTAGGCTTTTAAACTTTCTCAAAGCAAAAGCCCTAAACAAGTACAGCACTGCACACATACCGCTCGTATCACCACGAGGTATTTTGTAGCTACAAGATTTTAAACAGATGCTTTGAAGTATCCAGTTATTGTATAACAACAATAGAAGTGATAAATCTGAACACCATGTAGCAGTGCAGAGAAAAGTTGTGTTTATGGTAGAACAGCTCAGGAAATATGAACTGATTTGGGTCTTGAGGCAGAGGAATTAGTCATGCTCTGTCCTTCCTGCTGTTGACACAGATTGATACTGATTTGTCACTGATAAGTTGAGGATAATGTGTTGGTCAACACAAGCACTGACCAGGTGCAATCCTGGGGGTAGTAAAAGTGGATGCAGATGTCAACTGACTAGCAAATATCATACAGTAAATATTTTCAGGTTGTAAAAGAGTGGATTAAGTAGGAAGGCACTGAAAGGAGAAGGACAAACCAGATATTGTCATCTATCGTGGCATTGAACCTGAGACAAAACCTAATGGATGTGACATCTGTCACCTTACCATTGTACACAAAATGGGGGCACAGTGGCTAGAAAGCCGGTATAGACATATTTAATTGATGATTTAGGGTGGTGGATTTTTTTTGGTTTTTATGTTACTATCTGTAACTGCTCCCACTTCTTGGTGTTTTTGTAATTTTCACCTTGCTGGAATGTTTGCAGTTCATACATTCACATTCACACAGAAGACATACTATGCACCCAATTATGAATTAGCACAGCAGTGTTAAACAGTTTCAGATTCTTCCTTCCATTTTAAATTCATTATAGCTGCCCAGACTCAAGACTTGTTATTATTAAAACGTACATCACAGGCGTTTAAACCTAGATATGTCCTTTTGAATTTTACAAAACTGCTTCCAACATTATGAGCAGAAAAAGCTTTTGTTTAAAAAGAAAAATTCAAAGAACTGACAGATTATATAACTCTGTGTTCTCTCCCTGCTTCAAAAAGTAGTTTCTTTTCATGGGGATCAAATACCCATCTTTAGCTAGTTAAGAAATAATCTGTAAAATTGAATATGTTTGCCTTTATGCTAGAACTGTACTTGCTTTACTGAAGGAAGCATCTTGCTTCAAGCAGATGAGCGATGTTTATTTTGATTTTTGTTTTCATCGTTTTGTTTTGGACAGCCCATGCTTTAATTGGTTTTCTACAAAGTTTACATTCATTTCCTTTAAGTCAAGATTTTCTTCAAAATATCAGTGATTCACTCTTGATTCTCCTACAAACCTCAACAGTCCTATTCTTTCCTGGTTATTATTCTTAGTATGATAGCTAAAAATAGCTCTACAGATGGAAAAAAAAATCTATGCTTCATAGTCAAGAAGCTTCTCCAAGGGAAGAGAGAAGCCTCAGCAAGGGTACTTCTTTTACCTTTTTATTAAAATCTGGAGGAAGCACATATAAATCAAGCAGTAAGATAAAATTAGCAAAATATGGAGCAAGTTAAGAGTGTCAGACAGCATTATAGATTGAACTCATTGCAACCACTACCAATGGACCGTCATGGAAGAACAGATTAATGCATTTTCTACTTCTGCAATTTAATTAAAGGACATCTCAGTCAAAACCAGGGAACACTGTCATTTCAGCTGTCTTAATGCTGAATGAGAATAGATTAAATTTGTTAGCTACATCAATAAATGTAGGTTAGGCATTCAGTTCAAGTGTTTTCCTATTGCCAGAAGGATCGCAGTAATGCAGGAACTCGCAGGAAAATCTGACTGCTCACACGGACTTGCACATGATGGAATCCTTTGCTACTGTTTTGTTTTACCATTCCTCAGTCCCACATTCATCAAACTAAGTTTAGGCATTTCATGTGCAAAGGTCTGGCTTCCTGCATTGTATCAGGACTTAAACTCCACTTGTTGGACGGAAGTGTTGACACTGATTGTCTCAGGTTTGAAATTAGGCCCCCTAACTGGAAATAGAAACATACAGGTTTGCAGTTATACAATGCAAAGGAACTATTAAACTACTAAAATAGAACAGTTTTAATCAGTTACTTTTCTTCTCTGACATACTCAGATAACTGCCAAATAACTCTAAGAGTGACAAGAACCTCCCCTGCAGCAACAGGCTGAGAGAGCAGGAGCTCTTCAGCATGGAGAAGGGAAGGCTCTGGGGGACCATTAAAGAAGCCTTCCAGTATCTGAAGGGAGCCTACAGGAAAGCTGGAAAAGGACTATTTATAAGGGCATGTAGCAACAGGGTGAGGGGAAATAGCTTTAAACTGGAAGAGGTAGATTTAGACTGGATATTAGGAAGAAATTCTTCACTGTGAGGTTGATGGGACACTGGAACAGGTTGCCCAGTGAGGCTGCGGATTCCCCCTCCCTGGAAACATTCAAGGCTATGCTGGATAGGGCTGTGAGCAACCTGGTCTAGAGGGAGGTGTCTCTGCCTATAGCAGGAGGTTGGAATGGGATGATCTTAAAGGTCCCTTCCAACCCAAATCATTCTATAGTTCTATCATCTGCATCTATTTAGGTTATGGTTCTATGGTTTTTACACTTCCTCCACTCAGATGGAGCCATCCCCTTATTCTGTACTACCATGAGTGCTTTGCGTTAGCCTACTTCAGAAAAACCATGGTGGTTGTTTATCCTGCTGTCAGTTTTAAGTCCGATGTCTAAACATAAACAAACGGCTTTGTCCCCCAAAAACAAGAAACCAACAAAACACTCATTGTTTCATTACTTTATTAGAATTACTTGATTAATAGAAATACAGATTGCATTTTCCTTCAAATTAACTGAATAAATACATGTTGTTCCAGAAGTTCAAGTTTTGATTATTTGTATTTATCTTTTGCAACAATGAAAGTCCTTGAATTCATGGGGCAGGAATCTTACTGGAATAACACGCTATTTTAATATTCATTGGCAGTATTTGTTGCAAAAACACAGTAGCTAATGTGTATATTGTAAATGCAATTTATAAATTATTGCACAAACATAAATACTTACGGTTAATGTAGCTTTACTTAGCCAAGTGTCTTATTCATAAGAACAGATTATGTTGTGCCTTTATTCAAACAGAGAGTAGCAGCTATACATGTGAACTTCCTTTCAATACAGTGTTTTCAAATACATAAATGTATGCTTCTTAAAGAGTAATGTTGTAAGTGAATGTATGTAAAGAATATCAGCTCTGTCAGCCTATGGAATCAGAGCTGTTTTCCCTTAAAGCATCTTAAAGCCCTCATTTCTGGTTCATGAGGACCACTTGCAGCTTTCTGTAGAATACTGCACTTCCACAGTCCTCCAACTGAAGTTTTAGATGAGATATCTGCCTGCCTATTCTGTGCAAATGGTATGGTCTCAAAATGCTCTCCTTTCAGTGACAATATCATGATTTTGAACTTTTTATGTTGCACGTGCATGTTCTTTTCACAAATGTTTCTAAGTCTTTGACCTGTTTCATTTATTGTTTAAATCACTTAAACTAATTAGTTGCATGAATTTGAGTTTTAAATCTCCTGTCCTTTGGTACTCCAGAAAACATGGAAAGATCTGGTATATTTTCTGTAATCTTACAGAAGTATCTGTTCTTTTTAAGGTGGCCAACCACATTGCACCTAATTACAAATTAAGCTAAAGAGTAGTTGTGGTGATGTGCTGAAACAAATTATTCAGTTAAACCAGTATTCACAATCCAACACAAATTTCTGTACATAGTGAAGTGGTAACACCATCTGCTTAGTTGAGAGGGTATTTCTGCTGTGTTTTAATTTCATGTTTTCAAAAATATAAATGTTAGTTCCTCAAAAGAAGTGCATTCCTTTTAGGTTTAAATTCTTGTGCTTTTACGTGTGAGAATAAAATATGAGCAAAACATGGAAAAGGTGTTCAGGAAGGTTCAGGAAGGCAAAACATGACTTTACTGAAGTGCTGTGGTAGCCATAATCACATAAAAAGATTCTTAATTGTACATAAGCCAACTTCCATTTAATTGATTTAATATACAGTGTAGCTGTTAGAAATGCAAAATGATTTCTGATGGCCAGGTTAAAATGAGAATACTAGAAAAGAAAGTCATGTTAATTTCAGAACTAATTGTCTGACATAGGAATACTTACCTCAGCTTGCACTGTTAGCATGTTTGTCCTTGCCTAAATGTTTAATAAAAGTAATACCTCTGATTTTTCTAATCTCAGATTTTTCTTGCACTTTTCCATCCAAAGATTAGAATCATAGAATAATAGAATCATAGAATGGTATGTGTTGGAACCTCATGAACCACTAAGTTCCAACCCCGCTTCCACAGGCAGGACTGCCAACCCGTAGAACAAGCACTAGATCAGATTGCGTAGGGCCCCATTCAGCCTTGCCTTAACACCTCCAGTAATGGGGCATCCACAATCTCTCTGGGCAGCATGTGCCAGCACCTCACCACTCTCTCAGTAAAAAGCTTCCTGCCAAGCTCTAATCTTAATCTCCCTTCCTTTAGTTTAAAACCATTGTCCCTTGTAATGTCACTGTTCACCCATTTAAAAAGTTGATTTCCCTCATGTTTATAAACTCCCTTTAAATAGTGGAAGGCTGCAATGAGGTCTACCTGCAGCCTTCTCTCTTCCAGGCTGAGCAAGTCCATCTTTTTCAGGCAGTCCTTTACAATACAGGTTCTCTAGCCCTTGGATTATCCTCATGTCTCTCCTCTAGACCCTCTCCAACAACTCTACATCTTTCCTGTGTTGGGGGTGCCTGCCCTGGTCACAGTACTATAGTGGGGGCCTCATGAGGGCAGAGTAGAGAGGGACAACCACCAGCTCTTTTCTGATAGAAACCAGAATATAGTTCATATTCTGAGAAGCCTTAAGTCCTTCTCAGCAGGGCTGCTCTCAGGGATTTATTTTCCTAGTCTGTATACTTTGACCCAACCACAAAACCTTGCACTTTGCTTTGTTGAAACCCATGAGCTTCACAAAGCTCCAGCTTTCAAGTTTACCAAGGTCCCTCTGGATGGCATCCCTTCCTTCTGCAGTATCAACTGCACTGCCCAGCTTGATGTCATTGGCAAACTTGCTGAGGATGCACTCAGTCCCACTACCATCATTAGCATGTTATAATAGAGCAACAAAGAATAAAATAACAGCTCAATCTTTTCCCTCAAATATTTGCTGAGTGTAACCAGCTTTTGAGCTTTTGCATGTCTTCAAGCGAGATTCCAGTACCTCTTTGGGAAACCTGGGTCACTGTTTGGTCATTTGTACAATGAAGTGTTTCCTGAAGCTCAAAGAAAATGTTCTGTGTTCCACTTTGTTCCTGTTTCATTCTGTCCTGCTTCCTTCCCACCTTTTGTAACTTAATATCTGGGGTCCTGAAAATGCAAAGTGCTGCTGCTGACTTGAACAGGATTACTCCTGATGAATAAGGGTGTAAATGTATAATTAGGATATATGCTGATGACCCTATCAAATTCAAATCAAGGAGTGGTACTTACATAATAGAAAGTGCTAGATGCCACTGCAACAATATGTATCAGTCTTTTCATTTATATTATGAATTATTATCATATATTGCACTCTACTTAATCTTCTGCCCAAAGCAGTTTTTCTAGTGAGAGTTTTAGTAGATAATTCATCTCATTGTGGCTTTCTTTGCTCCTTCAACAGACCCAGTTTAGCCTCAATTTATCATTAAAACTCTGTCTAAAGCAGTTTATTTCTGGTACAATCATCAAATTTCAAGGCCCATTGTGTTTATTATGTACAATATTAAACCACATAGTTCCGTGCTCAAGATGACAATCAACTCTGATGATGGAACTTTTCAATGCTGTGCTTCAGGGATGTTTTTAAATACACATTTTCATCATATGGCTATTTCCTGGTGGGACCTTCATTATTTGAGGGTAATTGCAGATACACAGGGAACAAAATTCAGTCATTTTGAGGGCCAATCCTGTTTGAATACAATTGGGTGGTATTTTTAGATACCTTTTCTATGGCTGACTAATAAATTGCTGTTGGTCATAACACCATCATTTACTAACCAAAATTCCTTAATTTTTGAAGAATATGATTTATTTGTACAGGCGATAACTTTGTACAGTGATAACTTATTCCTAAGTTTATTTTAATAGCAAGCATACAGTGATACAGTCTTGCTTAAAATTTGGTTCTCTTAATCTTATACAAACCTCTTCCATGGAAACTGTTACAAAGAGTACATTAACACTATTACATAGACCAAATCCTCAGCTGCAAAACACTGTTTTTCAACATAGTACTAATATTAGCCATGGGTTTTCCCCAGCGATGCACAGGAGCCTGCATGCCATGCTCTCTGTTGATACTGCTGAAATGCAGCACCCAGCCCTCACTGTGCTGAAATTCACTGGTCGGTCTTCACAAACATTCAGCAACTGTCAATGGGTGCCATTTTTAATTCATGGAGAAGTTCAGTTCCATAACTTTGCTCCATTTACATCCCATGCCAGATGCCATTCTGCCAGACTGCCCCTCTGCAGCATTCAGTCACAAAATGCAATGGAATATTGGTGGGGGTTTAACCTGTTCTGCCATACCATCAACAATCCCCTATGACATCACGGGCCAACAAGATAAAATAGGAGATGTTACTTTCAGAACAGTCCTCATATGTCTGCCATACTAATAGATCTTGCTGAATTTAGCTAGCTCTTATTTCATTATGTAGATATGCTTTAATTTATTGGTACTCTTGTTGAATAAATGAATTAATTAGGGTCTGTCATCAAACATTTAAAGCTCTGGAATTTGAAGGGAAAAATTGTTTTGAATGTTTATCCTTACATACTTACACCCAGTCACTGAGCATTACCTCTAGTATGAAGGCAGAGATCAAGCCTTTGGTTTACTTAATGCCACCAATGTCCATATGAACTATAAGATCCTGGGAAGTGCTCTCAGATGGCACCTGGAAGATGAGGTTTGGTGCAAAACTGGTGGCTGGGGGGTGGCACACAGAGAGCTCACACTGGGTTTGCAGTGGCAGAGAGGCCATGCTGGCATGCTTTGGTGCTGCTCATCATGGGAGGAATGCTTCAGTTTCCCTCTCCGGCCTCCATCTGGGACGAACTGACCAGACCTATTGTTTATGAGGTGAACTGACAGAGCAAATTTATTTTCATCAAAATGAGCTGCAGGCTTGTTAAACATTTCTAGGGAGGCATGCAATGCTTGATAGTTTTGTATCCAAAGTAGGTCTCACTACACCTGGCTAGCAGCAGTTTCGCCATTTAAGCATGCAAAATTGATAGACTGGCATCACTGTCACAGACCATAGAGTTTTTTAAGTTGTCACTGACTGATTCTGTCCCTGGCTTTAGGAAGTGACTGGAATAGCAGAGCTACATGCAAACAATTGCAGATTCCCACTTCAGACAGCTGCAGTTAGCCATACCTGACGTGTCATTGCAGATGACTTTTGACACACGGCCTGCATTTTTGCTGAAATGCAACTTTTGCATCTTGGGCTCCAGATGCTATGAACTGTGTCAGCAGCTTTGCAAGAGTTCAGTTTTTAATGTAATACGTATAAATGGAGTAAAGAAAATTGTTGTGTGTTTGGGAGATGATCTGTCCAAAGCACATCTCTGGTTTAACTGAAGTGAAATTACAGTACTGTTCATATGAGAGCTTAGCTTAGCAACTTTAGCAATCCAAACTATGGTTAAAGTGATCCTTAATGAATTATTAGAACAAAGTGCTGCTGTTTCTTAGTTTGATCAGTCTTAAAGCATACACAGCTCATTATCTTTACAAATTAAAGAAAAACAACAACAAGCAAACCCAACAATATGATTCTGATCCTATAAATTGCTTAGCAGGAGAGGCAAATGGAAGTCTGCTTTCTTGGGTCAAAATTCAGAACACTTTTACATGATTTTCTGTGTTAAAGAATGTTCACATAAGTTTTTGTTTGGGGAACATTTCCCCCCTTACATTGTACTGGAAGAAAGCCTCTATTGCTTTCAAGACTTGTCAGATTATATTCAGACAAATTATATATTGATGTACATAGAGACATGATGAAAGCACAGAAGTCATCTTCTCTGAACATGTCAAAGCATGGCACATTGGCAGTGTGTGTGAACAGAGATTACACTTATTACACATTTCATTAAAAACTGCACCTGCTTTTTACTTACTCTGTGGTGCAGCTATTTAGCTTTTGGTAGTAACTCTTGCTGATGGTTTCACACTGCTTAACTCTTTCTTACGAAGTTACTTTGGAACGTGCAGATTGCTGTTTAATTGGAAACTGTGCTGACCCAACACAGTATTCTGTAGCTTCAAACCTCAAGCAAGTATAACTTCTTAGGAAGGATATGTTGCTAATTGCATTTGCTTCTAGCCTATCCTGAGGACAAACACATCTATTCCCTGCAATTTTTATGTGTCAGAGAGTCTGCCTTTGCTTTGTCCATATTCCTGTAATTTCTGATTTTGATTTCATTGCTCCTGCTTGTCTGAGCCAGTGGGCTTCTTCCATCACTCGTGGCCTCATTCCTCAGAGATACACAGCAAAGCGCTAAATATCTTTTCAGTAGGACATTTTCAAAATATCTTATTTCAGCCTTCTTTAACTTAATCATTTTAAGCAATGCAAAACCCTCCTTGCTGAGTTTTGTATTCTATGGAAACTTCAAGTTTAGAAAAATTAGAAATGGTGGAATGGGCCTCACTGTCAGTTTTTATCCTTTGCTGTCTGACAGGGTTTGACCACCCTTATGTCAGCAGTCATTTGAAAGCATAATTCCACTGTTGTGTTTGGTTTCATATACAATAATAATGTTGGATTTCTTTCTCTTCATGGAGACCCTCAAGGAAAGACTGAAGTTAATGCTTTATTTCACTGAAGGTTAATCTCACTGTAAGGCATTTACCGAATCCCTGCACAGATGATTTAAATTGGAAGACACGTGACTTCAGTTCAGTAGAGCTGAAATCTCTTAGGGATTAGGTTGCAGTGATGGTTGCTTTCCTTCTGAATGAGAAAATCCACATGGAGCCTGAATAGACTCTAGCTTATGCACACTGACTTCAGCTAATTAGCCCTTTGGCTAATTTGTCTTACCTGCCTGTACAAAGCAGTCACCAAGTATTACAAATTATATTTCAGTACAACATTATTAGTGTGGTAACTGACTGCTTTTATTTGAAGAAGCACAGTAATAGCATATACCAGGGGAAAAAAAAGCACCAAACCACAAACCTCCTAAGGAAGTAATTGCATGTGAGGCATGAAAGTGGGATACTTGTCTCCTCATAAGTACCATGGAGTTTGAATTATCTGATTACTTGTGATAGTCTATGAAAAATGTAGACAAGCAGGGTGGGGAGCAATCACCACCTGTTTCTTGAAATAGCCTTAAACAATATCCCTATGTGGTAAACAGTTAAAAACAAGAATCATATTGAACAGCTGAAAAACATCAGCTTAGGAGACGAGGGGAAAAAGGTCAATATTACAGAATTTCTTGGAGAACAGACAGACATTGAATTATATTTTACTGATAACAAAACTAGCAGGAACATTCAGGTAAAAGGTTGAATATTATTATGAAAATAAATACTTTCCAAAAGGCTTTTTTATTTCTAGTGCCTGCTTTGGCATTTGAAATCTATGTAATGTTTAGCCTTATTCTCACTACAGGAGAACAGACTCAAATATAATCCATCAAATGTGATTGAAAATGTGCTCCATTATCAGAGCCAACTTCTGTTTCATGAGAAATCCTGGGAACTTTTGCCTTTATCATAATATTCAGCAAAACCATGAGAAATTCTCCGCATTTGCTCAGAGAGGATGACCTTATAGGACTTATCTCACTTTGCAAGAGGGGGGGTAGGAGGGGGATGGACTGAAACACTGACCCTGACCCCACCTTTCTTACCTGAGCATCCCACAGGAGCTTCTAGCACATTGCCTAGACTCTTTGGTACAAGCTGACCCACAGAAGATAGTTTGTCCTCAACATCAACCACAATGTGTTGCATCAGGTATTTGGTTAAAAAGAGACCAACAGAAAATGCAAGCACCAACCCTGGCATCTAGCTACTCCAGCTCATGCCACTTGTGCTTAAGCATGTTCAACATTCACCTTAAAAATGCTCATCATCCTCAGACATTTGTAGGACACTGGTGCTTTCAATATCTCAAAAAGTGATTTCAGCTAAGGAATGGTGCTAGTTTTGAAGTATTATTCCCTTTTATCTTTGTGTTAGTCTGAAGACTGCACACGTATATGCCCTGAACAGTGTCTGGAGGCAATGGAAGGAAAATGCTTGAAGCTTGTTCTAAATCATGTGTGGAGTACTTGTGGGAAATCTGTGCCTTCTTAGAAGAGTCAAAACAGAAGTAGATGCATGGTTTCATCGCTGGTCTCATAACAGCTGATGCCAAACAGAATAAGGCACCTTGAGATTGTATATTATGCTTTTTTGATGACTGTGGCCCTCAGGGGGGAGATGGGACCCACTTGTCCAAAGTAAGAGACCTATGCTGACCAGTTGTCTGCCTTGATGAACTGAGCTTTAAACTGAAAAACTTGGAGTGTGTGTTCCAAAACGACCATGCTTATGTCACTAGAAACAACAAGGTGAACATCCAGGCAGATCAGGAAAGTTATAAATGCTTCTCGTCTGTCTCCCAGGATAAGTCTCAGAAGACAAACTACCCCCAGTGTATGTACAACAGTGTGTTCACTGCCTAGGAAACAAGCAAGATGAACTGTATCTTCATGCACAGAGGATGAATAACTGAAACAGTGGGACAGTTCACAGGACTCTAAGAACAGTGTGGAAAGCCACAAGTTATTTTGAAAGGAGAAAGAGGGAAGAAGAGGAGAAGTTGCACATGTATAGATAAGGGAGAATCAGCATAGGAGTTAACTTTGGAGACTGTGAAAGCCCCGTTGAATGCTTCTGAATCAACATCTCAGGGATTGTTTCCTAGGGGAATTCTACATTAAACATTTGTTGCTGACTGCTCAGTCAAGACAATAAAGCCTGTAAAGCTTCGTTTTAATTACTTAAGTAAACTTCAGGCCAACAAAATCTAGTTCTCATGAGTGACTTCTCAGACATTTGTTAGAAGAACAGTATAGTGATGTACAAGTTGTCCATTGGGTTCCTATAATAGATCTTTTTTGTACAAATATTAGATGTGTTAACAAGGAATCATAGAATAGTATAATCAGTCATAGAAAGTTTTAGGTTGGAAAGGACCTTAAACCATCTGCTACAGACAGGGTTGCTACCCACTCTATAATGTTGTTCATGTCCCCATCACAGCCATGGTCCCTGGCCTTGAACACCTCCAGGGACAGAGATTCCCCAGCTTCTCTGGGCTGCCTGTGCCACAGAATTGCAGAGTTGGAAGAGACCTCAATAGATCACTGAATCCAACCCCTCAGCTGAAGCAGATGTCTACCATGACTCCCAGTTCCTTCTTTGCTGAGCAAATTTCCAGCAGGTATTTCCAGAACCCTAACCTGTAGTGATGCATGTGGTTATTCTTCCTCAGGAGCAAGACTCTACATTTGCTCTTTGTTAAACCTCATCTGGTTGCTCCCTGCCCAACCCTCCATTTTGTTCAGGTCTTCTTGGATTATATAGCACAGCCTTCATGAGTATCAGCCAATCCCCCCACCTTTGTATCACCAGCAAACTTGCTGAGGGTAGACTCTATCTCTTTATCTAGGACACTGATGAAGATGTTGATCAGTTTCCTCCTAACATCTAACATAATCTCCCATTAGTTTAAAACCATGCCCTCCTTTCTTATCACTATCATGCTGTCTAAAAAGTCACTCTCTGTCTTTTTATAAGCTCCCTATGACTACTGAAAGGAATAAAGCACTGTTGGACTTAAGTCCAGCAAAAACCAAGAAACAAATCAAGTATCACTGACCAAGAAAATCTGCTTGATAATGTAACAGTTAATGATAATCTTAGACATAGTGACCAGGATGTGGAATTTAAGATCCCTCTGAGCATGCTAAAGGTAGGTAGTAAGATTTTAGATTTTAGAAGAGCAACTTGTTCAGAGGTCATTTAAGTGGAATTCTATAGGAAGCAACCATGGAAGATAAAAGACCTTTTGTATGTTGGAAGTTATTCAAGAGAACACTCCTGAAAGCACAAGAACAGTTCATTCACTTTAAAAGAAAGGGAGGTGAAGCAAGAGGTCTCCTAAGTGGGGAATGGACTAACACTGTTGGAGAGTATTGACAAATGACTCTTTCTCAAGTTGGCATCCCTGGAGAAGACTCTCAGGGACTGAGAGTAGGTCCCACATTATTCAATACTTTCATAAACAATCTGGATGACGGAAGTGAATGTGCCCTGCTTAAGACTGCTGATGACACCAAATGGAGTGGAGAAGTGGACACTTCTGAAGGAAGAACATCCCTGCAGGAAGACCTTGGTAGGTTAAAATAGTGGGCTAACAAGAACCTCACGAAGAACCTCAGTAAAGACAAACATAAGGTTCTCCACTTGGAATGATGTAATTACGAGTGTATTATATAGTAGGGTATGCTTGTTAAGAGAGCAGTTTGGTGGAGAGGGACCTGGGGGTTCTGGTGCATAACAAGTTCAACATGAGTTGAAATTCCTAGGCAGCCTGGTCTAGTGACTGGCAACTCCACCCATACCAGGGGGTGCTGAAGCTTAATGATCTTTAGGGTCCATTCCAAAACAAGCCATTCTATGGTTCTATGAATTAACAAGGCGTAGCTGCAGCATAGCAGACCTGCAGGATCATGCGTCGCCACTTCAAGGACATCATCAGAGATAAGGAAACTAATATTCCACTGTACTCAGTGCCTGTTAGGACACAACATGTTTTATGTATGATTGGTAAAAACATATTTTTGGTATGGTGATTGCACCCAGCCCAAGCAACAGAAAATCCTGTAACCTGACACTACTATGTGTAAATCTATTTATTTGTAGACTCCAGAGTGCTACAAACATAAAAGTCACTAAGCAACAGTTAGCACAGACACATTGTTTTCATCATCTGAGAAGGGTAGTCACACATCTCCTGTTAACAGTCACTGGCTTCAAGCTATTAGTTTCATTTTGGCATGATCACTCAGTCTTATAAAAATAAATAAATAAATGGACAAATGAGAAAAGAACAGGTAAAAGAGAACATCTTTGGTTGATGAAATCATTTGTGGCTTTCAGTGTGCTGCTAGTAGGATTCAAGCTCAAGTGGATTGAGAACGAGCTGCAATAGGAGAGACAAGTGTAAGAACAATATAACTGTCCTGCAGGGAATAAATCACATTAAAGTAATAGTAAAAAAAAAAAAAAAGTAACAATATCTGAATTGTTCAAATGGTGGGAGTGCCTATAAGGCAAATCTAGATCAGGCTCCAGTTGTGCTACGTGGCGTACAGACATATGGTAAACACATGCCTTTGTCCCAAAGAATTTGAAATGTAGATGAGAGAGAACAATGCAAGTGGAAAGATACAGAACCACTTTAATCAAGTGAAAGTAATAGCGGTTGGGCCAAGAGGAATATGAGGTGTATGGAGCTTGCTGTGCATTCTCAGTTGGAGTCAGAGGCAAAAACTCAGTTCCTAGTTCTCCTTAGTCTTAATTAGAAGAAATTTTCATATTTACTGCTCTTCTAGCACTTTCCAGTTCTTGAATTCGCCAGCTACTGCTTTGAATGGCTGTTCTTTACTCAAATATTCATTTTGTTGATTCACAAGTAGAAGGATACACCATGCATCTGTGCAGTGTGTTACCAGTAGTCAAATAAGTAAAAGACCTCTCAACCCCTTCAGGCCAGAAACATATTTCTCCAATACATGCACACCTGTACACACGTACATGGAACCAGGTGTGCTTGATGATATTTCAAAAGAAAAGCTGAGATGAGTTAGTCAGATATTTTAGCACTATTATATTATATATATACTATATATTTTAGCAGCCTTCCAGCCTGCTCAGTGCATTCCCTTCTTCTCTTTTCATCAGTGATCTGTATGTTTTATGGAATGCAGCCTCACAGTGACAGTGGGCACCGGTGGACTTTGTCACAGAAAAGTCAGAGTGAACTGACTGAATTGCTCAGATTCCTTAAACCTCTTCAAAAGATCTTTATTTGAGAAGCTTAGCCCACTTGCTACTTCAGGACCGCAGAGAGAAGGCAACTTGGAGAACACATGCATCTTGCCAAAAGCAAGGAAGATAAAAAAGTACAGGACTGATCTTCATTTTGGGTCATTCCTCCCCAAGATAGGTGGTGGCTGGCAGGTTGTGGTCCACCAAATCTGTCATTCACTTCCATAAATATGTAGGTGGGCAATTTTTCTCCTGGAGAGGGTTTTCTCTTGCTGCTTGTGTGTCTGTCTTTAACTAAAAACCTGCACAGAGTGGAACAGAGTAGGTAGAGACTTGTGTGAGCACAAAGAGAGTGAAGGGTAGCAATGCAACCACAGAACAAAATTCATATTAGCAGCTGTAGGCAGCAATAAAGAAGAGGCAGTAAGAATGCACACAACTCTCCAGGAAGGGACAAGTGATCTTTAAGGGAACATTGTCACCCATATCAGTGGACAGCTGTGGTGATCTGTAAGTGGGAAGGGAAATGTGGCTCTGGAAATATGGCATTTAAAGACAGTTATAAAAAACCATGAGGGAATCAGAGGTTTTCTCTTCATAGTTCCTCCTCAGTAAGAACTCTTGTAATGCTGGAAATGAAGAACGGGTGCAGGGAAAATGTTTCTTGTGCACTCTCAAGCATTCAGAGTGAAGGAGCAGCAACATTTGTGTTGACCCAACCTTAATTGCACATGATAAGGTCCCGAGAGATCAGCATCCGCACTGAGTCTGATGGAGGATAAATTCAATGTATTCACAATCTGAAAATGATTTAAGTTAGACTAGGAATGATGCCCTGACCTAGACATTTTTGGTGTATTCCAATAAAAAATGGAGATAAAAAAATGGAATGGAAAAATTAATCGTATTAGAAATGGTAGACTGACACTTGAATAATTTCATGTGGAAAAAGAAAGCCTGTATAAGTTTTTCTTTTTAATCTTTTTTTCTTTTTTTCTTCTTTTTTTTTTTTTAAAATATATTTTTAAAAACATATTTATTTCCCACATTCTGGTTTATTTTTCATTCAGTTCAGTTTGCTTCTGGTTCACTTAGTTTTGACATATGACTAAACAAAATTGCCAAGGGCACAAAGATGATGGATGATACAATGATGACAGACTTATATTCATTCCAATTCTAAATTCTTGTGAATAGAACATTTTTCTTTCCAAGTTCAACTTACTGCATGCATCAAAGTGGGAAAGTTCACCTGACATGACTGCAAAGGAAGAAAAAGAATGAGAAAGCTGGATGGCAGTTTTGCAGACATATTAACTATATTTGGATGCCTCATCTCTAGGAGTCACATCCCTCACAGCATTGCAAAGAGACCCTGGTAAGTGCTTTTACCTTCTGATGTGCTGAACAACAGTATTAATGAGTTTCTCTGTTCTGTGTGGGAAGCAAAGAAAACCACAGCAGAAGCATCAGAGGTTTGAACTTGCAGTTCCAGTGGAGTGCAGAGTGCTGGAAATAAGTGGCATCAAGAAAGCAGAGTGTACCCTGGAGGGGCCAGCTGTTACTAGTGAATGGGAAGGAAAGGCTGAAAAAATTAAGTCCTTTTATTCTCACCATATGACTGGTAGAGAAAACTGGGTGTTTCCTTAGTTTGCATTTCTACTACATTACCTGGTACAAAAGGAAAAACAAACCTTGTCAGACATGCTGTAGGGAATGAGTTATGCTACTTTTCTCTCTTCCTTCACATCAGTGACCTACCATTACCAGGTCATGAAGAAGATATGTTTCCTCTGTTGTTCTATTGCTTTTCACTAATACAGGCCTATTTCTTTAAAACTGGCAATGGGAGATAGACTACTCCATTGGTTTTCTGAAGAAGTTTATTTTCCATGCTCTTCCAGGACTACAAAGACAGGGAGGAATATTTTCATGATTGAGGAAAACCCAGAGTAAGTCAGAAAGAAAGACTTTGCTGCAAATCTCTTGGAAATGAAAATGTCTAAGGCAGATGTCAAATTTTGGTGTGGTGCATTATATAACAGATTTTAGGAGTATGATTCTGGAACTCTACACAATGTTGTTTTGTTTTATAAACACAGCCTGGCTTTAAGACAAAAGAGCAAGATGCTCTCTGTGGCACCTCACTAGTTCATCAGTGTTTGATATGCTTGAAATCCCATGAAATCCTGTGAAAGATGAAACAGATGTGAGGTATGATTCTGTTTTCATCCCCAAACTAAAAACAAAATGTTTGAGAGTTGTATTTTCCACTGATGTCACTTGTAACAGATTTCTTAAAGCTCAGTAATATTTACAATCCAGGATGCAGTTAGCTATAATTACGAAAAACACACTATCTCTTGCAAGCTGTGCAGTCACAACAACTGGTGAAACCCTTTCAAACATATCAAAGTTCTCTAAAAATTGTGGCACTCAAATTTTGGGCAGGTTTAGAGCTTGTTCTCCAACTGTTGTTCTACTGTGCTTTTCCTTCTATTTTTTCCTTCATTCTGAGTTCTTGAAGTCTCTTTCCATTGCCCAGTGCCATTTCTGTTTCTTCTTTTCTTTTTAGTTTTGTGGTTCTCTTTTTTTTGTTGTTGTTGTTTGTTTTGTTTGTTTGTTTTTAAATGAAATCAATGAGAACCTTATTGGCAATCTGTAATAGGTTTGGGCCTTTTAATGTACACCATCCCTAAACTTGGCATTAATGACTGATCATGTTGTTGGTGCAAGACAAGAAATTCTCTTCCACTACTGCAGGACAGTTATCTGAGTACTCAGACTCAGAGGTGAGATTGGAGAGACATTAGGAGAAAGAAAGGATAGTGAATTTGGTCTGTATCTTTGTCTTCAGGAGTGAATTTAGTTTGAGATGGTTTTAATCCTGTTTAATTTTGTTTTGTTTTATTTTAGCCTAGTCACTTTTTTTTTGTTTGCTTCTCTGTTTGTTCTGGGTGGAAAGGGTAAAAGAAAAAAAAAAAACAAACACATTTGTTTTCATTAGGAAATAGGTGATCAAAGAAATCTGATTTATTTTTTTAACAGGCAGTTATTAATCTTTGACACAGATGATTCCAGCCACTTAGGTATGGATAGATAGTACTACAGGGAAAAGTCTTGTTGATATGTATCCAAGATCTGCAATGTTTAGACAAGATAAAACCACAGACCAAAGTGGGCATGAAAGTAAGAATTAAATAGCAGGAATCTTTCAGTTCTGGTTAATGAATAGTGTAGAGCACTTAGGATTTTTACCTTTTGGGGATAAATAATCAAAATGGCCATTTCTGTTGGTTTTGTGTGTGTTTGTTTTTAACTATATGCACTGCAATGCTAACATAATAGCAGAGGTAGATTTAAAAGCTCTTTAGTGAGAATCAGACTGCAATTTGGAGGAAAAAAATAACATTTTTAGATCAGCCCTTACTTCTATATTTCTCCAGTGACTAGTATATCAGGCAGTACAATAATACTGCAATTTCGAGACATATGCAGGCTGAAAAACATATTTGTCAGGCAGGAATAAGGAACAAGGAACTGTTTCAAGATGGTCTGGCACTTCCAGAGTCTCTTTTCACTCAGCCCTCATGCTTCACAGCAGCAGTTCCATTCTTTCAGGCTTCAGACTGAAAACCACAGCCTTTGGGGAAATCTTTCATATATTGTTTCTAAAGCAGCTCAAGCAATCTGTTCCTACGGTGCTGCACAGTGATGTCTTGATTAACCCCTTACGGATATTTCAGGATAACAGTGTAAACTAAAAGGCAGAGTTGGAAGGTAGACTGTCAATCCAGTCTGATCTCAGTAGATCAGTTCTATATTACAGAAGCTAAGGTTAAAACATACAATATAGCACAGTGCTAAGGTATCCAAGCTAGCTTTGAATGCAGACTAAACAATATAAAGACATTAGTTGGTATCTAAGAAGAACTGCAGATTTGCACAGTGTAAACACATCTTGAATCTCACAGAAGAAATATTGCTTTGTGTAAGCATTTCCCACACGTCCATGACAGCATGACTTCTTACTCCATTCTTGTGGACCTAATTGCTTTCTTGCTATAGACATTCAGGGAGTTAATTTGCTCAGATCTTCCAGGAGATCTTTTCTTGCAGTATCCTAAAACCAATTTCTCCTCTGAAAGAAAAGGTGATCTTCAAAGTTGATTTTTACTTCAAGACCACATTTCTTAATCTCTTGAGCTGTGTAGAATAAATGATGGCCACAATCCTTTCACTTAATAAGAAATTGGTCAAGGAACTTTCTAGGAAGAAAAAAAGATGAAAAACATAACCAACACTTGAACAGGACACCTTCTGAAAGCAGTTTACATGATGCTATAAAGCATCAGGATTGTTGCTACAGTTTGGTGATGAGCACTTGTGTTTCAGAATCACATGCTGCTTATTTGATTTCTTTATCTGTATCTAAAGGCTCTTTTCTGATATTGTATTCCCAAGTTGCCAGGAATTTTGATCACAGAATCATAGAATCAAAGAATGGCGTAGGTTGAAAAGGAACACAGTGATCATCGGGTTTCAACCCCCCTGTAATATCCAGGGTTGCCAGCCACTAGACTGGGCTGTCCAGAGCCACATCCAGCCTGGCCTCAAATGCCTCCAGGGATGGAGCATCCACAACCTCCTTGGGCAACCTGTTCCAGTGTGTCACCACCCTCTCTGTGAAAAAATTCCTCCTAATATCTAACCTACACCTCCCCTGTCTCAGTTTAAAACCATTTTCCCTTGTCCTATCACTATGCACCTATGTAAACAGTTGTTCCCACTCTGGTTTATATGCTCCCTTCATTTATATGCTCTCTTTGATTGATGAATTTATTTCAGTGTCATGCTACACCATGATCACAAATACTAATTCTCAAAACAGATATCTGAAAAAATGGGGCATGACTCATTGTCGTTATCTGCATTCAAAACTTTTATTTCTTATTTAATAAGTCTAGGTATTATTTAATAAGTCTAGGCATAGCATTCATAGCTTAAAATACAGACATGGCATCTTGTCTCAGTCCATTTTAAGACTCAAGTTCTTGAGCACCTAGTTGGATATGCTCTGAGCTGGGGATTTGACTCTGTGAACTCCAGAAGTTTCTTCTAATTTAAATTATTCTATTTTATGATATTCTCATTATAATTCAGATGATCAACAAGCACTAACAAAAATAACACACTCTGTCATATTTTTTCCCACTAAGAGCAAGCTGCTCTCTCAACTTTTTCTGCCACAAACTTAGGCTGAGAATCAGAGATTAGTTTGGGATGGAAGGGACTCAGGAGGTCATATAGTTTAGCTCCTGTTTGGAGAAGGATCAGCACAGAAATTTCACACCAAGGTACCTGGGGCATTTATCCATTCCTGAAAATCTTCAAGAGCAGAGAGCCTGATACCCTTCTGAGCAACTCGTTCCAAAGCTTAGCTATATTTATAGTGCCTTTTTTTTCCCTCCATATGTTTACTTGGAATCTTCCCCATTTTTACATGTTTTCTGCTACTCTGCAAGCATTAATGCAGCCAGCCTATCTCTGTAATCCTCATCACCTACCTCTGTTGCATACTGTCAGGGGTTCTAAAGACAGGCTGAAAGAGGCCAGGCCCCACAGCCTCTTCTTACAAGGTGAGGGCTCCTCCCTGCTGCCCTGGTTTAATTCTCTGAGCTACTCTACTTTGTCAACACCATTCCTCTACTGAGAGACTGGAGTCTGAATATGCTAACAAAGTAGGGTTGAGGAAGTGCTGAGGAATGATCTATGCTAAAGCACATGAGAGACGGGGTAATGATTCAAGATACAGCTTCAGAAAAGGCAAATTGTGCCTGACCTTGTGGTCTTCTATGACAGAGTGATTACTAAAGTGGATGAGTGAAAAGCAACTGATGTCATCTAACTGGATTTCTGTAAATCCTTTGACAAAGTCCCAAACAACATCCTTGCCTTTAAATTGAAGGGTAAACTACTTGGTGTTTATGGAATAGGATGGATAGCCATATTCAGAGAGTTGTAGCCATTGGCTGAATCTCCAGGCAGAGATCAGTGATGTTATGTCCCTCAGTTTAGTATCACTACTGATGACACAGACAGCGGAACTGAATGCATCCTCAACAAGTTTGTGAATGACACCAATCTGTGGGGTGCAGCTGACACCCTAGAGGGAAAAGCTGTATGTACTTGCAGCCCAGAAGGTCTACTGTATACAGGGCTGCATCAAAAGAGTGGTAGCCACAAAGGGGAGGAAGGTGACTGTCCTCTTCTGTTCCGCTCTTGTGAGACCTCACCCATAGTATGATGTCCAGACATAGGGTCCCCAGCACAAGAAGGATACAGAGCTGCTGGAGCTGGTTCAGAGGATGGCCATAAGAATAATCATGGGACTGGAGCACCTCTCCAGTGAAGAAAAGCTGAGGGAACTGGGCTTGTTCAGTCTGGATAACACACAGCTCTGGGGAGTGGAACAGGTTGCCTAGAGAAATTTTGGATGTCAGCTGATTTATGACAGGTCCAAACATTATTCACATTTGGTAAAGCATGCTGACAGTTCCCATCATGTCCCTGTTCTTTGCCAGTCTAGAAATATTTTCCAAGAGTTTTAGTAGGAAATATGATTCTGACTGGGCTGTAATTCCCTAAATAATTGGTTTTTTTTTTGGTTTTTTTTTTTGTTGTTGTTTTTTAATTTTAGATAGTGTGACATTTGTCTTTCTGCATTTATGCCAAATTACCTTAAATCTCTGCAAAGAAATTAGAGGTTGTGACCTCTGAAGTCACTAGCCAGTTCCCTGTGCATTATCATATTCTCGCAAACTAACTTAAGTTGGGTGTTCCCAAGTAACTCTTATTTTGTAGTTCCTCCATGCATGTCAAATCGTCTCCTTGAACTCTTCTAGAAGAAAGAACAAAACAAAACAAAGCAAAAAAAGTCTAGAAGACCTTGCTAATGAGGAAAGGAAATGCGCACCTTGCGCATGAATACAATGCGAAAGAATAAAACAAACTAAAAAAGTACCTAAGTGCCCCTCTGTAGGCAATAAATAAAAGAGTAGCCGAGACTGATCTTTAGATACCTGAGGGAAGCAAGCTAAGGTATCATAGAGAGGCATCATTATTAAGTTATCTGCTGTGTATCTTGTAGTCCTATGTACAATTTCTGCATGGAAAAAGATTGCACATATTTTTATAACCATTAGTAAAAACTTGATTTTCAGGAAAAAAAAAAAAAAAAAGAAGTATATGTTGGTATTTGAAGAACAAATATTCTGCAAAATAATAATTGCAATATGCTGGATATTATTTCCATTTTGCAAATATGCTGTGAAGTAATTTTATGTTTTATTCATAATTGAGGTTTACCATACTACCTAGAGAAAGGAACACAGAATGTTGAAACACTTTGGAAACCGAAGGTTCCTTAAAAACACGGACAGAAGAATAAGTGCATTAAATCACAGAAGGAGCCACGCAATCCCTCTTCTGCTAGCAGTAGAAGCTAAAGGGAAAAATTATATACATACAGAAAAAATAAGAAGGGATGTAAGCGATACAAGCTTTAAAAAAATATATATAAATAAATAAAAATAAAAATCCTAGAGCTACATACAAGACAGGATGAAAACTCTTGGAATTAAAAAAAAATAATCACATTGTTCTGTCATACTGATTAGCAATGCTTATGAAAATCAGCACAGAAGCAGGGAAAATGATGACATTTGCATAGCCATATACCAAGCATATTAGGCTTAGATCTGCAAAGCTGCTTAGAGGACTTGGGTACCAATTCTCAGTAAAATATAGGTCTAACAGTGAGGAATGAACAAATCCACAGGGAAAAGATCTGCTTATGCAGCTTCTAAGATTCTGAAAACACTGAAACAGAGAATACAGTCTGATTCTGAAAACACCTAAATAGGAACAACTTTTCTCTTGTTAATAATCTCTTTAACTCAGTGGGCCTGTTGACATGAATATAATTACCTCATACATACATTAGCATTTTCAGGTTTCCGCATATCAGAGACAATACCTCTCAGAACAAAAAATTAGAGCTTTAATAATGAAATCTCATTACTTGCAAGTATCTCTTTACAAATGTTTGACAGAAAGCTTACTGGCAGAACAAATACGGTGTCAATGAAATATTGCCTAGTTGTGCTTTGGAGATGATAAAGTACATGTTATAAATTAGGAGAAACAAGTGAAAAATTTTTTAAGCTAGGTGTCTAGCACTTCAAACAGTTATGCAAGTGCATTTTACACTTGGGACGTAATTCAATTTGATGAAAGTACTGCTTTAAAATAAAAAGGCTTAGAATAAGAGTAGTTAGTGAGGAAAAATAAAGTGATCTAGCAACAGTGCAGTTTGGGGAACTTCCAAAAGTAAAGAAATAATAATAATAATAATAAGTTATTTAAGATAATCTTGCAAAACAATAGCAATCTGGGCACTCCAACAGCCAGGTATTTTTAGTCTTTTAAGAAAACAAAATTGCTCCAGGCAAAATGACAAGTTATATTTTCCAAATTCAGGTAGTAAAAGACATTTGGCATTATCCAATATGTATAAAAAAATATATATTTTTTTCAGTTGGCCCGCAGTAGACGATTTTGACCAGTGAAAATGCAAGAAGACTCAATTTAAAGTGGTAATTCCATGTAACTTACGTTGCATTTTAATCAGTAGTTTTGGAACTCAGATAGGTACATGACTACCTACTGCTCAGGGGTTCTTTACTCTGTATACAGAGAGCAGAAAACATGCACTCTGAAATTAACATATTTACATTTCAAGAAAGAACAAAAAACAGAACTTTAGGAGTAACAGAACTGTGATGCTTTGTTAATGGTTAATTTATCTGAGTGAAACCAGAAGGCCCAAGGACGTATCAGTTTCTGCTGACAAATTGTGCAAGGGGACACTCAAATGCCATGCAATATTCAAAGTATCCACTCAGGATTTTGGAAGTTTGTAGATTATGAAGTTTAACAACAAAATACCATTATTCAATTGAGCCTTATATACACTAGAATTTCAACAGAGATGCATAAGATTCTTCTAGATAGGAAGGAAGGAAGGAAGGAAGGAAGGAAGGAAGGAAGGAAGGAAGGAAGGAAGGAAGGAAGGAAGGAAGGAAGGAAGGAAGGAAGGAAGGAAGGAAGGAAGGAAGGAAGGAAGGAAGGAAGGAAGGAAGGAAGGAAGGAAGGAAGGAAGGAAGGAAGGAAGGAAGGAAGGAAGGAAGGAAGGAAGGAAGGAAGGAAGGAAGGAAGGAAGGAAGGAAGGAAGGAAGGAAGGAAGGAAGGAAGGAAGGAAGGAAGGAAGGAAGGAAGGAAGGAAGGAAGGAAGGAAGGAAGGAAGGAAGGAAGGAAGGAAGGAAGGAAGGAAGGAAGGAAGGAAGGAGAAAAAAAATAGGAGGGATGGACAAATGCAATATGAATCCTGAGTTAAGTTTTCTATTAAATCAGGTATATTTTTAAAAGATGTTTCAGTGTACTTCTTATGCTTTGAGACTCTCAAAGGAGAAGCAGAGCTTTTTAATATTAATCTAATCCCCAACGAAATAACTCATCAGATACAATTCTCATTTACTTCAGCCTTTATTAAGTGCAGTGGATCAAACTGAAGGGTAGAAACTTGAACTCACCAAGAAAACATGCTCAAAAGACACGCAATTGTCCTTATAGCAATCCTTAGCAACTGACTGTATATATCAGGAGATACTCAGGGAGGTCAAAACAAAGCAGTTCACATCAGAGCTGCCAGGTCTTCAAGTAACTTCCCCACCCTTTTTGCCACTATATGGCATGCAGGGGCTACCTGGAGCTTTTTCTTAGCAGGGGAGAAAGATGCAAACGTACTATTTTCAACAATGCAAGATTGTGACTCGAACTATATTTTAAGTTTCTTTGTCTACAATCGGTGATATGATAAAGCAAAAAGCAATTACAGGGACATACTTTGAATGCATAACCTAAACAGAAGAGTGACAGAAGATTTAACAGTGTTAGAAATGGCATGTAGATAAAACAGAACTTAAGTCTACAGAACCTATTTAGAAAAGCATAGTGAGAAAAATATACTTCAGAACCCTAATGAAGACAGGAACAGAACACTGACCCAGGTACGGATTTATTTACTGTAAAGAAAGAACATCAATCTAGAATTGAAATTAATTTGATTATGTCTTAAGCACATCAACTCTTCTCTCAATTTTTACATAAAATAAATAAAAACAAACCAGGAGACAGTAGACATCTCATTAGAAATTAGCCCGAATTAAGATAATTTCATGCCAACTTTTAGGATAGTATGGAACAGATATGAAAGAAGAAACTCTAATAATGTTAGTTCTTTCATTCAGAGCTTATTTATAATTAAATGTCAGGTAAGAAGTTGCAAATAAACTCCCTCTGTTGCTTTTCCTTTCTGTAGCTCATGAAAAGTCTCTGTATTTCTTGTGAAAATAATCCATATTTCTGTGGATGTGTCTAACTGCATACATATATATATATATATATATAGACCATGTAAAATACAAATGGGTATTATGTAACCAATTTCCCATAGACTTTGTTTCTGGTTTAAGCAGTTAAAAGAGTTAAGGAACAAATTTCTCCAATTATGATGCTTGTATCACATTGAAATTTCAATAACCTATGTTTTTATGAAGAATTCTGCTCATGTGAGACCCTCTAGAGTACTAAATCCAGTTTTGGGAACACCAGCATAAGAAGGGCATGGAACTGTTGGAAGAGGTCCAGAAGAGGGCCAGGAAGATGATCAGAGGGCTGGAGAATCTCTCCTATGGGAACAGGCTGAGAGAGCTGGAGCTCTTCAGCCTGGAGATGAGAGGGCTCCAGGGGGACCTTATAGCAGCCTGCCAGTACCTGAAGGGAGCCTACAGGAACACTGTAGGGGAGGGGGGGGAGGGAGGGGCAGGGCGGTTTAAAAGGACAGGTAGTGACAGAACAAAGGGAAATGGCTTTAAACTGGAAAAAGATAGATTTAGACTAGATATTAGAAATACATTCTTTACTGTGAGAGTGGTGAGACATTGAAACAGGTTGCCCAGCAAGGCTGTGGATGCCCCTTCCCTAGAGGCATTCAAGCTCTGGCAGGATGGGGCTTTGAGCAACCTGGTATAGAGGAAGGTGTCCCTGCTTGTAGCAGGGGATTGGAACGAGGTGATTTTACAGGTCCCTTCCTACCCAAACCATTCTACGATTCTGATATTCATATAATGGTGACAGTTTGGGACTTCCAGTTTGCAGTACTAAGGCCTACTACACTACTATACTACAAAAATCAGTATGTATCACTGAAAGATGATAATAATATATCACTGAAAGATAATAATAATCTAGTAATTCCAACTCATGGGTATGAACTTAGTGTTTTCCTTATTTTTTTCTGTACATTCTAGATTCTCTTTATAAAAACAAACAAGAAAACAAATAAAACTTAATTGTCTGTCATTCATTATGATACTTTTATCTCTCACAGAAGAGATCTCCATGTGTATATTTAGAAATAATTTGATCCTGCAAGAGAAACTTTAATAAAATCAGGCAGCAAAAATCTAGAAATAGATAACTTCTGAAATATTGCTTCTCCCTGGCCACAAGCCACATAAATTCAAACAGAATTATCCACAGCAATGCCAGAAACATGTACTTATGGTTGTCTTACATGCTGCTATGTTTCTAATACTGTTTGCAAGTTTATAAGATGCCATACTTGCTCACCTTTCTGAACTTTCACATGCAGTCACTAAGGTATAATTGATCTACTAAATATCTTGGAGTTGACAGTAGATTCCACATTTAATCATGAACTAATAAGGTGTGCAGAAGCTATAGCTAGAAGGAAGAAAGCACTGGAGGCCTTTTGCCATCCACTGAGACATTACTTGTTGAGACCTGAGCAGCAGGTGAAGCATATTTCTAAGACAGTGGAACATCCAAAACTGGCATTGGTACTATGGGAGCTTATGTCTTCTTTGTGGCTGTGATCAATACACAGTGTGGGGCTGCTCCTTTCCAAACAAATCACAGCCACTGGGTAAAATTAATTTGGTTAACCTCTGATCTCCTGCCACAGTCAGACTCTTTCCAGTTATTTTTATCCTGTTTCTATAAACCCAAGAAGGTTTTAAAATGCTTGGCAGTTGATAATCAAATAATATTTTAAAAAGCAGTTCTGCCAAATGTTTTTGAAGATAAACAGTTCATATATTTGCCATTTCAGAATGTGTTGGTATTGGTTCTGGGAACCTATCCAACTCTTCCCAACTTTTCCAAAGGTTTCATGCACTACAGAGGAACTTGGTTGCTTACTGTCTATAATTTACTCTGTCAGTGTCAGGGTCAAAGGATAAATTATTCTTATGTTTATATATCCATATAGCTTCGCATTTGTATGAGTAGCAGAAAATATTTTAGAGGTTGTACTTAACTAGAATCCCTAGAAGTATCACAAGAGTTTGGTCCTCTCCTTCAAACACACAAGAATAAATTCTCCCAGATCAAGCATAAAGGCACACTTGTGAGAGTAACAGAAGCTCTTTCAGCTACTCTGTCAAAACGCAATGTATTTCATTGCAAAACTTCCCACTTTGGAGAAATTCCTTGAAAATGCACATCATATACAGTCTGTCATTCAAAGAAAATAAGGGTTAAACTCAGGCTGATATTTTGAATAGGCAGCAAAGACACTGTGATCGTAACACAACTTGAACAGAAAGTTCATGTTTGTTGATAAACCAAACATCATATAGAACGAGCTTTGCTCAACGGATTTATAATGATGGGGTTTTTTTAGGCTTAGCAAAACCAAACATAACTTGTCCAGACAAGATTTAAGGTAAAAATGTACTAAGCCTTTCAAAACAATATCTTTTGGTTTAAATCATTAGAAAAATAAGGTTTGTCTAAAACACCCTTGGAAGTCCACCTTGCTGCTTAAGGGCAAAATCAGACTTTCCTGAAATGTTTGTCTTTAACCATAGAAAATATACAGATACCTCTGCCAGTCCTTACCTATCACTTTTCCTAACCTCAGCTTCTTGTCACTTCTGCTTCAGTGCTGAAGTCCTCAAGCTTTACCTAATGTGTGCAGAACAGTACAGTTCCTTCCTGTTTGAAAGAATATTTTACACACACACAAAGATACCAGCCAACCAACCAAACACAAAAACCCAAATCATTTTATTTTCTACTATTTTTTTTTTCTTCTAAAGTTTAGAAAACATGAATTTCCATATTTTTTCCAGCTTATTTTTCCTGCTTTTCCAGTTATTTCTTAAAATGTTTAATTTTATAAATTATTCTTTCAACTATTTATGAGTTTTGTGCCCAGCTTTTGTGCTCTATTTTCTTCTTGTGCCTCATGATGCTTGCTGAGTTTGTTGTGTTTGTTTTGTGCTTTCATCTACTGTATCCTACTATATAGCTTGATACTCTAATCTTTTCACATGATTTTTAATGAAACGAGCTAAAACATGTTATTTTCAACTAGGCTGTCACAATAGGGAGTAAAGGAACACAATCTAAAACTTCTGATGAAACTTTCTGTTGATTTTATTATTATTATTATTATTTATTATTATTATTGAGCCCGATATGTATTCAGTGTGTGAATATAATTCATTGAGCACCAAAGGCCATCCTAGGAATCGAATGAGGAATATCACTACAGTGTTCACACCCCTTTCCTTCTTTTATTAGCTGAAGACAAAGTAAGAAATGTTATCTTTGGACACAAATTTTATTTAACAGCCTTTAGAATAAAGCAATTGTAGGCAAATAGACAAAAAGAGAAGGGTAATCTAAGGATTTAAAACGAAATAAGTCCTTTGCTTCCAAGACAAAATCCTTGTGCCACATCTATCTGTTGGAAAAAAACAAATATTCAGTTCTTCTTGAAGTCTTCTAATTAGCAATTTCTAATTTATTATTGCGTTTGTCCTCTATTCCTTGCACAGGACTTTCACTTCTGGACTACTTGACAATTGATAATTGCTGTTTTTCCACAAAGAAGAGTTGTTTATTTTATTTATTTATTTATTTATTTTATGACCTGAAAGAATTTTAATATGTCTATATGTAAGAATTCGTCTGACAGGTTAAGAATAAAACCAGCAGGAGAGAGTCTTCTGAGAACTGGAAATGATATGATAAACACATGTGAAACATAAGAAGAAATGGGGTATGTAGAGCTATGCATTAAATCAGCTTATGAGTTACCAATAATAAACCATCCTGTAAAAAATTAAAAAGAATTATAATGAAAATGAACAAAAATACCTGGAAATGCTCTGGAAAATAGAAGGAATGTGTTATTATTGCAACCCATGGGCATTTTATGTGCTATGTGTATTATTTTCCATAATCAATAAAAACATATTTATTTTTATCTGTACTGCCTTTCTTTGCAAAACATACCTTGTGATTCATTTCCATGACAGAGAACAAAAGTGGCCAATTATCAGATCTTAAGAGCAGAATAAATGAGTGAATCTCCCACTTACTTGGAAATCTTCTTGACTCTTTGCTGCTTTGTGCTATTCTTCCAAGTAATCATGCAAAATAGTAATTGCAAAAACTAACGAAACTCCAGCAACTGACCAAGAAAATAAAAACTTATCTTCAATATTCATATAGAAGTGTAATAGCAAAAGTCTTTTATAAGCAGTATTGCTTGCTGAAATAGTAATGCATTAAAATGGAAGGACATCTTTAGATGATCATATTAAACAACTGCTATTGTTAAAAATAAGTAAATGAAAATACAGTGGGAGTATAGTCTGTTTAATTCAAGCTTCATATACGTTTATATCAAACTTCAAGCGTCGTATATCTTTATCTCATGCATTTAAAGTCATACATAGTTTCATTATTTACAGATAAATCTAGCCAGTATTAGATTTATGTTTCTAATTGACAAACAATTGAACAAACCATTGTGTAATGTGCATTATACATTATCAATATTTTACCATTTGAGTGTGTTTTAAAGTATTGGGTGTTGACAAAGGGTTTGATATGTAAAGAGTACCCCCTCATATCCTGAGCCCACCCAAAGACCATTATTATAAAACTAGGGTCTGCAATACCCTTTTAGAAAATAACTCATTAGACAATAATAATACGTTAGACAGTAATTACTCCTTCAGAGCTGCAAGACTGAGAAGAAGAAGCAAAGGTACATGCTTCTGCAACGCTTATCTTTCTTCATCCCTACTCTAAACCTTCTATGGTTCTGTTCCTTACAACACTACCTATAACTGGAGAATACTTCTCAGCTGACTGCATTTTCCTGATACTGCTTGTGGTCCACTAGAACCTATGGGAAAGACCCCATCATGCATTTCCTAGAAAATAACCTTTACGACACATATCTACCACCTACAAAATGTAACTTTCCATCTCCATAAAGAGAGTGGTAGAAAAATGAGGCTTTTATGGCCATTGTGCATGAGAGGAGTAAAAAGTGAAATGATAAAAATGAACTAAAGCCGTATAAGAAGGACAATGATGAAGCAGGTAAATGAACAAGTATCTTCTGAAGTCCATTTGGGCAGCTGAATGAAGCCTTTCTTACTCCTGTTTTTTTCCTCAGAGGCGGATCACATGTGCAGCATTCATTAAAAACTTTTACAGATTTATGTATGTATTTATTTATTTATTTCACCTAAAAAAGCCCTGGTATCAAAGCTTAGATTGATTAAATCCCTCTGGGAATGAGAACATGCATTTCATAATAGTGCAAAGGAATCCAGTACTGAAAATTCTTAAAAACATTTGAGGTCTTAAAAAGTCATGCAGCTTCGTACCTTAGCATGACAATGCATAGCATGAGAGAAAAGGGAATCCAAAATCTGTCTCAGGTGCTTTTCACCCCATATTGTCTAGTTATGTCTTATAGCAAGGACATAGCTTTTCTTTTACCTTTTGCTATATAGAAAAGCAATAAGCTGAAATACCTGTAGTTTCATACAGATTGGGGTTGTGCAGCATTTCCTTTATTGCTGACAGTGAAATCTACCATCTGATGGGGAGGCTCTTAATAAAACTTTATGTGTTTCTATTGAATTCTGCTGAATGTCAGAAGAATTTCAGGGTGGGTTTATTTAAAACATTTCCCTGGATTTGATAATTAAGTACCTGCTGCAATCAGAGAGGAGAAATATTTTTCAGCAATCAAACCAAATAACTGATTTGTCAGTAGGAAGGAAGAATGGTGCATCCAGGCTCAGCAGTGGTGCATGCCTGAGAGTAAGAAATCAGATACATAGAGGGTGAGTCACATGGATGAGCAAGGAGGACATTCAAAAAAAATCAAATGGGAAAAAAAAATTCTTTCCAGAGCTTGACGGAGCTCTGGAAGCCTGGGGAGGCTGTGAAGTCTCCAGCTATGGAGATATTCAGGACCTGCCTGGGTGCTTTCCTATGTAACCTAGTGCAGTAAACCTGCTTTAGCAAAGGAATTGGACTGGGTAATCACAAGTCCCTTCCAATTCCTTTGTTTATGCGATTCTGTTTTGCCACGACAACAGTGAGGATTCTTTGGAAACAGAGGACTGAGTGGACACACAAAGTGTTGTGGAAAGTGGAAAGAAGGGAATGATAATTCCCTCCTTAACAAGTAAAAATTGAAGTGAGTCTTGAATTTGGGAACTCCTCCCCGTGGTATCCCTGGGGAATGTTTTCTTATTCATTTCAAACTTCTGTCTCATTTATTGATTATTATTGTTATTATAAAATTAGAAACCCTCTCACATCTAAAATTACAAATTCATTACAAAGTAATTGTAAGATACACTGCAGAGCAAATTTTTTCTTTCCCACGGCACAGACTCTTTCTGCTGTCTTATTGTTGCTGACTTAAAATTAGGGGAATAGTTGGTTCATTTGATCTTTACTCTAAAGTATTAGTTTGTTCATTTGAAGGTGCATTTTCTCTTAGATGAAGAACAAAGTTTTCTTAGTTTAAGGTAGGAAAAGAGTCTGAATAGCAACTAGAGTTTGGAATACACTAATATACTGTTCCAAGTTAAAGGTAATGGACATTTTCCTATATAACATGTCTGAACATTATATATTATTGTTTGTTTGTTTTTTATTCTAAAATATAAAAATCCCAAATTTATTTTCATATAAATGCTTTCTAGTTGTTGAACATAAGTATTACATAGGTACAGAATTTAACTGGTATTATTAGTAGTAATGCCAAATAAAGTTTCAGTATGCAAGTTGATCTTTCCTAGTAGTAGGTTTTTCATCTGTGCGTATACCCAAACCAGTGAGAAGATATCTCAGGTAGCAGGAATGTTCTTGTTGCATCAAACAGAGTTTGGAAAAACAATGCTGTTTAATTGACAGGATAATTTATAGCTCGTTTCGAAATCCCTGTGCTGTGCTGTTGATGTGGGCTACTTTTTCAGCTGTGGGAGAGTCTGGAATTTTTCTGCTTTCTCTCTCTTCAGAAAATAGATTCAGGGTTATACTCAGTCTTATCTTACTGAAGAAAAATAGGTTCATTACAATATTATTATTTATTGGTTTTAGGCACCATTCTCACATGATTTTGTGCCCATCTTTCCACGTTATACAAAGTACACTTGGCTTTATCTGTAAAAGAAATTGATAACTTGAGTACACAGGGATCCTAATGCTGACACAAATCAATATAACTCAATTGGAGTCAAGTTAACTCCATAACATTGCCCCAGAGGAAGATCTAACCCAGAGAAACAATCTGTTCCACATAGAAGTGTCATTGTCACGGCTACTTTTCCAAGCACAGCAACTGTGTCATTCTGACCTTTAAGAAATACCTAATGCTCTGAAAATTATCCCTTCCATATGTAAACAGCTCATGCTAATATTCCATTTTCTATGTCTGACAGTGTGATATTAGAAGTAGAAAAACAAAGGAACAGAAACCATGATTCTGAGTTTTATTTTCAATTGGTTGCGTATGCAGACTTTAAAAGGATATGTTTCTATCTTACTTGAAAAGCAGATGATGTGCTGCTTGCATTCTTCGCATCAAGGACAGAATTTAAAACGTTTTTTTGTTGAAAAATGATGATGGAACAATTTCTAATATAAGGGTAGTTTTTTTGTTTTCTTTATTAACAGCATTCTGGTGAAAACTTAATTTTTTAATAAGTTTTTAATAATTTTTTAAATTTTTCTGTTTCTAAAATATATGTTTATATAATATATTTTTACATGAAAATATTACACCGTACAACTGAAATCCAAATCTAATATTACTTTATACAACCGTTTGTTTTAATTCCACTGAGTGCTGCAGATGTCCATGGATTTTAGTCAGCCATTTGCTTCTCTGTGTGGAAATCCCTAGTATGACAGTCCTAGGAAGACAGCGCCGTGCTGTATAAAACATATTCTGTAGAGATACCTCAATGGGAATGGGTCAGTGGGAAGATGGGGACGACAGTCAGCATGGAACACTGTAGTCTGCATGCAAATAATGTGAGCTGTGATATTTTCTCTTAGTGAATGGCCATTCTCTAAATAGTAAATGATTAAATATGAGTGTACAAGGGACTCCTGTACTTGGCACAAGGAGTACAAAGGCTTTTTCAATTTTCTAACTACAGCCTCACTGGTGATTTAGAGATCTGTTTCCCTGAGATAATTAATTAAGCCAGTTACAGCACTATGGACACCATCATAGGTTTATTTATTCTGCCTCTCATTCTGAGAGGACATCTGTCATCCTTGCAAAACAGACAGTAATTCTTGGTACTAGAAGATGTACAGAGTTGCTTCCACTGTGGAAAAAAAAGGAACCCCCTCTCCGTACTGTCAGATCCACTGAGACAACAGTCTAGTCTTCTTTGCCTCAAGAAAAGGTAAATGAAACACTTCCACCTGATCATTCAAGTCCTTAAATACAGTGAAACAAAAACCTTTCAGCAAAAAGCCTTTGGATTTGAACTGGGAATTCATTGTCTGCCAGAGGTGAAAAGAGTTCTTAGTAATGAAGTAGCAAATGTAATCTGCTTATTCTTTGTAGCATGGGGAAGCTAGGTTTTATTTACATAATACTTCATTTATACTTGTCATACTCAAAATTCAGGATTATATTTCTTTACTCGTTTTCCCAGCAGTATTCAAACAAAGCTTTTAATTCTTTACTGCCTTATGTCATCATTTATAGCTGAGTAAAATGAATGCAAGTTCTGTTGTTCCAAATTTGCTGCTTGCTATTCCAAATCCTCCCAGCAAGTGCAAATTACATATGAATGTGAAACTGCAGAATAAGTGCTAGATTGCCATTTTAGGAGAAAATGCAGTGCATAGAGTGAGGTAATACAACAAGGTTATCTGCAGTCTTTAAGGGCCACTTACTATTTCAGCCTGTAAAATCCACTTTTAAGAGTGAGGGGTACTTCAGTTTCAGAAGGAGTAAGAGCTGACACTGAAATTATTACCAGGACATACTGAGCCAACAGCACTCTAATCCAACACTGATTAAGAAGAGTCGGTTCTTCTCTATAAACCAGTATTCTTTGTCTTCAGCATTGTCATCCTTTCTCTGTACCGCCTATCTATTTATTACAAAACTAAATATTATCTAACAAACCTCTGCTCCATTTTGCTTACATTTCCTATTATCATTAGCATTTTAAAATCATTTTCCATGATTAAAATTCTAAAACCTCATCTAAATCTCAAGGTGATTTTTCCAGACACTATTTTACCTGATCTGAACATTTCCTCTCCAGAGTTCTGACAATGGCATTAATAACTCATTGTTAAATAGAACTTTAGATCTACAGGAAGAACATATTTGACTACTGACCTAAGATCTGTTTAGAAGATTCTTAATTGCTGCAGCCTCCTTACTTGCTCATAATGCTTTACATTGTAAACTGTGTAGTGGTAATATGTTTATTAACAGCATCCCAGTTCCTCACAACATGAATTTTTATCCACTTGCTAGTTAATCACATCACAGTTCTAGTTTGCGGATAGTTTCTTTATGTCTCAGTGGCCCCCCTACCTATATTATTCTTCTGCCTCCTTATAATGATGTCTTGTACAATGAAGCAGATAAGGGTATCAGTTCCTCTGAGAGCAGCCAGTAAATTATTCTGAAAAGTAACAGGGAGATGGATACAATACAGCAGTTGCATCCAGCACTTTCCAAGCCAGAGGGCACTGATAGATGGGAAGAAGGAAGTATCAGAAGGATATGCTACTTTTAGCTGAGACAAATTTTACTCTAGTTCTTGAAGAAAAATAGAGATAACAGGAGTAAGGTATGAATGTGATGCAGTTAAGACTGTCTCTACTAACAGTGACATGTCTTTCTAGAAAGAATTGTACATATTATTGTAAGTGAACAGCAATGAGATGGTTATTTGTATCATCACAAAGCAGTTGGGGTGGAAAAGACTTCTGGAGGTCATCTGGTCCAACCGCCTTGCCCAGTAAGGGACATCTAGGGCAGGTTGCCCAGAAACATATCCAGATGGCTATGAAGTGTCTTCAGAGGTGGACACTCCACAACGCATACCTCTACTTAGTCATTCTCACAGTGAAAACGTGTTACCTTGTGTCCGCAAGGTTCCCATGGTGGTACAGGTATTTGGCCACAGTAAAAGCTAAGAAATTTTATGAAGAAAACTTTCTGGTAAAGAACTACTCATTATATGCTTGTCCACCACTTAATTTATGTCATATATATTTATGCATATTCGGGAATATGTATATTTTCCATACACAGAAGAGTCACAAAGGAACAATTCCTCTTCAGTGATAAGATCATTTGCTTTTTTTTTTTTTTTTTTTTTTTTATAATTATGTTATTCTTTGTTTTACATGTAGCAATTTCATTAATATAAGCTTCATGTTAAGTTGGAACTTAGGAGAAATAAGATTCAAAATAGGCTAGAACAGCACATTGATAATATAATGTAATGATCCACTTGGGGGAGATGATGAGTTGCTCATATGGTGTTGGTGTGTAATATTGCACAGCTCTTAAATAAAACGAATCAATATCCTTGTAGCATGGTTGGCATAGGAAAATAACATCCATACCTTTCAGTGGTATACACATATGAGTTTAAAAAACAAATGGAAATGAGAAAATGGAATCTCCTTTGAGATCCATTTAGGATCCAAGTAGGGAAAAACTCACCTCATGGAAATCTGCATCTTATAGATCTGCCATGAAGCAAAGTATGCCAGTAGCTGTCCATCACTGGACATTGTAATGGCTTTCCAATAGTGAATTTCCCACCAGTAGAAGGTTCAAATGGACTGATTGGCATCGTTCAATTGATGTCAGTGATTTTCTACAGTTAACTGTAAGTAACGCTTCAGAAGCATTGTTTTCCTTTCTTTCCTTTCCTTTCCTTCCCTTTCCTTCCCTTCCCTTTCCTTTCCTTTCCTTTCCTTTCCTTTCCTTTCCTTTCCTTTCCTTTCCTTTCCTTTCCTTTCCTTTCCTTTCCTTTCCTTTCCTTTCCTTTCCCTTTCCCTTTCCCTTTCCCTTTCCCTTTCCCTTTCCCTTTCCCTTTCCCTTTCCCTTTCCCTTTCCCTTTCCCTTTCCTTTCCGGGGGGGGGAGGGGGGGAGGGGGGAGGGGGGGGCGGTTGAGGGGGAAATGGAGGGGCAATTCAACCTGTAAAAATCTTCTCATTTCATCATTTCATCAGAATCAGGAGTTTCATTTTTTCATGTATCAGAATGAGAGTTGCCAAAATATAGTTTCTAGAGAGTCCACATTTCTCAGGACTCAAGAAGATTATGATTGTGACAGTGATGAACTTTACCTTTTCATTAGGTCTGAATGGTGTATCTTTGGTGGAATTAAGGAAATGGGAACCATGTTGCTTTAGAGTCAGCCATATGAATCTAGCTTCCAGACATTCAAGCTGAGCCACTTCTGTGGCTCTACAGGAAATGTGATGCTGCTGGAAGTCCATAGCAGAATGCAAAGGGTATTGAATCAGGAAGAAAGTGCCCCAAGCTTCTACCTTCTGCTCCAAGTTCCACTCAAAATGTGGCTTCTATATTCATCCTATGGAAAAGCCATACTAGTATAAATTAAAAATTTGGCATCTAGAAATCTGTCTCTGGTGTTTAAGATTTATACCCACATGTAATAAAAAGTCACTGTAGCAGTGTCACTAAAGAGAGATTCAAACCCGTTCTGCCTGCGAAAGCTCAAGTCTTAAAATTCCTGTGATCAGATTTCCTCCTCCTGATTTACTCTCTCAATATACTTGCCACAAAAGTTTATTCATTTAAAGGAAGTGTAAAACACTGACAAGTATGCTCTTCATCAAACCATCCGAGAATGCTTTTGTTAACTATCAATTATTAAGGTAATGTGCTTCCTAGCAGCATAGTGGTTAAAGATGAGATGTACACAGCCATGAGAATAAAACAAGAACACTCCAGCCTCTGCTTCTACACTGTGTCAGTATGACCTCATAATAGCCAAATATATATATGCATTAAGCTCCACAGAAGTGTGACCTAAATTCTGGTACAATCTGTAGTTTCCACCACATTCAGACACCTGTCTTTGCTATCATTTTGTTACATATTCTGCTTCATTATTGTCTATTCCATTTGCTCTCCCTAATTAATAATAAAACTTAGAACATATAATGTGTATATAGAAAATAATAGCTGTTTTTCTTTTCTTTTAGAATTTGCAGCTTTCCAAATATATTTGTGTCAACTTTCATTTTTACATAAGAATCAACTCATGCATATGCACACACCACGAGCATAACACCTTCCATACAATATTATACATATGTATATTACATATGTAAACACAATTATGTATAATTAAAACAAAGATTGTAAAATTGGGGATTTGTAAGAAGGAATCATGATGACCTGACTGAAGGCTTTGTTTGAAATCAAGGCATAATTCTGTGAACTTAAAGCAGTGGTAATATTTCCCCAGTATCTCATTTTCCAGAATCCTTAGCATTTCTAGTGCTGAATGCTCTTCTAAAACAGCACAGTCCACGAAGGAAGGAAGCGATGAAAGAAAGGGCTTTTTTTGTTGTTACATTGGACCAGAACAAAACTGGAAATGTTTAATGGAGTGAATAAAATATCCTAAGAGATGACAAAATGTGACCTATTATCTTGTACGAAATCGTTCATTTCTCCCTCTTGTTAACAACAGACTTACTATAACATTGCTGGAGAACCAGAGCCAATCATTGTCTGATCTTAAATGCTAGGGCCAATTTAACTTCTTCTCAGAAACCCATGGGGGTGAAAGGTCAAGATAAAACTGCTGCCACACAGAAATTGGTGTATTATCCTCTTAGCCTCTGGGTCTACAGATACGTGAGGGGTCTTGACATAGGACTGGCTTACCATAAGGACAATAAAAAACTGCAGGTAAATTTATTTCCAACAGGACAGTCTGTGAGGCAAAGGGAAGTACAGAAAAGTGATTCTGTCTTTTCAGTCTCTTTTTTCCTTCCTGGCAAAGTACATCTCTAGTTCATAGAGTCACAACAAGAACTAAATTAGTCTATGAATTCTGTGCTTCTGGCAAACCTAATGAGGATTCCTGTGAGCAACAGCATCTCTATTTTCTCTGCTTAAAAAGCAAAGACAAACTGAAACAGAATGGGAGGTATAAAATATATTTGTCATTGAGAGAAAAATTATATATACAAATGAGATTTGTATTAATGATTGCTACTTTACAACTGGCATATATATGTACTCCAAGTTAAAGATGAAAAGAATTAAAGAAGTGCATAATCTTTACTAAATATTTCTGCTGAAGTTTATGTATGCAAACTTAGAAACGTCTGCAAAATTTGTAATGTGGCCACCACACATGGATTTAATAGTTCAAACATTCTAGCCTGTATTATTTTTTCTGCTTATATAAAGCAACTTAGCTTACCTTACTGTATGCAGTGTTAATGGATGGAAGACCTCTGAGGATTCCACAAAAAGCCAAGAACTACTTACCGAAAACTCATCAGAGTGAACCCATGTTCATGATGAATTTGTGTAAATGTGTTGCTCTTCAGTCCCACACAAAAACTTCATATCTCCTGCCTTTGGTAAAAATCAAACCTTATAGACCAAACAGACACATTCTACCAAAAGTTTCTGTTGGAAACTTCTCTCCACTTTCTTTATCCATTCCCTTCCCAATGGCCCAGATCAATATGACCGACAATTCCTGTTTCTGATAACTTTAATAGAGAAGAAGGGAATGATGAAAATACTAGGTCAGTTCTTTGTGGCTGCAAGTTAATATGCACCTTGCTTTCAGTGTAACTGGAGATGATGACTCCAGGTGCAAAGTGATGGAGAATCAGGATCAGGTGTCTAGAAGATTTGTAGATGATGGTGCAATCAGCCTGCATTTGTGAGATCATGCGATTTATTTTTGAGTGGTAATTCTTGACAAGCTCTGGGATTCATAACAATCTGACTAGCAAACTTCTGAGTGAAAATCTTGTCTTTCCCAAACAATGTGACTTATAACCCTTAGATGAAGACATGAAAAAGATCATGCAGGGAATTAGTACTATTGTTCGCATTTGATTAAGGATACAAGAAGAGGGGCAGTGAAAAGAACAAGATTTGAATTTTTTAATCTGGTACTGCATTGATTAAGAGGCCAACAGTAATAGTGACAGCAATACATGGTGAAGCATTATATGTTAAATTAAAGAGAGTTTCAGGAGATGCACCTAGTCTACATCAATAATTTTTACTACATTGTTCTTACCTGAATACAGCTGTAGTTCATGAAAAGAAAATCATTTAAATACAAGACATGATAAAAAGTAGCGAATGAATGGAGGTGGACTTAAGCATGTGTTTCTCACAGATGATTTAAGAGAATTTCTTTTTTTTTTTTTTCTCTAGCAGTATGTAAAGACAAGTTCTTTTTCCAGGTATATTTTCTGAAGAAAGTCTTAATGAAAAGTATGTTCTACATTTATGTACATATTTATGTATGTATGCATTTATTTATTTATATATTTTATCATGACAGGGAAGTCCTGGAGCCATGAGCTTTTTATATTCAAAACACTGGTTCAAATACCATCTATAAACATTCCAACAGTTGTAACTGGTGGTATTTATTCTGTAGTTTGTGCTGTAACAGTCAAGATAAATGACTTGGTCCCATAGACTTAGAAGCTGAAATTCAGACAATTCATTTTATCTATTACAAAATTGCTGACTTCAGATTTTTAGAAACAGATAAGCTAGTTTTGTCTTGTATGTCAGCCACACTGTTCACAATATTATCATGACCAATGTGATTCCTTTCTTGTCCAGTACATAACAAGATTCAGAGGAGGCCAACATGGCCTGGTTACTCAAGGATTAAATGGGTAGAAATATTCATTCCCAGTACACTGCCATTGATTCTCAGCACTGCAATGCAATGACACAATCCATCTTTATGGGAACCATTCCTATTGTCTTTATCAAGATCACCTGTTCCTCCAGATGCATAGTAGTATGTCAGTCTCATCTGCACATTAGCTCTATATCAGTTCATTTGGCAAGGTTTTCTGTATGCTTGGAGAGATAGTAGGGAGCAATTAAGGTTTCCTTGTCTCCTGTATGTCCCTTCTGCCATTGTCTAGCTGGGTTAAAATTCTGCACATCTGTAAAGATTCAGACAAGCTCCTACAGTTAATTTTTATGGCTAATAACTGGATTCTGGCATTTCCGAACAGTGCATCATAAGGTTTTTCTTATAGCCCAAAGCAAGTAACAGTACTGTATGAATGACATCCTGACTGCTGACTTAATTATGAAGAAAACTGAGGGATTGTGATATTATAATATTTCATTGGGAAAACCGAATGGGTGCCAGTGTGAGATGATGGTACAGGAGGAAGTATCATCAGTGATCATAGCAGTACTTGTCCATTTCAGGGAATCTGCAAGGTGAGTATAGTTTAAAATAAGTCATTCTCCTTCTTAGCTCCCTGCTCTGCAACACTGTCTTTCATATGCTATATTTCCCTCTGTATTTCAGTGGTTGCTGTAATTCCAAATAATCCAGCAATCCTTCACCTTCAATTTGCAACATCTGGTTTGAGCTACATAAAACCTATTAGAAAGGGAGGAAAGATCAGTCATTGCTCATTCAAAAGCACGCAGCATTGCAGATTACATATTGCTTAAAAACATGAATGTGTCTTAATTCCAGTGGGACAGAAGCTCACTCTGACTTGTAGAAAGCATCCATCACTGCAGTGTACTTAATGAAGCTTTCCGTGTCTCTTATTATCTATTGCTACAGTTAGGATTTTTATTTTATTTATTTATTTATTTTTAACTTACATTTTTAGAATAAGCAAATAAGTGTGTCTTGCCTCAAGTTTCAGAGTGTAAGAAATCTTAGAAACATGCTGTAGAAAGTTTAACATTTAACTTTGTGCTGTGCTAGATCATGGACTTGCCTGCGGGTGAGCCAGGGCTGGCCACTGTTGAAAGCAGGCTGCTGGAATCACTGGGTGCTCAGCTAACTGAATGCTACATTAATGGCACCTGAGCAGCTCAGCTTCTTGTGTTGCCCCTGAAGGTTTCTGCCTCTCTGTCAGTAGCGAACATTCATTTCTCAGTGGGCTCTGTACAATGAAGGAGAGACCCTTCTCTCTTTTTTTTTTTTTTAATTTCCTTAATGCACTTTGAAAAGTTCTGTGCATTGAGGTCATTCTTTATGTGAGCTTATAGTCATTACTCAGCCTCCACAGTGCTACATTTGTGGTTTTGAGGTTGTACAGGTAATTAGGCTTAAAAAAAAATCTAAACTGTTAATTGAATAGCACAATCCCTTCCTTCCTTCACAGACCTCAGAGACTACTCAGCAAGCCTTTATTACTGTAAAAACCTTGCAATATTTGCCTTCAGAGAAAAATAAAATTGCTGCCATTTTTCCTTTGCAAGCAAACTGAAAAGAAAATAACAACAGTCCTAATTCAGCAGCAAGACCCGATATTGCTCTTGCTTCAAAGCAATACTAAAAAATGCTCAGATTGGCAAGGGCACTCTCTAGCCCCTTTGATCCAACTCAAAGCCTCAGGTTCATAAAGAATTTCTCATACTACAGCTGTAAGTACAGAAACAACAATGAAATATCATCTGTATGTGTCTTTTTGCAAATGCTTTTAGCAGCTAAATTCCTCAGGAAGCCCACTTTAAGGATGAAAAGCAGCTTTTGTAATCCATATGGGGACCATATTTGCTATGAGCCATTAACAAAACACAATGTTGGTCTAATAAAAGTGGTTACTGCTGAGTTTTTCAAAACATTCTAAAAAATCTTCGTACATGTTTTTAATTTATTTCAGTGGATATTATCTATTATTTGCCTCGAAAACTCCAATTTATATTCAGGACTATTTTCCTAACCAACAAATTCAAATTGCTGTGAAATGTGTTAATTCCTACATCACATATGAGACAAAACAATGGGGTTTATACTGTTTTCTTCTTTTGTTCCTCAGGAAGATGTTTCAAGGCAGGCAAATATTTTATGTATTAATCCATAAACACAAGAGAAATATAAAATTGTGCCAAGAGGCAGGATTGTTAAATCCATCTATATATGCATATGAGAATTCATATAAACTCAAAATACACATTTTCTGAAATTAAATGATTTTGTAACCTTTTATTTTAAAAATGCTGAAAATAGTTTAAAACCCCAGATCTCTCATCCGTAGCTAAACTTGCCTGCTCAGTAAGGAATGACAGATTAGTTGTGCTCATAAGTCTGTCAAATGTGACCAGGCAACTGAAAAACCATCTAAAGTTTCACATGAAGAATACCTACAGTCTATTAAGAGCCATATAAAACTCTGGGCAATTCCTCTTGCCAGAAATTCCAAGAGCAATGTGACAGAGGCACAGGTATTTTAAATGGGTATTACCTGAGAAAACATTATCACCATGAATCAGCTGAACAGGCCCTTTGACTTTCCTCTGGAATTTCTAGTTGAATAGAATTAAGATAATATTTGTATGTTTTGAAAAATGTACGAGTACAGGAAGCTATGAAGCAAACAAGTCACATAGATCCTAGTCAGTCATGTGAATTACTTTGAAGTTACATTAGTTTCAGTGGCAACTTTGCTCATGTCAGACACATATATATCATTATAGAGGTGAGAATAGTGATTCTGCAGATTTATCTGAGCTGATAGGAGCAGCAGTCTCAGAGTAGAGCTATTCAGATTCTCCTGTTGAAGCTAAAAGTGCAAGTACAAGCTCTGTAGAATACTCTGTGGTCTGCCTTTGATGTAGATTTAAAATCAGAATTACAATACTTCTGTTTGGACATACAGCCATGCTGCAAAAATGCAACAATAAAAGCAGATATCATTTTATCATGTATGTGTTTGCTTGTATCCATCTTAAATTACTTTTCCCAGAAGGCTCCAGGAGGTGGTAGCTAAAACAAATACTAAACATAATTGATACTTGCTGTTAACTACTCGGTAGTGTTGTAGGATTTTAACTGGTTTCATACGGTCACAGTAACAGGTTGCTGAAATACAAAGGCAAACATTTAAAAATGCATCCATTGTGTATCAAACCAAAGGTACTTTTAAAACGTATGTTCTTCAGCATTGTAATGATGACTTTTTTTCTGAAGGAAAACGTTATACTTCTGTTTACACAGAGGTTTGTTATCAGATCCAAAATTAACAGTCGTTATGGATAGTCTCTTTTTGATTATTATAGCTGTATGGTTTCATACAGAATATCCCAAGCTGAAAGAGGCTCAAAAATCTGATTTGGAGCAATTTATAAGTTGGATGTTTTGCTCAGTTACAACAGCAGAATAACATCTGTGCTTGTAAAGGCTGTTGAGTGGACTGCCATTGTATTTAAGACCTTTTCCCTCTGGCTTGCATTTTGTGGTTGGATTGTAGACTGAGGAATAAGAAGGATTGGAGTCACTCTGTAGACAAATGCCATTAATTCATTCAGCTGGTTTCGTCCCTTTTAAGAAATATTAATTATTACAGTGTTCTGAGACTAACTCCTTTCACATCCTGTTAGGCTTGTCAACACTAGAGAAAAGTTTCTTCAAATATAATAACTACAAATTCAGATTAAAATCTTAATCTTGCCAAAATGGCTGATGTTTCAAATTAAGTTTTTGAAATAATTCTGGCTTTAATGTAAAATCATCATGGATTAAATGCTTTCAAAATAACAGTAGAAGTAGAAATGCATATGAAATCTATTAACAAATAAAAAGGCCAATTAAACTGTTATTTTCTACTCTTACTCAAAATAATAACATTTCATTCATTTTTAATTCATATATTGGTAAGATTATCTATTTTTTCTCATCATTTTATCAAGGAAAAAAGTTTTTCTTGCCATCACCACCAGACCAATTAGTGTACTAGAAACAATAAAGTTATACAGCAAAGTATAATTTGTATGATTTATTAGCAGATAAAGGCTTCACTAATAAAAAATGAAAATTATATATATAGGTCTTTTTAAAAATTCCTGTGATGAGTTTAGACTCATCTTAAACTGAGGATCTACTGGTTTGTAATAAACCTGATTTAAATAGTATTGTATTTATCAGAAGTTTAAACATACTCATCAACAACAAGAAGTGTACATGGCTTAATATTATTTTAGAGGGAGAAAAACAGAAAGAAAAATGCTTTCTTATCATTATATTGCCTGAAAGAGAGATTTGCTAAGCAAAGTATTTGCTATCATGGAGACTTCTTTGATGTCAAAATTCAACAATAGAAACTTAACATTGAATTTTAGGTATAATTTTATGTATCTATGTTAAGTATTTCATTATCACAAGTACATATTAATAGAAGTACATCTTTTTCTTACAAATGTAATTTGATAATTTTGTTGGTTTTTTCAACGTACAACAGCAATAGGCATGTTTTAATTGCAAGTTATAAGGAAATGTGGGGAAAAAAATGAAATAAATCATCTAGATAAGGGCAGAAGAAACCAGTAGCTGACTGAGCAATAATTTTGAATCACAAAAAGGACATATTTTACAATAAACACTGTTCTCTGTTGTTAACTGAATAACAATCATAAACAGCTTTTTCTGTGTCAGAGAGATATATATTACAAACAGCTCTGGGAATGGTCAAACGATGCACAGATACAGAAGGCTATATTTTAACAGTGGATTTAGATAAACCCATTCTAATAACTTCTAGCATGTACATACAAAACTAAATCTACTTCAGATCTAACTAAGTTTCACTCCATGTGAAAGTAATTAGAGGATTAGAGTTTAAGTTCTTCCTTTAGAATGTAAACATTATTACTGTCTTTTAGTTTCCTCTTTTTAACAGCCTTCTGAGAATTAAACTGTATGAGCCATTCCAGTAGCCTTAATTTGCAAAATATACAGAGTGAATTGTCTTAACTATGTAGATAATTCTTCATTTTCAACCTACATAGTGATAAAACACAATATAAAAAAGCAAATAATATTTTTAGAGATTTATAAATATCAAATCAAATTGATTAATATCCATTCCACAGAATTCCTCCTCATAGGAAGCCAAGCAGTAAGGAGTTTCAAGGTCTTTGGAGAAGACCACATAACTGTTTTGTGATTTATTTCTCATATTTTTTGATTCAGACAATGCAGTAACCCTAGAAAATGCAAGGTAAGAAACAAAGTACAGATATAATTATCTTTTTTAGTATTATTGAAGACATCACTCAGTCCACAAGGGCAAACTGTGCCTCAGGACTTGGTGAGTTAAGAGGGAAAACTAACTAATTACAGTTTATTTTAGCTTTTGGATTTTAAGCCTCTAAGGTGTTAAACTGCAAACAGAGCTAGAATTTAAAAAAGGATGCCAGTTGTTATCAATGCTTCCTTCCAAATAATACTTACATAAAATCTGGACTCTATCTCACAGAAAACATCCTTTGTGATGGATATTTTCCATTCTATTTTCACTGAAAAGGAAGGCCTGTAGTGGGAACACTATCACGATCTGTAATATGGCCTTGCTTTATTTTCTTCTGCCTCCAGGATACTTACACAGTAATTAGAAAGCAAATCAAGACAAGATTCTCATCCAAATAGAGAACTTTATCATTTGAAGTTTCTGTGCCCCATTAGCAACTATAATTACTATGATCTTATGTGTAGTCTTCACAGAATAACAGAATTGAAGGGGTTGGAAGGGACCTCCAGAGATCATCGAGTCCAATGCCCCTGCCAAAGCAGGTTCCCTGCACCAGGTCATGCAGGTAGTCTTGCCCCTATGTAGTCCAAAACTGCTCAGTCAGCATTAATACAGGTACAAAAATGCTGGAGTACACATGTAGATGTTTCCAGTAGTGGAAATCAGGAGAGTGTCTTGTTGGAGGATTAGCACTTTATTTGGATCATGTGCCTTTGCATCAACTGTAGGCACTAACCTTCTTTGTAAGAGGTTCTTGTCCTAAAGCTTGCTTGACTTCTCTGATGGTAGACAGATCTTGGGAAACAGATTTAGTTAATCCATTTAACTAAATTTTAATCAGTTTAGTTATTAAATTGAGTAGTGGCCAATACCAGAACAGGGAAATCAAGAGAGTTTCTAGTGTAGTTCCTACATTTGGATAAATGGTCTGAGATGTTAATGCTTTCCAAGTACATAGCTTTGTCCTGGAGATCCCCTGCATTTCTGAGCTGACATTCCTCTCCTTGGGGAATTTTGTTCTGCTGAGTAAAAGAAGATGTTAAAATAAATCTGCAATGTTCTAGAGTACTAACTGCACCAACCTCGTCCCCCTCCAGAAAACAGGTGGAAGAAGACACGGAATGAAAGTGACTTTATCTTCTGGTCTCAAGAGAGGCATGTCTGGTTCTTCAGCAATCTGTTACACAGGGGCTTAGGAGATAATTTATATGTATTGGCATGGGCTCAGATATATTCAGAAAGTGCTTCACCTGACATTGCTTCAAGTGCAAGATAAGAAGTATTTTTCTTACTTGCTGTTGCTGCTGTTTCAAGGATGAATAAGACCCTTTAAAGACTGTGTTATATTCCTATATTTTGTAACAACCCGAGAATCCTGTGTTTGTAGTGAAAACAGTTCTGCTTGCTGCCCAATTAAAAACTTGAAGACCTTTATAGATGCTACAAACTTCTCTGCTTGTTTCCACATTTTCAAGCAAACATGCACTGTTCGTATCTGATTGAAGCTCTACTTATGTTATCTGAAAATGTAGTTAAAAATATACAAAAAACTGATGATCTTATTCAGAAATCTTGAAACATATTCTCAAAACGTTGAAACATATTCACTAATATTCCTTTATCAAAATGGAAAGTAACTGCATATTTTTTGCTGCTCAGAGGACTGTGTTAAGTCAATGTATCAAAATGCACAAAATAATTTGCCATACCTTGAGCTTGCCATAACTTAAGTTTCATTTCAAAGCTTTGTGTGGGCTTTTTCAGACACTGAAAATTACAGAATTTTCACAGTACCACGTAAACATGCTGAATTGGCTTCTCTGGTTCTGGTAATAGCTCTGCAAAGTGTGATGACAACAAAATTCACCTGAGGCATAGTGGCTGGCTAGTTGTAATGCCTGTTTTGTGGTGTCTCTGGTGCAATCACTACCACATCTGGACTATATATGATGTCAGGTACATCTACTAGAAATTCAGGCCCGTCTTCAGATTAGTGAGGAGATGAACCCTCAATTGGTTACTATTAGTGCAGAAAGAACACACAGGGCAGAAGGATGGAAGTGTTTGTAAATTAAAAATGTTCAGAAAACTATCCTCCTACTCCAATTATCTTTGAGTAACATTCTCCAAACGATTTAATCTACATTGTGTGTTATCAAAAGATTGATGTTAACTTATGCTTAGCTAATAATCAGTATAAATTGATTCTACATTTGACAGCTCAGACTTCTGTTAGTAAACTGTTTTTTATTAACCTAACTGGTATTAAATTAGGACTTTTAGATGGAAAGAAGAAATTGAAGAAGTAATGAAAGGGAATTCCACAGGCTGAGATACAGTAGCAGGTGTCCAAGGGACACAGATTTCTTAAGTCACTGTCCACACAGACTAAAGGCTGTGCATTTCATTTTATTCAAGCAGTCTGGGACCGTGACCCCAAATTGCTAGAGAATAACGAAGGATGAAAAGTTGAATGGTCTATTAAAACCAGGTGGAAAAAGGGGATAAGGAAACACCCTCAGAAATACCAGCACCTTAGCACCTCATTCCAATCATTTATTGCCTTTTCCAAAAGAAATGCTAAGAGCTTCTGAAAATCTTTAGTGCTCATATAATGTGGATGGTATTTTTCTTGATCTTTGCTTCAGAAATAAGAATATTCCAGTAGCAGTTGGAGGGCATGAGGGGGAAAAATCTTCCCTGTGCTCCCCCTCCTATGTGCCCTAATTCCCATTACTTCTGACCCTCCTGAAGCATTGCCCCAGATAACCCTCCCTTGCTTCATCTAGCAACAGACAGCATCAGCCACAGCTGCAACAGAAGCATGACTGCTGGTGAGACAAATGTGACTATTATGTAGGCAGGGCTCACATTCTTCCCCTGAGGTCTCCTGTTGATGTGCGCTGATTTGTTACAGATTTCAGGGCCTCTCCTCTGCTTACCATTTGTATGGTTGAGTTTTTTGAAAACACGCTAATCACACAGTTGACAGTCTCCTTTATGAACTCAGTGACCGTATTATCTCTATCAAGGGCCTAATGTAGCTTAAAAGCTTTTTTTCCCTCTCTATTGTAGTTTTAATTCCTGCACCACAGGAGCTGAAGGCCTCTCTTCTTCCAGTAATAACTCATTAGCCTCAATCTTGGATTGTCCCCAAATGCTTATAACTTATTTTCCTTTCTCCCCAGTATTTCTTAAAGCCTTCTGGTACAGTTAGCACTTTGCCATCTGCTGCCTTCATGACTCTGCAGTAGGAAGAGACTGGTCTCAGTGATGTTTGCTGAACTGTGATGAAAAGCATATCTGCGTTCCCATTTCTTGCTGTGCTACTCTAACATACTCCATTCTTTCTGCTGATCTATTACTGCCTGTCTTCAGTCACTAAATGTGGTATCTTTTGGGCTAGACACTTAAGTGTACTCATCTCGTTGTCCATTCTCCACTAATTCCTCTCATCTCCATTTTCCTCTCACCAGTGAGTAATAACTTCATTTCTACCTGCTGCTTCCATTCTCTTTGGTTTATTTATCATGTTTTTTTACCATGTCTAAATTGACATATTTTGCTTCAGACCATTGCCTATTAGCATCTTGGCACTAAACCATTACCTTTACAACTTCCTCTCAACTTCTGCAAAGCATTAGAGCTCCAGAAGAGCTGTGACCCAGCAGCTGTGGAGGGGATCTGCTGTCTCTGTCTCAGTATGCAGTTACTACACTAACTTTTTCTAGATAATGCAGAGAACAATGATGGGGAAGGGTGAAGTCTACTAATACATGTGATTAATGCAGATAGTTTCAAAGTCATTTTGTCTTCCTTTGAGCATGTGATTTCTTACGTCTCAGGCAGAAGCAGACAAGGTTAAATTCTGGCTGACCTTTCTGCTCAAGACTGATCTTCACTTTAAAATGACTTGGATTTGGTAGGAGTCACAGTAAAGAAGATGTTGGGCTTGACAAGAGTGCCTTGGTCCTGTTAGTCTGCCCAGAATAATGTTAATTTCTATGACATTGTGCTGTAACATAGAAATGAACCAATTCTGGCTGCTTAGATCCCATTGCTTTCCATCCCAATGGGTGTTATAGCATAATTGTCTTGATCAGTCTCGGTCTGGGACTGTCTATGAACTCCAGACTTTCACTAAACCTAACATGTGATACCATCATCAGCTTTGCAGGTAAGAGTGGAAAAAACACTTCCAAATAAATAAATATATAAATTAGAGCTCCTCAGCTGCTAAATATGATTTAGGGAATACTCTAAGCTTTTTGAGATCTAGTTTGTAAGGCTCTAAGAAAGATAGCGTTGCAGTAGAATAATCACACTGACTTCAGTAATTATACAAAGGGCGAGTCAAGTTTTCACCTTTCCCTGATATGATCCCTCAGTATGTAAGTACTTCCAGTGACCTAACAATAAACTTAGATGTATCTGACAGAGTTATTGCTGGGTGCTGTAAGGACATGCTCATATTTAAAGTTTAAGAAGATCTACAATGTTTACTTCATCCACTGACCTTCTTCTTTCTGTTGGAAGTATTTCTGCTCTGATCAGAGGATAGAGGAAAATTACTTTGAAGATATGAATGGCAGTCTTGGTCGTGTTTTTAATGCTTTAAAGAAAGTGAGAAAGTTTCAAAAAATGGTCCTCTCAGATTGGCCTTGGTCTGTCAGCTCCAAAAGCATTCTTGTTTGTTTAGAATATATTAACTTATTTCTAAATGCAATGCTCCTGCATAGCCAGACTAACACATTTATGGCCAAATGTGCTTTGAAGTCTGAGCACACTGCAGTACATAGTTGGTCACCTTGTAAGTTTTCCTGTTGTGTACAAAGGAAAATAATTTTTATTACTTCTCCACCATTGGTAGTGGATCCAGTTCTAAAGTCATTCAGGATAAGTTACAGAACAGGAGAAGTTTTTCATCAGAAAATTCACAGTTTTTTAATCATTGAGCACAATTAGGTACAATCAGACTTTTAAATGAGTAGTGTTATTTATGATGTCTATTATGATTTTCTCTCAGAAAAGTTAGACGATAATTTCGATAAATTCTGCTTATATGTGCTACAAATATTTAAAAATTAGCAATGTTTTTCAACACCTGAGAAACTATCTTTGTCATCCTATTGAGGAGTATACATTTCTGAAAGGTGTTTTTCTTGAACTTTGCAAATGTTAACTCTTCAGCACAGTTTGTGTTACAGACTCATAAAACTCACCTAAAATATTTGTTGACTACTGTAAATGATGAGAATGTCAGAAATACATTAAAGAGCATAAAGGAGCAAATTTAAGAACATAAGTTGCAAGCAGAAGAACATTTAAGTATCAAATAGAGGCTGCTCATAAACTGAACTTGGAAGGACTTCCATCCCCAAAGAGTTCATTGGACAGTACATAACTGTAAACAACACTGTCAAGCTTAGAAATCCTCTTACAGAATATCACCTCTTTATTTACTTGTGATATTCATAGTCACATATTTGAACATGAGAAAAAATCAACAGTGAACCAATGTGCCATGGACAGGTCTACAGCATGAATTTAAAAGTTAAAAATCACTCAAGATTGACTAAGAAAAACTCCATACAATGAGCACAATCACACTTGTTCTCTAAGTTGCAGAGCATTTCTGCTGGACATCACTGCGCTCTGCTGTCAAAAAATATCTTGGAAGTGGATTTTTTACACAACTGCTGTACTTTCACCACTGCTTGCCAGTGTGGTTTCATGTAACGGAAGTGATTTTTGCTACAGAAATAATGACCATAGGAAGAAAGTTTTTCATGTCAGGATACTCCTTAGCCTTAAATATTGATTATGAATTTTTCTGAGTTACACCTGTGACTGCTAAGGGCATCATAATAGGATGCTGTTAGCATTTACCACCAAGTAAAATAAGGACTCTGAGATATCACTGTTCTCTAGGTCTGAATTTTCTTAGAATGGAGAATATGAATCTGGATCTTGTTATCAGTCTGGGAATCTTTTGACTATCCTTATAATCCTAGATACAGAATGGTGATGATCAAATGATTATGATCCTGTATTCTGTGTACCATTAGACCTGCTGAGATATTTCCAACAAAACCTTTCCATGACAAACCTAAAATTATACAGACTTAACTAAAAGACTTTTGTTTTTTTTTTTTTGACAGACTGTTCTAGATATAAATAATATTGTAAATGTTTGTGTATTTACCTTTGTATTTGAAATTTGAATTTTCCTGAGGCAAACCCGCTATTGCCTCTATATTAATAGCTACTTTAGTAGTAACAGTGCCTTAGGAAAGACTTAACATCAAGTATAGAAAGTAAATATACTTGGTGAAACATAAATTTTAAATTGAGCAAATTTGGAGTTCCAAATTTATAGAAACCTAACCTGGCAAAATCCCACATAACTGTCAGTAATTGATTGAAAGGATTATGTCTTAAATGCTAACAAGATGACATATTTAAAATAATAGAGTAGGAATAGCAGAGAATTCTTGATGGCCTGAAAGGTCTGAAGCAGTTAACAGAACTCAGCAGAGCTAAAGACCAGCCACTTTATCAAGTAAACAAAGATAATGTTTCATTTCAGTCTGAACAGAACAGAATAGAATAGTTCAGGGGGAATGGACCTACAAAGATCATCAATAGTCTTGTTCTGTTGTAACTAGGAAAAGTAAAATCTAAGTTTCTCTTTCCTTCTCCCTCATGAAGTGTCTCTGTTGTCTGATAGTAAGGTTGAGGTCACATATTATTCCTTCACTGGGCAATCGTTTATTTTCTTTTTCCTTTTTCATTCACTCAGAGGAAAGGAATCACCTTTGAGATCTTTGGCCCTCATTCAGACTTTGACTAAATGGTACTCAGGGCTGAAATAGTTCTTGCCTAAAGGCAGAATCAATGAGAACAAGAGCATCTTGGTTCTTAAAGATGAGGAAATGTACTGTGGAGCTGGAAAGGAACACTTTCCATCCTGTGGCACGTTAACCTGGTATCTATTAGGAGGGAAAAAAATTAAAAAATATTAAGAGGAAGGCAAAAAGGAACCAGTATCTATTCTTTAGGAAAAAAAAAAAAAAGAAATGTTAAAAAAAGAAAAGGTAAATGAAAGCAAGAATGCTGCACCAGGGAGAAAAGCCTTTTACCTCAGAGGCTGGACATTTCTGTAACATGCCTTTTACTGGAAAATACCAACATTTCCAAGTCAAATCCTCTGGGTGAATAGAGCTCTTTCTCAAAGGATTAACAAAAACAAAAATGATAAAAACACTACAAAAAAGAAGCAGGATTCCTGTTATATCAGTTATTTTCAGCTTCCGTCCAAGTATTCTAGTTCTACCTATTATTTCAATACTTTTTATTTCAAGTGCTTACATTGTGTTAGAATGCTTTTAAAATTTAAGAATCATCATCTTCTGCATTAATGTTGATGAAGGAGCACCTCAATTTTTCTCTTGTCCAGCCAAAATATTTTGAAACAAGAGCAGGCTTTGATGTGGGAAAATAATACTAAGTTTGACAAGCTCTGTCAAAACTTCCACAATGTTTTTTCAAGTCAACATGTGCTCCCATGTAGTTTCATTTCATTTCTCAGCAGTTAGTTCAAATATTACATCTCTTCCATTTATTTCTTTGTGTTCGTTTCCCTGAAATATAAGATATTAATGACTAAATCTTATCAGTACTGAAATATTACCCTATGGCTTTCATCTAAACAAAGTAAAGTTCTCATGGTCTGTGATTTTTTAATTTCTTTCTTTCTTTTTTTTTTTTTTTAAGCCAATACATTTTAGTGATATACAACAAATAGTGATGTGGCCATCTGTTTTCACACTGGAAAGAAGAGAAGCCATCCAGAGGGACCTGGAGAGGCTGGAGAAGTGGGTCCATCAGATCCTAATGTTTCACTGGACAGAACTTACTCTTCTAACTCCTTATTTCTGCTGCACCTTGAAAGGGGGCAGTCAATGAGGAAACTGACAGTGAAGTTGCTTGAAGCCCTCTTTGTTTCCAGCTTTGCAAATTATTTTCCAGTGAGAGTCTGCAGAGATGCATAGAACTGAATCATAGAGCTGGACAAAGGCTTTACAGTAGATGCCTTTTCTGCATTCCAAGATTTTAGCTTTAGTCAACTGGCTACATACTAGAATATAAAAGTATTTTTTCTGCTGAAATTCAGGTGCAACTGTCACGCTTTTCTGCCCTGTGGAATTTCCCAAAATGCCACGATTTTCCAAGCGGTGTCCAGGGCCCTAAAGCGACCACTTTTGTGGACATTACTGAGGCAGAGGCAGTGAGTCTGACAGCCCGTCTGAAGTGCCTCTGTACCAACGCCCGTGCGTAGTAAACAAGCAAAGGGAGTCGAAGACTGCAGTGCATTGGAGAACTTTGATTTTATTGCCATCACAGAAGCATGGTGGGATGATTTGTGTAAGAGGAATACAATCACTGAGGGCTGTCCATTTTGTAGATGGGATAGGTGAGGTAGGAGGAGCGGGGGAGTTTCCCTCTATGTTAAGGAGCGGATAGCCTGTGAGGAGCTGCCTCTGAGAAACAGTCGGGAACAGGTGAAGCACCTGTGGGTTAAACTTAGGAATGGGACAGATAAAGGACAGATGGTGGTTATGGTCTACCAGAGGCAGTACTTTGCCTAAGTCTTCACTGGCAGCCATAACATTTGCATCCCTGAACATCTATGTGGGGACTGGGGGAGCAAACTGCCCTGCACTGTAAAGGCAGAGCAAGTCTGAAACTGATGCAAGAGACAGAATGTGTACAAGTCCATGGGGATGGATGACATGCATGCCAAGGCCCCAGGGGAGCGGGCTGTTGCAGTTGCCGGGACGCTCTCCATCGTGTTTGAAGAGTCGAGGCTAACAGGAGAAGGCCATGGGGGCTGGAAAAAGGGAATACATCACTCCCATTTATAAGAAGGAGAGGAAGGAGGATGTGTGTCTCGCTCCAATTTTTAGGAGGGAGGCAAGGTTCTTTGATATGTGTATATACCTGGCGTGAGATTAAGAAGCAATGGTTCAAATGTTGATCCAACCAGTTTATTAAAGTCCGAGCCGTTTTTAGGGAGACGGGGAAGGGAAGGTAGGCAATAGGAAAAGTAGGAAATATACGCAAGGAGTCTCTGCAGAAAGCAAAAGAGATAGTCACCACCGTGGGTCCAGCGAGGTACACAGTAAGTCCGTTGACCTCAGGAACTCCTCTGATCACCACGGGGGATGGGAGACAGCCAGGGAGTTCCACAGCAAGACAGCCTCGGGGGGGGGGGGTCTTCCAACGAGGTTTTCCCCTCAGGGAATTCTCCATCAAAGGTGTCTTTGTAAAATGGTTTTAAACCAGCTTTTGTGACATTCCCGGCCCACAGATAAGCCAGCAAGGAGGGGTGCAGCACCCCTGAAGAAAACTGCTTGTCCTGCTTCTGCTTATCTTTGCAATCGCGAGCAGAAACACTATGGCACAATAACACCCACCATTCACCCTCCAAGATAGTTAGCAGTTACCAGTCAGAGTCTTATCATCAGAAAGGCCTCACGAAGCAAGCTTTGAGACAACAAAAGAGAAACAGTTCTGTCCTTTAACACATGGAGAACTGCAGGCTGGTGAGCCTCGCCTTTGTGCCTGGGAAGATCATGGGGCAGATCCTCCAACTTGCCATGCTACGGCACATACGAGATGAAGAGATGATCTGAGACAGCCAGCATGGCTTAGCCAAGGGCACATCTTGCCTGAGCAATCTGGAGGCCTTCTGTGATGGAGTGACGGCATCAGTAGAGAAAGGGAAGACAACTGATGTCATCTATCTACTGCAAGGCAGTTGATATGGTCCCCCGCCACATCCTGGCTGGCTCTATGACCAGGTGAAGGTCAGTAACAAGCAGTGTCCCCAGGGGATAGTCCTGGGTGTGGTGCACTTCAGTGTCATTATCAGTGACATAAATGGTGGCATTCAGTGCACTCTCGGCAAGTTTGCCGATGGCACCACACAGCTTTGCCAGAAGGCTTGGATCCAGTGGTCTGCAGAGGTCCCTTCCAACCCCAGAGATTCTGTGATAGTGTGAGAAGGGAGCCGTGGAGATGCTGACCATGTGGGGGGCTGCCAGGAGGGCGTGTGGGGTCTCCATGGCAACTACCGGGACTTTGTGATGCACGGGCAGCCGCACACGAAGGCCATTGTGACATGGTGGTGTCCTGGTGCCTTTAGGAACCAGAGTCCCAGTGCTGCTCACTCTCAGGCGAGTAGCTCCGTGAGGAGGTAGCTTCCCTGGGTGCTTGTAGCTTTGTCTCCGTGAGCGGATACAGAGATGGCGAAGGAGCAGGACCAGAAGGCCCACTCCCAAGCTGATAAAAGACTGCCGAGTGTGCGGGAACAGCGCCAGGTGCGGGATGTGCTGGGAGGGAGAGGGATACCACGGCACCCGAAGCACCGGGGCAGGGGGCACAGCAGCGGGTGGGGTGCCATGGCGGGCCCTGAGCACCTGTGGCCAGGGCACCGCTCCTCCTGCCCCGGGGCGTTTTCTGGGCACCAGCCGACTCCCAGGACAGCTCTGTGCCCCGAGGCAGAGAGCAGTAGGACCCAGCTCAGCAGGGCTGTCTGTGCCCAGGAACAGCCTCCTCATGGGGGCTTTGCCAGGGACGCTGGTGGTAATGCAGCCACCTGCAACCCAGGCCTCCTTCTCCCTACACAGGTGGGCCGCAGGCCGCAGCAAGCTGTGCTGCCAGGCAGACAGAGCCAGGATTTGTCTGTCCGTGGGATCCAACTGCCACCACTGCCCCACCCAGCACAAGCCTCTGGGAGCCGCCGTGCACAGGTAGGGAGCCCAAGGGAAATGGGAAGGTCTTCTCGAGTGCGGGGAGCGGCCAACCAGCAGGTGGGACCGCTCCCAGCAGGATGAGCCTGCTGCAGCCAGATGGCTGCTGGTGTGTGGTGGGGACTGATGGGGGTGCAGCCGGACTGTGACCATTCTGCTCTAGGGAACGGGGTGGCAGCGGCCGTGAGCTGGGGGCTGACTTTGGGTTTCCCCATGGCTTCTCTTTCAGGCGGACAGACCGGAGCTCAGGCAGGGACTGCCCCGCAGCAGTGGCTCTGGGGAAGGGAGACGGCCTCTGCCAGCCTTGCCGCCTCTCCCACAGGGGGCGCTGTCACTGCCAGCTGCGCCCCAGAATGCAGCCACTGCTCGGGGACAAGTTCACACCTTGTCCACACTGCCACCAATAGCCTCCAGAAGTTTTCCAAGAGGCAGAGCTGCCAGTGCTGTGAGAGCTACCACCAGCAGAGTGGCTGTCCCAGGTCTTCAGGACAACCCTCAGCCCCAGGAAACGGCAGTGAGGGCCGAGGGCTGGCAGGCAGATCTATCTGTCCCTGCACTCCCCCTCAGGCCTGCAGAGAAGACACCCGAGTCCCTCAGGCTGGCGTATCGGATGCGTCCAGCAGCCATAAGATCAGGACCCTGGCTGAAACCAGCACAACCTAGACAACGTGCACCCACCAGCACTGTAAGAACACCGGCACGAAGAACCCAGGTGCTGGCCCCCAAGGCTGGGAAAGTCACCGAGAATGAGACGCAACGTGCTGCCAGTGCTCAGGAGGACAGCGGAGATGCTCACAGGGTCTCTACATCACGCTCCCTGGCAGCAGAGCAGGCAGCAGAGAAGGAAGCAGAGCAGGCAGCAGAGCAGGCAGCAGACAATGGTGCCAAAGATGCCGAAGACAGCAAAGAGAGGGCCCGCTCTGCCAGGAGAGGGGACAGGTTCCTGCCCTGCTCTCTTTGCTGTTCCACCTACAGCGCTGTTGGCAAAGATGAGCAGGATGAGGGGAAAGACACCTCTGGGAGAGACGCTATGTCAGTGGCAGGAAAGGAGCCTGTGAGCACATCATTTCCTGGGGCAGAGGCCCTGCCTCCAGCGTCTTCAGTGCCTGGAAACCTTCAGCATGATGTGAGCAAGATGCAAGTGGTGAGCAGCAGGCATGAAGTGGATGCAGGCTCAGGAGTGTGCACACTGTGGGGAAGTGTGGCAGGCTGAGCCCTGCCACGGCCAGGCAGCTGCCGGAGTGTGTCAGGGACTGTTGCAGGGTACAACCGGGACATGAGGGCACCTCACAGCGAGCAGCTCTCTGGCAGCTTGGCATGAGGGAACAGGGCTGCAGCAAACACTGAACCAAGTGCTGCCCTCAGGCCCCATGCAGGGCCTTGCCATGTCAGCAGGGACAAGTGGGTCGTGTGGGGAAAGGAGCCAACTAACTCAGTGTTTTTGCTTTGCTTCTCTTGCAGGAGGACAGCCTGGAGATCAGGGACACATTCACCCACAGCAGCACGCCAGGGGAGGGGAGACAGCCTCTGCCAACTTGTGGACCATCCCTGTGTGTCCCTGCACCCCCTCTCAAGCCTGCACATGCCACACGCAAATCCTACAATTTGACATACAGAAGGCGTCCTGTAGCCACCAGACCTAGACCCTGCCGGAAACCAGCAAGTCCAAGGCAGAGTGCACCCACCAGCACTGAGGAAACAGCAGCACAAGCAACGCAGTTGCTGGCCCCCCAGGTTGGGAGCAGCCCCACACATCAGACACCACCTGCTCCCAGTGCTCAGGAGGGCAGTAAAGATGCTGTCAAGGCCCCTGAATCACATTCCCAGGAGGCAGAGCAGGCAGCAGAAGGTGGTGCCAGAGCTGCTGGCACTCCTCAGGACATGCTGGTTGAAAAGGATGATGAAGAAAGGGCATGTTCCAGCAAGAGAGGGGGCATGTTCCTGCCCTTCTTTCTTTGCTGCTCCACCTCCACCTCCACCAGTTCTCTGATGGATGAGGTGGAAGACGAGGAAGAGAGCGTAGACATTCCTATTTGGGAGGGATCACATAGTTATTCCTCAACGTAAGTCCGTGACAGGGGGCACAGGCACATAGCAGGGGGGTTGAAACTGGATGATCATTGTGGACCCTGTCAACTCAGGCCATTCTATTAGTCTGTGATTCACTTATAACAACTTGTGAATCACAGTTTGCAATAAATGGCTGTGGATGGTCAGTACACATATGAAACTCTGGATGACATAGCTCAGGGTCTACTTTTCATGAACTCAAAGGTTAAAACAAGTAAATGTTCCTCAGCAAATGTTTTTATTTTATCCTAATTTCTGTAGGGCTTCTTCTTGATCTTTTCTCCTGTGAAAAGTGAAAACACACTGATAGCAGTGTTTTGATATGTCTTTATTATGATGGTTACTTTATGCACGCTACTAATTAAAAGTAGCTAAAGCCTCTTAGTGAGGAAAGTGAGCAAAGATCTAACAACCTTAACTAAGGTACTCTTTGGGCTTTAGTCACATGAAACAACTGACATAGATGTGGTATTGGTGATATTGAGAAATGCCTGTAGGACTTCCCAATAACAAGAGTAAAAAAGTCAGCATTAGTTCTTGTCAAGGAAAGCAATCAAGTTTTCAGGTGTTAACAAATCAAATAGCTCATTTTCTGTTTGCTAGAATCTATGTAATATTGGAAACAGGCTTTTTCTGTGATAGTGTTTTCATTCTGTTCTCTCATTTTTCTAGACATCTTGATGACCAAGAAAACATAGAAGATAACAGGCAGTAGCATCTCTGAGCTGACTAACTGAACATCATTTCACTTCCTCCCTGTGAAGAGGTGGAGAAGCAAAAACAATACAGTGAAGTTCTTCTGCAGTAGAAAAATGTGACATCATATTGTGATTGAAAGAATCTTTGTGGCTAGTTGATAACTAAAACTTCTATGTTTATTACAAAATATGTCAAGGCTTATATGTTAATAAAATCTTGTTAAGATCTTAGTAATCTTGCTAATCTTTGTCGCGTCCTGATCCGGTGACAAATTAAGGCTGACGTGTGAAAGTACCGTGCCTCCGTGCACAGGAAACAGACGGGACTCACACACAGTGTGTAATGCCAAAAGTACAAGTTTAATGCCGTGCCACAAACCCTATATACTGGTACATGTGACCACCCCTATCAGATACTCGTGACCTTCCTGACTCCACCCCTGGTGCACGCTGGCACCACCTACCCAATACCCAAAAATCTTCATTGTTAAAATCATTAGTAAAATCTTCTCATTATTTGTCAGTGAACAACAACTAAATTCCGACGTTATCCGTTAACAGCTAGAAGTTCTAAAATCTGTATCTGCTGCTTTGAACAAATCTAAGAACAATATTATGTATCTATATGAAGTGAATTCTGTGAGGTTACACTACCTAAACACACTACAAACTTATTTCACAAAGATGAATGATTCCTTCCCGTCCTCTTTCCACATTTTCAATGTTTCTTCAAAATATCCATAAAATTGCACATAAGGTTTATAGCCATGAACCTCTTTCTTGCCTTCTTTCTTAATAACTCTTCTCAGAAATGGGCTCTTAAAAGTGCTCCCTATTTTAAAATATTTTATAAAGTATAGGTCCTCATGCAGATTTGGAATTCAAAGAATATGAGAAAGGGGAAATAAAAATGAACAAATGCATTAGTATTAAACTGTTCACGAAAATAAACCAAGGTAGAACAATTTTGCACCCATTAGTTGAACTGCAACACATCCTCATAAACTCTTCAGTCTACTTTTTAGAGAGTATGTTCTGAATATATATGTAAATATAAATGCTAACATGTTTGGGCAACATTTTTAAAGATACGTTTTTTCATTTGTATTTTTTAATTCATGGTCTTATCAGAAACAATGTTTTAGTTCTAGCAATCATAAAAAAGAAAAATTAGGCTGAATAACTATAGTCCTTAAAAATGCAACAGAAAATTCTGGCGACAGCAAGTGCATTCTGAATATGTTTATTTACAACACAACAAAGAGCTCCTGAAAATGCAACACGCTTTCACTGAATTTTCTTTCATTAAGTGATATTGACAGGAATCATCTTGAGATTAAAACAATCCCGTTTCTCTCCAGAAAGCCAACCCAATAGCAAATTATTTGTGGTGCAAATAAGCCAGAGAGGAAAGAAGCTGCATCCTCTGCAATGGTTTTCTAACCATATTCCTACAATGCAGCTCACATCTAATATTTAATTTGCAATAGTGAAATAGCTTACTTGCCTCTGCATGCTGTATTTCTGTTTGTAAAACTGTTTTACTGACAGTGGCACCCAACATCCCATAAAAGGAACCTTGTAAAATCTGCTATTCTCAGCTTGCTCTATGGGGATAGCAGCATTGTTCCTAAAAAGCAAGGGACTTATACAGAGTATCTTGTTTTGTCAAGCTCTTCTTAAAAAGCTTTTCCTTTAAAATTCCTAAAGGAGGAGTTATTGTTGTATTCCATCTACTTGATTTCCGTGTTAAGTTTTACTTTCTCATACTGTATGTTCAACCTTAGTTCTGTTTCAGCAAGTCTGTCTCTATAAAAATGTCAGCGTTGCTCTTTGAGTACCTCAGTAAAATAAGGAAGATGAAGTTATCAATTAGAATAATACTTTTCTGAAATTTAAGTTACATATTGAATTGCATACAAATGAAGTAACAGAAAGGCCTATCAGTGCTAAAGATGTGAGATTAACTACTCCCTCATACTCATTTTTAACGAAGAGTAACAATTGAGTTGACAAACGAATTCCAGGTCTCCTCATATCACTTGTCAATCAAAGTGTAACCCTTTTAATGTTTTTTAATGTGACACCAAGGTGGTAGCATGGTAAAATGGCGATTTATTGAAGCACACACGACCTTATATAACCTACGTCCACTTCGTCTACGCCTACTGTGTTACACGTAGCAAGATTCTTCCAGAATATGGCGAAAGGGCCTGTCACGTCACAGCCCAATAACATCCCCGTATTTCGCCTAATACGACAGTTCTTTGATATGTGTATATACCTGGCGTGAGATTATGAAGCAATGGTTCAAATGTTGATCCAACCAGTTTATTGAAGTCCTAGCCGTTTTTAGGGAGACGGGGAAGGGAAGGTAGGCGATAGGAAAAGTAGGAAATATACGCAAGGAGACTCTGCAGAAAGCAAAAGAGATAGTCACCACAGTGGGTCCAGCGAGGTACACAGTAGGTCCGTTGATCTCAGGAGCTTGAATGATCAACGCGGGGGATGGGAGACAGCCAGGGAGCTCCGCAGCCAACCGGCCTCGGGGGGGGGGGGGGGGGGGAAGGGGGGTTCTCCCAAGGAGGTTTTCCCCTCAGGGAATTCTCCATCAAAGGTGTCTTAAACCAGCTATTGTGACATTCCTGGCCCACAGATAAGCCAGCAAGGAGGGGTGCCTCTGTTGCCAGACCCATGCATTATCGCCTTCTGCAGTGGTCAGCTCCTTTGAGCAGCACCCCTGAAGAAAACTGCTTGTCCTGCTTCTGCTTATCTTTGCAATCGCGAGCAGAAACACTATGGCACAATAACACCCACCATTCACCCTCCAAGATAGTTAGCAGTTACCAGTCAGAGTCTTATCATCAGAAAGGCCTCACGAAGCAAGCTTTGAGACAACAAAAGAGAAACAGTTCTGTCCTTTAACACATGGAGAACTGCAGGCTGGTGAGCCTCGCCTTTGTGCCTGGGAAGATCATGGGGCAGATCCTCCAACTTGCCATGCTACGGCACATACGAGATGAAGAGATGATCTGAGACAGCCAGCATGGCTTAGCCAAGGGCACATCTTGCCTGAGCAATCTGGAGGCCTTCTGTGATGGAGTGACGGCATCAGTAGAGAAAGGGAAGACAACTGATGTCATCTATCTACTGCAAGGCAGTTGATATGGTCCCCCGCCACATCCTGGCTGGCTCTATGACCAGGTGAAGGTCAGTAACAAGCAGTGTCCCCAGGGGATAGTCCTGGGTGTGGTGCACTTCAGTGTCATTATCAGTGACATAAATGGTGGCATTCAGTGCACTCTCGGCAAGTTTGCCGATGGCACCACACAGCTTTGCCAGAAGGCTTGGATCCAGTGGTCTGCAGAGGTCCCTTCCAACCCCAGAGATTCTGTGATAGTGTGAGAAGGGAGCCGTGGAGATGCTGACCATGTGGGGGGCTGCCAGGAGGGCGTGTGGGGTCTCCATGGCAACTACCGGGACTTTGTGATGCACCGGCAGCCGCACACGAAGGCCATTGTGACATGGTGGTGTCCTGGTGCCTTTAGGAACCAGAGTCCCAGTGCTGCTCACTCTCAGGCGAGTAGCTCCGTGAGGAGGTAGCTTCCCTGGGTGCTTGTAGCTTTGTCTCCGTGAGCGGATACAGAGATGGCGAAGGAGCAGGACCAGAAGGCCCACTCCCAAGCTGATAAAAGACTGCCGAGTGTGCGGGAACAGCGCCAGGTGCGGGATGTGCTGGGAGGGAGAGGGATACCACGGCACCCGAAGCACCGGGGCAGGGGGCACAGCAGCGGGTGGGGTGCCATGGCGGGCCCTGAGCACCTGTGGCCAGGGCACCGCTCCTCCTGCCCCGGGGCGTTTTCTGGGCACCAGCCGACTCCCAGGACAGCTCTGTGCCCCGAGGCAGAGAGCAGTAGGACCCAGCTCAGCAGGGCTGTCTGTGCCCAGGAACAGCCTCCTCATGGGGGCTTTGCCAGGGACGCTGGTGGTAATGCAGCCACCTGCAACCCAGGCCTCCTTCTCCCTACACAGGTGGGCCGCAGGCCGCAGCAAGCTGTGCTGCCAGGCAGACAGAGCCAGGATTTGTCTGTCCGTGGGATCCAACTGCCACCACTGCCCCACCCAGCACAAGCCTCTGGGAGCCGCCGTGCACAGGTAGGGAGCCCAAGGGAAATGGGAAGGTCTTCCCGAGTGCGGGGAGCGGCCAACCAGCAGGTGGGACCGCTCCCAGCAGGATGAGCCTGCTGCAGCCAGATGGCTGCTGGTGTGTGGTGGGGACTGATGGGGGTGCAGCCGGACTGTGACCGTTCTGCTCTAGGGAACGGGGTGGCAGCGGCCGTGAGCTGGGTGCTGACTTTGGGTTTCCCCATGGCTTCTCTTTCAGGCGGACAGACCGGAGCTCAGGCAGGGACTGCCCCGCAGCAGTGGCTCTGGGGAAGGGAGACGGCCTCTGCCAGCCTTGCCGCCTCTCCCACAGGGGGCGCTGTCACTGCCAGCTGCGCCCCAGAATGCAGCCACTGCTCGGGGACAAGTTCACACCTTGTCCACACTGCCACCAATAGCCTCCAGAAGTTTTCCAAGAGGCAGAGCTGCCAGTGCTGTGAGAGCTACCACCAGCAGAGTGGCTGTCCCAGGTCTTCAGGACAACCCTCAGCCCCAGGAAACGGCAGTGAGGGCCGAGGGCTGGCAGGCAGATCTATCTGTCCCTGCACTCCCCCTCAGGCCTGCAGAGAAGACACCCGAGTCCCTCAGGCTGGCGTATCGGATGCGTCCAGCAGCCATAAGATCAGGACCCTGGCTGAAACCAGCACAACCTAGACAACGTGCACCCACCAGCACTGTAAGAACACCGGCACGAAGAACCCAGGTGCTGGCCCCCAAGGCTGGGAAAGTCACTGAGAATGAGACGCAACGTGCTGCCAGTGCTCAGGAGGACAGCGGAGATGCTCACAGGGTCTCTACATCACGCTCCCTGGCAGCAGAGCAGGCAGCAGAGAAGGAAGCAGAGCAGGCAGCAGAGCAGGCAGCAGACAATGGTGCCAAAGATGCCGAAGACAGCAAAGAGAGGGCCCGCTCTGCCAGGAGAGGGGACAGGTTCCTGCCCTGCTCTCTTTGCTGTTCCACCTACAGCGCTGTTGGCAAAGATGAGCAGGATGAGGGGAAAGACACCTCTGGGAGAGACGCTATGTCAGTGGCAGGAAAGGAGCCTGTGAGCACATCATTTCCTGGGGCAGAGGCCCTGCCTCCAGCGTCTTCAGTGCCTGGAAACCTTCAGCATGATGTGAGCAAGATGCAAGTGGTGAGCAGCAGGCATGAAGTGGATGCAGGCTCAGGAGTGTGCACACTGTGGGGAAGTGTGGCAGGCTGAGCCCTGCCACGGCCAGGCAGCTGCCGGAGTGTGTCAGGGACTGTTGCAGGGTACAACCGGGACATGAGGGCACCTCACAGCGAGCAGCTCTCTGGCAGCTTGGCATGAGGGAACAGGGCTGCAGCAAACACTGAACCAAGTGCTGCCCTCAGGCCCCATGCAGGGCCTTGCCATGTCAGCAGGGACAAGTGGGTCGTGTGGGGAAAGGAGCCAACTAACTCAGTGTTTTTGCTTTGCTTCTCTTGCAGGAGGACAGCCTGGAGATCAGGGACACATTCACCCACAGCAGCACGCCAGGGGAGGGGAGACAGCCTCTGCCAACTTGTGGACCATCCCTGTGTGTCCCTGCACCCCCTCTCAAGCCTGCACATGCCACACGCAAATCCTACAATTTGACATACAGAAGGCGTCCTGTAGCCACCAGACCTAGACCCTGCCGGAAACCAGCAAGTCCAAGGCAGAGTGCACCCACCAGCACTGAGGAAACAGCAGCACAAGCAACGCAGTTGCTGGCCCCCCAGGTTGGGAGCAGCCCCACACATCAGACACCACCTGCTCCCAGTGCTCAGGAGGGCAGTAAAGATGCTGTCAAGGCCCCTGAATCACATTCCCAGGAGGCAGAGCAGGCAGCAGAAGGTGGTGCCAGAGCTGCTGGCACTCCTCAGGACATGCTGGTTGAAAAGGATGATGAAGAAAGGGCATGTTCCAGCAAGAGAGGGGGCATGTTCCTGCCCTTCTTTCTTTGCTGCTCCACCTCCACCTCCACCAGTTCTCTGATGGATGAGGTGGAAGACGAGGAAGAGAGCGTAGACATTCCTATTTGGGAGGGATCACATAGTTATTCCTCAACGTAAGTCCGTGACAGGGGGCACAGGCACATAGCAGGGGGGTTGAAACTGGATGATCATTGTGGACCCTGTCAACTCAGGCCATTCTATTAGTCTGTGATTCACTTATAACAACTTGTGAATCACAGTTTGCAATAAATGGCTGTGGATGGTCAGTACACATATGAAACTCTGGATGACATAGCTCAGGGTCTACTTTTCATGAACTCAAAGGTTAAAACAAGTAAATGTTCCTCAGCAAATGTTTTTATTTTATCCTAATTTCTGTAGGGCTTCTTCTTGATCTTTTCTCCTGTGAAAAGTGAAAACACACTGATAGCAGTGTTTTGATATGTCTTTATTATGATGGTTACTTTATGCACGCTACTAATTAAAAGTAGCTAAAGCCTCTTAGTGAGGAAAGTGAGCAAAGATCTAACAACCTTAACTAAGGTACTCTTTGGGCTTTAGTCACATGAAACAACTGACATAGATGTGGTATTGGTGATATTGAGAAATGCCTGTAGGACTTCCCAATAACAAGAGTAAAAAAGTCAGCATTAGTTCTTGTCAAGGAAAGCAATCAAGTTTTCAGGTGTTAACAAATCAAATAGCTCATTTTCTGTTTGCTAGAATCTATGTAATATTGGAAACAGGCTTTTTCTGTGATAGTGTTTTCATTCTGTTCTCTCATTTTTCTAGACATCTTGATGACCAAGAAAACATAGAAGATAACAGGCAGTAGCATCTCTGAGCTGACTAACTGAACATCATTTCACTTCCTCCCTGTGAAGAGGTGGAGAAGCAAAAACAATACAGTGAAGTTCTTCTGCAGTAGAAAAATGTGACATCATATTGTGATTGAAAGAATCTTTGTGGCTAGTTGATAACTAAAACTTCTATGTTTATTACAAAATATGTCAAGGCTTATATGTTAATAAAATCTTGTTAAGATCTTAGTAATCTTGCTAATCTTTGTCGCGTCCTGATCCGGTGACAAATTAAGGCTGACGTGTGAAAGTACCGTGCCTCCGTGCACAGGAAACAGACGGGACTCACACACAGTGTGTAATGCCAAAAGTACAAGTTTAATGCCGTGCCACAAACCCTATATACTGGTACATGTGACCACCCCTATCAGATACTCGTGACCTTCCTGACTCCACCCCTGGTGCACGCTGGCACCACCTACCCAATACCCAAAAATCTTCATTGTTAAAATCATTAGTAAAATCTTCTCATTATTTGTCAGTGAACAACAACTAAATTCCGACGTTATCCGTTAACAGCTAGAAGTTCTAAAATCTGTATCTGCTGCTTTGAACAAATCTAAGAACAATATTATGTATCTATATGAAGTGAATTCTGTGAGGTTACACTACCTAAACACACTACAAACTTATTTCACAAAGATGAATGATTCCTTCCCGTCCTCTTTCCACATTTTCAATGTTTCTTCAAAATATCCATAAAATTGCACATAAGGTTTATAGCCATGAACCTCTTTCTTGCCTTCTTTCTTAATAACTCTTCTCAGAAATGGGCTCTTAAAAGTGCTCCCTATTTTAAAATATTTTATAAAGTATAGGTCCTCATGCAGATTTGGAATTCAAAGAATATGAGAAAGGGGAAATAAAAATGAACAAATGCATTAGTATTAAACTGTTCACGAAAATAAACCAAGGTAGAACAATTTTGCACCCATTAGTTGAACTGCAACACATCCTCATAAACTCTTCAGTCTACTTTTTAGAGAGTATGTTCTGAATATATATGTAAATATAAATGCTAACATGTTTGGGCAACATTTTTAAAGATACGTTTTTTCATTTGTATTTTTTAATTCATGGTCTTATCAGAAACAATGTTTTAGTTCTAGCAATCATAAAAAAGAAAAATTAGGCTGAATAACTATAGTCCTTAAAAATGCAACAGAAAATTCTGGCGACAGCAAGTGCATTCTGAATATGTTTATTTACAACACAACAAAGAGCTCCTGAAAATGCAACACGCTTTCACTGAATTTTCTTTCATTAAGTGATATTGACAGGAATCATCTTGAGATTAAAACAATCCCGTTTCTCTCCAGAAAGCCAACCCAATAGCAAATTATTTGTGGTGCAAATAAGCCAGAGAGGAAAGAAGCTGCATCCTCTGCAATGGTTTTCTAACCATATTCCTACAATGCAGCTCACATCTAATATTTAATTTGCAATAGTGAAATAGCTTACTTGCCTCTGCATGCTGTATTTCTGTTTGTAAAACTGTTTTACTGACAGTGGCACCCAACATCCCATAAAAGGAACCTTGTAAAATCTGCTATTCTCAGCTTGCTCTATGGGGATAGCAGCATTGTTCCTAAAAAGCAAGGGACTTATACAGAGTATCTTGTTTTGTCAAGCTCTTCTTAAAAAGCTTTTCCTTTAAAATTCCTAAAGGAGGAGTTATTGTTGTATTCCATCTACTTGATTTCCGTGTTAAGTTTTACTTTCTCATACTGTATGTTCAACCTTAGTTCTGTTTCAGCAAGTCTGTCTCTATAAAAATGTCAGCGTTGCTCTTTGAGTACCTCAGTAAAATAAGGAAGATGAAGTTATCAATTAGAATAATACTTTTCTGAAATTTAAGTTACATATTGAATTGCATACAAATGAAGTAACAGAAAGGCCTATCAGTGCTAAAGATGTGAGATTAACTACTCCCTCATACTCATTTTTAACGAAGAGTAACAATTGAGTTGACAAACGAATTCCAGGTCTCCTCATATCACTTGTCAATCAAAGTGTAACCCTTTTAATGTTTTTTAATGTGACACCAAGGTGGTAGCATGGTAAAATGGCGATTTATTGAAGCACACACGACCTTATATAACCTACGTCCACTTCGTCTACGCCTACTGTGTTACACGTAGCAAGATTCTTCCAGAATATGGCGAAAGGGCCTGTCACGTCACAGCCCAATAACATCCCCGTATTTCGCCTAATACGACAGTTCTTTGATATGTGTATATACCTGGCGTGAGATTATGAAGCAATGGTTCAAATGTTGATCCAACCAGTTTATTGAAGTCCTAGCCGTTTTTAGGGAGACGGGGAAGGGAAGGTAGGCGATAGGAAAAGTAGGAAATATACGCAAGGAGACTCTGCAGAAAGCAAAAGAGATAGTCACCACAGTGGGTCCAGCGAGGTACACAGTAGGTCCGTTGATCTCAGGAGCTTGAATGATCAACGCGGGGGATGGGAGACAGCCAGGGAGCTCCGCAGCCAACCGGCCTCGGGGGGGGGGGGGGGGGGAAGGGGGGTTCTCCCAAGGAGGTTTTCCCCTCAGGGAATTCTCCATCAAAGGTGTCTTAAACCAGCTATTGTGACATTCCTGGCCCACAGATAAGCCAGCAAGGAGGGGTGCCTCTGTTGCCAGACCCATGCATTATCGCCTTCTGCAGTGGTCAGCTCCTTTGAGCAGCACCCCTGAAGAAAACTGCTTGTCCTGCTTCTGCTTATCTTTGCAATCGCGAGCAGAAACACTATGGCACAATAACACCCACCATTCACCCTCCAAGATAGTTAGCAGTTACCAGTCAGAGTCTTATCATCAGAAAGGCCTCACGAAGCAAGCTTTGAGACAACAAAAGAGAAACAGTTCTGTCCTTTAACACATGGAGAACTGCAGGCTGGTGAGCCTCGCCTTTGTGCCTGGGAAGATCATGGGGCAGATCCTCCAACTTGCCATGCTACGGCACATACGAGATGAAGAGATGATCTGAGACAGCCAGCATGGCTTAGCCAAGGGCACATCTTGCCTGAGCAATCTGGAGGCCTTCTGTGATGGAGTGACGGCATCAGTAGAGAAAGGGAAGACAACTGATGTCATCTATCTACTGCAAGGCAGTTGATATGGTCCCCCGCCACATCCTGGCTGGCTCTATGACCAGGTGAAGGTCAGTAACAAGCAGTGTCCCCAGGGGATAGTCCTGGGTGTGGTGCACTTCAGTGTCATTATCAGTGACATAAATGGTGGCATTCAGTGCACTCTCGGCAAGTTTGCCGATGGCACCACACAGCTTTGCCAGAAGGCTTGGATCCAGTGGTCTGCAGAGGTCCCTTCCAACCCCAGAGATTCTGTGATAGTGTGAGAAGGGAGCCGTGGAGATGCTGACCATGTGGGGGGCTGCCAGGAGGGCGTGTGGGGTCTCCATGGCAACTACCGGGACTTTGTGATGCACGGGCAGCCGCACACGAAGGCCATTGTGACATGGTGGTGTCCTGGTGCCTTTAGGAACCAGAGTCCCAGTGCTGCTCACTCTCAGGCGAGTAGCTCCGTGAGGAGGTAGCTTCCCTGGGTGCTTGTAGCTTTGTCTCCGTGAGCGGATACAGAGATGGCGAAGGAGCAGGACCAGAAGGCCCACTCCCAAGCTGATAAAAGACTGCCGAGTGTGCGGGAACAGCGCCAGGTGCGGGATGTGCTGGGAGGGAGAGGGATACCACGGCACCCGAAGCACCGGGGCAGGGGGCACAGCAGCGGGTGGGGTGCCATGGCGGGCCCTGAGCACCTGTGGCCAGGGCACCGCTCCTCCTGCCCCGGGGCGTTTTCTGGGCACCAGCCGACTCCCAGGACAGCTCTGTGCCCCGAGGCAGAGAGCAGTAGGACCCAGCTCAGCAGGGCTGTCTGTGCCCAGGAACAGCCTCCTCATGGGGGCTTTGCCAGGGACGCTGGTGGTAATGCAGCCACCTGCAACCCAGGCCTCCTTCTCCCTACACAGGTGGGCCGCAGGCCGCAGCAAGCTGTGCTGCCAGGCAGACAGAGCCAGGATTTGTCTGTCCGTGGGATCCAACTGCCACCACTGCCCCACCCAGCACAAGCCTCTGGGAGCCGCCGTGCACAGGTAGGGAGCCCAAGGGAAATGGGAAGGTCTTCTCGAGTGCGGGGAGCGGCCAACCAGCAGGTGGGACCGCTCCCAGCAGGATGAGCCTGCTGCAGCCAGATGGCTGCTGGTGTGTGGTGGGGACTGATGGGGGTGCAGCCGGACTGTGACCGTTCTGCTCTAGGGAACGGGGTGGCAGCGGCCGTGAGCTGGGTGCTGACTTTGGGTTTCCCCATGGCTTCTCTTTCAGGCGGACAGACCGGAGCTCAGGCAGGGACTGCCCCGCAGCAGTGGCTCTGGGGAAGGGAGACGGCCTCTGCCAGCCTTGCCGCCTCTCCCACAGGGGGCGCTGTCACTGCCAGCTGCGCCCCAGAATGCAGCCACTGCTCGGGGACAAGTTCACACCTTGTCCACACTGCCACCAATAGCCTCCAGAAGTTTTCCAAGAGGCAGAGCTGCCAGTGCTGTGAGAGCTACCACCAGCAGAGTGGCTGTCCCAGGTCTTCAGGACAACCCTCAGCCCCAGGAAACGGCAGTGAGGGCCGAGGGCTGGCAGGCAGATCTATCTGTCCCTGCACTCCCCCTCAGGCCTGCAGAGAAGACACCCGAGTCCCTCAGGCTGGCGTATCGGATGCGTCCAGCAGCCATAAGATCAGGACCCTGGCTGAAACCAGCACAACCTAGACAACGTGCACCCACCAGCACTGTAAGAACACCGGCACGAAGAACCCAGGTGCTGGCCCCCAAGGCTGGGAAAGTCACCAAGAATGAGACGCAACGTGCTGCCAGTGCTCAGGAGGACAGCGGAGATGCTCACAGGGTCTCTACATCACGCTCCCTGGCAGCAGAGCAGGCAGCAGAGAAGGAAGCAGAGCAGGCAGCAGAGCAGGCAGCAGACAATGGTGCCAAAGATGCCGAAGACAGCAAAGAGAGGGCCCGCTCTGCCAGGAGAGGGGACAGGTTCCTGCCCTGCTCTCTTTGCTGTTCCACCTACAGTGCTGTTGGCAAAGATGAGCAGGATGAGGGGAAAGACACCTCTGGGAGAGACGCTATGTCAGTGGCAGGAAAGGAGCCTGTGAGCACATCATTTCCTGGGGCAGAGGCCCTGCCTCCAGCGTCTTCAGTGCCTGGAAACCTTCAGCATGATGTGAGCAAGATGCAAGTGGTGAGCAGCAGGCATGAAGTGGATGCAGGCTCAGGAGTGTGCACACTGTGGGGAAGTGTGGCAGGCTGAGCCCTGCCACGGCCAGGCAGCTGCCGGAGTGTGTCAGGGACTGTTGCAGGGTACAACCGGGACATGAGGGCACCTCACAGCGAGCAGCTCTCTGGCAGCTTGGCATGAGGGAACAGGGCTGCAGCAAACACTGAACCAAGTGCTGCCCTCAGGCCCCATGCAGGGCCTTGCCATGTCAGCAGGGACAAGTGGGTCGTGTGGGGAAAGGAGCCAACTAACTCAGTGTTTTTGCTTTGCTTCTCTTGCAGGAGGACAGCCTGGAGATCAGGGACACATTCACCCACAGCAGCACGCCAGGGGAGGGGAGACAGCCTCTGCCAACTTGTGGACCATCCCTGTGTGTCCCTGCACCCCCTCTCAAGCCTGCACATGCCACACGCAAATCCTACAATTTGACATACAGAAGGCGTCCTGTAGCCACCAGACCTAGACCCTGCCGGAAACCAGCAAGTCCAAGGCAGAGTGCACCCACCAGCACTGAGGAAACAGCAGCACAAGCAACGCAGTTGCTGGCCCCCCAGGTTGGGAGCAGCCCCACACATCAGACACCACCTGCTCCCAGTGCTCAGGAGGGCAGTAAAGATGCTGTCAAGGCCCCTGAATCACATTCCCAGGAGGCAGAGCAGGCAGCAGAAGGTGGTGCCAGAGCTGCTGGCACTCCTCAGGACATGCTGGTTGAAAAGGATGATGAAGAAAGGGCATGTTCCAGCAAGAGAGGGGGCATGTTCCTGCCCTTCTTTCTTTGCTGCTCCACCTCCACCTCCACCAGTTCTCTGATGGATGAGGTGGAAGACGAGGAAGAGAGCGTAGACATTCCTATTTGGGAGGGATCACATAGTTATTCCTCAACGTAAGTCCGTGACAGGGGGCACAGGCACATAGCAGGGGGGTTGAAACTGGATGATCATTGTGGACCCTGTCAACTCAGGCCATTCTATTAGTCTGTGATTCACTTATAACAACTTGTGAATCACAGTTTGCAATAAATGGCTGTGGATGGTCAGTACACATATGAAACTCTGGATGACATAGCTCAGGGTCTACTTTTCATGAACTCAAAGGTTAAAACAAGTAAATGTTCCTCAGCAAATGTTTTTATTTTATCCTAATTTCTGTAGGGCTTCTTCTTGATCTTTTCTCCTGTGAAAAGTGAAAACACACTGATAGCAGTGTTTTGATATGTCTTTATTATGATGGTTACTTTATGCACGCTACTAATTAAAAGTAGCTAAAGCCTCTTAGTGAGGAAAGTGAGCAAAGATCTAACAACCTTAACTAAGGTACTCTTTGGGCTTTAGTCACATGAAACAACTGACATAGATGTGGTATTGGTGATATTGAGAAATGCCTGTAGGACTTCCCAATAACAAGAGTAAAAAAGTCAGCATTAGTTCTTGTCAAGGAAAGCAATCAAGTTTTCAGGTGTTAACAAATCAAATAGCTCATTTTCTGTTTGCTAGAATCTATGTAATATTGGAAACAGGCTTTTTCTGTGATAGTGTTTTCATTCTGTTCTCTCATTTTTCTAGACATCTTGATGACCAAGAAAACATAGAAGATAACAGGCAGTAGCATCTCTGAGCTGACTAACTGAACATCATTTCACTTCCTCCCTGTGAAGAGGTGGAGAAGCAAAAACAATACAGTGAAGTTCTTCTGCAGTAGAAAAATGTGACATCATATTGTGATTGAAAGAATCTTTGTGGCTAGTTGATAACTAAAACTTCTATGTTTATTACAAAATATGTCAAGGCTTATATGTTAATAAAATCTTGTTAAGATCTTAGTAATCTTGCTAATCTTTGTCGCGTCCTGATCCGGTGACAAATTAAGGCTGACGTGTGAAAGTACCGTGCCTCCGTGCACAGGAAACAGACGGGACTCACACACAGTGTGTAATGCCAAAAGTACAAGTTTAATGCCGTGCCACAAACCCTATATACTGGTACATGTGACCACCCCTATCAGATACTCGTGACCTTCCTGACTCCACCCCTGGTGCACGCTGGCACCACCTACCCAATACCCAAAAATCTTCATTGTTAAAATCATTAGTAAAATCTTCTCATTATTTGTCAGTGAACAACAACTAAATTCCGACGTTATCCGTTAACAGCTAGAAGTTCTAAAATCTGTATCTGCTGCTTTGAACAAATCTAAGAACAATATTATGTATCTATATGAAGTGAATTCTGTGAGGTTACACTACCTAAACACACTACAAACTTATTTCACAAAGATGAATGATTCCTTCCCGTCCTCTTTCCACATTTTCAATGTTTCTTCAAAATATCCATAAAATTGCACATAAGGTTTATAGCCATGAACCTCTTTCTTGCCTTCTTTCTTAATAACTCTTCTCAGAAATGGGCTCTTAAAAGTGCTCCCTATTTTAAAATATTTTATAAAGTATAGGTCCTCATGCAGATTTGGAATTCAAAGAATATGAGAAAGGGGAAATAAAAATGAACAAATGCATTAGTATTAAACTGTTCACGAAAATAAACCAAGGTAGAACAATTTTGCACCCATTAGTTGAACTGCAACACATCCTCATAAACTCTTCAGTCTACTTTTTAGAGAGTATGTTCTGAATATATATGTAAATATAAATGCTAACATGTTTGGGCAACATTTTTAAAGATACGTTTTTTCATTTGTATTTTTTAATTCATGGTCTTATCAGAAACAATGTTTTAGTTCTAGCAATCATAAAAAAGAAAAATTAGGCTGAATAACTATAGTCCTTAAAAATGCAACAGAAAATTCTGGCGACAGCAAGTGCATTCTGAATATGTTTATTTACAACACAACAAAGAGCTCCTGAAAATGCAACACGCTTTCACTGAATTTTCTTTCATTAAGTGATATTGACAGGAATCATCTTGAGATTAAAACAATCCCGTTTCTCTCCAGAAAGCCAACCCAATAGCAAATTATTTGTGGTGCAAATAAGCCAGAGAGGAAAGAAGCTGCATCCTCTGCAATGGTTTTCTAACCATATTCCTACAATGCAGTTCATCAGGGGTAGTCTGAGGGAGTGGGAAGGAGGCTCTCTGAAGTAACAGATGGTAAAGAAGTTAGAAAGATTTGTGCCTGCTTTTGCAGCTGAGGTAATTTTAAGCATAGCTTTCTCAGAAAAAGGTCCCTCCTGGCAGAAGGCACTTAGAGAAAGCTAGGCTGAGGAAAGGATACACAAAAGATGTAGCCAAAGAGCACGTGGACTGAATTCCATGGTGGGTTTTGTTTTTTTTTTTATATTATTATTATTATTATTATTATTATTATTTAATTTCTTCATGAAAGATGTTGTAGATAGGTGGTTTTAAAAGTGGGAACATTTTCCAATTTTGGTAAGGCGAGTTGTTCAGATGTTCTGTGGCTAAATTTATTTCCTGCCTTGCATGACTGCTTACATTACTGTTAGCTGTAAAAGCAGGCAATATGGCAATGTTCCCTGCCTGTAAAGTGCCTGCAGAGCCAAGTATACAAACGGTATGGGGAGGATGTGATGGGTCATTACTGCCTGCAATGCTGTTACACTTTGCTATCTCCCCCTGTAGACACTGGAGCCATGGAGAGAATCTGGAGGAGGACCTACTGTATCTTAGCATCCTCTTATTTGTGTATGTCTGCATGCCTTGGCCATTGCCAAAAGCTTAGGGGAGGTCCACTAACACAAAGCCTTCAGGAGAACAATCCTTCAGTTCAGGACCTGATCTATATTTATGTGCATCTCACCTAGCTATCTCTGTGCTTCACTGCAGATAGGCAAAACTTATCTGGAATGAATATGAAAATGTTGATAAAAGTAGGTTTTTCCTTCAGCAGTTTGTCTTGTACTGCTTTCATTTAAAAGATTCCTGTGCTGGAACTATATCAGAGGATCAGCCATACTGAACCATATGCTATGGATGTCACAGGCCAGGTGTCTAAGATGATCTAAGCTCAAATGGCTCTGTGTTCAATGTTCCTATTGTCAGAAGAGTGTTGATGCAGATATAATACTTGTCTAAATATATTTCTGTATCATGTTCATCAGTTACTCCATAGGCTGTTTTCTATTGCAGATAATTTTATATGTGCCACCTAGACGTGACAAATGGGCTTATGGAGTGTTTTTTTTTTTTGTTTGTTTTGTTTTTTTCCTCCTACATCTGCCAAACAAAAGATATTCAGTAATCTCGTTATTCTGAAATAAATCACATAGCTCATGGTTAAAATGAGTTTAAGAAAGGTTAGGAACATTTGTGAATTTCCTATCAGTTATAGCAGTTGTCTGACACTATCTCATTTGTCATTTGTTATAAAACCCATGGAGGGACCTTGAGAGGTGAGACAGACTTTTTTTTTTAAGTTTTGCTAGTATATTTGCCATTTCTGTAATCTTTGTTAAACTTGGGGATGCTAAACACTGTGTAAATCAAAGACAAATGCTCTCTGTGTTTGTGATAGGCCATATCACAAGTCAACAGATCAGGATTTTTTTCCCTGCATATCTTTCTCACGCTTAGTTTTACATTTTCCTTGCTTGGCTTATCACAGGTGTGATTACTGTTGACTGCTGTGGAAGACACAGATATGTGTCACTGAAGAAATGAGACATTTAACTGAGTTTCAAGAGAACTGTGCTGTATTAATGGTTCAACCTCTGTATCTTCTCCAGTGTGCTTAACTAATTTTTTATTTTTTTATATTTTGAAAGGAATTCAGAAAAAAACAGCAAGTGCTTTTGTTGTATGTAATGTGACAGAACTCTTTGTCCACAGTAAGAATGCAATAACAGTTTGAACATAATAGTGATATTTCCTTACGGTGTTGTGCATGAAATTCTGAAGCTGATTTGTTAACTGCACTCTTCCATGTACATTTATTTAGATCTCTTCTACACAGAAATAAATACCAGTCAAGCAGAGACCAAATGTTTAAGTGATGTATAAGATGGATTTTCGCATTTTCTTTATAGCTAAGCACTGTGACTATTATTTTTTTTTTTGCTGTTAAAAATAAATTGACATTAATGTGTACTGTACAGCTCACAATCAAGTTATAAAAAAGGCAGTGCAGAAGCAAACAAGCAACAAAAACAAGGAGTATCCAAAAGCTGCTTCATTCCTATTTTCTTCTGACTGAAGTTGCGTGTCTGAGGAGCTATACTATGTTCTCTTGAACTGCTTGTTTCTTGAATATTCAGTCCTCAGAATCTTTCAGTAGTGTCCAAAGTGCAGTTTGGTAACAACTTATTCATTCGCTTTGTCCTCCCTCAGTTCCTCCGTCCATATAGGATATCATAGAGAAGTACTACCTAGAAGCAAAAATAAATGTCAGAGATTTTTACACATGATATATGCAGAAATAAAACTTTTAACTCAGGGTTTTTAATTCTGTAGAAGCATGCCTTGAGTCATGCAACACACAGTCTTTCAAAAATCAATAGAAAGTCTATGAAAAACAAAGAAAATGTCATGTTTAACTATAAGCATATTCATTCTTACACTGAATTTGTCTCTTAAAGAAATATATTTGTGTCACCCACCCAAAAATGCTTTCAGATGTTCATCATCGTAGTTGTGTGTTGACCTGTGAGCCACAAAGTGATGGAAATATTGCAAACCAAAATATGTCACTTAGGAAAAAAAAACTTCCTTCATCTCACTGCAGAGTTCTGGTATTTAAAAGAGGAATATAAAGAGGATGAGAATCAACTTTTTACAGGTGTAGACAGTGATAGGACAAGGGAGAATGTTTTTAAGCTCAGGGAGGGAAGGTTTACTTCGGATGTCAGGGCGAAGTTCTTCACAGACTGAGCAGTGAGGTGAGGAACAGACTGCATAGAGAGGATGTGCATGCTCCATCTTTGGAGGTGCTCAAGAGCAGGCTGGATGGGGCCCTGTACAGCCTGGGCTAGTATTAAATCTGGAAGTTGGTGGCCCTACCTGTGGCAGGAGGGTTGGAACCTGATGATCCTTGAGGTCCCTTCCAACCCAAGCCATTCTATGATTCTACAATTCTGTGATTAAATACTTCTAATATTTTACACTATCAAGCACATTACAACTGTATTATTAAAATTTGTGATAGAAGTTCCAGGAAAAAATAGAATATGGAAATTTTTTATTCAGAATTAATTTTGATGACAGTGATAATTTACTGTTCAACTGTTAGCAGTATTTGCAATGAACCTTTTAGAATTCAGATTAAGAAATAATCCATGATAGCAGGAATTGAGGCCCTGGAGTATCTCACATATGAGGAAAATCTGAAAGATCTGGGACTGATCAGTCTGGAGAAGAGAAGGTTGAGAGGTGATCTCATCACTGTTTGTAAGTATCAAAAGTGTGGGAGGCAAGTTGATGGGGACAATCTCTTTTCCATGGTATGAAGCCATAGAACAAAGGATGATAGGCAGATACTGGAACATAGTGAGTTTCATACTAACACAAGGAAGAACATATGTACTGTGAGGGTGATGTAGCACTGGGACAGGATAACCAGTGAGGTTGTGGCATCTCCTTCTATGAAGACATCCAAACTGGAAGCTTTCTTGGACAGCCTGCTGTAGGGAACATGCTTTAGCAGCATTGTTGGACTGGATGATCTCCTAAAATTCCTTCCAACCCCAATTATTATGAGATTCAACAATTCTGTAAATCATTCCAGATGCAGAAAAATCTGAAATTATGTTTAGTGCAATTCTTGTATTGATTTAACTTAAAGAACAGTAGCTGCATGTCACAAACTGTATATAGTCCCAGGGCAGGTGAGAATGCAATGTCTTCCCTGATTTGAGTTTCTTTGAAAAGGTTTGAAAGAGCTGGTCAATCTGCTGGTTTGGAAATCCCTGTTCTCTGACTATCTACTTTATGATATGTTTGTTGTTCATGGTGAGTGCTCTAAACATTAATATTTCACACTTAATTTTGACTACAAAATCGGTAAACCAGAAATGAGCTGGAGAGCTCATGAGCTTTGAAATTTGTCTGTTTTTTTCTCTTCATTCTCTTGTGACATGAAGGAAATAAGAGTTCTTAATGGACATTGTCATACACCACATATTGAAACTTGCTTGAGAACAGACAGTTTTGGCTGCTTACTTTTCACTGGTGCTCTGAAGAAATACTGAAATTTACTAATAACTTGAGTAACAAAACACAAAGCTGACTCACTGGGCTAAAACTGTGGGTGAATAAATGACAGAAATGAAAATAAGAACCACACTGTTTATTTAAATTTATTCAAACATCTCTTTTCACTGTATATCAATTCAGACTATTTAATTAGTAATTATATTGTCAATTTTTATACAAATCTTGAACATTTTTGTACTATTTCATTTCACATTTACTTAAAATTAAAAAAAAAACAACAACAAACCATTAACAAGTATTTTATGTGTAAACAGTTTTTGAAAGCTTATTTATTTGTAGGCTACAGAGAAAATGGAAGAACTGCTATGACAGAACAAGCTGGCAGAAGGATATATTGGGTAGAGACACTTTTAAAATGCATGCTGATTCATAAGTATTTAGTTCTGCAATCTGCAGGTTCAGATATAGAGGCAGCCAGGGCCATCAGTGTTGTATTCCCCACCAAGGTTGCCTGAGCAAACAGAAACAAGAAAAAAACGGGAATGTGCCATTAATTATTAACTATTCTTAATTCATAAATTAAAATACTGTGTTTTCTGCTGTGGTGGCAGGTTTGGCACCTGCAAAAAGATCATCAACTTCCTACCCAAAATCTTACAATGCTAAACTCTCTGTAAAACCCAGCTCTCTGCCTTTTGTTTTTTATAGTACAAGTACAAAGAAGTGTACTGAATCTGCAGGTCCATAGTACTTCTTCCACATGCAAATATTTGGCAACAAATTTCTGAAAGAGTGGTGAAACAGTGACTGCTAAGGTATTTAAAAGCAATTATTTTCTGGCTTCTTCCTATTTTCTCTAAGAAATCTACCAGTGCAGAGAGTAGACCACTTTAGTATCCGCATCCTTTCAGTATCTAAAGGAGAGCTATAAGATAGAAGAGGACAGACACTTTAGCAGGGTCTGTTGTGATAGGACAAGGGAAATGGTTTCAAATTTAATTGGAAGATTCAGACTAGAGATAAGAAGAAGTTTATGACAATAAGGATTTTGAAGTCCTGGAGCATGTTGCCCAGAGAGGTGGTGGATGCCCCATCGCTAGAGACATTTAAGGTCAGGCTGGACCAGGTTGTGAGCAGCCTAATCTAGCTGTATGTGTCCCTGTACACTGCAGAAGAGTTGAACCATATATCCTTTACAGGTCCCTTCCAACTCACATGATTCTATGATTCTGTGATTAGTAATCAAAGGACAGAAGCAGATCTTACTGTCAGCATCTGACTGCAAAAACACTTTGTGATGATAGTGAAATTTTCACACTAGAAATGAGTGCACATGGAGTAGGGGGAGAAACAAAATTTTTAGTTAAACTGAACTACCAAAAGCATGAATAAAATAAGCTTTAATTGTTTGAGTGCTTCAGAATGATTCAGTCCAGAACTGCAAAAATTAAAGGAACATGTTTGAAGGGTGTTGGTATTTCACATGACTGCAGAACAGTCTTACTGGATGAGTTTTGCTGACAACTTCCATAGCCAAAATGGCAAAGAATAAGGGTAGAAATGGACTGGGAAAGTATTTTCCACAAACAAAAAGATGTAACAGTATCTTCTAGTGTAGTCCTAAACTGCCTTTTAGCATCTGTCTGCATCAAGCCTAGAAGCCAGTTGCTCACTAAAATGTTGGGAAAAAGTTGCTTTCACTTTTGTGTATCATCACAGAAAATATATCAAGTTAGTAAATGGGGTAGTTGTAAAGAGAAGTAGCTATGAACTAACTTCATGACAGACCTAATGGATCTTGCTGAGGGAACAGTGGGATCATATACACCCTCAGCAAGTTTGTAGATGACACCAAGCTGAGTGGTGCAGTTGACACGCTTGAGGGAAAGGATGCCATCCAAAGGGGTCGCAGAGGACTCTGTGTTGAGAGGGAAAGATAAAACTCCTCACAAGTCATGAGACTGCTTTTTCTCTTGCTGCCTGGCAGAGTGTGGCCGTGCTCCTCAGTCTTTTCGCCTTCAATTTTAGAGTGAGGTCTTTGGTTTTGAACACAATCTCTCTCATTTTATTTGATTCGTCTGCAGTTCCAATTATATTGAATTACACTGTGTTATCTTGAATTCTGATACCATATTTTGTAAATTAACCTTCCTCCTCAGATCCTTGCCACTGTTAGGCGTTAAGGCCCATCTCCCATCTCCTTACTCTTCCTCTTTCTTCCCCTTTCCTCTTCCCTGGGGCATGGGTCCATGGGTCCCCTGCCCCATTACTCACAGTTATGATTAATAATATTATTAATAAAATAATAAAATAAATAGTAATAATAATGATAAAATAATAAATTAATAAAAAAAAATAATAAAAATTGCAGCCTGATGTCTCCTTGTCACAGATACAGATAGATCAAGAGATAACACAGACAGCGGGTCTGGACAAACTTGAGAGGTGGGCCCATGCCAACCTTGTGAAGTTCAAGACCAAGTGCAAGATTCTACACCCCGCACAGATACAAGTTGGGCAGAGAGCAGCTCATAGGAGCAGCATTTGGGGTGGCCAGTTGATAAGACTCAGTATGAGCAGACACTGTGCACTTGCAGCCCAGAAGGCCAACCATACATTGCATCTGGAGAAGTGTGACCAGCAGGCCAAGGGAGTTGATTCTGCCCCTCTACTCTGCTCTTCTGATGCCCCACCTGGAGTACTGTGTCCAGTTCTAAAACCTCCAGCACAAGAAGGATCTGGACTTGTTGGAACAGGGGAATAGCCATGGAGATCAGCAGAGGGCTGAAGCATCTATGGGGACAGGCTGAGAGAGCTGGGGCTCTTCAGCCTGGAGATGGCTTCAGGGGGATTGTATAGTGGCTTTCCAGTACATGAAAGGGGCCTGTAGGAAAACTGGGGAGGGACTTTTCATTAGGGTGTGTAGCAACAGAACAAGGGGAAATGGCTTTAAACCAGAAGAGGACAGATTTAGACTAGATATTAGGAAGAAATTGTTTACTGTGAGAATGGTGAGATACTGGAACAGGTTGCCCAGAGAGGCTGTGGATATATCCTCTCTGGAAGCCTTCAAGACCAAGCTGGATGGGGCTGTGAGCAACCTGGTCTAGAAGAAAGTATCCTTGCCTATGGCATTGGGTTGAAACTTGATGATCTTAAAGGTCCCTCTAACCCAAACCATTCTATGGCTCTAAGATGCTGTGATTCTAAATCCTTGTGGTTCAGTTTTCCCTTCCTCATGTCAGGAGGAAAATTGTACTCTGCTGCTTTCTGCTCCAGGTTTGAGCAAGACAGACAACAAAGGCAAATGATAAACCATGTAACAGCAAATGATAAACCATGTAAACAACCTCTTTAAAATACAACATTCCAACTCTTCCGATTTTTACATTGAAGAAGAACTCTGAGAATATGCAGGTTTTCTGGCAACAAGGTTGTGTGAGTCTTTCATCTACACTGTGTTTTGTGGTACATCCAGACTACATTTTAATTAAACAAAGCTTCGTATTATGATACTTCTAAATGGTAAAAGTAGCCTCTGATAAAGTTAAAAACATGACTATTTTGCCTAAAATTCACGCAACATACTAAATATCTAAAATTACTTAATTGCTATTTAATTTTGAGATGCAGTTCTTTTTAATTATTATCATTACTTATTATTATTATTATGATACAGAGTTTTATAAGTTTTTATATAATCACTATTTTCAAAGATCAAACCTCTTGTCACTCATAGCATTTTCTACAACATTAAAAATCCTCAATCAGAACAAAGGTATTGTTATTGTCAGTTCTCTATGGCGTCTAAACACATTGCATTGTATGTTTTTGTTGTTGGTGTTTTATTTCTAGTTTCTCAGCTTCTATTTTTTATTTCTAATGCTGTATTCAGGAATGTATCTTCATCACTGTACAACTGAGCTGTATCAATGATAATGTCTTTAAAGCTGGACAACCAAATTTTAAGAGAATAAGGATAGGTCTAAATTGAGGTGGCCTTATTTACAAACAAAATAGAAAATATTAATAAAAATTCAAATAACACCAGAATAAAATTCCTCCTTTCTGAGAACACGGATTTTGAAGTTCATCTTTTGTTTTAAATTATCACACATGTCACTGGTGCTGGGTATCCACTTGGCCATTGTATTTTCCCTCCTGCACTCTGATCTTAAATGTTTTTGTTGTTTTTTTTTTAGCAGCCTAGGCAGGTGTACTCATTTTGGGATGGAGTTAATTTTCTTCACAGTATCTCATGAGATGTCTGTTTTGGATCTGCAATGAGCAGATATATATGTTTATAACACACAATTTTTAGTTGCTGTTGAGCAGTTTTTATACAGGACTTAGGACAATTCAGCCCCTTGTGCTGAGTGAGGAGTTGAGGGCATGAGGAGCTGGGGGCACAGCCAGGACAGCTCAACCAAATTGGACAGAGAGATCTCCCATACCACTTGGTGTTATGCTCATCTATAGAAACTGGGGGAAAGAAGAATGGGGAAAGGGGGGATGTTTTGAGTGATGGTATTTGCCCTTTCAAGAAACTATTGCACTTTGCTTTCCTGTCTCTTCATCAGCACCAGTCACTAGTCCTTCCATGCCTCTATAACAAGGTTATGTCAATGGAGTTTCTCCAGAGCTTTCAGCAGACTTCTCTTATCTAAATCACAGCAATAGGGTCTCATCTGAGTTGACAGATCTTGAATTAGCTAAAACTGATGCATACCTACCTCTTAAACAAACAAACAAACAAAATCTTGCCAACCAAGAAAAAGTTCTGACGTTCTTCCAGTCCATCTGTGACAGATGTCACCCATGATGGGGTAATGAACAAAAAATTCTAACAATTAGTTAGTATTTTATTAGACTCTGCTCTCTCTTTTGTAAAGATATTTCATTCTTTCTCAAAGTCTTGCCTAAGTGTCTTGACAAGAGCATATAGATTAATTACTATGCAGATTTTGACATTATGGGCAACATTTTACTACAACAGATGCTTATAAATGCACTTGTCATTAAAAAAAAATTAGTATTTTGCAATCACGAACACTTCTCATGAATTAACTGTCAAGAACAAGATCTATCTTACATTTCAACAGTACAGTCAAATAAATAGTTGGCAGTGGATTTTAATGATTCAAGTCCATTTTCACTACATTAGAATGGTGACATTCATCATGTCCATAGGGACATATCCGTAGGAAACTGAGTTTTGAGTTCTTTGTGTTGTACAGTTTCTGGACTTTCCTTCCAGCTCCTGAATTTTATTGCACACTGAACTACTCAGCCAGTATCCTAAAGGAATCAGTTCATAAAGCACCATTTTGCCCTTGCCCTCTTTTTCTCCCCTTTGTACCTTTTCAATAAATCACTAGGGTGATTTATTTCTCACAGTCTTACCAACGTACAAGAGATCACATTTAGAGAGTGTGTTTTAAATTAAGTCCTCAGGATGAAAAGAAAAAAAAAAGAGTAGAGCTTAGAACGTGTTCAAGTTCCATGAAACCATGTAGTTTATTATTGTCTTTATCTTATCAGATACGACCTCTTATGGTTTGGGGCTCTGTGAGAGTGGTACATTCATGATCTGGGGCAGGAGAAAAATAGCAGTGCTGTTTACCTGTGTTACTATCCCATCAGCTGAAACTGGAGCACACTTTTGGTCATCTCTGTGCAGACTCAGCCTTACCAGAACATCTTTCTCCTTGCTACAGAGGCTGAACTTTCCAACACATCATTTACACCACTCTGTCCATGGAGACAAATTCCTCCTGGGAGCTTACCCTTGGAGAATTAGATATATATTTACCCTCAGGGCCTAAGCTGGTTGAAAGTTTCTTTATGTTTTCAGTTGTTTATTGAGATAGAGTTAAGTAGCTGACGTGGTCTTTTCACTACGCAATTGTAGTGAAATTTTTTATTGTCTTTAATTTGCATAAGAATCATAAAAATATGTTTTGTAATGTTATATCCATCCTATTCACTTAGACAAACAAACCCCCAAATAATTGTGTTAGGTAACACACTGATACAGGAGTTGTTTAAAGAAGAAAATCTATTACAAATGACTGCCTCCGTCTTACATGGATGGGCAGCTGTCAAAAGTAGAATTTCAAGGACACTGAAGGTATATCCCATATATTCACTATAACAGCTAAAATAAAAGTACACAAATAGTGTTGTCATCCTATTTTAGGCATCAAAACATGTTTCATTCTACCTATACTTGTCAGGAAGAAAAGAACCTCCACAGCTTTTTAATGCTTAATGTAACTTCTCTCTTCTTCATTGCTGTGCATGTGAACATGGCTTCTCAACAGACGTTCAGAGGAAGGAAGGATGGGAACAGTCTACAAGGGCTGCTCCAAGTTATTTTAAACTCCTCTTTGAAGTCATTGCACAATTACATACTTGAATCCACATATTTCTCTGAATAATGAGAACTCTGATACAGTTATGAGCTGAGCATAACAATAACATATCAGCTTTTGCAAGAGCTTGTTTTTGTCTTTGAACCCCCAGTTATGTATCTGAACCATAAGTTCAAGATATGTGCAAATAAATCCTTGGAAAAATATAGAGCTTTCATGGAACTTCAGTGAATTTGAAATTCTTACCAACTCTATGTCATCGCATACTAAAAAACCACCATAATCTGTTCTAGCCCTACTTTATTACTTTACTGACAAGCTTAGAAAAGTTATATTCTCCTCTCAAACTCTTATTCAAAAATATTAGTGTTGAAATCTTCAGTTCTTACAGCAGGTATATGTACTGCACACGTATATATTTTAAAAATAAGCATTCTGCTGAAAACTCAGGAAAATGAGAAAACAACAACCAAAAGAAGATTGTTATAATCAGGAGGCTTTTCTGCATCCTATCCTTGCTGCAGCAAATTCATTTTTAGTTTTGCTTTTGCATTTCAGTTTAAACAGAAATATTTCCTACCAAAGTTCAAGGACAATTGTGCTCCAATTTTGTTTGATTAAATCACATTTTAAAATACAAAGGCAGATTTTGCCACCTGAGAACTACTGAGCACACCAGCAAATGGTACTTCAAAGAAAAACACCAGAAATAAACACTTCCTGCCCTAGCAGAGCCTTTGAAATAAGGAAAGTAAAAGTTAAAAGCTCAAAACTATTGTCTGACATGACGAGGAAGGCAGAAGGAAATTTCAGAGTGAAGTTGCAAGAAATAACAGTTCAGGGAAGGTTTAGAGAATGTAGTGTTGTTTTTTGGTTGTTGCTTTGTTTGTTTTCCATTTCTTTTAAGAAATGAAGCACTAAATAAAAAGCTTAGGTATATAGTAAAAGTGGCTCCTGTATTAGTTTTCCTTCTGCATGAAAAGAGCTATTTCCTTTTGAAAGTCAAATAAGACTTTGAATATCTAGAGAGCTTTTCAAAAAATGTTAAAAAATACAAACACTACAGCTAAGTCATTCTGCAGTTTACTGGAGTATTATTAGACTCTTCAGATAGATTCTTAGGATTCATATCAGTGGGGTTTTATTCCTATGCAGACTTTATTATGACTGAAAGCTGCTCTGTGAGTAGACCAAGCAGGATGAGGCTGTACCCTTGGAGTAATATTTCAGGCACTGTTTGAGAACAGTACTGTGCTTGAGCGTGCTTTTTAAAAAGAATGCCATATCTTTTGAAAAGCCTGAAAAATACATACTTTGTTTTCTGAAGAAAACACTTTTGTGTCATGGAGACAAATCCATCCTTAGAAAAACTGTTTCTTGTAGATCTAAAAATAACTTTGGAAATAGAATTTAAGCAAACTGAATTTAAACAAAGTAATTCATTTTCACGGATTTGTTCATCATTTCACATCTATTTTCAGTGTTTTTCAGAGCTTACTCATATTTGGTTTTGTTTTAAACAAGGCAACTCAGAGATTTATATAGATAAATGCATAGGGTTCAGTAGACATGTGAGTTATTCATGTACATCATATAAGTGGACATTTATGATGCAACAGATTTACTGAAGGTTATGATAGTTCCTAGAAAACAGTAGTTTTATAATCTCAGCATCAATGAGCATTGCTGCGTGGTATTTTTAAATTTCAGCTTATGTTTTAAAAGCCATTAGCCATGTAAATCATTAAATAATTATAGAACTAATAAGCTGTACTTAAGATTAATGTTATGAACTGAAAGATTTTCAGAATGCAAAAAAATCTTTCTATGTCATTTTGTCAGCCACTCCCAGTGGCTGTGGCTGATGCTACACATTCTTAATTTATATATATAAAAAAAAGAAAAAGCAGTGTAGGCATACACAAATAGTTACCAGCATAATCTTTAACATAGAAATTTAAACAGCTCTTGCCAAATGTCTGTCACTCAAAAGTAAAGAAACGATGTTGAGAAAATGAATGAAGCTTAAAACTAACAGGAAAATGTATGCATTCATATCACTCAAGAGGCTAAAGCAGCTCAGCCAAATTTCTTTTATAGGAAAGAATCTCCATAGGTTTCTGTTTTTCACAAAGATATGCTGCCTCTTGTGCAAAATCCTTTTTCGAATTGCCAGAGCTGATTCTTCTTCAGTTTGTCCCATGAAAAGACAAAGATGATTGACTTTAGATTCACTGGACAAGCAGTAAAGTGTCCATACAGTATTTATCATGAAGAGTTTCTCAAGCTTCCTTTTAATTATTCTTATTTGATTGAAATCAACAATCCAATTTACACCTTGTTTGCCAGTGAAAACCCCATTTTTTCCTTTTCTTGTAATATGCTTTTCTTTTTAGTTTTTTTCCTCATCTCTGCAACCTTAAGTTCTGTTTTACACATCTTTTTTTTTTTTTTTTTTTTTTTCCAGATAAATTTGTGTTGCAAAGTTAATTGCTCTGTGTCAGTGTCTCACTCCAATTTACAGGAGGGAGGCAAGGTTCTTTGATATGTATATACCCGGCGTGAGATTAAGAAGCAACGGTTCAAATGTTGGTCCAACCAGTTTATTAAAGTCCTAGCCGCTTTTAGGGAGATGGGGAAGGGAAGGTAGGCGATAGGAAAAGTAGGAAATATAAGCAAGGAGTCTTTGCAGAGAACAAAAGAGATATAGTCACCACCGTGGGTCCAGCGAGGTACACAGTAGGTCCGTTGATCTCAGGAACTCGTCTGATCACCGCGGGGGATGGGAGACAGCTCCGCAGCAAGCCGGCCTCGGGGGCGGGGTGGGGGGGGGGGTTGGTTATTCCGACGAGGTTTTCCCCTCAGGGAATTCTCCGTCAAAGGTGTCTTTGGGAGTTTGTCTCCAAAGTCCCCAGTTTAGTGAGGGCCTTTTATCCTCCATTTCGGTGGGACTGTTTTTCTCTTTAGTTTAGTGTGACATACCTGGCCCAACAGATAAGCCAGAAGGGAGTGGTGCCTTTGTTGCCAGGCACAAGCATTATCACCTTTCGCAGTGGTCAGCTCCTCCAAGCCGCACCCCTGAGAAAGACTGCCTGTCCTGATTGCTCTCATGAGCAGAGGTGCTGTGTCACAACAACACCCACCATTCACTCTCCTAGATAGTTAGCAGTCGCCAGTCAGAGCCTTATCATCAGAAAGGCCTGGCAAAGCAAGCTCTGAGACAATAAAAGAAAAACAGTTCTCTCCTTTACAGTCAGAAGTTATTTGTCCCTTGCATTTCCTTTTTCTGAATTTTAATTCCTATTATTTTTCTTATTCCTTCCACTTCCCTCAGTCTTGTATGTCCAAAACTTTTCTTTATTCCTTAGTTTTGTTTTTCTTTCCCGCTCTTTCATTTTTCCTCGGGCAGCTGACTCAGAAGAAATGTAAGTCCTTCCATCTGATAGTGGTACAGAACGCACAAGAAGTGCTTTCTCAACCCAGACAAGTATCTTGATGGCAAAGTCATGCCACTAAGGACTTATATGCTGATAGGAAAACAATAACAATAATAACAAAACAACCAAAAAAAAAAAGATAACAAAGCAAAACAACAGAAAACTTAAAAACCCAACAAAACAATAAGACAAACAAACAAAAACAAAACACAAGGCCTCTGAGTAATTTCCAGATCTCCTATGGAGTAAACCTGAGTTTATTTTACTTTAAATGACCAACTTCAACAGCAGAACCTTCAGCATTATTTTGCAATAGAGACTCTGTCTCAGATTCAATATGGACCTACACATGAATTACTAAATTGAGAGAAGTCCCATATTAACCAACACCTGTTCTCTTCTAAATGAAGGTATACGTGTAGTTATTGAGATGAGTTTATAGAATGGATAACTTCATTCTTCATTCTTAATTCCTGCCTCATTTGAAAATGTCCACTGTAGATTCATACAGTGCATTTGATACCAAACCAATAGATCTCGTAACTACATATTTCAAAGTGTGAGTGGTCATGCTCTAACACAGTGAAAGCTGTAATCCTATCTTTCAGAGTCAGCGAATGACAACACAGTGTTTATTAGCACAAATTCTTTAAGTTCCTTCATTTTGGTTTTAGCAACTAGGCACATACACAGAATAATATTTACTCTTATTTATCTCAGTAGCCTGACAACAGCAAACAGACAAAAACAGACCAATAGAGGGGTGCATCAATAAATTATAAAATAATAACATAAACATTGCTGAAAGGCAAACATTTCAGAATATAGTTCCAAAACAACTCTAATCTCTGTACTTCATTTCTTACCATGCTGGGAACTACAAATGAAAGTGACAGCAATGAAGTATCTGTTTCTGACTATGACTCTTACGGAGTAAACTAACTGAATCACCATTGCACATTATCAGGGGTTTCACATTCAGTTAACTTGTTGAGATATAACCACTTTGTCTCATTTTCAGCTTGAGTTTAACTTGCTTGACATTGCATACAAGATGATTTCACTGGCTGCTGAGCTTTTCACGTGAAATTCCTCAACACTTAGCAGGCTTGTCAGGAACAATACTCTGCAGTAACCTCCATAAAATACAGGATGAGAAGGTAAAGCAGAATGATGTAACACCAAAAAACAAACAAACAAACAAAACAAAACAAAACAAATTCAAAAAAAGTTTAAAAAGTAAAAAGTCCAAAATTTAAGTTCAGGGTTATCATCCACTTCTCGACATCAACCGAACATCAGCTGTATAGAAATCACTTAAAAACAACAATAAATTTTCACACTCACTCAGACTTTCACACTCACACTCAGTACAAATTATCTTGAATTGAGTTGCTTAGGGGTGTACAGAGACCTGCAAGATGCAGTTTGTGGTTGTTTAATTTGAATAAGAGGTGGCTGAGGGAGACCTCATTGCTCTCTACAACTACCTGAAAGGAGGTTGTGATGAGGAGGGTCTTCTTTTTCTCGTGTGACAAGTGATAGGACACAAGGAAACAGTCTGAAACTGTGCTAGGTGAAGTTTAGATGGGTAATTAGGAAGAATTCCATCATGGAGAAGAAAGTCAAGCATTGGAATTGGCTGCCCATGGAAGTGGTCACTGGAGATATTCAAGGATCCTCATCCTTGGAGGCATTCAAGAAATGCATGAACACATCACATGGTTAAGTGGTGGGAACATTCATGATCTTGAAAGTCTTTTCTAAACTAAGTGAATCTGTGGCTCTAAAATAAGTTATATGTCTGTGTTTTAAAATAGTAATGCTCAGAGTTCAGTTAAGAGTAATCATTACTTGGCCCGTTTTCAATGCTTTGTTCTTAACAGCCAATATTTTCTTATTAAAAATTATTTCAGAATGGGTATTTTTTCTGTAGTCTGCATTTAATTCAACCTTGATTCAAAGACAGATAGTCCTCAATTTCAAGAAATACACACTTTATTCATCCTAAAATCACTTGACCAAAAATAACCTGTGATTAAAAAAATAAATAAAAAATCAGTCTCCCAGTATTGTGATCCCACATAAGCTTCACAACATATATTATCTTGCATAGTTGTTAACCACGAGGTGGAAATATCCAATTTTCATTTCTATTTTTATGAAAGCAAAATGTATTCATTTGTCTCTTTACATGCTGATTACTTTACTTTGTTTTGAAAATCAGCCATCTACAACATTATTCATTTCTTAGCAGGATAAAAAGCCTTTTTAAACCCAGCTGCATGGAACTATTGACTTCATCGTCAGAGAAAGAGAAAAAATAAGATGATTTTCAGTTCATTAGTACTTTCATCTCTATCAGTAGTTTTTCAGTCTCAATCGGTTATGTTAACAGCACAGATTAACTTCTCCAGCTATTTTTCAGTCATCAAACATAATCTAAACACAGGGAATTGCATACTATTACTTTGTCTTTTGTCCACTTTGTGGACTCTCTGGACCTATATTCATGAAAATGGGAAAATTTCAGCATTTCTGTACTATCCAACACTGCACTGTTGTGCCACCATACATTGTATGGTATTTGTAGGTGTTTGTACATTTAGCTTCTCTAAACCCTCGGGTATTACAGCATGCTTCCAGGAAGTGACAACTGAGAGAGACAAACATGTTGTCAGTTCAAAAACCTGACTTTTCTTCTCAGCAAATTAGTTGCCTTCCTTCCTTGTGTATATGATGCACCACAGTTTTCAGTTTACTGCTAGAAATGTTGATCATTGAGGCTGACCTATACACATCCATACGGGATGGAGGAATTTTACTACAAATGACACTGAAATTCAGATTTGATTTGGGCTTCTTCTTCACCTGAATACTATGGGCAAGAATTACAACCTAAAATGAATAAAGTCAGGATTCTCTGTTAATAATATTTCATTCGATGCTATTGATCTTACTAAACAAAAAAAGGAGGAGTTATTATTGTTGTATTCCATCTCCTTGATTTATTCATTCTAACTGAATGGTATCCTATTTTTCCTTCACTCATGTAGTCTTTGTATTACCAATAATCTTCTGCCATAATTAATCCCTACAATGAAGTAAAATATACAAGGCCTGATTGAGAATTGTTGTCTCCGTGTTAAGTTTTACTTTCTCATACTGTATGTTCAACCTTAGTTCTGTTTCAGCAAGTCTGTCTCTATAAAAATGTCAGCGTTGCTCTTTGAGTACCTCAGTAAAATAAGGAAGATGAAGTTATCAATTAGAATAATACTTTAATGAAAATTAAGTTACATATTGAATTGCATACAAATGAAGTAACAGAAAGGCCTATCAGTGCTAAAGATGTGAGATTAACTACTCCCTCATACTCATTTTTAACGAAGAGTAACAATTGAGTTGACAAACAAATTCCAGGTCTCCTCATATCACTTGTCAATCAAAGTGCAACCCTTTTAATTTTTTTTCTCTTTAATAAAATATCCAGCACTCTGTTTTGCCATCTCAAGTGCAGTGACACCTGACATTCACAAACCTAGGGAACTTTGCCAGCTGTACCTTCCATTCACATTTCACATAACTACTTCAACTTTCAGGGAGAATTAAACTTTGTACATTCATTTTATGGACATGGTTTACTTATTAAATCAGAAAGCCATATAAAAACTTCACTGATAATTAAGTCAGTAAGCAGTTTGCATTTGTTTTCATCTTGTTTACAGATTTGATGAAAAGGAAACAATGGGCTTCTCCAATTTACACATTAATTAAGGATGAAGAAAAGTCTGGCTAGGATCAGTAAAAGACAATCTGTCATTAATACAGCAGCAAATAAAATAAGAGGTGATGAGAAACTGCTGACTTTCAACTCTTTGACATGTGAATCATAGACCTTGTGCCTGTTGATGTAATTTCCAGTGTTAATTCAATGTCTCTGAAGAATATGGGTGAGACAAGGCTTTGTGAGTTATGACTTAAAGTAAGTGTTCAGAGAATATTCTAAAATTGTCTGGGTTGCACTGCTGAACTTGCTGAAGAACAATGTGATGGTAACTGATCAGGCTCTTTGTCCACACAAAGTTACACATCCTTGGAATGGTCCTCAAAAGCTGATACAAAATGCGTGACTCTGCTTTGGCCAAAATACAGAAGTACAAAATATACAGTGCTGAAGTGCTCCAGGGTTTCTAGAGTACTGCTAATTTTCTCTTTGTCAGGAAACATCTTCTATTTACATTACTTTCTCAAATGATCATCTGCTTTTCATCCCAATCTCTTGTTTTGATGTACAGACTTAACATTAACCAACCCCTTAAAGACACAATTTGCAAGAGCCATCTTAGTACCAGCCATTTGTATAAGGCTTTTCTTTTTCTTATTAGCTTTCTCTCTAACTCTTCTTTTGCTCTGCTGGTATTTTTTCATTAGAATAGTACATGCATTGAAGTGTATCACTTCATTAAATATATTTATACCCTGTATTCTATCTGAGCATTACATCAGAATTAATTTACTAAGTGCTGCTTGATTACTTGTTCTCTTGGAGAAATATTTTGACAACAGATAAAATACAAGCCCTAAAAAATTCACTAGAAAAATACAGTAGGATTTTGTTGTTGTTACTCTTCCTTGCATTATTCTCACTTTACAGCATGGCTCGCAGTTATAGAAAATAAAAAGATTGTCAAAATAAATAAACTCATTAGGTGTTGACCTGAAGACAGCACAAGTTTAGATGCAGCAGAGTATCTGTGCAGTTTGCTTTTAAAATTTTAATTCCATTACTACAAATAAAGTGAAAAACCAACAGACTTTCAAGTACACCTTATCTTCAAAATGACAGATAAAGTACTTGCAGAGTTCATTCCTTCAGCTCCATCACATCCCTATCTTGTGAGTACAATATTTCAGTACTCAACCAGTTTTACCCTTGTTTCTTTGGGCTCTTGTTTCCAATTAACTTCTAATTACATTACACTTGGTTCCCATAACTGTCATGCACACTCAGTTAGCAATGAAAGCTTGCAAGCTACAAGCTCCCAGCACCTGTGGGAGGAGAGATACCAAAGGTTGATAATCACTCAGCTTCTGCCCTACAGCTATCACTAACAGTAGACCATCTGTCATAAAACTGTGGAATACCTAAGGACTCAAAGGTTGTATCTTCCAGATGTAGCACACAAAATGGGACTGCTGTAAATTGCAGTGGTATGCTTCTCCCGCAGCACTGGAAAATGTTTCTGCTCAAGATGAAGCATTTTATTTATTTATTTTATGATTGCAATGTACATTTTCCCATAAAGGTTAGATGGCACCCAATGCATTCATTCTGTGGATGTTTTTCACTAGCATAAATCATAAGTTAGAAAGAAAAAATAAAAAGCCCTTGTTCCTTTCCGTTACTAACCCTCATCTACTCATCACCTGTTCATTTTGCTCTTTAGTAGGGAAGCAGAGATTTTGCTGTGTGTTTGCTGCATGTCTCCTTGAAATCATTATTTTTTAGAGAATTCTTTCTTATTCCCTGCTTTTCTTGTTGGCGAAATGTTGTGTTTGGTCCCTTAAGAACAGGAAGATTTTAAATGGTTACCAGAACTCTGGTGAGCCATACTTCTATGTCAGCATCTCCTGTGTCATTCCCTCTTACTGGATCAAATAATAAATATTATTTGCCTTTTTCAGTAAAAAAACAAACAAACTATTTCCTCAACTGTTGTTTTTACTTAAATTTCTGGATGCTGAGAACTAAACCAGATCTTTTAATCTAGTCATAACTAATAAACCTGTTATTCTTGTTTATATAACTTATTTCAAAGTTTACCATCAAAAAACTGGTAAGAACAGAATGGTACCATTGGAAAAAAATCAAACATTCAAGTAAATAACAGCTTTATTTACAACCTAAGCTTAAAAATACATTTTGTAGATTTTTTTCAAAGAGCAAAGAACAGTAGTGTTCACTGCCAATGTGTGGTTACTGTTATTTTATTAAACGTGTTTCAAAACTTTAGTCAGAAATTTTTGAGGACAAAGTTGTAGGGAGCTGGAGGGAAGGAAAATTGTATTCTACAGAAAACCTGAATCATAGATTTTGAGTATTTAAAGATACTAAAAAATAATGTTAAGACAGAAATTACCTTGTCTGGAAGACAGTATGGGACTAAGACATCTGTACCATCCAGAGAACAGAATGGGATGAGACCTTAACTATCATTCTGAGAACACCTTTCAGCTCAGGCATGCCCATCATCAAGAGAATAGTGAAGAGTTAGTGAAGATGTAACTACCAGAGAATGATGTGAGGCTCAGTGCTGTCCATTGAGGAGTAAATGGCATGGAGCTATTGTACTCCCTTTCAGCAGAGGACATGGAGAAACTCATAAAATTGGATCCACCAAACTACTCTGACAATGATGGCCAGAGAAGAAAATGGCATGGGAAGTGACTGTATCTGTGTCCATCAATGGATGTTGAAGAACCCATGGAAAGACAAAGAAGAATAGATGGAAGTGAGATCCATTTGCTGCAGAGATGACCTGGCACTACCCCACCATCTCTAGGCCCCACTCTCTAGGCCATCATATTGCATCAGTGGAGTCTGAAGAGCATTGACTCTGTGCCCTCCATCACCTCGAAGATGACACTTGGGACATACTGCAGGCTCATCAGAGCTCACAGCAATAGATAATCCTTCAGTTAATCATCAAGTGTGGTGTGAGCTCTCCTTTTCCATCTCCTAGTTCTGTATAGAGCTGACAGCCCTTCTGCATGGAGATCCAGAAGAGGCAGAAGAACAAGACATGTCCTTTGGCCAGCACTTGTGTCTGCTAGTGTGTGGTCCATGGAAATGTATCCTAGAGGGAACAAAGAGAGAATGGGGGGTGGGGGAAGTAGGGGGGGCAGGATGCACAGACATGCCAACTGTTCAAAGGATGATGTGGAGGCAAGTTGTTTTCACTGTCCAAGAAACATCTTGTGTCCACTTTAAAGCTAATGCTCTGTAGTAAATAATCCACCACAGTGTTCACTGTGAGGCTTAGCACTGTCCACTGAAGAGAAAATGGCATGGGGCTATTAATTCTTCATCTATCAGTCTATGTGAATGAATCCATAGAGGTGGATCCAAAAGAATACACCTTGACACCAGGAAGTGTGAAAAAAAGCATTAGTTTTCAGTTTCTTGTAGCAATGGTATAGCTTTATGACTATAGTAACTAAATGGAAATCAGTTTTTCTTTTGTATTTTTTCTCTTCACCTTTAATGAAAATGAGAAAATACAATATTAGTTGAGGCTAGAAAGATGGATTTCCTTTTGATTCTGCTTTTTATATTATTGTTTATTCTTGCTGTCATCTACGTCTTAGGAGATGCTTTAATACTCCGGAAGCATTGTACTGTAATCTTACAAGACTAGTTGATCAACTATTTTTAACCACATTAATTAAAACTACCAATGTTAAAAATGTCAATTCAGACATAAGAAAAAAAATATGTTACAATAATTTATGATGTACAATAATAGAGCTGTAACATAGCTTGGATTTGTTTCAAAATGTTTTTGATCCAAATTTAGATAAAAATAGAAACCAGCATTTCAGTTAGAAGATAAACTGTCCAGGGGGCCTTCCAGATTTATATGAAGGTCATAATAGTATGAGGATTAAATTGTTGAAGCATAAGACTGAGATGATCCCTTCTCTAAAAATCCAAGGCAATACCATGCCAGGCAGTTAGGAAAATATAACAAATTTTCAATGGGTTTTCATTAATTAATGGGTTAACTAATTATAAGAAAACTGGTCTAAGAAAGATGTTAATGTAAATATGAATATGTTATCAGAAAATATTTTAATCATCTTCTGAAATAGAGGTGGGTTTTGATGTCAGAACCGATGAAAGTTTAGAACAGCTTTCTTTCCCATCTCAGTGCTATTTCAATGTTATTTAACATTTAAGCACTGTTATATGTGATATTTCTGCTATTACAGCTTCAATGTTAATTTCCATTTCACCTCATCTTTATTCCACCTTTAATTTTCCACAATGCATTCAGCATTGTTTTTTCCTCTTGTTATCCCTGAATTAATGCTTTAATTTTTTTTTTTTTATTTTTAATTTTTTTTATTTTTAAATTCAAGCATGAGAAGGAGGGAAGGGGGTACAGACATAGAAATGAAGAATAGAAACCCCAAACTTGTTTTGAAACATTAAAAATGTCCCTGATAAATATTTAAGTTATATTGAAATAACTAGGCGTGGCAAACTTGGCCACTTGTGGTTTTCTCTCTCCCTCTCTCTCTCTCTCTCTCTCTTTTAAATGATAGTGATTCCTCAGTTATTCTGTACATGTATAAAATAAGATGTTGATGGTAAGTGTACACAACTGATTGCCATATGCTTCTTCATTACATCTAGTTTCAGGTTCTGCAGTGCAAGTTAATATAGTGTGGAATGTTGGCATCATTCTTTGGGAGGATGGCTGGGTTGATCTTTTTTATTACTTAATCTTTCTACACAGTTGCAAATACCTCCACATAAAGAGGAACATAATAATATATGTTATTAACAAACTGTAAATGTAACCAACTTGTACTACTCTCATGGTAGTGTTGCTAGTATGTAAGAGGCATTGTTTTTCATAAATACCTTTACTTTAGACAAAACTAAAGTGATATCAATGAAGGTTTGAAAGTAAATACGATGTTGAAGGAAGGAAGGAGGGAAAGGAAGCATGAAGGGAAAAACTTCGCATGCAGTCTTTGCCAACCTGAGTCAGAACCTACTACCAGATGTTGTGTTCTATACTGGTTTTCATGAAGCCTCTCTAATGAAATAAAGTCCTTTTAAGAGCATCAACTCTAAACTCTAAAGAAACCTGAAATTCATCCATCATTCCTCATCTTTCACTGATTCTCCGATTACTTAAATACTAAATTATCAATTATTCATAAGGAAACTACTCAATGTTTGGTTAATGTTGATCTAATATATTCATATCTTACTATCATTTCTCTAAAACTGCTCCAATGTAGTTCTTGCCAAACTTGGAATGAAAGTAAGCTTTGATGTATCCATTTGTTTGAAAAATAATGCAAGGGAAACCTGATACTCAGAATGTTCAAACACTTTTTAAATTCTATATTCATATGAGTAAGCGTACTTTATATTTTAATATCTTTTGATTCAAGCCTGAAAAACAGTCTGACTTCCTGCCTCTGAACTGTAGACAAATACCTGAAAAATTCTAAGTTTTCCTTACTACAAAATATATTCTTCTTTAAGTAATTTAGAAGAAAATGTTTTAAGTGTAGAGCTTGAATAAAATTTAATAAGTTAAGTTTTGCATTGCCAAAAATGAACCTGCATATTCCCTGATAGCAAATTCAATGTCATGCTGTATAAGGGCAGTTGCTCCACTTCTAAAAAGCTACAATTCAAAATACCAACTTTTTGATGTATATTTGTATACTGTGTACTATGGACAGATGGATTAGATTCAGTAATTTTGTTTTTGAATATGATTGCATTGCAGAAGTTGAGTCTTTACATGAATCCATCTTTGTGAACTTTCAACCTTTCATCTTTTAAGATTTGCTTTCCTGAGGGAGAGTCTTAACTCCTTTCAGTTAACCTCACTAATATCATGAAGGAATCCTTTAACTGAAGACATATTGTTTACCTGAGATATGCCTGAGATATGACAGTTTATACTGAAATAAAGAAATCAACAAGTGAAAATTGCTTACCTTTATCATTGACCAAACGTTTGAAGAAACAAATTAAAAATGATAGCAGAAATGAAAGTAAATTCTGGTGTGAGAAATTGTTAATGAGACTGTTTTGCTTATACTGCAAATTAAAATCAATGAAAGGAAACTATGTGCTTATATTCTACCTCTTGAAATTGCATGTGAGTTAAGACTTTGGTTGTACTGTTTGTCAGTCTTACTTTCAGTATTCAGAAGAGACGATCCAGGATATCAGAAAGTCTACCCAAGTCCATGAGTTCAGTCTTCAGTTTCCCCTGCAGTACAGGTTTCTCTTGAGACAGTGAATCTTTTCTCCATAGCTCTGGTTTTAAAATGTTGATGACAAAATTTAAAGTTTAAATAGACAAAACAATCTCATAGCAGATATATTTATTCAGATCAATTCTTAGACTGATAAGAAAGCATTCAGAGCTAAATTAATTGAACTTGAGATTTTAACCTTAAAAAAACAGTAGAAGGAAGAATGGAAAAGGTGGAAGATTGCTAGAAAGAAGCTAATACAGTAAAGTCTTTAAGGAAGAATGGAATACTTGAACACACCTGATAGTAACATCTTAAAGTAGACCTAGGTCCAAGGCATTCTACAAATTACAAAGGGTTTGAGAAAAGACAAGAGAAAGCTGTTGTGGCTTCTCATCAAGGTAAGGGATTCAAATTTAAAACAAGAAGAGATCCTTCAGAAAGTTAAAGTAGTTTACAAACAAAGAAACAGAAAGGCTAAAAATGTCTGGCAGATCAAATGTAGAAAAAAATATATATAGTTCGCTCTTTTCCATAAAAACTACAACAGATGTAAAGAACACATTAACAAAATTTGATAGAGAAAGTTTTCAGCAGTAGAACGCTATTTTTTCAACATAATCACCACCATTAGCTCTGCACTTTGCCTGTGATGAATAATAGTCTGCATGCTATGCTCAGAAGCATCTGCGCCAGCAGAAGTGACCCACTATTGATGTCACCGCTACTGAAACACACCTCTCATTGTCTCACTGTGTTGATATCCACTGTTTAGTCTCCATAAATGTATAAGTATTGATGAATGCCAGTGGGTCTCATTTTCTCCTCATGTAGAGATTTGGTTCCATACCTTAGCTCCAAATGTGCTTCCAAGTCTGACGCCATTCTGTCACACAGAAATGAAGTGTATTAGGATATTGGCAGGAAGGTTCAACCATACAACATACACTTCTGACACTGGAGACCAACATAATATATATGAGGCATTGCTTTCAGAGCATCCCTTGCATGTATGCATATAGATATACTTACATACAAAAAACTAAACTAGCAAAATTATGCCAATGCAAAATCCTTGTTCAAAAATATCATGAATAGGAACCCCATCAAAGAGCCTTTAGAGCCTATTGATTATTGGGGTATAAAAGAAACATCCAGAGAAGATAAGACCATTGCAGTAAAACTTGTATTTCTTTCATTTACTTACTTACTTACTTATTTATTTATTTATTTATTTATTTATTTATTTTTTGCATTGGAAACCTTTATTGTTGAGTCATCAAAGTCATCATATCTGTGAATGAAATGACATTAGATGTTAAGAAATGAATGACAAAATGAATAACAGTATTTTTTCACTAGAACCAGATAGTGCTGAGCTGAGCGTCCTGCAGGAGTTCAAGGAGGAAAAAACACTACTAGTACTATATAATGAAAAAGTTTAGATTTCTTTCCACAAGAGGAATAATTTAATAAGCTGAAACTCATCAGAATTAATTAAAAAAAAAAAAAAAGAAAAAAAAGAAAAAAAAGAAAAAAAAGAAAAAAAGGAAAAAAAGAAAAAAAAGAAAGAGATAACTTGCAGTAGGGAAACATGCCAGAGCTCAGCTTTCCAGTATCTCATTCAGTGTAAGAAGAGTCATACAATAAAGATAATGAGAACCAACTTCAAAACAGAAGACAGAGGAGATTTTCCGTTCTGGGGTAGTACATATGGAAAACTCACTGCCAGAGGCTGAAGATTACAAAGATTTAAATACTTAGAGAGCAAATACATTAGGGATCTTGGATTACAGAGAAGAGGAGCAGATTCCCAGAGGCTGGGAGGGTATTATGGGAGAGAACTGTGTATATCTGCTCTTACTCCTCTGAAGGTATCCAAACAGTGAAATTATTGAAGGCAGTCACTACATCAGACAGTCTGTTTGTTCTTTCTGCTCTGTAGGTATGTAGACAGCACAGTTACTGAAGCCAATCACTAGACCACGTAGTCTGATCTGGTATGGTCATTTTTTGTGATATCATGTAGATACCATAAAGAATGCTGTATCCTTTATAGAGCTGTAAAAAAGAAATGAGCTACAGGAAGAGTAATTGTCCTTAACCCCCATCTCTTCCCTAGGCTTCTGGCAAGAACTTAATGTGAAGCCATAAATGTAGGCTAATAGTGCTTGATATCATAATGGCTTGCTGGGCTTCTTCAGAGAAACACTCTATTGTGGATGTTTCAAAAATAAATAAATAAATAAATAAATAAATATTATATCTCTCTCTCTCTCTCTCTCTCTCACTCTCTCTCTCTCTATATATATATTTATTTTTTTTCCCCCAAATCCTTTAAGTTGCACCTTCAAAGCATGCATATACATTTGTATTCCTCTTTGGCTAGGAGTGGTGTTGCAGTATGACCAATATTACTGCCAGACACAATCCAAATGTATCTCTACTAAAAGTGGGCCTGAGGATGAATACATTTCAAAGCTGCAGCCAAACAAATACACTCTGGAAGAAAATTATTCAATCCTCCTTTATTTTTCTGCAGAAGACAGCACTGAAATACATAATTAAAGGAAATTAGCAAGAGAAGATTCTGTGTACATGTGAGGAGTGCAGACAGCATCATTTATTTTCCAGAAACAGCAAAACAGGCTTGACATTTTTAAATAATATATTGTAGCTGAGATGAAGGGCCTTTCAAATATGCTCCAGTGCACACCAGCCTGAGCCGACTGCGACAAACTAAGTCAATAGGACTCTCAGTGAGGGAATCGATGTGATTTGCAGTGTTCCTGGTAGAAATGTCATTCAAAATTGATGACAAGATTTCTGACCGAATGCTATTTTAGGACAGTCTTTATCATCCTCTTTCTGACACTACATCTGGTGACTTTTGACCCTCCTCAGAAATATTTCAGTTCCAGCTGAAGACTGAACTAATTTCAAGCCGACATGTGGAATTAACTTAATGAAACTGTAGGAAGATAAAAGATACTTCTGAAAGCCCTCTGTAAAATAAACGACTGTGAGCTAACAATTAGAATCTTAGCACTTCAGCTGCTACAGAAATACAGGAGATAATAGCTCCTTTTTTCAATCTTTTTTTTTTTTTTTCCTCCTCACAGATGGAAGAATCTTTAAACTTTATGTTCTAAATTACTTTGGAACCTTTATAAAAATAATCACAGATGCTACAAATACCATTTAGAATATAGTATTATTAAGCCTATTGGTTCTTGGCTGGAAAATTGCTCAGTCTGCTGTAAAAACCCACATTACTTTCCATAAGAAAGTTACTTTATTGCCACCATTGTGAGCTTTTTGCACAAGAAAATTATTTCTGCTACCTATAGATGAAAGTGAAGCTGGTGCGAAACCATTCTCCTGTACCACGGAAAACCAGCTTTTTGTGGTCTTTTACTTGGCATGTGGAAATGAATTGTTCAAAGCCCTTCTGCAGTGCATTCAGGTGGACTCTACTGCAGTTCCCACAGTGTACGTCTAGCGTCATTGCATGAAACCTTAAAAAGAGAAGACAAAGAGAATGTGCATGGTTGAGTGAGACCAGAGATATGAATATTTTACCATCTAGTTAGAAGTCAAAAATCCTTTTGGACTTCCAGATCTGATGTACACACACCCATTTGTGATATATTGCTACAATGGTCACAGAAGTACATAGCATAGAAAAGACAGTATCTAGGTGATACATGTATTAACACAGGCTGTTTATGAAAATATTCAGACCAGTAAGCTGCAATGACTGTTTTAGAGGGCACTTACTGTTGTGCGTACATTGCCTCTGCTTTGTGTTAACCAGTGCTAAAACATGGAAGATTAACTGCTTCCAATAGTCCCCTTCGGTTCATGATTTTTACAGGGAATGTAATACTTTTTACATGAAAAAGAAAAGAGAACAGGACTCAAATTCTTCATCTCTTCCAAAAACAAACAAACAAACAAACAAAAAACCCAAACAAACATGCACAACAGGAAATAGGCAATATATCAAAACCAAAGTTTCATCACATTGATAATAATAATTACCAATCAAAATAATGCAATGCTAAGCATAAATAAATAAAGTGGACTACTGCATAGTTCCCTTAATTCTGTGAGCATATTTTCTACGTACTTTAAATGGCTTTGCCTCAGACTTGCTTGGCAGCTTATATCAAGATGACAACACTGTATATACAAAAATAGCGAGCCAAGAAAATGCAGCTGAGTTTTACTGCAATACTCTGAAATTTGAAGTTGGTGGAATGGTAGCTTCTGCAAAAGACAATTTAAAAATGCCCCCAAGACAAATCAGGGACAGCTCAGGTTCCTATGTGACAAAATAATTACCTAGTACATCACTTAGGGTATTACAAGCACTTCAGGCTGAAAACAAAATAAAAAGAAATGAACAAGCAAAAAACAGTTAAAGCAACCCTAATCTTACATCACTGTGTAAAAAGTGCACAGGGGCCATATTATGCCATCTGTTTTGAAAGCAGAACATGAGATTAGCAGGGAGGTACCCTTAAAAGCCAGATGGTGCAATGTGACCTGTTATTCTTGTCAAGTCTGGAAAAAAAAAGATTGTTTCATTGCAGTGTATAAAGCTTACTTATGACCCACAGATATTTGTTTCTGTCTTTCAGGCAGCTAAATATTTTCCTTAAAGCCTTGCTGCCTGATGGAAAATAGTGAAAAACACAGATCGTGCAGCTGCAACTAATTACTTTTTGGGAAAAAGGTAAGGCATATTTTAACACTAATGCAGCAATAGTTGGAGAGTAACATGGAATAGCTGTAAAGGACAGTAATGCCATATGGATTGGTGCCATGTCTGAGACACCTCCTTGATGTCCAGTGCAGAGATGCTTTAACATCAATACTCAGTGGTTTCACATTTTTCTAGGAAAATATTTCTGGATTTATTAAATGTTTTTCATGAGGAATATAAACCTTACTTGAATTTTTAAAAAATGGTATAAAAGGCAAAGTTTGCAAAAATAAATTTATTTATTTTGTCTACTGCATATGTATGACAGCTGTGGTTTCTGAAGGGGTTCTTCTGCTTCTCGTACACAATAAAAATGTTATGCAATGAAAATTCACCTGCTGGCATAAGGCATGCTCGCAAATATCATCTGCTTTTTAGTCATAATGGAATGAATCATCTAAATATTTCTTCAGTCAAAGAGTATCTAGTCAACAGTGTTCAGTTTTCATCTGGAAATGACCTAGGCTCCCTCTTAAAGAGAAACAATCAATTCTTATTCTATCCGGTGTGCCTATCATAAGACTTTTCAGCTTTCCAAGGAACAATTATCTTAGTTATATTCAGCATTTCAGTAACTTCAATAGTTTTCTCTGCTGATTTTTATAATACATTTAGAGAGTTATTGTTTTGATCAGGAAGGTTTGCTGAGTTCATCCCAGTGCAGACACCACACAGCACCTTTAATTCTGCCTTTGACTGTAGGTCTGTTCAGGTGTTCTTGAATTTTAAGTCAATGTGTACCTGGCAGGTACCCACAGTTTGGTGTGTGTCTTGAAGCAGAATTACCCCATCCTTTCATATAATGTTATCAGTCTATCAGTCTATCGCCCATCAATGCTTCCAGCCTCTCAGAAAAACTCAGGTAGAAAACCATTAGATAATCTACTGGGAAATGTTAAAATCCAGATTTTATATGTAGAGCTGCCTAGATATTCTCCTTGCAGTAATGTTCTCAAACAATATGATGCTTTTATAGCAACAGGATTTCTTAGAAATTGTATTTTAGTGGACTATGTATTGTTCATGGAGTCCTTGCACTTCTGCCAGGACTGGCTTTAGTCAGTTCTGTACAAGAATTATTCTAGTCTGTGTCTGGTGTCCTCTGCTCTTCATGAAGTCTGTCACTTCTGAGGTTTGGCTCATCCAGACAGTTTCTCTGCTTTCCAAGGTGTGTATTCCCCTTGCTCTGCAGTGTAGTCCTGTCAGTCTCCCTTTTCTGCTATGTATGTCCTTTGAATTTTTCCATTCACAGGTTCAATTTTTCTCCCGAGAAGGAGCAGTCTTTCTATTCCTCCAGAAGGTCACAGACAATTCAATCTTTACTGTTACAGGTATATAACAGAGAAATGGGTTTCAAAAAATACAGAACACACATTACCTGTCACAGATACAGGCATGAAATCTCCAGCATCCTTGCAAAAGGGCAACTTTCAAATGTGTTTTTCTAGTCTATTGATTTTGAGTGATTTTCTAGTTGAACTTATTCTACAGCATTCTTTGCAAGTCTAGGCGAACCTTTCAGTTGTGCAACCTGGCTTTGGTTCTGTTTTTTGCTGCAAGCAAATTCCTCCTAGATGACTCTTGCCTTAAGGAAATATAAATGAGGGCAAATCTCAATGTGTATTCACTGAATTGAAGAACAAGGAGTTGTGTCAACAAGTAGCAAAATGCATCAGTAATTCTAGACATTAGTTGGACAGAGTAACTTCCTTATGCGAAGTTTTTTCTTAATACTTCTCATGTAATCAGCTCAATATAGAACATCTGCAGAGATGACAACTCTACAGATGTATTCCCATCTGTTTCTCGCAGCTCATTCCAGCTTGTGTGCCAGAAGACTTGACAAAATTGTCCTATTGAACTTAATCCATATAAAACCCAAGAACATCTTAAGTGTCTATGACACTATGTGATTTCTTTTTTTTTTTCTTACACAACTTTAAAGCAATCTGTTTTTTATTAAGCAGCTTTTCTAACTCAAAGACATACTGCTCCCCTAGTGTTTATAATAGTATAAGTGATAAAGTGTAATAAAACTAATTCTGTCTCTACTATAGATAAGAGTTTATTTTGTTAAAGGAAATAATTTTGGCAGAAGTTAGATAACATTTCTCATGAAGTTTCTGTAAGCCAATGTTCAGATGTAGGATGAACTTCATTGATAGGAGGAGTCAGTTCTGGATAGTTAAGAGATTCATTTGATGTATGTAAAGATATACTGCATTCTGAGCTTTATTTTGTCTGCCTCCCAAATAGCCTGGAAATGCCTTAGACACCTATTTGTTAAATGAGGGTCTTCAAACAACTGTTTTTTTGTTTTGTTTTTAAAAAGTACCTTTTCCTGAAGTTATAAAGGATGGAGGACACCATCTTGCATAAATGCAGTTCTGATTTTTGAGGCAAAGCTTAAAAATATACACTTAGTCAAATACAAATAAGGTCCTCATGTGAATTACAACCCACAATCTGCAAACGCTTTTCAGCTGAAAATATGTATATGCATCAGGACAGTAAAATCTCTGATGTACATACATATCACTTCAACTACTACAAGAACTGTGCACTCTTCCAGTTAATATGAATGGGTCTCAAGATTTAAATTCATACAAATAAGAGCATTGTAGCACTTTCTCGTTGAATAACACTTGATCTGGCTTTAGTTTAATATGAGAAAAAAACATGATGGTTATGTTAGAGCAATGTTGCTTAATGTCAGGAGTCATAGGTTTCCTGGGCTTTAGGATTTGCCTCTTAGCGTTGTGATTTCAGTGAGGAGAAAGGCTATGCAAGGCAATGTTTTGAACTTTTATCACAAGAAATGTTATTTTTTGAGCTTGGGATTTGGCACACATCCGGTTTCAAAGGGGCTGAATACCATTTTGGAGAACATTTTTTTCTCCTTGACTTCATCAGAGATAAAACTGTGGCTGGGGAAACAACCAAGGAAGCCTTTTAAAAACATCAAAGATGTCTTTGTAAGATGTTAGGCTTGCAATTCATCACAGAGAAAACTCAAAACAAAATATGAAGGTAAGGATATTTATTGCAGTACAGACAAAAAAAATCTTCTTAAAATGTATTAGGGAAAAGTGATAAAAACAAGATTCCATTTCAATTAAATAGCTTTAAAGAGTGTTTAGTATTCTATCATAGTTTTAGTCAATCAATATAATTTCAGTAAGGAAGCATCTTGAACGTTCTTTTCCTGCATCATTTGGTAAACTCTTAACCTATAATACAAAGAGCAAAGAAAACAGTGACTTCTAAGAAAACTATTCCTAGTGCAAAATGGAGAGAGATGAGGGTATTAACCTTTTCTAATTAGTATGGCCTACAGCTTCACTAAGACCTTAAGTTTATCTTTTAATATCTGAATACCAGACATAGTTCAGAAAAGTATCTCCCTACTAAGATATAGTCTTAACCTGCCAAATAAGTTTTTAATACCTCTTTGATCCTTTTTACTAGGGACTGTGCTATGCTCAAGATGTAAATTATACTGCTCACTAAATATCAAATTGATACATTAAAATCATTTGATAGTTTCTAGTGTAAATAGTTAAGCTTGAAGTTACAAGGCAGGTAAGAAGGGAATAATTTTGCTGTTAGTAGAGCTACATCAAAGAAATGTGGCCAGCAGGGTGAGAGAGGTCATCCTGTTCCTTTGGTCTGTGCTAGTACAACCTCACTGCATCCAGATGCGGAGTCCTCAGCACAGGAGAGACATGGATCTGTTTGAGTGTGTCCAGAGGAGGGCCACAGAAATGATCTCAGAGACTAAATACCTCTCCTACAAGGACAGGTAGAGAGACTGAGGGTGCTCAGCTCAGAAGAGAAGGCTGCAAGCTGATAACTGTTAGCAGCTTTTTGGGGAGCTACCTGAAAGAAGGGGTCAGACTCCTTATCAGGGTCTCTGGTAACAGTACAAGGGGAAATGGTTTCAAGCTAAAAGAGGGTAGGATATAAGGGTGATGTAAGGAAAAATGTATTTTAAATTGAGGGTGATGAGGCACTGGAATAGGTTGCCTAGAGGTGTAGTTGGCCCCTGGAGACTTTCAAGTTGAGGCTGGATCAAGCCCTGAGAACCCTAATCTAGCTGTGCTTGTCCCTGTTCATTGCAGGGGAACTAGCCTTCAGAGGTCCCTTCCAACTCTAAGGATTTTATGATTCCTATGCTCTAGCTTGTGGCCATTGTCTTTCACCCACCCAACATGCACTTCTGAGAAGTTGCAACTACTCCATATCCTCAGCTACATCCCATATAGCTGCAGATAGTCTCCCCTCCCCATCCTCTCTCTCACCCTCAGTTAAATCAATGCCTTCTGCTTCTCCTTGCACAACTTGATCTCCAACACTGACAGTCATGGAAACCTTCCATTGAACTAACTGCCACGCAGCACAGTCTGTCTTCCAACAGAACACCAAATTTGGGGACAGCACATTGGTATCTCTCACCAGTGCCAAGCAGTGGGTCAGGATCTTTCAGTTCTGTCTCCCAGTCACTCTTTCTTACACAGAAAAAAAAAAGAACAGTGTTATTATTTCTACATTATTTATACTTCACTTAAATAAGGAGTAGAAAATTATTTGGTTAAAAAAGAAGGCAAAAACTGGAAAATGACAGGAGTGCTTCTCTACTTGCTTTAAGCAAAACAATTCGAAAAATAAAAAATACAAACAAACAAAAACCCAACCAACCAAAGAAATCCAACAATTATCATAACTAAGATATTGGAATGCTATTTTTTTCCCCTTTTATTCTTTTTCATGAAGATCAAAGACAAGAAGAAGTTTTATTCTCACTTACATTGTCCTGAAAATTATGTTTTAAAAACGTAAGTTGAAAAGACAAAAGAAAATCCCATTTGGTCCAGAAATTAAAATTTTATTAGATAATGAATAGATATATTGGTTAACAGTATTAATAGTAAAAGTCAATGGGAATTCCTTTGTGGCCACTGCTTGCTTCAGTGAACATCAGACTAACATTTCTAAGTTTTATTAGAAGCATTTCTAATGAGCCATGCTAAAACATGCACAATTTCAGGCTTCCTTAGGCAGAAGTCAGAATTAAAAATAATCCCATTGTATGGACAATGTCAATAAATAGACATGGGTCAATGGGCACAAGCTGGAACACAAGAAGTTCTTCCTGAACATTAGCGAAAACCTTACTGTGAGGATAAGAGAGTACCGGAACAAGCTGCTCAGAGAGGCTGTGATATCTCCTTCTCTGGAGACTTTCTAAATCCACCTGGATGCTTTCCTGAGCCACCTTCCTTGGCACAGGCCAAGGACTGGATGATTTCCAGAGGCCCTTCCAACAGCAGAATCAATTTTGTGACTCCCTGATTCGTGTGATATGTATATGTCAAAACAGCAGTGTTTGAATTAACAGATGCAGGAGCATCAGGGCTGTCAGCAGGAGCAGATTGTTTTGAGTTGCAGATGAGATAATAATTCACAGATAATCATTTAATTGATGGATTCAGTTATTTCTTTCTTCTCATACAGTATTCTCTGTCTTTGTAGCTTATATTCTGAAGTCCTTATCACCACCTCTCTTTACTCAAGGATGGAAGGGCTGCAAGAATTTGGATCACATGGTGAGAAGCAGTAGGTGGAAAAAATTAAGGTAATGCTGACCTTTTAATATCTGTTTTTTTTTTTTCCTAGGCTACATAGACCTTGCCTGATTAAAATTTAGAAATGGGTTTATTGTCCTGCTAGCAAGTTGCAGTTGTGTCTCATTAGATAGCAGATTGTGTTTCAAAAGGGTCCCAGGTTGCTGGACCCTTTTGTGTGTGAGAGACTATTTCCACATGTGGTCCCAATGCTTGCCTTCTGCCAAAATATGCAATAGCAACAGAACAGAATAAAGAGATTAACAGCAGGAAAGCAACAAAGCAAACCGATCTGATGCTGTCAATTTTCCTGAAGCTTTTAATGCCCTCCCACTTCCCCTGTTAACAGACTGAGCTCCCCTTTGGCAGCACGGGCTTCTACTAATTGATGAGGAAGACGTGCATGATCATGATAGTACAAAATGAATGGTAAGAAACTGCATAAATGAAGGGGATTGTTTATTCCCTGACAGAATTGCAAAATAGATGCAGTGATTTAAACAGCAAGCAGAGGAATGAAAAGTAAAATTAATTTGGTCATTATTCCTATACATTCACAGAGAACATCAACATTAGGAGACACTGTATTGTGTGCTTTTAGAAAGGAAATGAATAAGACATTCTCAGATCTTGATTTAAATTATAGTAAAATACAGAGGAGGCATCTTTCACTGGTAGATAGAATACTTCATGAATACAGAATCCTCAAGATATTTTCTTCTTATAAAAACAAGCACCGTTCTATTCATTATGAAAGATTAATACTTAACAAATAGCTACATTCTTTCAAAATTTCTCTAAGGCAGCCTTATCACCAAAACTGAGATACGTAGAGCAGGGATTTTGTGGTTTTGTTTGAAGTTGGAGATTACCATAAGTATACTAATGTAAATATATGTGACTTCTGTTGTCTCAGTGACTTGATGATTAAAACTTGTGATTCAGTAAAATGATTAGTTTTACTGTTAAATATTGTTGTAGACAGCAAAATATATCTTTTTTTTTCCATTTCAAATTCAAAGGAGAAAGAGTTGCCTTGCTAAAGATCTATATAATGAAACTCTTAAAAGGCCAAGGTCTGTAAATCTGAGCTGAAATCTACTGAAAAACAGCAGACTGTTGAGAAATTACAACAAAATTTAAATTTCAGAGAATCATACACTTGGAAAATTGTTTGGTCCAACTGAGTGAAACTATGGGATAAGTAGGCTTTTATCACTTCTGCATTATCAGCTGCCTGGTTCTGCTGTAGCAGGAATGTCCCACTCCAGAAACACAAAGGATAGCATGACCCAGCAATATCAGGTGAGGCAGAACTGTGCCTCCTCTGTGTGTATTAAAACCACATTCATATGATTCATAATATGGTTTTAATACAATTTAAGCTAGAACTGAGATCAAAACAGTCTCATATCATAGAATGATATTGTACGGCAACCTCAGACGATATTGTGTGTCTGTAGTCATATTCATCACTAGATGTAGGGACTTAACTGAAAAATGAGAAAAGTATAAGAAAGACCAAGATTTCTAGGAGGATATAACTACTTTCTTCTGTTCTCCTCTGGAAATTTAACACCAGTGTCTGTCTGCACTTGCGATATGTTCATAATGTTCATTTTACCACCAACAAAAATTGGACAGAAGGTAAATCATGGCTTCCATCTATCTCTCTCAACCTCTCTTTTTTCGAGTCTTAAGTACAGAGTTAACAAAACAATTCCAAGCACCAGTATCATAACCACCATCTGCCTTTCTTGGCAGTATCACTGTGAGTCAGCTGAAAAATCAACTGGAGTTGATGGGCAGGTTAGTGGGTTTCTGTGTTTGACCTTTTCATAAAACTTGAAGCACAAATGTGCATTTGGTCAGTATTCACTGATTTGGATACTGCAGGTCAGTGCTGAATGAGAAGATACAGCTCCCCAGAGTCATGCTGATTGAAGAAGTTCAGCTATTTTAAACTGTGTGTGCCTGGTAGGTAATAAAGCTGCCTGCTTTCTTTACTCCTTTCCCAAGTTTGCTACCGGTTAAACATTTGGTGTCTGGGTCCTAAGAAGCAACATGGTAAGATTTTCCCTTTGAACTTCTTGTCCTTGGCTATAGATGGGGAAAACACCATATTGTAAACCAAGTTGTTGTTATTTTGGGAGTGTAAAATGAAAATAATTGTTTATTTCTTCACTCAGTTGAACTGATTCTATGCAAGTTAAGGTTCTCAAGAAAGCACACATAACAAACAAAAAAAAAGCTAATTGGGAGGCTTGCACTTCAGTTCTCTCAGTGTTCCAGAGAGCTCTTTCTTTTCAATTTTAGAAGAAATAATACTGGTTACATTAAGTGGTGAAGGAAATGGACTAGAAACAAGAGGAAAAGAATATGAAACTCATCAAGAAATAAAGAGTAGCTTGATTCTGATTATGCCATTCTTTATCAGCTGATATATCCAAGTATACATGTATATACACATACTGAATAAAGAATCATTATCAACACCATGTTTATCAATATTTTAAGTTATTCAGTGTTGGTTTGAGCCATATGCTACTGGAACAACAAGAGTACAATCATACATCATGTATGAGAAAAAATAAAAACAGATATAATTTTTTTTCCTCAATTTCTATTAAGTCCTTAGAATTTCATGAAGTATTCTTTATATTTGCCTGTAGTATTTTCAGATTTCTTTTCTTTCTTTTTTTTTTCCCCTCAGAGCAACTTCTTAGTGTTTTATCAATAATAAGCCATTATAAGATTCTACAAACTTAATGAATACTTCAGTGATCCTGATTACAAATAATTTTTGGAAATCAGAAATATTAGCATTATGCTTATAGCACATGATTATATTTGCTATTGAATGCTTAACATTGTGTTTTACTTCTCTGAGACAGGCGAGATATGTGAGCTGTTCTTCTACTGTAGTACAACTGATACTCTACATGGAAAGAAAAAAAGCCCCTTCTTCAAAACCTAAACATGGCATCATTTTGTATTCCATTGAACAAGAGACAGATAATATTCATGAGATCATTAGGGTGTGAATTAATACCTCACTGACATAAACAGTGTTTTGATTTGCCCATTACTTTTATGGTCTTCTTTTTCCCTTTCGTATATTCCATTGCTTAAATTACATAAACTAAGCATCAGCATCTCAGATGAAAATTAATTTTCTTTTGGAGACTACTGTTCCTTTTACTTCACCATTAGAAGAACTGGGAAGCAGAATCGAGTTGACAAAGAAAATGAATGCGAACACAAAGTACTGCTTGAGTCCTGTAAGTTTTCCAACGTAAGAAAGAGAGATGGTTGTGGAAATGCTCAGTGGTTTCTTAGTCTCATTAACCCTTCAACTCTCATTCACAAAATCTTTGTTACGAAGTAAAGGTTGAAGTAGGTAAAGGCAATAAAGTCAAGAAAATCACAGAATCACAAAATTGTTTAGGTACAAACCCCTTGTTCAAGCAGGGACACCTGGTGCAGGTTGTCAAGGACCACATCCAGATGTCTTTTGAGTAACTCCAAGGAAGAAGACTCCAAAACACTGGGAAATCTGTGCCAGCACTTGGTTATCCTCACAGTAAGGAAGTGTTTCCTGATATTCTGTGTTACAGTTAATGCCTCCACCTCTCAGCACAGCCAGTTCCAGCCTTACCACACTCTGATTAAAGAATTTCCTCCTAACATCTAACCTAATTGTCCTGTTCTTTTTTTTATTATTATTATTATCGTTATTATTATTATTATTATTATTATTATTATTATTATTATTATCATTATCATTATTATCATTATTATCATTATTATTTTAATTTTAAAACCACTATATTTGTCCTATCACTATCAGATCATGTGAAAAGTATGTCTCCATCTGGTTTTTAAGCTCTTCTCTAGAGTGAAAAATCCTTTCTTCATAAGAAAGTTGCTCCACCCTTTTGATGACATCCTCAGGACTCAACAGTTCCATATCTATTTTGTGCCAGGGGGCCCAAATCTGGATGAAATATTCCACACATGACCTCACAGACCTCTCCTGACTCAATGGCAATACTTTCCCTAGTGTATCCAAGACTAATATTAGCCTTTTTAGTGGCTGATGTTCAACTTGGTAGCCAACTTGGTTTCCAGCTGGATGGCTCCCACCATGTATTAACATCTGTCTGTTTGTTCCTTGTTAGGTGCATTATTTGGCATTCTCTTTTGCTGGACTCTGTGAGGTTCCTGTCAGTCAATTTCTCCAACATTTCAAGGTCCCTCTGGATGATTCTCAGTCATACTGTGCTCTTCTCTCAGTTGTGTGTTGTCTATAAACTCACTGCAGGTGGATCCAGTACTGATACTGATGGTATACGTGCCCATGGCTTCTGACTAGACATTGTACTGGTCAAGGAATTACAGAATCTCGGGGTCAAGAAGGGACTCTGGAGATCTCTAGTCCAAACCCCTACCAAAGCAGGTTCTCTAAGGCAGATTGTATGGGAAAGCGTGTAGGTGGGTTTTGAATATCCCAACTGTAAGAAACTCCACAGCATTTCTGCACAGCTTGCTTCAGTGCTCTATATGCTTCAATGTAATCATTCTTTTACTTGCGTTTGCCTGGAATTTGCTGTGTTCCAGTTTGTGCCCATTATCTCTTTTCCTCCACCCCACCCACTGACACACCCCCCAGCTAGATATTTGTAAGTGTTGATAAGATCCCCTGTTATTTTTCTCCAGGCTCAATGGTCCCTTTCTCATATGGAAGATGTACCAGGCCCACCTGCTGGCCATGCTCTTTTAATGCACACTGGGATACCATTGGCCTTCTTTGTTACAAAGGCACCCTGCTGGCTCATGGTCAATCTGCTGTCCACAAGAACACCCAGATCCTTCTCTGCAGAGCTCATTTTCAGCAGGTCAGCCCCTGACCTGCACTGATGTGTGCTACTATTCCTCTTCAGGTGTAGAACTCTACAGCTGAACATCACTGCTGAACCACCCTCTGGTTTCAGCCATTTATCTAGTTTTCAATCCACCTCACTTTCTGTCCTTTCAGCCCATATAACAATATGTTGTGTATAACTTTATTTTAGAGGAGACGGTGTCAAATGTTTTATGAAATTTCATATAACCAGTATTTGCATCTCTCTCTTCATCTATCATGTATGTCCAATTTCAGCATAGTTGCCGTTAGTAGGAAAAAAGTTTCCCACACACACCATTTTTCACCATCCAGAAAAGGTGGAAGTCAGAAGTTGCCAAATCTGAACTGTATGGTGTGTGTGGTCTTCATGGTCATGGTCTTCAAACTGTTATGGACCCTGATGCTGTCACGTGGCAAGAGACACTCCCTGGCCTAACTCAGAAAGTTCATGACTTCAGCATAGTCAGTACTGCAGTGCAATTGTCAGAGCTGTTGGTTTCTGAAGGTTCCAGGAAATTCAACCTTTTCCCATCTCCAAAGACAGTGAATATCACTTTACCCACTGACAGCTGCATCTTGAGCCTCTTATTTGATGGGGAATTCAAATTTCACCACTCCATGGATGGCTCTTTTGACTGTGGCTCACAGTGGTGACACCACATATCCTCACCAGTAATAATGCAATCCAGAATACTGTCACCTTCAGCCTCATATAGGTTCATATTGGTTCAGTGCAACAAACTTGCACATGATGTTCCTTCTGTTCCTGTGTAAGCATTTGTGGGATCCACCTGGTGCCAACTTTGTGATATCCTGACATTGCCACAATTATTTCCAATGCACTGAAGACAATACCCAGCTCTGTATACAGTTCCCTGGCCATAATCTGCCAATTTGTGCAGATTAGCCAATCCAGAGGCATTTAATTTCATGGTGCAGCAGCTGTGAATGCCCAACTGTAACATGGCTTGTCTTTCTGTTGATGATGATGATGCTGATGAATCTTTCATCACTGTTGATGCTGCTTAAGTGCACCACCCACTGCTTCACTATGCTCACATCTACTGTGTGTTCTATATAAATGTTCGGCAAGTATCAGTGAATATCAATGTGTTCAATTGTTTGTTTGTTTGTTTGTTTAATTCAGTGACATATCTTCTCTTCATTTGCACTTCTATGTCAGATGCCATCCTGTCAGACTGCCCCTCTGCTGCCATCTGTCACATGGCAGCAAAAAGGAATAGAATACTGGTGGAAAGGTTCAAACCTCCCTTGCCTTACCACAAACATAATAAAACAGGAGGCATTACTTTCAGAGCAGCCCTTGTAGAATTCCAGCCTGTGTTCATTGTTTTAGAGTCTGCAAGTTGTGTTACATTTTGGAGAACTACATCTGACACATTTAAACTCGGAGGATATCAAACTTTATTTTTCTTGACAGCAAGAGTAATTGCTATGATGTACAATAAAACTGATAGAGAAGTTCAGATCTGTTTGCTTAACCCGTTTTATAGCACAATCTTTCCTGCAGATGAATGTTTTGACAGGTAAACACAAAAAAGAGGACTTTATTTTTCTGGGATAAACACATATGGAGGGATCTTATTTCAGTTAAACTGATGTAAATCTGCCCCAACTGCAGTAAAGTCAGGCCATTTACTTTGGAATGAGAATGTAGCCTCTTATGTGAGAAGATAAATAATTCAGGGCTGCTTACAAAGTTATCTTTGTTCCCAACTTTGCATATTTTTCAAGAAATTTACATGTCCCTTTTCAAGATGAAAAATCTATTAAATAAATATGCGTCCCTTCTTCTTAAAGTGTTTGATAACACACTCATCTTACATTTTGAGCAAATCCTTCATAATGAAATATCAAAGGCAGCTTTGTCCTTAAGGTCAAAGATGTTTGTTCTTCTCCACTGCTGCTCTCTATATATCATATATACCACTGGTCAGTCCAGCTTTACTTATTGCTGAGGAATGAGAAATACAAACCATGTATTTCTGCAGAAAGAGCAAAAAAACACATCACAAAACATAGTCAAAATGCATCAGTTTATATCCATTCTTCATAGCTGTTTGCATTATCATTAAGAGCACGGGGCAGAATCGGGGGAACACACGTTCATTATTCCCACTGATTATTTTTTTTCTGGCTACAGCTGGCAAGTAATTGCTGACAGTATTGATTTCACAGAAGACCAATAGCACTATCTGTGTTTCCTGAATCTTTTCCTAACCTTGCCTTGCTCTACCTTGCCTCATTTCTTCTCTTTTCCTTTTTAATTAGGGTTACTTTTGTTAGTTTTATTGTGCTTTGCCTCTAATATATATAATTTTTTCATGGTGGTAATCTGACACAATAATAGTTTTCAGATGCTCATTTCTTAAATGGTTATTAAAAATTTTGTGCCAAAGGAGGAGTATCCAGCCACTCTTAGTGCAGAAACAACCTACAAAGTGCCATATAAACAAAAATTATGTTATGTGGCATCAAGATTTTCTTATGTGTAATGCAAAATTACACATTTAAGGTAAAATAAAAGAAAAATAAAAGCAAAAATGATATGATACAACTTATTTTTTATTTTTTTTCTTATTATTATTTTTAGCAGGACTGTCACTAATGCAATCTATATGGATGATGGAGCTAAAAAGTTAGAGACAAAAACTAATAAATCCACATATCCAGTTAGTTCTGTCCTGACTACTAATTATAATGTCATCAGACTATGCTGTTAGTAATTACTATGCTCAGGATAGTGCTGAAAAGCTTTCCATATGAAACTTCAGTGGTGAATGAACCTCTAAGAAAGGTTTAATTTTCATAACCATAAAAGTTTATCCCAACTATGTGAACCAGGCTGGAAGGGGTGAAAGCTTCTCACCCTCATGACTTGCTAAAATAAAGGTGTGGTAAAGATTACTTCTTTCAATACTAGACATAAAGTATGACTTACAAATAATTCTTTTTCTAACTATCACTTATCTCACACTTTCATCTCCTGACAGGGACTGCTGTCTTCATTGAATAGAAGTACAGGTAACTGCAGAAGCCTGTGAGGTGGGAAGAAAAACCTATTCTCATGCTTTCACAAGAGGACTGACTGCTTTTAAAGGATGAAGCAAATAAATATAGAAATTACCACAGGAAATGTCACCTGAAAATTTATGGTTGAATTCTATGTCCAGGTAGCAATGAACAAGTCTTATTAAAGTACTTTAATTATACTTTACTTCCATTCTCTGATAAGTGAGAACAGCCTACTTTCTAAAACGTCACAATCAGTCCCACAACTGAGCATTTTCAGTCTGCTGATGACCCCCACAGTACAAAGGAAATTGCTAAGACTCATTCTACTTACCTTTTATTTTATTATTATTATTGTCTTGGAGTTGACATCTTACGTTTCAATGGGAAAAAATGAATGGAATGTTGAACAGTTTAGTGCAAGTTCATTTCCCTTTATTTTCTTAATTGATCCAACAAATGTGTTTTGTCTGGGTGACTATGGTGGATATGATGGCTGGACACAATACCTCAGTACCTGAAAAAAAATGACATGATAATGAATACTGACAAGATCATTCCAATGTTTTAAATAAATGATAAGGAACAAAAGCAGAGATGGCTTTTTCAAAAATGAACCTCTACCCAGCTGAAGTAAGGTGTTTCCAACAAATCTAAATCATTCCACTAATGGGCATGTTACCTGGAAGTAAGGAGTGAAAACACCAGAAAAAACAGCAAAAAAAAAAAAAAAAAAAAAAGTTAATAATTTTATGAGCTATCTATTTCTCTTTATAGTATTGTATATTTTTTGCTATTTTATTTTAACATACAAACTAACAGTTTCATTTATTTAACAGATGATCAATGAATCTACTCACCTGAAACTACAACAAGTCTTTGGAGTCCTTCCTTTAATTAAAACCTCTGAAATTTTCCAAGTTTATTTTCTAGTTAAAAAGTGATTGTTGTGTATGGTAACAAGAATTATGTATTTTTTCTGGAGTGCTTTGAACTGGCTTGATTTCCTCTGAAGAAATTTCTTTAACTCTTTAACTCCATATAAGTCCCAACATCAGAATTACCAAAACTCCTCCTTTACAGTTCTGGATAGCTGTAAATGAAGTCACTGGACTTCATCACATCCATATTCATTGTGTTGTTTCATTTACTGTCCGAGATCTTCATAAGAAAAAAATAATAATAATAATAATAATAAATCTGGTGATTCAGGTCTTAAGTTACAGCTGAAACATTTTTCTTCTCTTCTAGGTATGCTTCAGAGCAGGCACAGGATTCTGTATTGGGCAAATCCATTTGGTATGAAATACTTCAGACTAGAATTGTAACTGCTAGCCTTGTATTAGCTATTAACCTTTAAATTTTCAAAATTAAAAATAACAAATGCCAACTATACAAAAAACATACACAAAACGAAACCTTTGAATTCTAACCAAATGAAACCCTCAACAACTGAAGCTGCTCAGATTCTCTTCTGAATCTGCAGAATACTCTTCCCTTCTTGTTTCCTTTCTTACATACACAATGAACAGATTATTCCTTCCAAAAATACAGTTTCCACAAGCATTTAAGTAAAAGTTACTGTATGGAACTGGAAAACTCTTACAAAATATGAGACATTTGTTTTTCTGTTTCCACATCACCTTCATTTTTCCTGTTTGAAGAATGGAGTGACTGAATGATGAGTGAAGATCTTTGGGGGGAAAAAAAAAGATGTATCTCAGATTTATCCCCCTTAAACGATTGTTGAAAACATCACATGAACAATGCAAAGTGCAACATTCAGGTCTTTCCCCAAGGAATAATAAAATAGAACAAATTTGTTCACAGCAAATTAACTGGGTAAAGGGAACTAAGAGGCATTTCTGTCTTGTGAAATAAAGTCATTCCCCAAGGCTCCAAACTACTGTGATCTCAATTTACTTAAAGTTCCAAAATAACGGTTAGAGTAATTTTGTTGTAGAATATCTTATATTAGACAATGTTTGTGTTTTCAAAATATTTGAGAAGAGTGTCCTTTTTGGTACAGATATTCCTAAATTTCTTACAAAGAGGTTGTATCTGGCTTCATTACAGTATAGTTTTTAAGTCATCCCAATTTCGTCTGCAGGATCGTAGTACCCTATCTGCAAAAAACATGTTTTCCTGACCCTATTTATCTTAGTCGCCACCAGATAGCACATGCTGTGTGTTGTCAGCTTGAAAATAGCCTAAGCACCTACATGTCAGTGGGCTGCCCCAAAGAGGAGGAAGGAAATCACTGTAATTCAACTGTTGCTAGGATTTATTGGTTCAGAAAATGATTGCAGCACATGTCACTGATCTGGATGTACTAAACAAACAACAGCACTTTAACAGGCTCATGTTTTTTTTAACCAGATGGCAATAAACAAAGCCTCAAGTTTGATGTATACTCCCCAACCTACCTCAAGCAAAGGGTTTTATCTTCATTGACTTTTACAAATAACACAGTTTTGCCTCCCCTAATGTAGACACAACTGACTGATAAAATAATAAAAAAGTGCCATGGATATGTAGTAATATGTGGTTGAAAGAGTTAATTTCTTCAGTTGCTGCAGTTGTTTACAAGGTAAATATATGTCAGCATCTTCAGAGAAATCCCAGAGATACTCCATAGTGTAGTGATTGTAGGGCATCCTGTTGATGTTCTGACAAGCAGACCATATCAAGGTCAACCCTTAGTTCTGAAAAATGAGAAGATTATAATATACTGAGCACTTCTACTCGCAAATGGAATGGATAACAAGGTTTCTGCTGCAGCAATAGTCAAACAGGCCAAAAATAACACGACAAGCAGTGCTAAGAGGCTTTTTCACCAAGGTCCTACACCTGGATGATGACGACACCAGTTACAGAGCTTGCATGTCTTGGCTCTTGCCCACAACCAAGTCTGAAGTATTGTCCATGAAGAAGGACATGCTGATAATGAAAACAGGAAATTCCTCAATACTCTCTTTCTGTTCATCATTATATCAAGCTTATATTAAAGGCAGAATCGATATATCTGAATCTTTATAAAAAATGCTACAGCTTAATAAGTTGAGTTCCCTTTTTAGCTGTATTCCTGTTATCACTCTTTGGAGTCTGGATGTGCAATGACAATGCCATTATTTTTATCACTGTTCTTTATCATCTGAAGGACATTAGAGATAAAGCAGTGCAAAACTTCTCTGACAAATTCCAAAAACTGTGGTTAGGTCACCTAACTTCAGATCTCACTTAAAAAAAAAAAAAAAGGAAGTTCTGCTGCTCCTGTTTTAAATTGTTTGGTTTTTTAAATTATTATTATTTTTAACTTAATCTTTTTAATACTTTTGAGGAATTGGACTTCTTCTGGTTAGATTTTTCTCTAAACTGCAACATTTCTCCGCAAGTAGTCCTTGTGACCTTTCATTCTTACTTTCTTACTTACCATTCCTTCTGCCTATTTTTCCTGTCTGTCCTTGATCCCTTGCCCAGGTGCCCTCTGTGAATTACTCCCCTCCTTCAGCTCTTCAGCCACTTCATTCTCCTTCCCTTCTGTTCGCATTCATTCATGGCTGCACATCACAGTTTACTTAAGGTTATGATTTACTGTTTCCTGTCATCTAATTCCTAACTTCCATCATAAAAATGCAGTGGTGTTCAAATAAAACAAAAGTGTATTAAAAAGTTGTCAATCACAGTTTTCTACGTAGCAAAGAAAATAAGTTTTCCTCTCAAGAGTGGTCTTGAAAAATGATCTTTGTAAACAACTGTGTTTTATTTTTTCTTTCTGGCTTCTAGCAGAAATGTGCTTGTTTTGTGCTCAGAAGGACACATGCACAAATAAAATATCTTTATATATACCACACAACTCCAGCTTTAATTCTATGTAAGAGAATAGAGTCTGAAAATGAGGCATTTCAAAATAGTCATAAGAATAATGGATTTGCTTTAGTCTTTTTGTAGCCTGCAAATACTTCTGGAAAACCTCTTTGGTCTTCAAAACTATTCCAAGAAAAGGCCAGCATAATGCAGATCTTATTCAGATGTGCTACTGAGAATGCTTGGAAATAATTATACAAAGTTATCATAAGAACTCTTTGATTTCCATCACAGTTGATACAAATCTGAGTTCTCCAAGAAGAAGGAAAATAATACCCTGTTTCGTGATCTAAAGAGGCAGGTGATCCATGAACTTTAAATACGGAATGGAGAATTACTCAACTTTCACAAATACTGTAACGTGAACCACTGAAAAAGGTGTGCTATATTGTGTATAGCAAATTATACATGATACACTACTATGTATAGCAAAAATACCTTTCTTCTCCATGATTCTTGGTCTTTCTTGAGTTCTCTTCCTGCCCTAAGTAATCCCCCGTGTCTGACCTCAAGTGATGTCTGGATCAAGTTTTTAACATAGTTGTTTAACAATTCACATCCTGGTTCTTGGAAAAAAGTTGTATTTTGGTCTTGTTCACAAGGACTAAGTGATACTTCGATACCTTTAGTGATTTGCTGACACACTTGAGATGTGGGTTTTGCTTTGCATTTACAAGCATATTTTTACTGCTGTAGGGAATATGCCAGTGAGTTGAAGTCTACCGAGAAGCTCTTTGGAAAAGTTAAGATGAAGACTAGAGAATTCTAGTTTTTAGAGAAATCCTCTAGATCTTCTCACACTCTTGCAAATAAATCTCAATAAATCTCGGGGCCATACTGCACTATAGCCTACTCTCAGATGCTCTTCAATAAAAAGTAAAGTATTCAGAAGCAAATTAACCCAGCTCCACTGAGTTTCAGAGAACATCGCAGATGTTTTTGCATGGGATCTTTTTTTCAGCTCTCACTGAACTAAGTTATTATTTACCTATATAGGTATCCTGAGGCAGGACATTTCCTTCAAAATCATGTGAGAACTCATGAGAACTCATTATTTATGAGTAAAATGTAATAAAAATTAAACTAAAACTGTGAATTTGGTATGAGAAAATAGTCTGGAAAATTGTTTATCTTCCTAATTTTTGCTGGGCTGTGATACACACTCTGGCTGACATCTATGCTGTACTTTGCCAAACTGCCATTACAAACAGTCCTTCTTGGTGCGAATACAAATATGAATAAGCTGCAAATAAAATTTAATCTGAGATAATTCCTTTTTATCTCTGTACTTTTTACTGAAAATAGAAATCCACGCAATTTTATTCTTATTTCATTATTTCAAGCTGTTAATAGAAATGCATATAGAAATCTAACCAAACTGAAATAACCTACAGGAAGATTATACTTGCAGAGTCAACACCAAATTCTCTAAATAGAAATTGCACCAGTCCTTGCTGAAAAGATAATGATCCTGTAAGTGTATAAGTTTGGGTGTTTATTTTTCTTTTATTGGTTTTCCAGTGTGCAACATGGTGGGAGTAGGTAAATGTCAGTAGTGAAGCATAAAAAACCCTCAGTGTTGAACAAATAGCTTAGATGTTTGTCAAGCCAGGGATTGAATATTTCCAAGCACAGAAACTCCACAGCCACTCAGCCAGCTCAGCAGATAGATTTTGTTTCTGTAATTACCATGCTAGAATTCCTAAATAGTAAAGTCACTTCTATATATAACTGTTTTCTCACCAAAGAAATTGAATAAAATTAAGTGCTCATGTTAAGAAAAGTCAAATTATAAAAAGAAAAATACTGCCAGATTCCAAATTTGAACAGCATTTAGGAACTGATTAAACACTTTGATATCTTTAAGTCACCCTTTGCTTTTCCTCTGCTAGAAAACAGCTTTAATTTTAATCAGTGTGAATGAGCAGATCAGTTTTCTCACTGTGGCCACTTCTGTTGTTACAGAATTCTGCTCAAATAATGCATTTAATAAAATGCCCCTTTTCAGTTCAATCAGATCATCAGTTCCCCACTTTTTGCCTCATTTAGCTTCAATCTATATATTACTTCATTAATTTTTCTCACTATAAACCCAAGTTTCTCTGATATTTTCAAATCTCTCTGCCTTCATTTTGATGCTTTTCCTTTAGTCTCCTGTCTGAGCAAGCTTTGTTTTAATTTCAGAGTTTTCTTCATACACCAACACTCTCAGAACAGCTTCCCAGCTAATCTTCATTTTTCTCCCACTCATTTGTTCTTGTAAACACTTACAGAAGCCTCCTTATTCTGGGAAAAACCTTCAGTTATGGTGTAAGCATTATAGCAAAGTTAATGTTTCAGAATAGTATTTGTCAATGTTGTCAATGTTCATCTTAGCACTTGAATGAACTTGCATAAACTATTAGATGCTCCTTTTGTAATTATGATGCACAAGTATTCTTGCAGAATAAATCAGCAAATAAGCATTTTCTAAATCAGTGAATTTAATCATACAATAAGCTTCAAAGTGCTTCATTCTTATATATAGGTACACTACTGAAATATTTCACAGTTTTAAACACATGAATCTTTACATAAAAATGTAATAACTCTGAGGTTAGGAAGTTTTATCCCTACTTTATTCTTAGGAAACTGAAACACATTAGTTAAATCTGTGCTCCTAAGCGTGTAAGAATTGAGGACTGTTTACTGTCTGTGAAGATGCTAGATGGGAAGGCCATGTAGACACAAACTGATGGTCTCTTCTCTTTCTCTTCCTCTTTCTTCTCCCTTTTTCCTTTTCCTTTTCCTTTTCCTTTTCCTTTTCCTTTTCCTTTTCCTTTTCCTTTTCCTTTTCCTTTTCCTTTCCCTTTCACTTTCCCTTTCCCTTTCCCTTTACCTTTCCCTTTTTTCTCTCCTCTCCTCTCCTCTCCTCTCCTCTCCTCTCCTCTCCTCTCCTCTCCTCTCCTCTCCTCTCCTCTCCTCTCCTCTCCTCTCCTCTCCTCTCCTCTCCTCTCCTCTCCTCTCCTCTCCTCTCCTCTCCTCTCCTCTCCTCTCCTCTCCTCTCCTCTCCTTTTTCTTCTTCTTGTTTCTTCCTCTTCCTCTTTCTCTTTTTCTCATCTTTGTTTTTAAAACAGTGTGAGGCCATCCAGCAGTTCCTCAAAGTACTATAAAATGAGAATGTTTTGCATTTTATGGGTGTCACATGAACATGTGAAGAGGCATGCAAGCTTCCCGGATTAATACTGCAGGATGTCCCATGGTGGAACAAGTCAAAATGGATTAGTAGTACTCCATTCTGAATGAACAGTTGTTCTGTGATATTATTCTACTTATATTAATAAAAGAGCAAAATACAGGTAATATATCCATGGAAGGTCTGCATCTAGGTTCTCCAAATCAGAACAGTTGTCTTATAGATGTCCTTAAAATACCTTCTTAAGTTTAAAAGCTGGCTCTTGATTTTGAGATGTCATGGAACAGACTCACGTGCAAAAGACACTTAAACCACTTCACTCAGGAGTCCAAGGAGAAGTGCTTTGACTTCCAGTCTGTATTTAAAATTGCTAGGGGGAAAATTACCTCAGTTCATGGTGCAAAATAAACAAATCATAGTAAATCCACACCATTTCCTTTGGGTAACTGATAAGTAAAACCAACCCTCTCATGAAGAAAATAGGAAACCACTAGATGCACAATCAAGGTATGCAGTAACAGCATAGAATACAATGGTTTGGAAATGGACTACATGAGTTTGCATAAGAATAGTTATTTTTTTATATATGTACATATATATACATGCACACCCCTTAAATAGAGAGAACTCATGTATATTTGACACAAGAGATCAAACACTTCATGAGATTTCAGAAAGCAAAGTGTTCTGCTGCTGCTGCTTCTTTTTTATTCCCGCCCCCCTCCCCCTTCCGCCAAAGAAATTTGTCATTCTTCAAGAGGTAATGATTCTGTGGGTGATTAATAGAAAAGAAGATTTTTTCATCCAGTGGCTTCTGAATGATTAACTGGTAGGTAGTAACAACAAATACATTAGAGATTCATTTTGCAAACAGAGCAACATGTTCCTTTTGCAGTCATTACACAGCAGAAGAATTCTGGTTATGTATGCAAGTAATTAGAAAAAAACAAAATTACTTCTGGCAGGTATTAGCAAAGAGTTACTATGTTAAGCACTCACATGATGCTAGGATTTCACTTTGCACTGTATTAGAGGATAGCATCTGACTAGTTCCTACAAGTCTTCTCAGAGTTCCTAAACAAACCACTCTCAAGAGTGACATCAATTTTGTTCCAGGTTTTAACAGCTAAGTATACATTCATACAGAAAACAAAACAAAAAAAAAAAAAAACAGAAAAAAAAAAAAAATTACTTGGTTTACAAAACCAAAAGTTTAAATCTCCAGAAATGAATGAAATGATGTCCCATGCTCTTCCTGTCAATTCTTATAGTTAAAATTGGATCATGGATTAAGGTAGTGCTGCTATCACCAAAATGAAAGAAATACACCCTTATATAATGTACTCTTAAATTTAAACAGGTTCCCAGTATTTCTTGGAAGTTTTTGACTCCAAATGTTATGCCATGGTCAGACAGTGAGACCATTTTACTTTGAACTCCTTACTAATAGGAGGGAAGGGCAGGGGCTGCTCTTGATGATCCTTGAGGTCCAGTCCAACCCAAGCCATTCTATGATTCTACGATTCAGGAGGAAGTCTGTCTTTTCACAGAGGTTGATGAGACCTCATATGCTAACAGAAGGAGTCCTGTAGGCCAGATGCCAGAATACCATGTGTCCATACAAATCATGTGCACCCTTGCCCTAATGAATGATAGTAGGCACCTGTCAACAATTTTCCAACAATTTTCTTTTCAATGAGGAGATGAGAATGAAGAATGGAAAACGTACGTCTTGGAGATTATGCTTGTGGAAGAGAAGTTAGTTAGACAGAAGAAAACAATAATATCCAAATATAATAAGAAAATGCCTTTCTGAGGTCCTTGAAGATGGTTTTGTTTAGAAAAAAAAAATGGCTATTGTCATCATACAGTACACATCTTTAATGCCTTTCTGCCTTTTTCTCTAAGTCCTGGTGTAGGACTCTTTCTGTGTAGCAACAGTCTCACTAGTATTGATCAATATAGCTAATTATGCTATTTTGGAAACCCTGTAGTCACCTGTCTGTATTCATACAACTCTCTACTATGCTGTGAACAATCAGATGGTATCAACATAAAATGTAGAATAGCTAAACAGTCATAAAAACTGGAATGTAAGCAGATATTATCTCCCTTTGTCTAAGTAAGGAAACTTAAGTTTATACCTCATGTCTTCAACTTTAAAGACAAAAGCAAACATTAAAAGTTGAAGGCAATTTTAAAGGAGCTTGGCCTTTCCATCCTTACTGCTCATATCCATCCTTTACTAGGTGTGCAGGGAACTGGACCACTGAGGACAAAAAAAAAAAAAAAAAAAAAAAAAAAAAAAAAAAAAAAAAAGGCTGAGGTTCTCAGTGACTTCTATCTTTACCTCTGCCTTTAAAAGTCAGTCAGGCCAGTTATCCCTGGGGCACTCTACCCTCTGATCTGGAAGTCTTGAATGTGGAGCAGAATAAGCCCCATAAAATTGCAGCAAAGGGACAATGATCAATATTTCAACGTATACAAAATTCAAGTGAGAAAAAAATATTTCACAGTTGAAAAAAATGTCTACTTTCTTTGTTAGTAGGTCTATGCACTCACAAGAAAGATAAGTGCTGTATTAGCACACCAAACAGGTAGCATGTTTTCAGTGAGTGCTATTTTTGTATTACTGAGAAAAGGGCTTTCAAATGCATCTAAATTCAGAAGGCTGGAGCACTTGTTGACAACATTGCCTTTTTCCAACTTGGTAGTAAGCAAAGCTCTTTATTACACTGCTTTTGAACTGCTAAACAATTGAGTATGGAAATCCTAACTTACTGTTTTGCATAAGAAACAGACCACTTTTCAACATTTCATAGTCATGACACAGAAAGCAATAATTAACCAACCTCGTTATTGTCTTACAAATTATGAGGGAAATCACAGAAAGTTTCATGTGAGGAATAACTTAGAACAAACCTGGCTCAATTTAAATATAAATACCAGGACCACATAGTCACACAGAAAAATTCAAGGATTTTCTCTTCCTTCCTTTCTTTTCACCCTTCCTTCCTTCCTTTCTCCCTTCCTCCCCTTCTTTTCCTTCCTTTCCGTTCTTCCTTTCTTTCTCTCTCTTTCTCCCTCCCTTTCTCCCTCCTTCTCCTTCCCCTTCCCTTTCATCTTTTCCTTCCTTTTTCTTCTTCCTCTTCCTTCATCTTCCTTCCTCTTCCTTCCTCTTCCTCCCTCCATTCACTCTTCACTCAAAACTTTGGTTTGTTATTCATTCTTAAAAGGTTTCCTCTGGTTTGATTGAAGCTCTGGTCTTGCTACCCATTACAATGGAAGATCTCAGGAAATAGATGAGTCATAAATAAGATTAATTCTTCTACGGTTTTCATCTTATCTCTTGTGTGGTGTTTGTTTTGCTTTTTTGTTTGTTCTTCATTTTTGTGGGTGTTTTGTTCTATTTTATAGTTATTTGGAGGACAGGGTGTTACAGTTGCATTTACTTTTAAAGGAAAAACACAAGTTCAGAATAGTTGCTACCCACCTAAATAACTTGTTCAAAAGCAAGTTATCAATACTTAAAAGTCTGTATTTTAAGTAACATTACTTTTCACTAATTCATATTTGTCCAAGTCCCACTATTTGAGAACAGCTTCATAGTTGGGGAAGAAGAAATGCCGTTTCACTGGAAGCTCTAAGCTCCTATCAGTTTATCTGCTTCCAAAAATGTTTACAACTGAGTACTAACTTTCCCGACTACTATAGAATAAAACTAACACCAGCAATCCAGCAGGAAATTTTCCCTGGGATTTACTGCAAAAGGATGACAAGCCTTTATTATCAATGGCTCCTTGAAAGAAAATATTTGGCAATTATTTAATAACTTAATAATTTTGTTTTCCTCTTAAGATTCTGTCTGTCCAAGATCAACCTATTCCTTCGATTATGAAGGAAAGATATGGATTATCTTGTCCTATGTCCTTATGTCAGGAGTAATAACTCATTCTTAATCACAAACAAACCACTGTTTTACATATAAACTTTACACTTCTGTAATATGAAGGTGGTTGAGCACAAGTAGTATTTTTCTAGAGCAGACACCAACAGAACAGTTTATTTCCTGGGAAGCCTGTACCTAATACATTGGAGTGGTTTCCAACAATTATCTGTTTCCAAGCAACTGCCAGAACTACCCTCTGTCCAGTCTTCATTCCAGATGGTTTCCTGAAGTTATAATGCATATAATCTGCATCATTTTGGCTTGCAAACACTGACTTAAGGACATGCGTCCCATGTAAAATTTTAAAGGACAAATTTCCGAATGTATCTGGAATACTGCTTTCTATTAGAGGGAGCTTAAAATCATTGATCAACACTGAAGAAGTCATACATACTCAAAGTAAATCATGGCCTGTGCTACTTTTGGTCACTGTCTATCCACGACACAGAATAATCACTCAGAATCAAAATGCAAATAGGTTTGACTCTCTGTATAGGTGATGATGTTCTTTCTTGAGTGGGAATCTTGAAAATCTGAGGCAATGAACAGCCTGAGGCTTGGCTAGCTCTAACCTGAATATTTTGTGTTTCAGAAAATTAGAGTCTAATCCTTTCACTGTGATAAAGATAGAAGGACAGAGTTGAAATGTTCTTGTTTTATAGAGTTAGTATTTAGGACAATTTATGTTTTACACCACAGGCTTTTAGGATTTAATTACATGCAAAATGAGGGATCTTGTTTTAACAGACAAGGGTGTTGTGATAACTGAAAAAACTGCCAAAGTGATTCACTGATAATGTGAAGAACCCTGACTTGGACTCACATCTGTGCATATGAAAGCCATGCATAATTTCCTAACAAGCTAGTCTCTCATGTTTTCATTAAATATTACTTGTAACTCAATTTTCTTCACACAAAGGGTGGGAAACGTCTTATGAAAGATAGCAGAAATCTTGTCTGTAGTTTTTATTGGAGTAGACCTACATGCACAGACATGGATTCAAGGCTACCTTAAATGTGATAGTAAACAAAGGGGAAGAACTGAATTGTTCTGGTCATTTTTTTATTTTATTTTTTTCCCCTTTGAGGGTGCATGTAAAATGTTTTCCTCAAGTGAGCCTGTTATTGTCAATCAGTTGTTGGCAAAAGCTGCAAGTAAACAGAAAGATTGAGAGAGGAATATATAGAATTATAGAATCACCAATGTTGGAAAAGACTTCTGAGATAATCCAGTCCAACCATCCACCTAGCAATGTTCCCCCACTAAACTGTGTCCCCTAGTACAACAGCTAAATGTTTCCTGAACACCACCAGGGACAGTGTCTCAACCACCTCCCCATGCAGCCTGTTACAACACCTGATTGTTCTTCTGGAGAATAAATTTTTCATGACATCCAGCCTGAACATCCCTTAGTGCAACTCTCATACTATTGCTAGTTACATGAGAGAAGACGCTGACCACCACCTCACCACAGCTTCCTTTCAGGGAGTTGTAGAGATTGATAAGGTCTCCCCTGAGCCTTCTCCAGAGGAAACAATGTTCTGTTTCCTGTAAGGTTTGCGTTCCAGACCCCTCATCAGCTTCATTGCCTTTCTCTGGACACAGTCCAGGGCCTCATTCTTTCTTCTACTGAGGGGCCCAAATCTGAACACCTATGTATGCATAACCTTTGTCTCAGTGCTGGCTCTGTCTTAACAGAGCCTAGTTTGAAAATTTCTGAGCCATCTACCACACCACTTTCAGCTCCTATATTCCAGTCTCAAAAACCAGTCCAGGACAATTACCCTAGGTCTTTGCTGGAATGACTGGTCTCAGTCCATCAATTCAGTGGCTGTATATGGGTGTGCAGTAATATGCATTGTAGTTTGGTAGGGAAAGCCATTCTTCAGGTGGCACTTCCATATGTTTTTCTTGGATGTTTTTGAGGTTGTTTGGGATTTACTTTTATTTATTTATTTATTTATTTTGAGTGACACTTGTCCAGATTTCTAGAGATTCCAGTTCCACCAAGGACTCTAGTTCAGGTTTTTTAGAATTCTCCCTTCCAGTCTTGTCAGGGCCATAGGGGTCTACTTGCTTAGGGTGTCCTTTGTTTTTGAGAGATAAGGCCTCGATGTACTGTAATGTGTTAGTCTGGGTAGGTTTGCCTTATACTACAGCAATCCTATGTTCTAGCTGACAAGCCTGTAGTTCCTTTAATCCTCTTTACAACCCTTGTATATTGGAGTCACATTGGCAAGCTCTTAGCCCTCTGACACTCTGGCTGACCAGGAACACTGATAAATGGTGAAAAGTTTCTTGGCAGTCACCTCTGCCAGCTTCCTCAGCATCCTCAAATGGATCTCATCCAGCCCTGTGGACTTGTGGAAGTTCTGGTGCAGTTGTACATCTCTGTTTCCATCTGAATTCTGGGGGACTTACCTTGCTCCCATCCAAGACTCTCAGGTCAGGCAACAGTGTACTCTGAGGATAACTGGTCTGAACTTGATGATAGAGGTAAAGAAGGCAATGAGAACCTCAACCTTTTCCTTGAGTTTCCTCTGAGTTCAAGCTGGGCTTTTGCCTTTCTAATTTTCTCACTGCAGCATCCTTGCACTCTTTCCTAGTTGTCTGTCCCTTCTCCCGGACAATGCAGTCTATCTTTTTCTCATGGAGTTTCAGGAAATATTTCCTGTCCATCCACACTGATCTTTCCCACTGGCTCATCTTACAGCACAAGGGGACAATCTGCTCCTACAACTTCAAGACTTCCTTCTCGAGGAGTGCTCAGTCTTCTGGGACCCCCTTTCTGTTCAAAACTGAATTCCATGGGACACTCCCAAACAGGGTCCTGAATAGTATAAAATGCTAAGAGAATATGCTAACAACAGTAGAATTGAGGAGAATCATGCTTAGCACCATTGAGAAGTTCTTCTATCATAGATGTGGACTGTGATCAGGTTTGCAGTTCATTCAGTGGGAAAACTGCTTTTCACATGGAAGAAAATTTACGATTGAAATGAGTGGACATAATGCTTGGGTAATGATAGATGCAGTAAATATATCAAAAAAGTCGAATTCTATTACAATTAATAGTCTCTCAGCGGTAAATAACTTCATTTGCTTATACAGATTAGTTAATTATTCCTTTTGTGACAAGTGTTTTGGCTAGAATGGGTTTGAATTGATCATTTTGATTTTTAATGATGGTTGATTTTTTTGTCTGCTGCTCTGGTAAGTTGATTTTATTCCAAGGCAAAGTAATACAAATGAAAGAAAGAAACAGCAATCAGCAGAATTATTAAGAAGCTTCCAACTGCAACTCCAAGAGGAGCTGAATTCATCAAAATTTCGCAACTATCAAAGGCATTTAGGAGGAAGAGAGGAAATGGTTTTTCTGGCCTCCTGAGAAGGATGTACCCAACGCTATGTGGACTTCATTTAAAACTGTCTGGATTTTATTCAGCAACAATTCAAGTTTCATACCATTCCAATTAGAAAAGAAAAACTAAATGGTGGAAGAAGTCTATGCCACTATTCCATACTCTCCAAAGAAACCTAACCATTTTTTTCTTCCTTACCAATATAGCAAATTTCTTAGATGCTTAACTGCTGGAATTTACACAGCCAACAGAGAGAAGGAGGCTGCTAGAGAAAGACAGGAAGAGTATCTTATCTCACAGATAGTTCTGCTTTTTCAATTTTAGTGAAAAAGAAATACCAAGGAAAGAAGGAAGGAAGGAATACCAAAGGCAAGATACTAAGATGCATCAAGGTCAGCTGCTTTGTGCTGCCATTATTTTTTCCATTTATTGTTCTGTCCAGGTTAGTGGTCTGAATATACTTTCTAAATATTGAAACATTTAGGAACACCATGAAAAACTGTAATTAGGATATCTAGAATTTTGGTAGATAATTTAGTTCTCTCTTACTAGTTTAAAATAGTAACAGAAGACTTAGATTAAGATAAGTCATACCAATCACCAAATTAATAAAAACCAGAAATCTGTGTTTGGTGGACAATTTTGACATTTCAACAGACAGAAAATTTAATATATATATTTTTTCTCCGTCATGAAGAATTCCAAATATTTCTAACATGATGGCTACTTAGTGGTAGACCCTGTTCTGTGCAACAGAAAAAATATTTTATATCCTTGATTTTCTTAGGCTTAGTGGATACCTTTCCCCTGTGTTTTTCACCTTATTATGTCTGTATCAATTTTATTACTTACATATATATATATATACTATTATTACATTATTTTTTTTCATGAATTGCACATTTCCAAAGAACTCTGGGGACCAATAACCTAGAAACTCTTGTGACAAGAATGAGATGTTATCAATTTGTCATATTTAATCCTGTGATGTAAAATGAGCTACCTCCTCTGGAATCCAGTAGCTACTAATTATGCCTCCCTCACACTTTTAACACTCTTAGGGGTAGCTGAGAGACATACACTGTATAACACAGAAATAAGGCTGGAAAAAATTAAACTCCAAATCTATTCTGAAGCACTTCTTTAGACTTCAAATTAACTTTCACGTTGACTTGGGCATATTATTACCCTTTTTGTTCCAGTGTGGTACAGGATTTTGATAAAGTATGCAACTCACCTGGAACGATGGAGCAGCTATGAGAGGATTTAGCTAAGTACAGGCTGGTTATCAGTAGATATCTGAGTTATCAGACCATACAATGGAGTCTTCCTCCCTCCTTCTCTTTCCTTTCCTTAATGTCTTCCTCTACTCCCTTGCTTACTTTCTTTCCACCATTCCTTCCTTCCTGCCTCCCTCCCTTCCTGCTTCCCTCCCTTCCTTCCTCACTGTGTCCGTCTATCAAACCCTCCCTTTCTTTGTCACCTCTCTTCTTCCTCTCCTTTCTTTCATTCCATAAGAAAGAAAAAAGAAACATAGTGGCTTTTTTTTTTTTTTTTTTCCAGTTTATGACTCAAGTTTTGACAACAACGCTGTACCATGACAAGATTTGAACAATTTCAACTTTGAAAATTATACCTAATTAAAGGATCGTCCATGTAGAATCAGTGTTCTAAAAAGCTATCACTAAAGCTGCCAGTTCTGCCAGGCAGCTTAATCTTCTTAATCACTTCTACTCTGGCAGAAAGCTTGGATCCAGTGGTCTGCTGAGGTCTCTTCCAACCCCAGAGATTCTGTGATAGTGTGAGAAGGGATCCATGAAGATGCTGAGTGTGGGGTCTCCATAGCAACTACTGGGATTCTGTGATGCACAGGCAGCCACACCCAAAGGCCATTGTGACATGGTGGTGTCCTGGTGCCTTTAGGGGTCAGCAGTTCCATGAGGAGGTAGCAGCTTCCCTGGGTGCCTGTCTCTGTGAGCGGATACAGAGATGGCAAAGGAGCAGGACCAGAAGGCCCACTCCCAGGCCGAGAAAGGACTGCCGAGCGTGCGGGAACAGCGCCAGGTGCGGGATGTGCTGGGAGGGAGAGGGATGCCAGGGCAACCTAAACACCAAGGCAGGGGGCACAGCAGCGGGTGGGGTGCCATGGCGGGCCCTGAGCACCTGTGGCCAGGGCACCGCTCCTCCTGCCCTGGGGCGTTTCCTGGGCACCAGCCAACACCCAGGACAGCTCTGCGCCCCGAGGCAGAGAGCAGTAGGACCCAGCTCAGCAGGGCTGTCTGTGCCCAGGAACAGCCTCCTCATGGGGGCTTTGCCAGGGATGCTGGTGGTAATGCAGCCACCTGCAACCCAGACCTCCTTCTCCCTACACAGGTGGGCCGCAGGCCGCAGCAAGCTGTGCTGCCAGGCAGCCAGAGCCAGGATTCGGTTGTCCGTGGGATCCAACTGCCACCAGTGCCCCACCCGGAGAGATCACAAGCCTCTGGGAGCCGCCGTGCACAGGTAGGAAGCCCAAGGGAAATGGGAAGGTCTTCCTGAGGATGAGCCTGCTGCAGCCAGATGGCTGCTGGCATGTGGTGGGGACTGCTGGGAGTGCAGCCTGACTGTGACCATTCTGCTCTAGGGAACGGGGTGGCAGTGGCCGTGAACTGGGTGCTGCCCTTTGGCTGCTCCTCAGGGCCTTGCGGGAGCCATTCTGACAGTGACTGTTGCGGCGTGAGAGGAAAGGACCTCACTAACTTCGGGTTTCCCCGTGGCTTCTTTTGCAGGCGGACAGACCAGAGCTCAACCAGGGACTACCCAATGGCAATGGCTCTGGAGAAGGGAGACAGCCTCTGCCAGCCTTGCCACCTCTCCCACGGCGGGCACTGTCACTGCCAGCTGCACCCCAGAATGCAGCCACTGCTCGGGGACGAGTTCAAACATTGTCCACATTGCCACCAATAGCCTCCAGAAGTTTTCCAAGAGGCAGAGCTGCCAGTGCTGTGGGAGCTACCACCAGCAGAGTGGCTGTCCCAGGTCTTCAGGACAACCCTCAGCACCAGAGTACAGCAGCGAGGGCCAAGGGCTGGCAGGCAGATCTATCTGTCCCTGCACTCCCCCTCAGGCCTGCAGAGAAGACGCCCAAGTCCCTCAGGCTGGCATATCGAATTCGTCCAGCAGCCAGAAGATCAGGACCCTGGCTGAAACCAGCACAACATAGACAACGTGCACCCACCAGCACTGTAAGAACACCGGCACGAAGAACCCAGGTGCTGGCCCCCAAGGCTAGGAAAGTCCCCGAGAATGAGACACGACCTGATGCCAGTGCTCAGGAGGACAGCGGAGATGCTGACAGGGTCTCTACATCACGCTCCCTGGAAGCAGAGCAGTCAGCAGAGAAGGAAGCAGAGCAGGCAGCACAGAAGGAAGCAGAGCAGGCAGCAGAGAAGGCAGCAGAGAAGGCAGCAGAGCAGGCAGCAGTGAAGGAAGCAGTGAAGGAAGCAGAGCAGGCAGCAGAGCAGGCAGCGGATGATGGTGCCAAAGGTGCTGGCACTTCTCATGCCATGCTGGATGCCGAAGACAGCAAAGAGAGGGCCCGCTCAGCCAAGAGAAGGGACAGGTTCCTGCCCTGCTGTCTTTGCTGTTCCATCTGCAGTTCTGTTGGGAAAGATGAGAAAGAGGAAGGGAAAGACACCGCTGGGAGAGACACTGTGGCAGTGGCAGGCAAGGAGCCTGTGAGCACATCATTTCCTGGGGTAGAGGCCCTGCCTCCAGCGTCTTCAGTGCCTGGAAACCTTCAGCATGATGTGAGCAAGATGCAAGTGGTGAGCAGCAGGCATGAAATAAGTGGAGGCAGGCTCAGGAGTGTGCACACTGTGAGGAAGTGTGGCAAGTTGAGCCCTGTCACAGCCAGGCAGCTGCCGGAGTGTGTCAGGGACTGTTGCAGGGGACAACTGGGGCACGAGGGTGCCTCACAGCGAGCAGCTCTCTGGCAGCTTGGCATGAGGGAACAGGGCTGCAGCAAACACTGAACCAAGTGCTGCCCTCAGGCCCCATGCAGGGCCTTGCCATGTCAGCAGGGACAAGTGGGTCGTGCGGGGAAAGGAGCCAACTAACTCAGTGTTTTTGCTTTGCTTCTCTTGCAGGAGGACAGCCTGGAGATCAGGGACACAGTCAGCCACAGCAGCATCTCAGGGGAGGGGAGACAGCCTGTGCCAACTTGTGGACCATCCCTGTGTGTCCTTGCATGCCCACTCAAGCCTGCACATGCCACACGCAAATTCTACAACTTGACATACAGAAGGCGTCCTGTAGCCACCAGACCTAGATCCTACCAGAAACCAGCAGGTCCAAGGCAGTGTGCACCCACCAGCACTGAGGAAACACCAGCACAAGCAACACAGGTGCTGGCCCCCCAGGTTTGGAGCAGCCTCACACATCAGACACCACCTGCTCCCAGTGCTCAGGAGGGCAGCAAAGATGCTGTCAAGGCCCCTGAATCACATTCCCAGGAGGCAGAGCAGGCAGCAGCAGGCAGAAGAGCTGCTGGCACTCCTCAGGACATGCTGGATGACAAGGATGATGAAGAAAGGGCATGGTCCAACAAAAGAGGGGGCAAGTTCCTGCCCTGCTGTCTTTGCTGCTCCACCTGCAGCGGTTTTCTGATGGATGAGGAGGAAGAGGAGGAAGACAGCCCTGTGGCAGAGGCTGCAGGAGGCCTGTTGAGCACAACATCCAGGGAGGCACAGACCTGGTCTCCAGCTTCTCCTGTGTCTGCAGGTGCCAGGCGTGAGGGGCACTTCATTCCTAGCTCTGCCTTGTCACCAGAGGATACTCTGTCTTTGGAAACTGAAGGCTTTTTTCTGCGGGACTGGTGGGGACATGACCCTGAGCAAAGGAAGAAGCAGAAGTAGCCAACATTGCAGTGACTGTGCCTGGAGCCCCTTCTTCATCACTGCATCATTTACGTTTAGCGAGATAAGAAGAGAGAGATCTGTGCTTGAGGGGAAGCTTTGCTTTCCTGTTTGTGTACAAATTGCTTCTCACCTAGCATTTAGAAGACCATTCAGTACAGGGATTCCTAATTTGGCTAAATCTGGCTTTTTAATCTGGAACTGAAAAAGCAGTACGTATTCTCTACAGCAGAGATAATATACTTTGCTTTCTCTGTTTTGATTTCGGTTTCCAAAAGTACAATAAAAGTATTTAGTTTCATTTTACTTTTTCTGTCTCATGTGATCAACTTTTTGCCTTTTCCAAAAGCGTCAGCATTCTTGTAACAGCAACATGTGGCTTATCGTCATCACTGGATTTCAAAGGAACGAATCTAAGTATTGCTTCTGATTCCTATTTGGGTGGTGTCACGGGGTTAAACTAGATCCCCCCTGTAGGTGACTGGGGACACAGGCCATGGGAAAAGCAAAACAAGAAGGAGAGACAGGAGCGGGGAAAGGAAAATGAAGGCGTTTACCGTGGGACCCGGCCGGCCCCGGGCCACGCGCTCCGAGGGAGGGGGTAGGGCAGAGAGCGAGCAGATCGTTCTAACAGAGAGCAAACACGAGGGCAGCGATCTGAGGAGGAACGGTGATTTACTACATGGAACCAAATGAAGCAAAGCGAGAGGGACGAGAGTAGGAGTCGAACCACGACGGTGCGAGGGAAGCACGCGCTTTGCTCCGCGGCCAGCCGAGACGGCCCGAGGCAGAGAGCGGCTGGGGTCCGGTGCGGAGTCCCACCCCGCTTCCTCTCCGCGCCGAGTCCGACGGGGATGCCGCCCGTCCCCTCCGCTCCGGGAAGCCCAGATGCCCCAAACGGCGGTAACACGGAATAGGAATGTGAACTCTTTAACTGCCGTGATGTTCTGATGTGGAACACCGGCTACAGAAATCACGAAATCACAAAAACACAACGTGCGGGAAAGTACATCTTCTGATTATGCCAGTTCTCAGACCGGTTACAACCTTTTTCTTTCTTTCTTCTTTTTTTTGTTTTTGTTTTTGTTTTGTTTTTGTTTGCTTTTTTTTTTTTTTTTTTTTTTTTTTTCCCTTTCTCATGTCGTGGGTCGGTGGGTCCCCTGCCCCATTTGTCACAGAACCGGGCCGAACCGGGCTTTTGGACCTGCTGTCCCCGTCAGGGACACAGTCAGATCCAGAGCAGATCCGCTTCTAAGCAGAAGCTCACGACGATGAGCCGTTATTAGAGGATGCAAATCGTGGCAAAAAAAAAACAACAACAAAAACAACAAAAAACCAACCAACCAAACAACAACAACAACAACAAAAACACCGGTATCTAAGAAGCTCCAAGAAGTCCTTACAGTTTGAGGGAGAGCGAAGGACACCCCTCCCCCTCGCCCTTTTCCCCCCGCCTCGCCCTTCGCACCCCGCCCCTCCTATCCCCCCCCTCCGGCTCCCGGCAGCCCGGCGGCTCTGACATATGTGGGCAGAGCGAGGAGTTTTGTTGCCGACCCTTCCCCGTGCTAGTAACGGCGGAGTGCTGCGAGTGCAGCCAGCGGCAACGGCAAACGGCACGGCACGGCACGGCAGTTTGCACTGCGAGCGAGCAGGCAGGGCAAGGAATGACACCTTGCCATAGACGAGGAGGCTTAACTAGTCATTTAACAGGTAGATGCTCTCTGGATGCCCCACCGTACAACCACGTCTCCACACGGCAGCTAGCTGCTACTAAAAGTAATTTGGAGACTCAAACTGAAAGCATGTACTCTCATGCTGCAGTTCAGTTCCCTGACTGCGGAGAATACAGGTCAGCATGGATACCTCTTGTGAACAGGTGGGTGATCTCCTTAGCAATGGTGGTAGAGCTAAAGGAGGAAGCTGGAAGGTTGAGGAGCATTTGGGATTGTGAGAGTCACAAGCAGGCTGAGAGCTTGTGGGTTAAATCAAGCATCAGTCCAGTAATGGGCACGCAGTGGATGTGGTAGCAGTGGGTTGTAAGTGACCATGCCCAGGTGGAGTTGGTGACCTGGAGGAACTCAGGCATGGCAAAAAGCAGAGTCAGGACCATGAGCTTCAGGAGAGCAAACTTTGGGCTGCTCAAGGAACTGCTGGATGGGATTCCCTGGGAAACTGTCCCTAAGGTCATGGGCACAGAACAGCTGGCAGCTCTTTAAGGACATCCTTCTGAGAGCACAAGAGCTGCCAATCACCCTGAAGAAGAAGCTGAGCAGGGGAGGCAGGCAACTGACACAGCTGAGCAAGGACCGGCAACTCAAACTGAAGGAAAAGGGAAATGAACAGGAAGGGGAAGCAGGGTTGTGTGTCCTGGGAGAAATACAGGGCTGTTGTCTGTGTGTATAGAGATAGGATTAGGAAAGCCAAGGCGCAGACAGAGCTGAACTTGGAGAGGGATGGGAATGATAACAAGAAGGGGTTCTATAGGTACACAGGCAAGAGGACGCAGGCCAAGGAGGGTGTTCCCCCTCTGATGAAAGGTAATGGGGAGTAGGCTTCCTCAGACATAGAAAAAACTGAAGTACTCAATTGGGCTGGCGAAGTGGGCCCATGAGAGCCTAATGAGGTTCAGCAAGACCAAGTGCAGGGTGTTGCACTCAGGCGGGGCAGTCTCAGGCATTAATACAAACTGGAGGAAGATCTCATTTAGTGAAGTTGTATGTAGAAGGACTTCTTCCTGCTAGACGTGAATCTGGACATGAGCCCACAGTGTGTACTTGCAGCCCAGAAGTTTAACTATGTTCTGGGCTGCATTAAAAGAGGGGTGGTCAGCAGGGAGAGGGAGGTGATTTTCCCCCTCTACTCAGCTCTTGTGAGGCCCCATCTGAAGTACTGCATCCAGGCCTGGGGCAGACAGCACAGGAAAGGCATGGAGCTCTTGAATTGGGTCCAGAGAAGAGCCACTAAGGTAATCAGAGGGCTGGAGCACCTCTTCTACGAGGAAAGATTGATGGAACTGGGCTTGTTTAGCTTGGAGGCTGCTCTGGGGGGACCTCGTTGTGTCCTTCCAATACTCGATGGGAGCACGTGAAACAGGAGGGGAAATGGCTGTTTACAAGGGTGGATAGTGACAGGACAAGGGGGAACTGTTCTGAGACAGAGGAGGTGTAGGTTAGATATTAGGAGGAGGTTTTTCACACAGAGGGTGGTGATGCACTGGAGCAGGTTGCCCAAGGAGGTTGTGGATGCCCCATCCCTGGAGACATTCAAGGCCAGGCTGGACGTGGCTCTGGGCAGCCCAGTTTGGTAGCTGGTGGTCCTGCACATAGCAGGGGCATTGAAACAATTTGGTTATTATGGTCTGTCTCAACCCAGGCCTTCCTGTGATTCTGTGATTCTTTAAATGTGTATAACCTTAAGGACTTAAGCATTGGAGTTTTCTGTTTCACCGGACAGAACTTACTCTTCTAACTCATTAATTCAGCTGCACCTCTCTGTGTGGGAAAAACCATCCTCTAATTATTCCAATTATCAGAGTGGCTACAATCCACAAGGATCACTGAATCCAACTCAGCTCCATTCAGTACTATGCAAACCCAATTCCCGTGCCGTAGAGCAATGCCCAAATGCTCCTTGAGCTTCATCTGCTCATCACTGCCCTTTGGGGTAGAGCCTTTCTCTAACAACCCACCCTCCCCTGAAACAGTCCTGTGCTGTTCCCCCAGGCCCAATTGCTTTCACCAGAGAGCAGAGCTCTGCATCTTTCGCCCACTTTTTCAACAAACCTTGTCTCCTTTTTGTCTCTGTTTGCCTCCAGGGCTAGACAAAATGCTTAGGAAAAAAAAAAAAAAAAGGGAGAAAAAAAAGAGGAAAAAAATGCTCTTGTGATGTAAGGATGCAAATTATTAATTTCTTGGCTAAAAAAAAAGAAAAGAAATCACTGTATTTGAATACATGCTGCTGATTTTTAGTTTTTTAAACCACTGCTAAATCTCATTTTGCTGGTTTCTGCTTAGAGATGATTATGTGTTCTTTTCAGTTCCAAACAACAGTAGAGCATCCCCTGAGAGGGTGTAGCTTCCATCCTCAGCAGGAAGCCTACCCTTGAGAGCACAATGGGAGAGCACAAAACATGAGTAACATTTTTTTTTTTTTTTTCAAAGCACACCCTTCAAACTGCTGTGTACAGTGATTTAATTCTTTGCTTTAAAAGCACATTCTTTTCTATAGTGTAAATCATTTCCACTTACAGAGAATATTTTTCCATTGTTACCCATTCTTGCACTACAGTATTTCCTCTAGTATTATTCACAGAATCTCAGAATAACTGAAGTCTACTGCTGGCTTTGTTGAACCAGACTTTCTCCTGGTTATTCAAAAGTAAACTGGCAACCTGTGATACAGGCTGGTTTAGCAATAGGGAACAGTCTATTAGCTTAAGGACCAATATATTGGCTTAGCAAAAGGAATTCATGAGTTCCAATTTTAAAACTTTCCACTTCAGCTTTGCTTGTTGTATGAACAGCCTTGATTTTCCAGCTTCACAAAAGAACTGAAGTCACAATAGAATACTTTTATCTTTTTATCCACCAGGTGCAAGGACTTTTTTCTTGGATTTCACTTTTATTACACTGAGTTACAGTACAGATAGAAAGTTTCTCGTTTTGGCCTAACAAGCTATGGAAATTTGCCAAATTGGGGAACAAATTGGCAAAAGTCACTGTGATGAAGCTGCTAATGGAAAAATGAGAAGGAAGGAAGTGGGCTAAGACCATCGTAGACCCCTAACACACATGCCTAGAAGGACATTCATGATTTATTGGAAAAGAATGAATATATATGCCAATGCATTGCATATGCATGTCTTAACTGCTTAAATGCAGACTTTGAACTCTGAAAGCACACATTTGATTTATCACATTGTCTAGGAAGTATCATTAGGGAATAAAGGAAAGATGTTTTCTAACACCACATTGAAGTTAGAGAGTATTCTTCTTGGATTTTGGGTGATACCTGCAACAGAATATGTTTTAACACCCTCCTCTGGGAAGACAGTCTCTCTGTGAAAAATTTGCAGGGCCTAACTTTTCCTAATTATAACCAGGGAGTCCAAATTTAGTGAACACTCTAAAAACAGAATTAAATTGCAGAATTACCAAGGAAAGACTCTACAGGTAAAGAACACATTTTTTTTTCTGTCACTGAACTAAATCCCTCCACAGCAGAGGTTTTCAGTGTGACCAAGTTCTGTGCTTAAAGAATCACCTGTGCCAAGAAAAGCAATTTCACAGAGATGGCCTTTTCATGCCTGCACTTTGGATGCCTTTTGCTAAATCTAATCTTCTAATTAGGCTCTGCATGACAATGAGGTATCTCTGCAAGGCTCTAACACAACTGCTTTTTGATCTTGTCTGTAACACACTGTTGCCTTGAACTCTCAGCTGCCAAAATCAGTGGGCTTAACCAGGAAGAATAAATGTTAAAAAATCCATTATTCTCAGATAGAGGAGCTAAAGGTTGCAGGAGGTACTCCTGTGTGTCCTCTTTTCATTTTGAAAAAGTACCTTTGAGACATCATAATGATAAAAGCTATGCATTCTACTGTCTTATGCAACCATCAAAAGCACAAATTCGTCCCAGTCTTCTTATATAGCATAGATATTTTTTCCTCATCCTCAACCCTTGAAAATTACATACAGAAAATTTTGATAAATCAAGCTCGACATCTCCATCTGATTCACTGAAAAATTCATATTTCTGATTTATTTTTTCTCCTAATGATTAATGTTTTATAATCACATAGCACTATGAAAATTAATGAGAAAACAGATGTATCTTAGATTTATAGTACATTCCTTCCTATATTTAGAATTACTGCAAAGAAGACACAATTACCACAGATTTCACTGGGTTTCTGAAATTTTCCTGTTCTGACTATTTTGAAATACTGGCTTTTGTAGTACTTCTGCTAGTAAACTGGTTTAGTAAAAAGAAGAAAAATTCAAAGTGTTCATACTTTATAATTGCAATCCGAAAAGAACAGTAAGCAAAAAACAATCCTTCCTTAACTAGTTGAACATAAAAAAGACAAGGAATTTAGGACTCAGTAATCAGCTGCAACTCTCTTCTTTCCTCCCCAGTTACTTCTCAAAGGCTCTAGTTTACACTATGAAAACAAAAATTAATGACTGCACGCACTCACGCCATCATAGATTACCATATTTTAAAGCATTTAAAATGCACAAATTTATAACAGTTACATGAAAATTCTCATTGGCCTAAAAATTATAAATTAAATTCTAAAAAAAAAAAAAAAAAAGGGGGGGAGGGGTGGGGAAAGAAATATAATGAACAAATAATAGGCCAAGTGTACATTTTACTAGACCTATCAAGACATATTTTTTGGAAGCCTTTTCAAGGATAGCTTAATGTAGCTGTTCAAAAGATGTTTAGCCACTTACTAGTATTTATGTTAAATAAGTTTGTAAATTAATTGCCTAGAACTACTAAGTTTCTACAACAGTAAGGATCTTTCTAAAGCTTTTTAGGAATCTAGGGGAATAGTTTTCTGTTGTAACCTTTTGGATCCCATCTGAAATTTTTTTTTTCCCACATTCCTGAGTCAAGAAGAAGTTTGGTAAAAGGGGGGGACAGAAGATTAGAAAAGGAAAGAGGATGATTTTTATTATTTTTTAGAATTATGTTATTATTTTTCCTTAAGTTGTCATCAGAGTGCAATGAAAGAATGAATGGTGCACTGGAATTCTTACTTATCATCAGCCGCTTAGGGTAAATAACTGCTTTCACAGTTTTTCAGCTATAATCCTTCTAAAGTACAGCAAAATAAATTTTTCCTAAAGGAGCCTGTGGGAGACCATGATTTAATTTGATGATTTTTATATTCTACATACACTTGAGGACTTCAGTAAATTTCATTTTAAATTGTGCTAAGGAATAGAGGGTGGTGTGACCAGATTCTCAAATCCTATTAATTCAATTATGGTGAAACAAAACTTAAGGTCATAACATAATCCTAGAATCACAGAATCCTTGGAGTTGGAAAGGATCTTTAAAGATCTTGACTTCAGCTCCCCTGCAATGAACATCACAGCTAGGTCAGGTTGCTCAGGGCTTGAACCAGCATCACCTTGAAAGCTTCCAGGGACAGGGCATCTACCACCTCTTTGGGCAACCTGTGCCAGTGCCTCACCCCCCTCACCATTAAAGACATCTTCCTTATGTCCAACCTTAATCCCCTCTCTTTAAATTTGAAACTATTTTCCCTGGTTCTGTGAACAGACCTTGCTGGTCGGTCCCCTTCTTTCCTGTAGCTCCCCTTTAGATACGGAAAGGCTGCTATCAGGTCACCATGCAGACTTCTCCAGGCTGAACAGCCTCAGCTCTTTCATAATGTCAGTTGACAATTTTAATGAGACTCTCTGTGCTATAAATTAATCTCCATCATATTTGAGAAGTTGTGGCTGTCGGGTGAGGTCCCAGATGACTTGAAGAAGGGTCACGTCACTCCCATATACAAAAAGGGGAGCAGGGAGAACTCGGGGAACCACAGGCCAGTGAGTCTCACCTCTGTGCCCAGGAAGATAATGGAACAGATCCTCCTGGATGATATGCTCAATCACATGAGGAATGAGCATGTGATCCAAGACAGCCAGCATGGCTTCACCAGGGGAAGGTCAGTCTTAACCAATTTTGTGGCCTTCTATGATGGAGTGAGAGCATTGGTTGATGAAGGGAAGGCGACCGATGTCATTTATCTGGACTTGAGTAAGTCCTTTGACATGGTCCCCCATCACATCCTCATCTCCAAATTGGAGGGATGTGAATTTGATGAGAGGACCACTTGATGGATAAGCAATTGGTTGAAAGGCCGCAAACAGAGGGTGGTGGTCAGTGGCTCTACGTCCAGGTGGAGGTCGGTAATGAGTGGTGTCCCTCAAGGGTCTGTCTTGGGACTGGTGCTCTTTAACATCTTTATCAGTGACATTGATGATGGAATCGAGTGCACCCTCAGCAGGTTTGCTGATGACCCAAGCTGAGCGGTGCAGTTGACACGGAGGAAGGAAGGGATGCCATTCAGAGGGACCTTGATAGGCTTTAGAGGTGGGCCTGGGTAAACCTAATGAGGTTCAGCACGGCAAAGTGCAAGGTTTTGTAGTTGGGCTGGAAGAACCCCAGGCACCTGTACGGAGTGGGAGTAGTCCTTGAGAGTAGCTCAGCAGAGAAGGACCTGAGGGTCCTGATGGATGAGAAACTTAACATGAGCCAGCAGCATGCTCTTGCAGCTCAGAAAGCAAATGGTATTCTGGGTTTCATCAGGAGAGGGGTGGCCAGCAGGGATAGGGAGGTGATTGTCCCTCTCTACTCTGCTCTTGTGAGGCCCCATCTGGAGTACTGTGTCATAGAGCTGTTGGAAAGAGTCTAGAGGAGGGCGATGAAGATGATCAGGGGGCTGGAGAACCTCCCCTATGAAGACAGACAGAGGGAGCTGGGCTTGTTCAGCCTGGAGAAAAGAGGGCTGCGGGATGACCTCATTGCAGCCTTTCAGTATCTGAAAGGTACCTATAATCAGGAGGGGAGTAAACTCTGTGAATGGGCCAATAATAGTAGGACAAAGGGAAATGGTTTTAAGTTGAAAGAGGGAAGATTTAAGTTGGATGTTAGGGGGAAGTTCTTTACTAGGAGAGTGGTTAGGCCTTGGAACAGGCTGCCCAGGGAGGTTGTGGATGCCCCATCCATGGAGGTGTTCAGGGTCAGGTTGGATGGGGCCCTGGCCAACCTGATCTAGTATACGTGGAAGTTTGGTGGCTCTGCCAGGCAGGGGGGTTGGAACTTCATGAGGTCCCTTCCAACCCGGGCCATTCTCTGATTCTGTGGCACTCTCACAATTATAACTATCTAAGCTGTGTCTAAATGATATCACATTATAATAAATTGAAGCAAACCTCTTGTTACTTAATGACTTTAAGAGTTAAAAAGAAGAAAAGAAAGAGAAAAAGGGTGGGGGAGAGACAGACAGATAAGGCAACCACCATTCCGAGTTCCAGTTACAGACAATAGGGAGCTCTTCAGATGAGTGAGATCACTCTTTCAGAAGTTCTGAAGTCCTTAAGGTACTCTGACCTTCTCTCAGGCACCCTTTTATGGTTGCTTGATTTACAGAGTTTGCTGTCAAGAAGTTTGCCATTAACAGTTCCATTGTCAAGAAATTCATCACCAACAAGTTCTCAGTCAAAAGTCTCCCCAGAACTCTCTCCTCCAACCATGTCATCAGCCACTGGCCTGTATACTCAGTGATGGCTTCATTTTGTCATTATATGAGATCGTTCCAGACATACCACATTTTCATACCATCAGATTTATCTTTCTCAGGTACATGGCTAGTTGTGCAGACATGAAGTATGGATCAGTTTGTGAGTTCAAATGAACAGGACTGTATCTATGTGTTGTATGTAACTTCCACTTAACATTTTCATTGATGCAATATATAAACTACAAGATGACATGTCAGTGAGCAGCAAGTCTGAATCACTGAATCAGGGAATGGTTTGGATTGGAAGGGATGTTTACAATCACTTAGTCCCAACTCCCTGCTATAGGTAGAGACACCTTCCTCTAGACTGGGTTGTTCACAGTCCCATCCAGCCTGTCCTTGAATGCTTCTGGGGGGCGGGGGAGGGGGGAAAGAATCCATAACATCTCTGGGCAACCTGTTCCAGTGTGGGACCCCCCCACACAATAAACGATTTTGCATTGCATTGCTTGCATGACCTTTGCTTGACAAACTGTTCTTTTCAATTTATCAAACATAAATAAACAAACAGACAAAATAACAAACAAACAAACAAAACCACCAGCAACAAAATGATGACAACAAAACCTGAATAGTTAAATAAAAGATCTCTTGGCAGAGACATTACCAATTGCAGTATTTTATGCAAGACTGTATGGAAGAGCCTTTCACTGTATTTCCTTTCATCTTAGAGTGAAGATCTTCAAGGAATATGCCAGACTTGCAGGTTCACAGTTTTAAGTCTTACATTCACAAGCACACAGTCCTCCAGATTTCGATGAGCATTCTCACAGCTCATCACTGTTTTTGCCTTCAAATCTTGTTTCAACTTCTATCAATCAGCCATGCCAAATCCTGCAGAATAATCCTTTTCCCCACTCTGAGAAAGGAACATCCCACCAGGTACTAGCAGGCCTGTTGTTAACCAATCTATGATGGGCTTATGCTATGATCAAGAAAGCCAAAACATTGCCAGTGGCACCAGTCCTTGAGCCACATATTGATTAGTCCTTTCAGCACTGTTCCTTGCTCTCGAAGGATAGAGGAAAACAATACCTGCAACCTTGATCACCCTGAAGCCCTGAAGGCCCTTTGGTTGCCCTTGGACTTCTTTTTGTAACCTCATCAATTATCAGTGCAAAACCCAGTAAGAGGTAATGGATGGTGTTAAAAAAGTTCTTCCCACTGCAGGGCCATTACTGGTGTAATAATTTCAACACAGCTATCTGGTTGTGTTTCTGTAGTTACATCTCTCTCCTGCTCTCCCATATAGCCTCACAAACTTAGTTCCAGTTTTCAGAGTGAAAGTATAAACCTTATCTGTGTACATGAAAAGCATCAAGGAGTCCTTGGTATGTTCTTTCAATACTGACTACACTACACTGTGTTCCCTCCTGAAATGGAAACGTTTGGTAACTTTGTAAATGAAGCTCATAGACTTCCTCTAGATAATTTTACCGTGTTTCAAACACAGTCTCTACCAGATGATGGGCTTGTCTCAAGAAGACTGTGGGGACCCAGATGGAGAGCCCGCTCAGAAATGTGGTGGTTCAGGACTCTGGCTGCAGGGAGTGCTGGATCCTGCTGCTGCTGGGGGAGGATGGGAAGGATGCCACTTGTGTGAGATGTGAGCAGGTGGATGAGCTGCTCAGTCTGGTGGTGGAGCTTAGAGAGGAGTTAGAGAGATTAAGGACCATATGAGGGTATGAGTGTGAGACTGACTGGTGGTGTAACTCTCTGTGAGAAAGGCATAGAGATTGCACCCCCAGACTGTGGTGGACCCTCTCCCTTGCCATAGTCAAACTGAGAGCGCCAACTTGAGAGGAGAGGAGGAATGGCAGTGGATCCCAGCTCGGCTATGTGGGCAACCCCCATCCTGACCTATGTCTGTTCCCCAGGTGTCTCTGTGTAATAGGTTTGAAGCCCTAAAAATGGAGGGTGGAGTGGCTGAGAATGAAGTGGGAGGGCTGCCACCTCCAAACTTTTCTAAGAAGAAGCAGTCATCTCCATGCTTAAAGGCTGCCTCCTCTGGTAAAGAAAAGAGGGTGATAGTCATTGGTGACTCCCTTCTGAGAAGAACCGAGGGCCCAGTATGTTGGCCTGCCCTTACCCTTAGGGAGGTGTGCTGCCTCCCTGGGGCCTGGGTCAAGGATATTCCTAGGAGACTTCCTACTCTGATCCGCCACTCTGATTATTACCCCTTATTGATAGTTCAGGCTGGCAGTGAAGAATTCACTGCAAAAAGCCTGAGGACTATCAAGAAAGACTTCAGGAGACTGGGGCAGGTAGTTGAAGGCACAGGTGTGCAGGTGTTTTTTGCTTCTTTACCTTCAGTGGCAGGGAGGGATACTGAGAGGATCCAGAAAAACAAAAAAACAAAAAAACCAAAACCCAAAACCAAAAACAAACAAACAAACAAAAAAAAACCCACCTCATAAATAAATGGCTTAGGAATTGGTGCAAACACAGGAATTTTGGTGGGTTTTTTTTTGTTTTTTTTTTTTTTTTTGACCACGTGGCAATTTATTCAGAACCTGGCATAATGGCTGCAGATGGGAATGGCCTGTCTCCAAAAGTAAGAGGATCCTAGCCAAGGAACTGGTGGGACTTATTGACAGGTCTTTAAACTAGGTATGAAGGGGGAATGGGACAAAATGAGGGCCAGTGGGGTTGAGGGGGTAGTTTGAGGCTCAAAACAGAGCTTGATGAGTGAGGAGGGTGGAGTTCAAAGGGATGGAGAGGGGTGGGGGGATGCTGCTTCCCTAAAGTGTCTGTACACTAATGCATGCAGCATGGGAAATAAACAGAAAGATCTGGAGATCTGCACGTGGTTGTGTCTGGGAAATTGGTAATCACAGCCTGAACCTCTGATTAATCATCTGAGGCAAGTGTTGGGTCAGCTGTGGGAACACAGGTGAGAGTAATTTATCTGCCCTTCCAGAAGGGGTGGAGCTTGACTCCACCTCCTCTAGACCTCATTTAAGGGCTGACCACCACTAAGGAAGCATCTCTTGGAGATCACTCCTTAGAGGTGATTTTCTCAGTTTTTCAAGTAGATGGTCCTTGTGGTGTGTTGAAGGTGATGTTCTAATGTAGGGGGTGGAGGAACTGATGAGGGGAGGGGTGTTACTGGACTTTATTCTTGCTAACAAGGAAGGACTTATTAAGGAAGTAAAGGCTGGGGGCAGCTTGGGTTGTAGTGACCATGAGATAGTGGAGTTGAAGATTCTGAGTGGAAGAAGCAAAGCAAAAATTAGCAGAAGTCTGGGGTACCCTGGACTTTAGGAGAGCTAATCTTGATCTCTTCTGGGACCTACTTAGAGCTATCCCATAGGCTAGGGTGTTAGAAGGTAATGTGAGAGTATGGTAAGGGGCTTGTGAGAGCTGGTCAGCATTTAAACAGCTCTTTTTCCAAGCTCAGGATCAGTGCATCCTTGTGAGCAAGAAATCAGGAAAGGGTGTGGATGAGCAAGGAGCTCATGCGCACATTTAAAGGGAAGAAGGTCCATGAAATGTGAAAAAGTGGTATGACCACTTTGGAAGAATATAGAAATGTTGTCAGGGCCTGCAGGGATGCAATGAGGAAGGCTAAAGCCCGTCTGGAATTGAATCTGGCAAAAGTGATAAAGAATAATAAAAAAAGCTTTTTAAAGTGTGTTAACAGTAAAAGAATGAGAGAAGACTAGGGAGAATATGGGTCACCTACTAAGTGAGGAGGGTATCCTGGTAATACGGGATGCTGAGAAGGTGGAGATACTGAATGCCGTCTTTGTTTCTGTCTTCAGTGGAAAAGCTCTCCCTCAGGAATCCCAGACCCTGGAAGTTAGTGAGAGCATCTGGGCAATGAAAGACTTCCCTTCAGTCAGGGAAGAGGTGGTCTGTGAGCAACTAGGCAACACCAATGTTCATAAACCCATGTGACCTGTTGGGTTGCATCCACGGGTGCTGAGGGAGCTGGCGAAGGTGATTGCTGACCTACTCTCTAACATCTTTGGGAGTTCTTGGAGAATAGGGGAGATGCCTGAAGTCTGGAGGATAGCCAATGTCACTCTGGCCTTCAAAAAGGGCAATAAGGAAAATCCAGGTAATTACAGGCCAGACAGCCTCACCTGGATTACTGCATCCAGTTCTGGGTTCCCCTGTACAAAAAAGACAGGGATCTCTTGGAAAGAGTTCAGTGGAGGACCACAGAGATGGTGAAGGTCCTGGAGCATCTTCCCTATGAAGAAAGGCTGAGTGAACTGGGTCTGTTTAGCTTTGAGAAAAGTAGACTGAGAGGTGACCTGATCCAGTACTATAAATATCCAAGGTGTGGGGGGCAAAGTGTTGGGACCAGATTCTTTTCAGCAGTGTGTAGAGACAGGACAAGGTAAAACGGCCACAAACTGGAGCATAGGAAGTTCCTCTTGAATGTGCACAATAACTTCTTTATGGTGAAGGTGACAGAGCACTGGAACAGTCTGCCCAGGGGGGTTGTGGAGTCTCCTTCTCTGGAGATATTCAAGACCCACCTGCACACCAAGCTGTGTGACGTGGTGTAGGGAACCTGCTTTGGCAGGGGGATTGGTCCCTTCCTACCCCTACTATTCTGTTATTCTATTTTTCACATTCTACAATACCATCACTTGGAATCACACATGATCAGTCACAGACTATGTTGTGCATTACAGTTTACTGGTAGTGCTTTAAAAAAATTACTTACTAAGATACTTCTAATAAACTGTTTTCTTTGTTACACAGGATGAGAATGTACACAAATTAAATCTCTTCCATTTCTATTCAGAATTTAAGTTTAATTTGTATACATATAAATACCCATACACAGTTTTCTGTTACTTTTCTGGAGTCTGTTTGTAACTGGATATCTTAAATACATCATCAGAATCTCACTGTTTCAGACATGCAGCACAGTTTCCAGCAGGAAACCACAAGGCAGTTCTGATTCTACAATATTGGGATTACTGCTAACATTGGAGACTTATGTTTATTCCTCTTATGTGAGAGAATCCCTAAAGCTCTTTGCACAGAATAGGCTGTGTCCAGAAAAATGAGAGGAGTAAATCTTCATGCTTTCCTGTCAGCTCTAGACTAAGCAAAACCATTTCTGTGAGTTCTCAGATCAGCCTTGTGGCTCCATTCTGGACCTTCTCTAACATATCCATGTTTCTCTTGTCCAGGAGCTACGTGCAGTATTCCAAATGAATATCAAGAGATTAGATGGGGGAATCACCTCCTTTGACTTGCTACCTATACTACCTTTGTTGCAGTCCAGGGTACAATTGACTTTCTGGTCTGTAAGTGCATGCTGCCAGCTCACATCCAATTTCTCATCCACCTTGCACTTGACCTTCTTGAACTTCACAAAGTTCATGTGGGCCCACCTCTCAAACCTGTCTAGGTTTCTCTGTATGGCACCCATCCCTCTATCAACTGTCCCACTCAGCCTGGTTGCATTTGCAAACTTGCTGTGTATGTGCTCAGTCCCACTACCTGTCATTAATGATGATATTAAATAGTTTATTTGCCCACAATTACGTCTTAGCACTTCTGTGCTTTGTGTAAGAGTGTGCTGTTACAGAATGAGACATTATAGTGTGTCAAGGCCAAGGACCTCTCTTGTTCCATGCCTCATCTTCAGCTGTGAAGGGACATTCCAAGATTAGGATGGTAATATTCTCAAGTAAAATGCAATGCTCACTCCTTTAGTATGCTGATCTTTGCAATTTAAGTAGATTCAGGAGTCCTAGTTGTGTCATTTACACATGTCTGTGCTTCTGGTTTCCTTCCAGATTTGTTACTTCATAAAGGTGAAATATTTCTTAATTTTCTAGATTTTGTCTCAATCCTACCTTGAAATAGTGGTCTTCACATATGGGGACATTCTGTGTTTATACGATTTCCAAAAAGGTGGTTCTACCATACTCAATCACAGCTGCCGAGTTTGTGAAAGCAGAGGAGTATTTGCATTTCTGGGGCATGTACTGGTAGGAGACATGAAACAATATGCAAAATCAGACATCTACAGAAGAGTTAAAACGCTTTGTACTGAAAATGAAATGTTTGTAAGGTGATTATTCTTCATTATAATTTTTAAATCACAGTGCCTGAGCCACTGTCTACAGGACGCTTGCCTATATGCATGAAGTACTGTTCAGGGTCATCTTCTTCATTTAGGCAGAAATATGTGCTTCTTTTGTATTATCTTGATAATTTTCCAAATTGCAAAATTGACAAAAGATAACTCCATACTAATTTGCTATCCAAATTATGCACAGCTTTCATCAGTATATAAACAAAGGAGGCTTTATGTAGATGTTACATTTAATATGACAATTGCATAAAAGGTTAAAATTTGTATAATTCCTGACATTATAGGGAGATAAATGAGCATACCTTTTAAATTATGTCACGGGTTACTTAGATTTACCTATGCCCGTGACAGGGGAAGCCACCCCACGCCCCCCCCGGGGCCCGGAAAGGAGGGGGAAAAGGGGAGTGGGATAAAACAGCGACAATCTAAGGAGGAAAAACTTATTTTACTAAATATGATATCGAAATACAAGATAACACAATATAATATAATTAAGGCTAACAAAATCGAACGAAACAGAGAGAGAGAGTCTCCGAAAACCGAGAGGCCTACTGTGAACTCTAGGCGACACGGCTGGAACGCTTCCCACTCTCCGAGAAGTTCGAGAGAAGAAGGAGGGCACTCCAGCCTGGGAACGAGATTATACAGCGTCCTGGTCCCGTGACTTATTGTTACTCCTGTTGTTCTCTGGGATATGTAGTCTTCTTCTGTGGACTGCACATTCAATAGAAGTATCCATACTTTACATGATGTTATGATGTGGAATACTGATAGCAAAATTACAAAATTACAAAACCATGACATTCCACCCCTTATTCTACATTATTACATCATGGTTAATATATACATATATATACATATATATACACGTATGTAAAATTGTGATAGCTAAATAGTAGAATTGCATGTAACATAACTAAATGTACAACTATAATAACTAAAATACACTACACATGCAAACATATATATATATATAGAGATACATAAAATTATTGACTGCATTCCCCCAGCATCAAATTCCCTTGTGGCACACATTGAACATCCCCATCCTTCTGCATTACCCACCAAGTGCACCCAGGTCCCTGGGCAAAGACAGTTCCACGGATAGGTTTGCCCTTTCCAGAAGCTGGAAGGACCCAAACAGCTTTTCCCAACATGTTCTTTACATGTATAACAGGGACCTTATCTCCTTCTACAGTGTGTAGGGGGCTAGATTGACTAGGACCATCACGATTGACAGATCCTCTAGTATTGACCAACCAAGTGGCTTCTGCCAGATTCTTCTCCCAGTGCTTAAATGTTCCACCACCCATTGCTTTCAACATAGTTTTCAACAACCCATTATATCGTTCAATTTTACCAGAAGCTGGTGCATGGTAGGGAATATGATAAATCCACTCAATGCCATGATCTTTGGCCCAAGTATTTATAAGAGAATTTTTGAAATGTGTCCCATTATCAGATTCAATTCTTTCTGGGGTGCCATGTCGCCATAGGACTTGTTTCTCAAGACCTAATATGGTGTTTCGAGCAGTTGCATGGGGTACTGCGTATGTTTCAAGCCACCCAGTGGTTGCCTCTACCATAGTGAGTACATAACACTTACCACTGCGAGATCGTGGCAAGGTGATATAATCAACCTGCCACGCCTCCCCATATTTATACTTTTGCCATCGCCCTTCCTCCCAGAGAGGTTTCATCCTTCTGGCTTGTTTAATTATGGCACATGTTTCACAATCATGAATAATCTGCGCAATAGCGTCCATGGTTAAGTCCACCCCTCGGTCTCTGGCCCACTTATATGTCGCGTCTCTTCCTTGATGACCTGAGGTCTCATGAGCCCATCGAGCTAGAAATAATTCACCCTTATTCTGCCAGTCCAAGTCAATTTGAGCCACCTCAATTTTGGCAGCTTTATCTACCTGATGGTTGTTTTGTTGTTCTTCAGTAGCCCGACTTTTGGGCACATGTGCATCCACATGACGCACCTTTACAACCATATTCTTTGTTCGGGAAGCAATGTCCTTCCATAGTTCAGCGGCCCAAACAGATTTTCCCCTCCGTTGCCAGTTATTTTGTTCCCACCTCTGTAACCACCCCCATAAGGCATTTGCCACCATCCATGAGTCAGTATAAAGATACAGCATTGGCCACCTCTCCCGTTCAGCAACATCTAAGGCCAGCTGGACAGCTTTTACCTCTGCAAACTGACTTGATTCTCCCTTACCTTCAGTGGCCTCTGCAACCTGTCGTGTGGGGCTCCACACAGCAGCTTTCCATTTGCGATGCTTCCCTACAATGCGACATGATCCGTCAGTGAATAGGGCATATTTCTTTTCATTTTCTGGTAATTCGTTGTATGGTGGGGCCTCTTTAGCACGTGATACCTCTTCTGCTGGTGATGTTCCAAACTTTTTATCTTCAGGCCAGTCCATGATTACCTCTAGGATTCCTGGACGATTGAGGTTTCCCATTCGCGCTCGCTGTGTAATCAGCGTAATCCACTTGCTCCAGGTGACATCGGTAGCATGATGGGTGGAGGGAACCTGTCCTTTGAACATCCAGTTCAGCACTGGCAGTCGAGGTGCCAAAAGGAGCTGTGTTTCAGTCCCGACTACTTCGGAAGCAGCCCGAACCCCCTCATACGCGGCTAAGATCTCCTTCTCAGTTGGAGTGTAGCACTCTTCAGACCCCTTATATGATCGACTCCAGAATCCCAGGGGTCGGCCTCGGGTCTCTCCTGAGGCTCTTTGCCACAAACTCCAAGTGGGGCCTTTCTCTCCAGCAGCAGTATAGAGGATGTTCTTTACATCCTGTCCAGTCCGTACTGGCCCCAGGGCTACAGCACGGGCTATCTCTTGTTTAATCTGTTCAAAAGCCTGCTGCTGCTCAGGGCCCCATGCAAAATCATTCTTCTTCCGCGTTACCTGATAAAGGGGGCTTACAATGAGGCTGTAGTTTGGAATGTGCATCCTCCAAAAGCCCACTGCACCCAGGAAAGATTGTGTCTCTTTCTTGCTAGTTGGTGGAGACATGGCAGTGATTTTGTCGATCACATCTGCTGGGATGTGACGACGTCCATCCTGCCACTTTATACCTAAGAACTGAATTTCCTGGGCAGGTCCTTTTACTTTGCTTCGCTTAATAGCAAAGCCAGCTTGTAGAAGAATCCGGATTATCTGCTCTCCTTTTGTGAAAACTTCTTCTGCTGTATCACCCCACACAACAATGTCATCAATGTACTGCAGGTGTTCAGGAGCACCACCCTGTTCCAGTACAGTTTGGACCAACCCATGGCAAATGGTTGGGCTGTGTTTCCACCCCTGGGGCAAACGGTTCCAAGTATACTGAATGCCCCTCCAGGTGAAGGCAAACTGTGGCTTGCATTCTGCGGCCAAAGGAATAGAGAAGAAGGCATTGGCAATGTCAATGGTGGCATACCATTTGGCTGCTTTTGACTCCAGCTCGTACTGGAGTTCCAACATGTCCGGCACAGCAGCGCTCAATGGGGGTGTGACCTCATTCAGGCCACGGTAGTCTACTGTCAGCCTCCATTCTCCACTGGCTTTACGCACTGGCCATATGGGACTGTTAAAAGGTGAGTGAGTTTTACTGATCACTCCCTGATTCTCCAACTGGCGAATCAAATCATGAATGGGGAGCAAGGAATCCCTGTTGGTGCGATACTGCCGTCTGTGCACTGTCTTTGTAGCAATCGGTACCTGCTGCTCTTTTACTCGTAGCAGCCCCACAACAGACGGGTCCTCTGACAGGCCAGGCAAAACAGACAGCTGCTTAATGTTGTCCATGTCTACAGCAGCTATTCCAAAGGCCCATCGATACCCCTTAGGATCCTTGAAATGCCCCCTTCTGAGGTAATCAATACCCAGTATACATGGAGCCCCTGGGCCAGTCACAATAGGATGTTTTTGCCAGTCTTTGCCAGTGAGGCTTATTTCAGCCTCCAGCACAGTCAATTCTTGAGAGCCCCCAGTCACTCCAGAAATATGGATTGATTCTGTCCCTTCATGACTGGAGGGCATTAGGGTGCACTGTGCACCGGTATCCACCAGCGCCTTATATTCCTGTGGTTCTGATGTGCCAGGCCATCGAATCCACACAGTCCAATAAACTCTATTATCCCTTTCCCTCCCCTGACTGAGGGCAGGGCCCCTCTATTGGTTACCTGTGATGACTGGAGCAACTCCACTGGTGGTTGGTATGTCTAGTAGTTCTTTCACCCGTGCTCGTAGTGCAGACGTGGGCTGATCATGCCACTTCCTCATGTCTTCTCCACGGTCACGTAGGTAGCGCCACATGGAAACACGCGGTGCAATCGTACTGTTGTTCTTTGCTCGAGCTGGGAAGCGTGTGCGTTTAACAGCTGAGACTTTTGATGATGCAGGTGGGGAGTAGGACTGGACTAGTTTGATCAGATCCTTCATTAGACCTGGTGGCCCGTACGAGGATTGACCTTCATCAGTTGTTTCTGATACTGTTACGGGATCATTACAATTAGTTGATGGAAACAATTTCTTGCACATTTCATCTACTCGGTTTTCTAGCCGTGAGATGGCAGAAACTGCGGCATGCAGTTGGGGGAGCTGCTGATCGGTGGTTTGAAGCATTATAATCAGCTCAACAACTCGGGGCCATCTGTCCACGAATCCTTTAGATCCTGATACCAATGACTGTGCAATTCTCTCTGGTGCTGTACTTGTGATTTTCTGCCACATGTCAGGATCGGCCCTCACTCTCTCTGGGTCAAGTTCGCTTGGATCAGGGCTGTACAACATTTTCGCCATGGCCAATTCCCTCAGGCGCTGAATACCTTTTTGGACGGTATTCCAACTATCAAATTTAGGCTTCAAAGCATCCTTATAGGGGTACCTTTCTCTCACGGCTTCTAACAGCCGCAACCAGAGAGTAGCAGCTCCATCCGAACATCTGCTAATCCCTCTATCGATACCTGCATCTTGGGCAATGCTTCCTAGTTGGCGAGCTTCATTACCATCTAGAGACAAGCTGTTGGCCCCGTTGTCCCAGCAGCGAAGCAACCAAGCAAGGATACCTTCATCTTGACGCCGTGTGAACTCCTTTCTTGAGCCTTGGATTTCAGTCAGCTTCAGAGGTCGACAATAGGTGATTTCCTCCTCATCATCAGTCTCTTCTTCATGCCTCTTGGTTTTTGCCTTTGCTTTTTTCGGTACTGCTCCATGCCCGGCACCTGGGTCTTCTGCTGCCCCCCCCTGTGCTTCTCCTTCTTTTCGTTCTAGACGCATGGACACCCGTTTCCATTTCTTGCCTTCCACAGGGGCAACTGATATTGCTACTGATGCCTCCTGTGACTGATCAGAATTAACTTGGGCTTGAATCTCAGATCGGAAACTCTCTCTCTCCAGAATAGTATGATACAAAGCACGGTATGCATAAGCCAAACCCCACATAAGGTTTACCTCCTTAGATCTCTGACCCAAATACTCACTTAATTTCTTAGGGTCCCTTAGGTGTTCAAGAGTGAAATCCCATGACACTGCGGGTCCCCATGCTTCTAAGACTTTTCCTAAACCTTTCCATATTCCCTGCCAGTCATCATTCTCTGGTTCTGGAGGAGACTTCCGCATAGAACGAATGCATAGGAACATATATGCATGCATTGATAGTGATAACATGAATGCAAGTATGAACCCTATCTCAGTTATTGAAAAGCGTGTGGAAATCTGAGAGTACAACCTAAATAAAAAGGGTTTTTTTAGCCTGTACAATGAATTAAACATGGTGGTGTTTGTAAAATTGCCTGTTCCATCTGGGATGCAAGTATTTGTAAAATTGCCTGTTCCATCTGGGATGCAAGTGTTTGTAAGATTCACAATTCCATCTGGGGTGTAGATGCCAAAATTCTGACCATACCACATCTCGTAAAAGTACCAGGCAGGTGTCTCCATCAGTATCCACCTTATTAGGCTATATATCTGCACAATTCCACAACACCAAATTATGGTGTTAATAGTTGACCAATACTTTAAGAAGATCATAATTGCTTTCAATCCCTTAAACAGAGCAACTGGGATGAAGAGTGGATTCATAGCTGGCAGGCTCTGTAAAAGTCAGAGCTAGCTAGCTTTGCTCTAAGGGAGAAAGAAATCCCTTTGTTTTCTACACAAAAGTTAGATAGCAGTGCTGAGAATGTGCAGCAGCCCTTAATGTTGACAATTTGTCTGGTATTTCAAGGTCACGTTCTCCGTGAGCAGCTACGGAAAGATAACACTCCCAACACTCCCGTAACGAAGCTCTTTAAGAGCAAAGAGAGAGTTGTTCTAAAAGCTAAAAAGCTCTATGCCCGCATTCTCCACCAAAAAATCTGTCACGGGTTACTTAGATTTACCTATGCCCGTGACAGGGGAAGCCACCCCACGCCCCCCCCGGGGCCCGGAAAGGAGGGGGAAAAGGGGAGTGGGATAAAACAGCGACAATCTAAGGAGGAAAAACTTATTTTACTAAATATGATATCGAAATACAAGATAACACAATATAATATAATTAAGGCTAACAAAATCGAACGAAACAGAGAGAGAGAGTCTCCGAAAACCGAGAGGCCTACTGTGAACTCTAGGCGACACGGCTGGAACGCTTCCCACTCTCCGAGAAGTTCGAGAGAAGAAGGAGGGCACTCCAGCCTGGGAACGAGATTATACAGCGTCCTGGTCCCGTGACTTATTGTTACTCCTGTTGTTCTCTGGGATATGTAGTCTTCTTCTGTGGACTGCACATTCAATAGAAGTATCCATACTTTACATGATGTTATGATGTGGAATACTGATAGCAAAATTACAAAATTACAAAACCATGACAAATTATCACACTGGAATCTAAAATACGCTTTCTATTATGTCTTTATCTGTGTTTCATTTATCTCTGAATGATAGATGGGAAAGGCTTCTGCAGCTAAGAGGAGATTTCTGTTGTATATCTGTATCAATTTGCCCCCTGGGAGACAGTGGTTTTAATCTCTCTGTGGGTCTCCCTCCTGAACCAAACCCCTAGAGGTAAAGTGGAAGAGGAGGTGCAAGATCAGAAGCATTCCTGAATGTAAATTATATGCTTTTGTGAACTCTTAATCCATGCTAAGACATTGTTCTGTTTTGCATAAAAGACCAACTGGGAGGGAACACTGCTCAGCCTTTTTCTGCGGTAGACTTTCTCACAGCATCCAGCATCTGATTTCTTTTTTTAATCACTTTTGACATTGTTAGTCAGCAGGTTTGCTGACACCCAGTAACTTGATAGGGGAGTATTTTTGAATATCAAACAGTGTCATCCTTTTGACTATTTTTTCCTCTATTGAAGAGAAGAATGAATTTGGTGAGAACCCTGGAGAAGCACTAACATTTTGGCAGAAGGAAGGTCTATACTATACAGTGCTGGTGGAAGGAAACACTTTCCTAGTAGGTATCTCTTGAAGTCTATTGTTCATACCTGGTCTCCATGTTAAAAGCTTTTTAATTAAAAATTTTTTAATGTCCTGTAACTCTTTTTCTTTCTAAACATATTTATTAATAATTGAGGGCTTAACTCTTTACTTCCAACAGCACAAAAATGGATGACCTACAGCAGAATCTTTACAGGATGGACTGCTGAACTCTTGCTTGAATTAGTTCTTCTGTTTTGGAATCCGCAGAACATTTCCTTTCATTTTGCTGTCTATACCTTTTGCATGAACTATGTTAATAGAGTATTAATTTGATCTCTGTTTTAGCTAATTTGAAGTGTTGTGTGTCAACATCTGAGACTGTAGGATGACCACTGTAAGCTTCTAAACTTTCTCTGTGAGAGTTTTTGCAAAGGAGTATCCTACATTTAACAGAAGCTTGCTACTGCCATTTTTTAAAGCTTTTTGCATTCATCCAAGTAGGCAAATACATTTGGTGTTGTTAGTTTTTCCGTTGCAACCTCCATTTAGAGACATTCATTTATACTTCACTGTCACAGAAAAAAATCCATTAGACAAATATATACCCTTCCATTCAGCTTAAGTATCTTTGCTCTTCATCATGATTTTTCTGCTATACTCCTATAAAACTATGCTGTTTCACCCGAATGTCTCATTCTTTAGTCATGTCCTCACAGACAAGTTTCGTCTGCCTTATTTGTTCTGACTTCCATCTATTTTGGGCAGATAACCTTTACTTGTTTTTTGGCACAAAGGTAGATTTATTTCAAGAAAGGATGCACACAGATATTTGAAAGTATTCCAAAGCTTCGTTTCTTCAGCTCTTTTTTGCAAAAGGTAACCTATGAGTGACAATAATTTATATGACAAGTCTAACTCCTAGTGCTTTGTTTTCTTTCTTTTCCTTTTTTCTTTCTTTTTTTTTTTTTTCTTCTGGTGTTGGTAATTTTTCAGTTACATGCCCCAGAATTAAAGTCATAAAAGTTTAGTTGCTTGAGTAATAATTTGGAAGATATTTTTAATTCATGTAACCTCAGCTTTAATATTGCAAAGCTTATCTCATTTAAGAGAATGTTATCTTCTGACAGTTAGCAATTGTCTATCAATTGTAACAGTCGTTATGCTCTGTTACGCTCATACCATGAATTAGAAATCATTGCCATTAATGAACTTTTTAATTGTAGTCTGAGTAGTCAGACTAGACAGGATATTAAATATAAATCATGGCACATGTTTTCTGTAAGTATTCTTTATAAGAAAGAAGTCATTTTTCACTGTTAAAACTTTTTCATGCACTGACATGACAAGAATAGTCATTCATTCTATGCTGTGCCAGTAAGAGTGACTAGAGACAAGTGCACAGTTTCATACCAGCAGAGCAGCAGCAGAGAAATCCTATAAAGATATTTTCTTACTAAATCCTCAACAACTGGGGAAAAAAGAAAAAAAATTTCACACACAAATGCACACAAAAAAGTCAAGTTTCTGCTGCTCAGAAGGGATAAATTGAAGATTTAGGTTGGTTGTTTGGGGGGAGTTCTTTACTAGAAGAGTAGTGACGTTGTGAAACAGGCAGCCCAGGGAGGCTGTGGATGCCCCATCCCTGGAGTGCTGGATGGGGCTCTGGGCAACCTGATCTAGTAAATGTGGAAGTTTGGTGGCCCTGTCAGGCAGGGGGGTTGGAGCTGCATGATCCTTGAGGTCCCTTCCAATACGGGTCATTCTGTGATTCAGTAATTGGAGTTGTTTGGGACATTTAAATCATAGTTTTGAAATAGATCTTACATAAAAATAATCTTTAAAAATGTATCACTGGATGTAAGAGTTTCTTATTTCCTGTTGGTTTTTTTTTTTGTTGTTGTTTTGTTTTGGTAGAGAAATTGTCTTAAAATGTGGAACAAAATAGAGGAGCTTACAAATTGAAAGAAAAAGAAAGTGAGTGGTCACAACTCAGAGAGATAAATACAGAGAAATAAACATAGTCTCCAAAACTTCAGTGCTCCTTATTGAGGTTAAAAAAAAAAAATAAAATAAAAAAGTTAAAAGAATAGTAAAAATTAATGTATTTCTGAAAGAGAGAAATTGGAAAACTCTAGGCCTGTCTTCTTAATTCTAGTTCCCAGTATCAAACTTTTAGTTATATGCTAAAACCTGCAAATAAAACCATACTCTAAGCAGAATGGGAAAAGAAGGAATGACAAGCAACATGGTGCCACAAAGAACAAGTTACGTGAGATGAATCTGATTTCCTTTTGTAGGTAGGAGAGAAAGAGAGGATGTCATATCTTAACTTGTGTCAGGATTTCAGTTCTTTTAGGCTCAGCATTCTGACAGATTGCTTTGGAGAGCACAGTGCAGAATACATTATGTATAAGACTGACTACAAAACCTGTTTGCAGAGATTAATTATTAGTGGCTTGTAATCAAAATGGAAGAGTGTAGCAAATACTGATATTCAATATTTTTCATTAGTGCTGTGAAAGATGAATTTCAGATTGTTCGTTAAATTCACAAATAAAGCTAAAGTGGGAGAGTTTACAAGCCCAGGCAGAGCTTCAGGCTCTGGCTGTTACCAAATTAAAAAGTGTTACTTGAGTGAACACTTAACTGTAGTCTGGGGCAGAAGCTGGTAATACCAGTTCTGTAGAGGTCATATGAGACATTTTAATACAAACTGAAACAGAGGATGTGTGTTGTTGCAAAGCAGCTGTTCCTATAAGTGACTTATGGAAATGACTACTCGCTCACTAAGACACACTAAGCTAAATTTTTGCCTTATGGTACTCTGTAATTTGTGCTGAAGTACTGTATGCAGTCTGTATACTGCAGCTTTAGAGGTATGCTAAGTAATTATAGAACATCCAGAGGAAACACTGAGATTTAAACAATGAGTTTTCTTAGCTTAAGAAATCTGGTAATTACCATAAATATAATGGATGGCTGCAAAAGAGCAGTTCATTGTAATCTGGGATCTCAGATGAAAAAGTGAATGCTCTTTCCTACCATCTCACATGGTTTATGCAAGAAATACAGTAATATAAAGGCAATTAAAACTTCATATAGCTTATTTGATGAGCAGGAAGACCAACATGATTTAGACTTAAACATTTTAGATCTAAGCATGTTTTGGAAAAGAAACATACATTGATGAAATTAATATTAAATTATATATATATATATTTCCAGATGAAAAGAGAAATAGGAATGATAAATTTCCTTTCATTTTAATGAGATCTTTACTCTGATTTTCACTCTGAGTTACTTTTCTTTTGACTACAGTTATAAGATTGTACTGGTTGCACAGAAATACAGTGCATTTTCACAGATGTTTAGAGCATTGTTAATTCTGTGCAACTGTGGTTCATAAGATATATATATATCTATTTTACCATCATGATCAATGAGCATCCTACTATGTGTATGAAATAAACTTGTGTAAAGGAAGTGATGAGCCCTTGGAAGTAGTGTCCTCCACTCTAGAAGAGAAAATCATGCGTGCCATATCACTGTTATTAAAACCAGGATTAACAAGAGAAAACTGAGTGGTAAGGAACTCTACCTATTCACTAGTATTGATAAATTTTGGAAATTAAGTTTCGATGAGAGAGGAAATAAAGATATCAGTGAATGATAGAATGTTATAGCCTGGGACGAATCTCTGGAGTTCATCTAGCCTAATTCTACACTGTCTGCCTTCTCCAGATTAGCTGAATCTCGTCCCAATAAGTTTTATATACTTTCTCCTATGTACGTGACTGATTCATGGCTGATTCATCATCTAGCAGGATCACAGGTCCTTTTCTTTAAAAACTGCTCATTTACGCATCCTAGATTGGGATGTGGGGGAATTCTGTCCCACTGCTGTAACATTATATTATTCATTTCAGCCTTCAGAGCAGAGTGCCTCAGAAAATACTCTGACCTTGACAAAGGTCCGAGCTATTAATTAAGTCTGTAAGCAGTACTGATCACGGCAACCACAGAAGGATGCTACTAGAAATAATGCTCCTTAGCAGTATTTGATTTTGATTATTCAACCACTTTCCTATTCTTACCATCCATTTATGCATTCCATATCTCCCCAGTTTTGATGTGGGAATGCTATGGTCACCATTCTGTTTATCTTGTTAAAACAAATTGAGCAAGATCCAGTATCTTCCCTCGTTTACTAAGCAAGTAATTTCACTATGGAATTCTGCCAGTGTCTTCGGGCAGCAAACTTCTGGTCATTATAAGGCCTGGATGTAGCTTTTGGGAGAATTTGTTCCACAGTCATCCCAAGCACTGAGATGAAACAGACTGGTTGGTAGTTTCCCAGTGCTCCTTGAAAGTGAACATGACATTTACTGCTTTCCCATCATTGGTACCCTCTTACAATTACATTTCTGTTTTGGAGATGATAGAGATTGGCCTTGCAAAGTTATCAGTCATTTCCCTTTTTTTTTTTTTTTTTTTTTTTTTTAATGGGAAGATCTTTCAGCTTCATTGGCTGCTTATATCTAATTTAATTATGTGGTTCCTATCTCAATTCTTCTGCAGTCTTGGTAATACTTTCTAGCTGTCAAAGGTGGAAAACAGCTTAAAACTGTAAACAGTGATAGATAGTAGATAACTGAAGGGAGAGGGAGGAGTATCACTGAGCATCTGAATGTTAACATTTGAATTCTCAAAGTAGAAGACTGTTGCTTGCTAGCTCTAACCAGTACAAGATGGTGGAAAACTGTGATAACATCTGGACTAAACAATTATGGCACATCCAGAGTGATCCAAATGATAAAAAGAGGCAGAAAAAGCAACTGAAAGGCCAATCATGCACTTTACTTCTGCATAATGAGCAACAATACTGTGAAATGGGGAGCTTAAATAAGGGTATCCAGAAAGGGAGAAAGGTCTGGAAAGAAAGTGAAATTGAAGAGGGGGTGTTTTGGACAGAGGGAGGAAAATGCCCTTGGCTGGAGGAAAGATGTTAAAAGTCAGGTCTGCTAACAGCAGCTCTATCCAGATTTATATTTTAAAACTCACATGTTCATTTAGATTTACTGACTATTTGACTTTGTCCAGAAAATGTTTTTCTAGCAAACAAAAACTGCGCATTAATTTATCTTTTCAGGAAGATCTAAGTTCAGTTGGATATAGTACTTTATGTACTCTTGGAATAAATTAGGGGAAAAAACGTTAATCTGTTTTAGTATATCTTGTTATCACATGTCATATACCATTGCAAGCAGAATTTAGAATGCATGGTACTTAAAACGTGACCAAGGGAGGTAAGAAAAATCTCTAATAATATTAAAGAATGAGTTTGAATTACTCTGAGATTGAAGCAAAGTTCAGATTTCTTATGAAGTTCTCACTCAGCAGCACATTGTGGTGGGGGGCATTTGGGGTAAGGTTTGCAGTTTTTCAAGGTTTCTTAATCAAAACAAAAATGATTTCTTATTTCAGAGTCTTTCAGTTCACTCAAGACAGTTTTAGTACATTATGAAATACATCAGCCCACAGGAAATCACTGGTGAATTTGGACTGATGAAACTCCAAACATAGGTGTTGTAAATGGAGTCCCCCAAAATTAGTATTTCATATATTTCAGCACATCTTGTTTGTGTGCACAAATGTGCATGCATATGTTTAAAAATGAGAAGGTAAGAAATGGTTTTTATTATTATTATGATCTTCTAAACTCATGCAGTCTTGCTTTTACACTTTCTTACAAGTGCTTGTTGAAAGTGATTAAATGTGTTCTGTGAAAAACTTCATGTATTTGGGTATGGATAATATGAACTCTTAAAATAGTCTTAGCATCATGATTAGACAAAAAGTAAATCTTTGGATCAGCAAGAAAAGTTATTCAAATAAGAGAAAATACACAAGAACCAACCACAGCAAATACAAAGTTTCAAAATGCTTTTTTTTACCCCTTTATTTCAAAAAACAAGTACTTCTACTGATATGCTTCTACAAGTCAATTTTTCACTTTCTGTTTTATTTTGTTGTACTCTGAAGCACAGAATTTTTTACTTATCTACCATAAATTTAGGAAGCAGTCTGTTCTATTACATCTGCTCTGGAAGTTACCAGAACATCATTTAGATAAGGTCAGAACAAAAGCAGTCTATAACTGTTGCTGCAGGAAAAAGCACAGAGCAAGAGCAGCAAACAGTCTTTTCTTATGTGATTTCTGTCCAAACTGGGCAGTTTCAGTGTTTGTATACTATCTGGTAATACCTCTGTTTACTTACAAAACTGTGCCAGGCAGGTAGGATGTGGTAAATAATGACAGTAACTGAAATACTTCTGATAAGGACACTAGAAAGGTCATCCTTTTACAATGAACCCACTACTTGATAATTAATTTGTGTTGACATAAAACCATGACTGAAAAAATTTCTTATTTTGTGAGATCAGTTAAGTAACAGCCTATGCAGCCTATGAGGTACTAAGTATTTTGCTTCCACATGTCATTTTGTAGTATCTTCAATGCATTTAAAATACTTATTTAAATTCAGTTAAACTTACTAAATCACAGTACTTTGTTCTTCAGAAGGATTTAGGAGAAGAAGGAAATTTCAGGACAGATAGGTGCTAATGAGCTATCTGAACCTGTAACTTTAATATTTGAGGGCTGCTCCAGAATGAATGTCTCTTACTTTATTGTGTTTTGGCCCATGACATCAAAGGCAGATGTTGGTGGTATGGCAGTAGAAGCTGAACCTTCCCATCAATATTCCAGTCCAGATAACAGATGACAACAGAGGGGCAGTCTGAAGTAATTGTGTGTCAGGGAAACATGGATGAAGCACAGGGTTGTCACTGAATTCCTCCATGCAAGATTTCACCCACTGACATTCACTGACATTTGCTGAACATTTATGGAGACCAACAGTGAATGTGAGCACAGTGAGGTTTTGGGTGATGTGTTTAAGCACTGGTGGCAGCAATAGTGGTCATCTCCATTGATGCAGACTTTTATTAGCATGGCATGCAGTCTCTTGTTCACCACTAGTGAAAATGCCTAGCTAATAGTCATGACTTTATTGAAAAATAATGTTTTGAAGATGAGAATTTGCTCTATTCAACAATGTCATTTTGCCTTTTGTATTAGTTGTTGTTTCCATGGAAATAAATAGGAGGCATTACTTCTGGAACAACCTACATACCTTTAATCGTCATATATGCAGATCATCCATTCATGTTTGCAAGATTTTATTTGCTTGTTAGTTGGTATGGTCATTAGACAATTCAGAACATCCAAGGATATTCCATCTTCTTGGTATTCAGCTTTTTTTAATGGCAATGTTGTTTCTGCAGATAAATTTGAAGCACAGGTGATGCAAAGGTCATGATCTGTATGGAGTTATCACTTTTATACAGATCTGTAGATAAAATTATATTTTAACTATATTTCTGGTATTCTCAGGAGACTTTTTTTCCCTTGCCTGATTATCCAGTCTGTGTTTTGTTTGACTGTTTTTTCTTTTGCTGTTCCCTCTTCCTCTATACTGATAGTGTTAAACCTTAATTAGGCACTGAATTCATACTTTTCATTATGTTACATTTTTGACCCAATTTCTGAGGAAATACTCTGATGTGGATCATGTATATACTCACATACATAGAAATATATTTACATTTGGAAAAGCAATTAGAAGCCTGCACCTGCTTGAAGTGAACAACTCTCTAGTTTTGAAGTAGTTGAAGGACTGTTTCCTTTGTACCTGACTAGCACATGTCATTGAGAGAAGAACTGAGGAAGTGTAAAATGAAAGGCAAGCTTCATATACTATTCACTAGGAAAAGCAAAACCAAGTACCGTAGTCAAAATATATAGGTGTTAATCCCAGGTATCTTTCAGTACTGCTTTGCGGAAAATATGTTTCTCTGGGTAATCTTCATCTAAGCAACTTAATGCTGCTAGAAACCTCAGTGATGCTCTGCTTTTGTCCCAGTAAGTACATATAATAACAGTTACATTAGGTTTTGAGGACAAAACCCTAACATGATAAAAAATTGATTTAAATAGTGGATCTGGGTTAAACCCCCCTCAAATGTGAGTCAGCTGTACTGGGCTTTAAATTAAGTGTGCAGCCATTTAGATAAATAATACGCAGAAACTGTTAAATATGAATATTTACTGTGAAACTGATAATTGGTAACTACAGCTACGACAAGTTGGAAGCCTTCTGTTCCAGTCAACATAGTAATACCTGTGAGGATAACTGACCACATATTAAAGGATAATCACTATCCTTTAAAGTCTCTGCTAGAAAAGTGCATTATGTTATTATGTTCCCTACTTATTACTTTGGCTTTTTTTTTTTTTTTTTTTTTTTTCATTTTTGTAATTCTCTTCTGCCATTTTTACATGCACGTTTATCACTTTTTGAAGATGAACAAAAAATGTTTTTCACTCCGCAGTGATAATGATTAAGAAATCGAACAAAAATTATAAAAGGTTGACAGGGCTGACATAAGATCTTCTTAACGAGTGACTGAGGAGAGACACCTGGGAATTCCACTACTATCTGCTGAAATAATTCTCTAATGTCACAGTGATACCTCTGAGGGTAAACCATAATAAAAATTATTTAAATTATCTAAATTTTATTTGAACCAAGAAGCTCTTTCAAGTCAATTAGTGACTGCAATGCTATTTTACCATAAATGCAAACAAAAACAAACAAACAAACAAAAAAAGCTAAATATTAGAAACATTTTCACTTTTAAGGGATCTCTTAGTTTCTTTCATATCTGCTATCCACAACAGTACTGAAACTCTGGGATACTACTGAGGCCACTTGTTAATGTGATTAAAGTGATTGTAGGTTCAGGTAATGACTGCAGGCTGATGAGAGATGACAGCTTCTGATTTAAACATTTCCTTTCATTGAATTTTAAGTTTATTCTCTACTACATTCAAGTAAACACAGAAAATGATCTGAGAGCTGAAGTGTTCCACGTAACAGTAAACAAAGTTCTCTTTTCCCTCCTACAATTAGTCCATCATATTTTTATTATTTTTTAAATAAGAAAACACCGTCTTCTTGGTCTTTCAGGAGTGTTACACATGCAAAGTCTTTCTTAAAGCCATGAATTTTCAAAAATACATGTCTGATAATTCACATAACGTGTAAAATAAAACTGAGTAAAATTTGGTCAGCATCAGTATGATTCTCCCTGTTTTATCTTAATTGGTGTCATTAGTATTTCTGTCTGGTAGTAGGATTACCCCCAAAAGTCTGACTGTGTAAATGTAAGCCATGGTGAATTAATCAATGGTTCACGTGTTGTTTCCAATACCACATAGCAGAGAGTATATAGAGAAAAATCAAGAAGTCTGGGGTGTGCAAAGAACAATTTTGTTATTGACATAGCCTGCCTCAGCTTTTTCAGACTAAGGCTTAGGGACTCCTTCCCATCAACTCCATCAAGAGAATTGCATATAATGATTCTACCTTTCATGATCATGCCTAATTCCTTTTCTGAAATATATATATATATATATGGTACCTACGTCATTGTATTACAGTTGGCTTTACAGCATATGTATGTGTTACAGTCAAATATTCTCATCTGCTTTTCCTCAGATGATTACATACAATGATTTCAGTTTCTTCTTTTGCCTTCCAATGAGCAAATTTAAGAGGGATTTTTAGTTATCAAGATGGTATTCATCAGCGTTTAGCAAACTGATAAAGATACAGTACAGTATTGCTTGTCTGAAAATAAAACATACTAGCCATTACAATTTTAAAGGCAGAATGGTTGTAGCACTGTAGGAGAGATTGTCACAGTACACCACTATGTATAGTATACTACATTCTTTGCTCTAAGTATGTAAACATTGTGAAGACTGCCATACAACAATCATGCATTTTTAAAGAGGCTGGAAGTATGAATAGGAAAACACTTCCCTTCAAAATCCAGCACTTTTTTCTCAACTCAGCTGATATGTGAAAAGACTCAAAAAACTCCTGAACCATAATCATAACGACTGACTCCTGAAAATTTAGAAAGGGTCCAGGAGAGAAGACCTATGTAGTCACTGAATAGTAACTAATGGCTGCTGTGGTTCTACCAGCAGAACAGTTACATCATCTTTAGTTACTTTGGGAAGACACAGTGATTTCACTACTGAACAAAATCTCCTCATGTCTAACATACTGCCACCCAAACACAAAGCTTAATTTTACAACATGCAGTCATATGATAACTGACTACTTTCTAGCAGATACCACCATCAGCACACTTGTCTTCACATTGGTTAAGATTAGATTTTAGATTTTCAGATTTTTGCAAAGATTTTCCTATGCATTTTCTAAACTAAGTAGTATGTACTTAAAAAGAAAGAAAACTCAGAAGGCAAATATGGAAAAAATGAATAGCATGACTGCATATGTAAGATTTTTGTGATCCATGACAAAACAGTTGCCAGTCTTTTCCTTATTTTAACAGAGAACACAATCAAGCTTTCAGAAGTGATTTCAGTTCTCATGCGGAGTCCACTGTGGACTACCTGTCTCTTCACTCAATAAATGGCTCAGACAGGCATCGTAGCTAATAAGCTGGCACTGAGTAATGGCCATGTTGCTATTAGATAGAGTAAACATCAACTCAAATGCCCCCCCTTTTTTTTTCCTTATCTCTTTTTCAAGCTTCAACCTCTTCAGAAATTTCATTTCACAAAGTAAAACAGGAACTGCCATATCTATGAATCTCAGACAGAGAAATCAAATGATAGACTTTTTAGATATTTGTAATTGATTAGCCATTTTCCTCCTCTACAAAACAAAACCAAAACAAAAAAAAAAAAAACAACACTAAAATGTGTTACATTTTAAGACTTATATATTTTTCATCTGAGAACATCTGTGAGGTGCATGAAACACTTTTTTCAAGATGATTTGCTACCTGTAAGTATTGGGAATGAAAATTTACTCAGACTGATGAAAGAAATTCATCATTCCTACATGGAACAAATCTATCATAAAGACACTGTGAGGTGAAGCTAATAGAAGAAGTTATTTTAATTAATGTGTGACCTTTCTGTTTTCCTAGGTAACAAGAAAAATTCATTACAGGCTGGCTTGGCAACACCCTGAATATACAAAGCAATACAATAATAAATTATCACATAAATCAGGACTCTATAATTAACAGCATAATAATTAATCTATTATTATTATTATATCTTCTTTCTTTTGCTTTGTTTCTCCTTGTATGCCCAGCTCCTTTTGTATTTGTAGGAATAAGGGACAATTACTTGTATATTCCAGGGATACTGTAAAAGTAATTTAAAAATTCTTTGTTAATATTTATCCAACTAAGCAATAACAAAGCTATTACAACATGTTGATGACAGTTATCATTGTTTAGAGGAAGTAATTTTAAAGAATAATTGTCAAGTATAACAGAATCACAGAATCACAGAATTGTAGTGGTTGGAAGGGACCTCTAGAGATCATCGAGTCCAACCCCCCTGCCAAAGCAGGTTCCCTACACCATGTCACACAGGAAGGCGTCCAGTCGGGTCTTAAATATCTCCAGAGAAATAGACTCCACCACCTCCCTGGGCAGCCTGTTCCAGTGCTCCGTCACCCTCACTGTAAAGATGTTCTTCCGCACATACATGCGGAACAACACGCATAACAACTGCATAACAACTGTGCATAACAACTGACCAAAACATACATCTGACATGTGCTTACCCAATCATGTAGAAAAAACAGACCTCTGTGCCTCAAAAGGTTTTCTCTAAGCCGTGGCAGTTGGTAAAAGAACATAGAAATCAATATTAATTCCATCTGCAACTAAGTGGGAAGTAAACTTGCGGCTTATTTTTGTCTATCTGAACTTGACCCATATCTCTTTGCAGGTATAGAAAAAAGCATTAAAGGTGAAAATTGGACAGCACAGAGTTGCTGTGAAGTATATAGTGAGTAACAACTTCTTTCTGCGTTCACTTTTGGTATTTGAAATTGATGCCCAGGTAAATGCAAATTGAAATGGCAGCAGGTGGGGAGAGAGTGAAAGGAAATTCCCCCTGCTTTCCTCTATGGGAACTGCAATTGCACTACTTGTAAAGTGGGTGAGTTTTTTGTTTGTTTTTTTGTGCATTTTTTTTTGTTTCAATTATATAACTTAAAGAACCTATGTTATTAAAAGCCTTGAATCACTGATAGTTGAAGGAATTTGGTATTCAGAGACTAAGTGCAATAAGGATTGTTTTAGAGTAAATATGTGTGGTTCAAATGGGTTTCATGCTGCGCATTGGTACTCTTTATCATGTTTCTAAAATGTATGTTGTTGTATGACTAAAAATAACCAGAAAAGCTTTATATTTTCAAATTATCCTCTCTTCATTTTACACCTATCTTTAACTGTGGAATATTACAATTAGTCAAGTAGTTATTATTGCTTTATTTTTGTAATAATATTTTCATTGAGCTGTTGTGCAGAAATTTTGAAGATGCAAATTATATCACATATTACTAAGGTTGCCTCTACTATTTTAAATTAAAACTGAAATAATTTAAGAAAACATTCACTGTAACTATCAGCGCTGACTGGTAACACACTGTGTCTCACTCACTTTGGCTTTTGAGGCTGTGATTCATTGTCACAATATGTTAAAACAAATGTTCAAGGCTTCTGTTGTTCTACAAGCTCTGCATAAACATACTATCCCAAAACCCAATGTGTCTGTCTGAGTCTAGTGCACACATGATTATGAGTTGATTGTGAAATCAATGAGTAGATTTTTACAGCAGATGAATGATCAGTTGCTCAGCAGCTTAATTTTATATATATATATACACCTCCTTTATATAAGTATATATATATAAGTATATATATAAAGTATATATAAGCTTACATTTTAAATTAGATTTCTTGGCCATGCCAATTTTAAAATTTCTAAAAATATGTTGTGCTGATAGTCTTTATGACTTTTCTTCAAACTACCAATGTATCCAAAAGGTAAAAATAGTCACTGATGTGATTGCTAAGTTACTCCATTAGATAGACAAGGAAGTATCTGAGGAAAAATGTTATGCAGATCATTTGCAAAGTTATAACTATATAAATTTGTCTTACAAAAATAGCAAATACTGCTCAGAATATCAAAGTAACCATCTGGTTTTCAGGAAAAAACACGTTAGCATTCTAAACATCAAAGAGAGAAGATATGAGTGAGTGGGGAAGGAAAGTGCAGATTAGTAGTTTAGTGTCCTAAAATAAATATATAGACAGAGTCAGGCTTGCTACACAAAAAAAAAAAGATACAAGATACAAAATATTTTTACTTAATAGCATGAAGTGCTATCAGTGTCTTTTAAAGAGCATCATATTATTGTCATAAGGTATCCACAAGAGAGGGAAAGAACTGCATTCTTTCTTCATGGTTCCTACTGTTCTGAAAATACACTTCTCTCAATAAAAAAAAAAACAAATCTAGAATTTTAAAGCTACCTAAAGTGAATGTACCTCGGCACCAAAACTATTTTCAAGGTTCTCTATTCCAAAGAAGTTAACCAGATCTGTAGCAGTCCGGATCTAGTAGAGATCTTCAAATGGTAGAACAGTAGGATGCATGAAATACCATTACATTCATCTTTTGTTCTCCACAATCCTCTTTCTCCTTCTTTTTGTATTTTTAAAAGAATATTCTCAAAAAGGAAAAATGAACAAAAAAATCAACTTCTTTGAAGAAAGAGAAGATAAAAAGGGTTTAAAGGAGAAATAAAATCCTCAGACATTTTAAAATAGAGTTAAAAAATCATGTGAATTAAGGGATATTTTTCATGAATCAGTAATATTTAGACATAAAATTGGATATTTTCCTCAAGAAATATTACAAGTTATTTTTTTATTTCCCTTATTTCCCTGCATAAGCTGACTTCCAAGATCAAATTAATCCAGTTGAAGTTATTTAGTTAACAGCATCTTGTGTGAATAAGCTTCTTTGTATTCTAGCAAACTACAGAGGGAATGGAAGAATTATTTCATGAAGACTGATAGCAAAGACTGCAACTACATCCTGGTTATACAAACTGAAAGTTCACACTCCTTTTATTTGTGGATTATCTTACAGTGAAATTTATCTCAATCACTGTCCTATTTTAGATATGTAATATCTAATTCCTTTGTATGGCATGTAAGATCAGTCACTGAATACTCTATGAAAAGATAAAATGTATATCTATCATTTATAAAGTTAACCATACACAGTTTATCAAAATGCAGATGCAGATGCACAGTTTAATGATAGTTGAGTTGAAAGACCTAAGTTTATTTTGAGGAGAGCAATAGAAACAACATCATTCTTCACAGAATGCAAACAAATGTTAGAACATACTGGAGTCATTTAACTGGATTTGAGGAGGTTAATTTATTCACTCTAAGTGCTGTTAGATGGAATTCCACTTCCAAAGGCTCCCCTGCACCTAACTGTTCAAAAATGTGAAATTAACTTCTCTTCACAGGAACAGTGGTTATTTTCTCCAACTACTTGACAGTGCCTGTCTCATTCATAATGTTACAGACAGGAACCACTGTACCATATCTTGTAAAGAAATGATGGTCTCAGAGTAATAACTGAATGGCTGTCAGTCTGCAGGACAGTCTGTTAATCTGTTGTCTTTATAAACCTCAGGGTATTCAAATTGAATAAACAACTTATTATAAGTTATTATTAAATAACCTGCCTTCTCCTTCTGACCTGTTCTGACTACTCATGGTTGGTGGCACAATCTCTTCCATTCTGTGAGCTCAGTGCTAGTGGATATGGAAGAGATGCACATGTCTTTTTTCACCAGGACCCTCCACTGTTTAAATTTTTAGAGGCTTGGATGTGACAGAAGCCATAGTTCTTCTCCTTGCTGACTCTTTTTTATAAACTCTGTTTCCTGAATACAGTTCTGACAAGTCTTACCTGGTTGAAATTGATTTGTTGCAATCTTTGAAATTACTAGTATGAGAAACTCTTGATGTCAAAATTTTTGAGTGAGACAAGGATCTTAGTGATAGCAGCAAAGTTTATTCATTATTGCAATAATAGGCACACGTCCACTGTTGGTAAGGGAGAAATTGTGCACCTATCACTAAAATCCATCCTGTTATATACTCCAAACCCGATGCAGGTAATGCTCTCCAGGTGCTTGCTCTTTGGTTGAGAGTCTCAGGCTCACAATCTCCTCAACGCTGTGGCTGTGCTACCTTTCTATACAAAGTGGTTACCAGCATGTTGATGTATTTTACCATGAAACAGGTGGGCAATTTTTCTTAAATCATGTTCACTTTGTTCTTCTTCTACTAGTGGTGCATTTTAACATGAGTAGGACTGAGTACAGGAAAAAGATAAGGCAGGTTTGCAGTGAGAATGGAGATCTTAGTACAGAATAATCTGCCCCTGTCAGTGTGCACTGAGCTAGTGGAAGAACGACTCACCTCACTGTTTCACTGTTTCATGAGAGGGTTCAGTAAAGGCCTAACTACATACAGAAATTGTTTGTCCACAAGAATGGCCTACTCTACATATAAGAAGCACTTGCTTCACTGCAAAAGCACAGTCTACCTCCCACACTAGCACAGCAGCATAAAGATGTTAAGTAAATATGTTAAAATGCTTTACTCTTCTTTCTGTGGAAAGTGATTTATTTAAACCTTGTTCTTGGTTTTGTGCATTCATGTTTTGTGTGTTTAACAAGGTTTATCTAAGTGATATCATAGTGAAAACTCACAACACTGGTCTGCTTAGCAAGATAAAACATTACAGTAACTTCTGTCTGTCCTATTACAACTATAACATTGTCAGGGTAATTTTGAGATCCACATGCCCTTACTTTGTGATCAAAGCCATAGAAAATGGTTTTCCCAATATAGGAAATGAAGGGTGAGATTCAAAGAAACATGAAGAACTAATAAATAGTGAAGGATTTGTGTGTATAATCACATAAATTTGAAGGTAGTCCTTGTTTTGGAAAAATGCCACCATGACCAAAGGAACCAAATTACCACAAAAATGTTCATTTGACAGGTATGTTTGTAGGTATATTGAAAGTCAACAGTAAAGAGGAAAAGAGGGAAAAAAAAATGTAGGCAAAAAATTTTAAGAGATTCTAGAAGAAATTTCATTTTAGAACTGTAAAGAGAAATCCTTCCCTTCCCTTCCCTTCCCTTCCCTTCCCTTCCCTTCCCTTCCCTTCCCTTCCCTTCCCTTCCCTTCCCTTCCCTTCCCTTCCCTTCCCTTCCCTTCCCTTCCCTTCCCTTCCCTTCCCTTCCCTTCCCTTCCCTTCCCTTCCCTTCCCTTCCCTTCCCTTCCCTTCCCTTCCTATGCTGTAGGACATATTTTCAGTACTTCCTCACTCAAAGTTTGCATCAATTAAAACAGCCCTATGTAGGAAGAGGCAAAGTAGCAGCATAGTAGCATAGGAGACATGCAACTGACTTAAACTGTTTGAATGTGAGCACATTTCATGACTTCAAGTAAAGCCTTCTCTTCTTCAGTATTTTCACACATTTCTCCCTTTTTTGGTCATTGTTTGATTCAGGAAAAATGAAACTACTATTAAATGAAAAGCTTTTCAGACACAGAAATAGTGTACGAATACGGGCTTACATCTGTTTTGGAGAGTTACATTTCTTTCTTTTTCTTTTGTCAGATTGCAGTCTGTGCTGCACACTCAACAGAATTAACTCTGGGAATCAGCTATGTTTACCTTCTGCAAGCTTTCAGTGATAACAAAAGCTGAAGACTGAGAAGTTGTTTCAGGTGACTAACCTTTCTACTTTCAGTGTCTGGCCAATTTGTGTATTTTCTACTGACGATAAGTATCAGCAGCCTCTTCTGATTCATTTTCCTCCCTAGAAATCCAAATCCATAAATTTGTCTTGAATGTAGTCTGAACAACTTCAGAGTACATCCTGAGCACAAGGAGTTACTTTTTTAATTCAGCAGAAGGTAGTGTGCAATAAAGAGAAACACAAAAATAATTAAACCATATGGCTCTTTCTGAAATGACAGTCTTCAAACATATTGTTGCAATCTTTTGATTTCTTTTCCTGAGCTTCTGTCTTCTGTATTTTGACTAAAACTTTTTATGAGAATTTCTTTTTTATAGCAAAAGTTTTTATTTTATGTGGAATGAAATGGCTTAGCTGCAAAAACCTACTGTATGTTTTTCATGAAGTTAACTGTTAATGAAGAGTGAACCTGGAGCTCTATTGGAGTACATATAAAACTTATTAGCAAGTGTGTCATACAATAACATACATGTTGGACTATTGTATTCACTCAAGTTCTGTATATTCAACCACTAATTACCTTAAGTATAAATATGAATGCATACTGAAATAACAGAAAACACTAAGGTAAAATTTATAATAAGTTAAAACATGGAGGAGAATTATGGGAGGGAGAAAAAAAAGAAAAGGTCACTGCATACTTGCTTCAAAAATGTTCTTAACTCATAACAGATCAGAGCTCTAAACTGTGAAATAGAAGATGGCTAATGACACAATATTGCTGAATCTTGCATTACTAAAAGTTAAGTTTCTATTTTCTAACTCTTCTTTTGCTGTCAACTCATGAATGTAACAGAATATTTACTTAAGAATTAAGAAACCAGGATCTGAGAATTGACTCATTTTCTCTGGTTTTGGTAGATTTTCTGAAGTTTCAATGCATCTACTTTTATCATGAGTTAAAATGTTGTAATATGTGTACAACAGCTGTTCACAAGGGTGGATATTGACAGGACAAGGGAATGGTTTTAAACTGAGACAGGTGAGGTGTAGGTTAGATATTATGAGGATGTTTTTCACACAGACAGTAGTGATGCACTGGAAAAGGCTGGAGGCTGTGCATGCCCCATCCCTGGAGGCATTCAAGGCCAGGCTGGATGTGGCTCTGAGCAGCCTGGTTTGGTGGTTGGTGACCCTGCACATAGCAGGGGGTTTAAAACTGGATTATCACTCTGGTCCCTTTCAACCCTGGCCATTCAATGATTCTATGAATGATTTCTAGCATATTCAAGCTTTTTATAAGAAATGTACCTATAGTATTAGATATAAAGTATTAGCACACATTGTGTTGAGTGTATCCACTTATATAATACAGAAGGCCTAAATATTACTAGAATTATAGAATCAAAGAATGGTTCAAGCTGGAAAAGACCACAGAGACGTAGTTCCACATCTCCTGCAAGGGGCAGGATATCTTTAGAAAATCATCAGTACATTACCTGGCTATGATTGTGAGCTGTTTCCTTTCGGATACAGAAATGTTACTTTGACAAAACTCTGTTTGCAGTCTTCCTGTGTAAGTGCCCTGTGTTGGCATAACTCAGTTGCCATGATTGTGATTCATATTATATCTTGTTTATACTGTAAGTACTGAGGTTACATCTGATTAGATTGGAAATGATTATTTTCTTTTACTCTGATGCTTTAAAGTGAAAGGATTTTTCACTCCAGAGTGTCACTCCATCGCAGATAAATAATTTCACAGCTAGAAGCAGTGCTAATATGAGCCAATTATGAGTTCATTGACCTGTCTTGGCATTAATTTACTTCATACAATGTGAGCCACAAAAATATAGCTTTCCTGCACATCTCATTTGGGGAAGTCATTTCTGCATAAATCTTTGAGCAGTGATCAATCAGATGTGATGATCTATCAGAAGGGAGACGGGAGAAAGTTTCCCCAATCAATCTATTTAACATAATTTCATTATGTCAGGTAAGCTTATTTTCTGAGGGAAATTAAAAAAAATCAAGTAAAAAATACAAAATACAAAATATTAATGTCAGAAAATTATGAATGAAAATTATCAGTTCAATTTAAACATGTACTGCCAAGACAACTGCAGTTGTCTTGATAGGACAAACACTTCCTTCTGCCTTTATGCATGTCAATCAATGGGAGTGAAAAAAAAACCAAGGTAAGACTATTGGATGATAATAGTGGAAACAGGAAGGTTGGGTTGATCACAGATACTGGTTTTACTGTTCTTATTACAGAAGTCTGTGCAAGGAAAAGTTATTACCAGAAAGACTCCAAATACTTAATTTGGAGACAAAAGTATAAACAATATACAACCCCTGAAGGGGGGTTATGATGAGGAGGGGCTTGGCCTCTTATCACAGGCAACAAACAGGACCCAAGGAAATGGCCACAAGTTGTACCAGAAGAGGTTTAGATTAGACATAAGGAAAAACTTTTGTTTTTTGGTGTGGTCAGGCACCAGAATGGCTGCCCAGGGAGGTGGTGGAGTTGACGTCTCTGGCAGTGTTCAAGAGGTGTCTGGGTGAGGAGCTACAAGATCTGGTTTAGTGGCTTGTGGTAGCAATTGTGATGGGAGGACAGTTGGACTTGGATCATCTTGTAGGTCCTTCCCAACGTTGTGAGTCTATGATTCTATGATACTATTGCTTACCCTTTTTTTGCATGTTTAATAGGGTTCTGGATGCACATGAATCAGCTTGCAGAACTTTAAAGTGACTTTTGTTAGGAGGGATAATTTTTCAGTAGGTTTAATTTGAATTACAAAACAAAAACAAACAAACAAACAAACAGTCCATTTTTTCAGACTAGGTTCATAATTATTTATTCAAAAGCTTATTTTCTGCATATTTTTCTCCTAAAATGACCACCCCACACAGAACTTCTGACTAACACAATTCTCAAAAGGCAGCAAAATGAAGAATTTTGAATAAAATGCTGTTGTCAATATAAAGTATTTAACAGAAAGTACTGAATCTGTGCCATAAATTTTATTTGTTGTATATGCTCATAAGGGAACACTTGTTTACAACTAAAATAAGACATTACTGTGCTTTTATGTATAAGCCTGGACTTATTCTTTTCTTCTGGTTATGAATAACAGCATGAAGTTTCAGTCTTCAAAGTTCAAATCAGTTGTACTGACTATCGTGCATTTTGAATCAGTTGCACAATTTACATTTGCAAATAACTTGGAATGGTGGCAGATTAGCTGCCAGTGATATGAACAATGCTGTGATTGTGAGGATGTTTTGGTCTAGTTGAGAATGAGGTTCTGTCTACAATGCAAGGAAGATAGCTGGCAACACCAGTTCTAGTTTCCATCCTACAGGAGCACATCTCAGTTAGTTCTTCACTACACAGTGAAGTACCTGCGTGCTGTATAACCACTGTAAAGGATGTTTGGTTGCTCATCACTGTTTTTCTACTGCCAGCAAACCTAATACTTTGTTTAATAAAGATGCCCTGTTGTCTCGCTCCAATTAGGAGGGAGGCTAAGGTTCTTTTGATATGTTTTGCCCGGCATGAGATTAAGAAGAAAAACATTCAAATGTTGATCCAACCAGTTATTAGAAATAACAGACAACTGAGGGGACGGGGAAGGGAGAGAGGCAAATATCAAAATTAGGATGATGGAGACGGGAAAGTGGGCAATAGAAAAGGTAGAAAAGAGCAAGAATTACGTAAAAGCAGGGATAGTCACCTCCTGGATGCAGCAGCGTCCTGTAGCATGTTGTTACGTTGGTCTGGGGCAAAATAAGCGTATGGGAGAGCAGCAACAGAGTGGCAGGCCGCAAGCAGTAGATCAGTGCAGCGCAGAGCAGGTGGTAGAGAGAACAGCGAGGTCGCACAGAGTAGTGAGGTCTCAAGAAGCAGAGTCTCGAGCAGCGAGGTCTCAAGAAGCAGAGACTTGAGCAGCGAGGTCTCACGGAGCAGAGTCTCGAGCAGCAAGCCCAGGAGAGACAGTTGGCAGCAGCAGGACGACGGTGGAGGAATCTGAGGTCAGATACCTGATTCCATGGTTTGTCCGTGCCCTTTTTATCCTACTTCTTCCCAGCCTTCGTGACATTTCTGGAAGGCTCAGGTCAGAGTCATGTGAATTCCTTGGAAATGGCCATCTTCCTTGAGATAGGCCCACACAAAAAGACCACCTTAGGCCATTAATCTGCATCTTATCTCCCTTTCGTAGCTCCCAGACTTGTCCATCTCTTAAACAAAGAGATTTCTCAAACCTTGTTTCCTGTGTGTCTCAGACAAAGGGAATTCTGGAACCTCGGCCAGGACTTGCCTGAACTTTGTCCATTTCAGCAAACTTTGAGACAGTAATGTAAAAAGCATGGCCTCTTAAATCTATGCTAACAGTTACCTACCTTTGCTTTTCATTTCCTCTTCATGGAATCACAGAATCAAATAATGGCTTGGGTTGTAAGGGACCTCAAGGATCATCTAACCCCCAGGGCCACCAACCTCCATACCTCATACAAGAACAGGCTGCCCAGGCCCTCTTCCAGATCTACATTTTCCAAAATTCTTAGATCCCTTGAGTATGCCTGTCTTCTTTGCCAAATAGATTACTTTAGCCTTTTCTAAACCTCTTCTTAGCCTGATACTGTAGAAGAATGTATTTACCAAAAGCTACTAAAATATGTTTAGGTGTAGGTAGATACACATAGGTGAATTTTGTTGTGTATATTTGTATATGTGTGTGGTAACAGTGTTAATTGGCGATGGGATTCTGAAAACAAATGTCTCAAATTAAAATGGAATATTCTTCATTTGCATTTCATTCTTGTTTTCCTTTTGGAACTTTTGAACAATTACATGTAACAAAGAAACTAAAGTAGAAGTATTACAGTTTATCAGTATGTGATGAGACAAATAATATTAAAACATTAATTACCTTGTTGAAATTTTTTGCAGATTTATTGGGTTGAATCCAGAAAACACTCTGAAGTACAAGATTTTGTATCAAACAGTTTTCTTCAGAGTGTTTTCACCTCCCATAGGTTATATGCTACCTTTGCTCTAAAACAAAGTTTGGGCACAGTGTCCAGAATCCCAAAAGTCAATTAAAATAGACTTCAGAGTCCTGCAGAGGAATTGATCATGCCCCACTGATTTCTGATGGTTCCAGCTTACCTGATGTGGCAGCCAAAGCCACTGACTTTATCTCATTCAGCTGTACACCTGTACGACGTTCTCCTCCTGCTCCCTGCCCAGCAGCACGTGTCATCTGCTGTGTGAGGTTACCTGGTGTTTGCTGCCCCACACAAGTCTCAGAAAATGTACACAGATATCATTCTGCTGTCAGCAAAACAGCCGTGGGCAGAAAACTGAGACAGTGTGGTGCCAAGAACAGGAAAATGACAAGGTATTCTGGACTGTGCCATACAGAAGAATTCTGTTTATCCACCACCATTTGCCATGGGGCAACATTTTCTAGTAAAGTTTAAAAAAATATAAAGGCAATACACACACGCAAAATAAATTTGCTAGGGTGTAACCATTGAAATCACCACTGGTTCTAAGAGAGCACATTCAGCTTGTTTTGGAGCCTCTACTAGGTTCTTTATTGTCACAAAGTTTTCTACTGCTTTATCAATATTGCTCTCGCTGGTTTAAAACTACCCTGTGTATACACCTGTCATCCTCATTACTTTTTTCAGTAAGAATGCCTTTGTGTAAGAAATCAGAAGCATCTATGAATTTTCACACTATGGAATTACCTTTGTGAAGCCATAGAATAACTTCAGACTGTAGAAACCCCTGGTGGTCCCTTCTCTACAAAGCTGTAATACGTCAGGTTGCTCAGGACAGTCAAGTTTCCTGTCTCTCTGAAGATGTAGAACCCATAGCCTCTCTGAGAAACATATTCATTACTTCCTACTTAATTTTCTTCCTCACAGAAAAGTTAAAGAGAGAGAGTTGTTGTTATTTGTTCGCTTTATACCCTTTTTACCTGAACACACTGTACATTTTTCAGTGACCTGGGTAACCTGATTAGCAGTCAGTCTTGAAAAACAAGAGAGGTAATAATAGAGTATTTTGTCCTCTTTTCCCTGAAGAGAAATATTCTGTTTTTTGCATATGAGCTTTTTATTATAACAGCAACCCCAAATGTCCCATTCCTGGTCATATACCTATAGTTAGTAATTATTTTTTTCCCAGATGAAACCACACTCTCAAAGTATACATGGACCTTACATAATAAGATGTTGAAATATCTGCTTTTTTTTTTTATCATTATTTTTTTTTTCCCTACAGAAATGCTGGCTTTATGCTGAAGGAATATTAATACTAGTTTAAATAGAATAACACTGAATGTTCTGATAAGTCTGATGGTGTTGAAGGAGAATGAGGTGTCTATGCCTTTTAATATTCTGCTAAAGGAAGATGTAGTCAGCTCTGTGTATGGGCAGATGCTATTGCTTCTGTGCATCTGATAACCACTTGGTTTAAAGAAGTGTGTCTGACTTCTTTGTTCCTCTTTTTCCCACCTCCTTTCTATTTTCTTTTCATTTGTATATATATACATACAGTTAACATTTATTTGTTAATTATTCAGATAAGTTATATATATATGTATACTGTTGTAAGTAATTATATATAATTTTAGTACTTCTGTTTCTTGGCACTCTCTTCCTTACACAAATCTTTTCATTTAAATATCACCAGCAAATTGATTTTGCATCACTATTCTCATTACTAAATATTGGTTTTGGCTTGGTTAATTTTCTTCATAGAGACTTATATGATGTTGTGATATGGTTTAAGATTGTAAATAGTGATAATAACACACCATATTACACCATATGGCATCATACTGGACAATAAAAGGTGGAGGAAAAAAGGAAACATGGGAAGTTCAGAGAGATGGTGTTTTACCTTCCCACACATATTATAAACCTTGCTTTTCTAGAAATGGATGAACACCTGCCTGCTGTTGGAAGGCAGTGAATTATTTTCTTGACTGGCTTTGGTTGCATGCATAATCTCTGCTTTCCCTATTTCATTGTCTTCATCTCATCCCATGAGTTCTTGCATTTTTACCTTTCCAGTCCTCTCTTCTGCCCCATCTGGAGGCAGTGGCCAAGTGGCCTTGTAGTTCTGAGCAGCTTCCTGAGGTAAAACCACAGCCTACTGTAACACTTTTCATTGTTAAGTTTTGACTAAAGTATTTTAAATCTCTTTTTTCACATTTCTTCCTAACAACTTCTCATCACTCTGTAAGTTGGTCTTGTCTTCTTGCTCCTGCAGCTACTTCACTGATAAGATGAATCTATCATTTATTTCTTGACTTATACCACTGGACTTCTCTTTTTGAACTCTAAGTTCTTCTTGTGCTTTCTAAGATGCACATCACAGTTCCTTTATTCTACTTCCTTTAAATTCTGTCTTTCAGATACCTTTTCTCAAGCTTTCTTTTTTGCTTTGCATTTTCTATTTTCAGTTTGGTTAGCATTCCTAATCTTTTGCTTCCTTTGAACATTGTATATAGAGTTGTTTGGCTTACTACAGTTTTGTTTTCCATTTCAAAATAAGTTTTGATAGTATGTGTAAGTGTGTTATTCATCCTTTGCTTTTTAGAAGTCCTTTCATAAACAAATGTTATGTGTAATAAGTTGGGCTTTAGACTCCTAGAAAGATTTAAATTTACCACTTGAAAGTATATATTCCTTTTGTATGGATGTTTTCAAAAGCATAGCATTAGCCTTTCCTCCTTACGTGTCTTCTCAGATAGTTTTCAGCTCATTTTTGAAAAGAGGCTTGTACACAGCCTTTGCATTTACTAAATAAACAGCTGCCACCATTTTAGCTGTGTTTACATTTCATTTTGTTGTTTAATAAGCCACAGAAACCATCAATTGCCTTGAATAGGTGAATGCCATGATTTTTTAATGTTTTACCTTTGAAGTGTATTCTGGAATCTGGAGAGTCTTTCAAGATGCGCATGGAAGTGTAATTTCCTTTCAGATAGGAACAGCTTTTTATTGTCCAAAAATACATCAAATGCTTTTCACTAATGGAAGGGCGGAACATAAAACTGAGATAAATGTTTTCTTAAAGTGGACAGAGAACTTATGTTTAAAGCAGCGTGAAAAATTATCGTCAAAGACTGGAGGTCCCTGATGATTGCCAAACTAACAAAATCAAACTGTGTGGCACTGGTGGTGCCATCAAAAGATCTCACTGAATGTAAATCCTTGGTCTGTCGCTAAAAACCTTTGACAGAGGGACATCCTTTTAACAACTGGATAAAAAATCTATTTCTTGATAGAGGCTTTTGGATTTTCATAAAATATTTTTATTCTAGAAGGAATCTTCTGTATTTTGAGGTAAACTCAAAAACAAATAGTTCATAAGCAACAAATTTTAAGCAAAGGGATGTCTGGGAGCTTAGTCTTACCATTTTTCTCAGCTTTTTTGTTCCACGTACAGCTCTCATGACAAGCTATGCTATGATTTTCATAACCTCTGATTTTCTCCTCTGACCAAACTTTTGAAGCACTGTACCATTTTTAAGGTTGCTTCCTAAATCTGTCACTGAATTTCTGATTAAAATTTTCCTTCCTTGGATGTTGATTTCATTTACTCAACTCTTGTGATCTTGATTTATTTAACCTATATAATCACATAATCCACAAAATCACATAACCTATAATCATCAACAGGATAAATAGCAGTATTTACACTAAATGAAAGAATTAATTTTATATTTACACAGTATATATATCATAAATTATATTTTTACGTTTATGTCTCATCACTTTAATTACATTTAATCATTCATATTTATACATTATGGCATGTATGTATCTTTTTATCAAATCATAAAAGCATTCTATAATACCTGGTGATGAAAACAGAATTTTGAATTTTTAGCCTTTAGGCAGAAAACAAACAGACAAACAATCCACTTCCACTGAAACTTTGTTTGTGATAATTGCACTGCAGAAGCATATCTGATTTGAGACTTATAGTCTGTTAGCTTTTGCCTAAATTGCTTCCTGAGTCTTGACTTAGATCCTGCCAGCAAGACAGCTACTTAGGCCTGATTTCAGGACTGAAGAAATGTGAAGAGGAAAGCAGGTACTTAGAACCCTGAATATTCCTGAAAATGATCTGCATCTCTTGGGTAAGAGCTGACTTGACAAGAATGCTGGTCCAAGATACTTGCATCCAAACACAAAATCCAAGCTCATTCTATGTCTGTGCATTAAACAGTTGAGAAGTTCTCAGTGAGGACATAGAATAAACCAAAAGTGTGCAGGCTCTTAATTTCATCATCCATGACACTAAATATTTTTAAAGGTTGAATGAAAAATATTTCCCAGCATATGTAATCAGGATACTGATTTCTTAAAGCTCAGATGTAATTAAACTTTTCTATTCAGTCTCAAACGACCCAATTTTTAAAGTGGAACTGAAAGACATAAGACAATGAATTTTTGCAGTGTAGCTATTCTTCTTAAACTTTTAAGCAGGATTTTTAAAAGGAAAAGAGTTTAATGCCCTGTATGACTCAGCAGAACCTCTAAATCTGTGACTTTAATTTGTTTTAGTGTGTGTAAGTTTCACATGAACGGCTTTGGCAAAATTACTGGTAGGTGCTTGTTTTAAGAACAGAAGTCTCTTCTCAGTGTTAGAGAAGCTGTGAAGAACAACTATATGTGCCCGAGGACAAGCTCTGAACGAGTATATATATATCTTTACATATAAAATCGAGCTTCGGAGTATAACTCCATCTTTCTTTCTTTTGGAATGAGAAACTTTTGCCAAATAGAAATTCCTATAATGTTAGCATCTCAGAATAAGTCGGGACCTTGGGAAACCATACGCTGAAGAAGAGTCATGAAGGTGAAACACACAGGGCTTAGGTGTCAGGACTGTCAGGGAAATGTGTGAAGAACAGGGCTGAGACAAATGATCTTAGCTACAGTTTTTCTCTTGTAGTTTTGTTAATGAAGAAGGCATAAATGACAATTTCAGGGTAAAAAAATGTACAATAAATAAAACTATATTTAAACCAGGTTTAATATGTATAGAATGAAGTTACCTTCCATCGTTATTTGGCTTTGAGATATGATAAACTGAACGTACCGTGGAAAGTGATGAGACCAATTGTTGAAAAGGATTAACTGTCTAGAAATACAAGATACCATGATATAATATGCCTTGCTTCTTGGTAACTAGGTGGTAAGTATTGGCATCTGAAAGACTATCAAAGCTGCAATTTCTTGTGTATTTACAGGAAAGTAAGAAAACAGCCTTTTTCCATAGCATGGAGAAAATTGAAATCTGATGTTACATAGTAAACAGCAGGAAATAATTTTCCAACTATCTTTGTGTACTTACGTTAAGTGAACATTAAAAAACACATCTAAAGGACTGTTTCAGACAGTTAAGCTGTAGGACAGGTTGGTGTGATGTGTGCATACACACATCCCTGCACATAGAACTTGACTGCCATTCTGAAAAGCCTTTTTGTCATACTAATGGGTTTGCTAAGGCAGTTTATTGATCTGACCACAAGTATAAATTAATTACTTTACAAAGCAACTGGATCAGATTTTTCCTCTCTTTGTGTGTATACAGGTTGTTTTTTTTTACAGGCATCTTCATTCAGGGGTTGCTGTTGTCTGCTATGGTGTGTACATTATGTCTTATGACTAGAAACACACCACAACATGAAAGCAGAAATTATCATAGAAGAAGATTTACGTACATACAACAGATTTTTCTTTATTGTGTCTCTCTTTTCTTTTTCTCCCTCCATTAAACTTGCCACAGACTCTTCTGAACCCAAAGCAACGTTTTTTATTTCCCAAAGAAATGTGAGTGAGGTCATATCTTACATTCTTATGAACATTAAAATGCATTATAATTCCTGTGATATTTATAGGAGACTGGGAAAAACTAGCTTCCAGCAAGCTGGGTTATCTTAGATACAAATTAAATTTGGACAGCTGACAAAATATCCTTGGAGAGCTCAGACATTTGCCAATAGGATTAAAGAAAATCTGCTTTCCTCAGAAACTTAGCAAAGGAGATAGAGGAAAACCAAAAGTCTGAAAATGAGAAATAGATTCTGCTATAAGAAAAAAAAAAAAACAAACAGTCTGTTAACTTATTTCATTATTTCATCCACACTTCACAGTAATGGTGACTTATTCCAGTAAATAATGTAATTATTTTCACGTTGTGAAATTGATGAGCTATTAAAAGTGACACGGTTTTAAGTGAAAAACATTCAGACTGCATTTTAGAACCTGAAATATCCCCAGTCCAGAGGCAGTCTGCTTTGAAGTTTAGATACTGACTACTCATATAATGAGTTATTGAAAGATGACTTTTTTTCATCTGCCTGTGACACATGAAATCAGTTTTTAAACTGTTTCCTAGAGTTGTCAACTACAGTTATTTTCTCTCTCTCTCTCTCTCTCTCTCTCTCTTTTTAATTATTATTTTTGTTTTGTACAGGTAGATTTACCTTAATGATATCATTGTTACTACCACTAGTTGAAAGTCAATAGCATTGAGAGCCACCCTGATGTGTACATACTTTCTGAATAAAAATCTCTTGTCATACATGTACCGCTCTCCTCTCTTTTCCTGCTACTGCTAGAAAACCCACTTGCTGGAAAGGCTGAGTGAAATAAAGCAAGAACAAAGCTGCTGGATTGAACCAGTCTCTGTTTTCTCTCCATGCATTGTATTTTCTCATAAGTAAATGATAAGCTGATCATTTACTTTTTCACTGAGGTGTCTATAGAGTTTGATCATACATCTGGTAATTCAAATAAGGCTGTGAAGATAAGGGTAGCTGAGAGTCCTGTAGGAGACAAGATTCAGTTTAGCTAGCTGCACAATGCAGTTTGAGAGTAGGAGAATTCCAGGTCTGCTCCTACACACAAATTGTGGAAAAAAAATTGCACGAGTCTTCCTCCAGTACTCTGAGCTCATGATTATATCTAAAGGTGTATCTAAAGTTATGTACTGGTTTTTCATCGATTCTCCTGTAACTCCTAGGTCTGACTCAAAACACACAGTACAAAGTCTGCTGACCTCTTGCAACATTTGCTTTATTTAGAAGAAATGGATAAGTATAAAGCACTAACTCATGAAAGTGCATAACCTCATTTTCAGCTACTCAAAATACAAATGACTCCTAAAGTTGACAAAAATATAACCATCTAACATTAAAATAAGATTAAAATTAACTTTATTTTTTGTTTATTAACTTCTCACAAGGAAAGCAAGTCAGAAATAAGATGAAATGTGAATTATCTGTTATGTGTTATAAATATATTTTAACATTTTTCTACGGCCATCATCTCACACTAAAGGCAATCTGATTGCCTTTGTGTGTGACAGGGGCAATAGCTCTGCTCATAGACTGAGTGAAAAAAAGGAGAGCTGCATTAAACAGAAGCCTCCGGTGCGCCTCCGGTGGCGCAGTGGTAGGTATGCCGCTTGCAACACTGGAGGACTGGGTTCGAATCCCCCCTGTCACGCAAGTGGTAGAAGTGCCGCTCTGCTACACAGAAGGCTTGAATCCCGGGGGTTGGACTCGATGATCTCTAAGGTCCCTTCCAACTCGCACGAGACTGTGAGAAGAAATACAAACATCATCAGCTGTTCATGAAATAATTTATCTATTTCACCATTTAAGACATAACAGTGAAGATACAGAGCAATTATTTCAATACTAGGTATAGAAGAGAGGTAGTCAAGTTCAGAAAATTTTCCATCAGGACTAATATCCTCTGTGTGTTTGTGTGTAGTGAAGAGCCTAAGAACAAAGAGGGGAAAAGTAAATTTCCTCACAGTGCTCTCCAATATTCTGTGTTCTACGCTGATTTTATAAGACAAAGTTGGGAGAGGGATTATTACTTCATCCAAATGTTTTATGAACCAATAATATTTTCAGAATCAAAGATATCCTGGAGTCAACTGTTCAGTAGATTAGCATATTCTTGTTGCACAAGCCACTTTATTAAATTTATTTCAAACATGGAACCTCCAAAGACTATCAGCTATGCACTGATCACTCTGTCCTCTTTCCATAATGAACCCTAACATTTGTTAATGCTACTGAATAGTAAATGTAGGGTTTTTTTAACCCAGAACTATCAACTCAAATGACAAGATCTCATTCTTGAGAAGTCATAAAGATCTTATCATTATGTAAAGACTGAAGTTTTACTGTGGGGACAAGCTAGATGAACACTGCAATTCAGTGTTAATTTATACCAAATTTCAGTTGTCCTTCTACAAATTTTGCTCCTTCATTTTCTTACCCTCTTTTCTAAATAATTTATGAATATCTTAAACACCCAAATCAACTGACAGATTCTTATAAGACACAAATCTAGATTTCCTGTATTGTGCAGAGACTGAGAAATAAGGAGGAAGAATAAAAAAAACAAACAAACAAACAAACAAAAAAAACCAAACAAAAAATGTCATTAATTCAACAAGTGTGAAAAAAAAGTATGTGATTATTTTTGTTGATTGATCTGAGTATGGAGAAATTATAGGCTTAGATTTTTATTTTTATTTCTTTTTTTTTTTTTTTAGGCACTTGTTTTAATACTACGTAGTAACATATATTTAAAGCACCAATAGTTTAATATCAATATATTAAAACAATGTAAGCAATATATACACATCAGCATAGTTCACTTGCTCCAGTGCAGCACTGCAGGGCTCAATGCTAGATTTTAGTGTAGTTTAGTTCATATGTCAGTGGTCTTGGAATAAATGTAATCCTGAAATATCTACAATGATGCAAAATTTCACAGAATCGTAAATAAGTAACATGATTGTACAATGCAATCCATCCAGCAAAGCATCAGCATATAGAATCGGAGGAATTCTTTGCTACTGTTGTTGTGATTAATTATGATAGGAGTAGTTGAATTTAGCTATGGCATGACAAGGCTAGAACAGAAAATGAGCACCCACACCTGGCAACCTTCCTTTAGAAAGGAGATTGCCATGAATATCTACAAAATTATATGGAAGCTAGAGAAAGAAAGAAAATAAGGGTCCATAGTAAGATACTCAGAGTAGTCAGAGTTTGTCCTCAGATACTCTCTGGCAATGCTCTGGGCAGGATGAGACTTATTGACTTTGTCAGTACTCCAAGCCTAGTAGCAGCAGTTGGCCTGATGATTAGCCAAGATAATAAGCCCTGCTGAGAAAAAAACCCAACTCTCTGGCACACTGTGCCATATTAATGCAGCCATATGTTTTGTGGGTATTTCATTTTTTGTGCCTTTTATTTACAATACTATGAATAGTTTGTAAAAGACCATCTCAGAAATCAGATCTAAAAATCCCTGAATGTGCATCCTTTATCCTGCTTGTTTTCTGAAATCCTGGTGTGAAGACTGGTATACAAGCTGGTATACAAGTGGATCATTAACTTTGTCTTCATATATGACATTTTTTCTCCAAGTATGAAGGCTGGCATCTCCTAACAAATCATCTAAATCTTCAAGAAAATGAGAGGTCACTTTTAATTAGAGGCCTGTTCTGTAGGATAACTTACATTGAATTCTGCCAATTTCAGATAGATTTGTTTTAATCTGTGTGTTTCTGTTTTTTGCATTTCACATCAAGTTTAAAACTAGTCTGTGTGTTTTAGTAAGTAAATAAAACTCAAATGAGTGTTGGAGATTAAAGGATTATGTTTTCATCATGTTAATTAATTTGATTCCCAAAATATCATTGTTTCCTGTAATCATTCCTTGCTTGTGGTCCATGTTCATTAAAAAAAAAAGGATTATCTTCAAATCCATGTGTATTTTTCTAAGATTCTGAGAAAGTCCCTAAAGGTACATGTATTATCAACTTTGGGAGAGATATTATGAAATAAGTGGCCCGTATGGTATGAACAATCAGATGCTGTGAGCCACTAGATGTTTCCTAAACCTCTTCATAGCAATTCTTGAATTGACAGATTAGAGCAATTATTTCATTAATTGTTTTTCAGCAGCTTTCCTAATTCTGTAATTTGGAGTTTAGGGACCTGCAACTTGCATTCTGGGTTTTATACTGATGAGTCATTGCTGAATTTGTTTCTATAAGATTAGATTTTCTAATGGAAAGAGGAACTTAGAGAAACATGGGAAAAACAACAACAACAACAATAACAACAAACAAACAAACTCATATTTCACAGCGATCTACATGCTTGAAAAGAGAAGCTGAAATTAAAGCAACTATACATATTTGTACTTGAACATTGGTTATGTTTTTTTCTCTAGTACTGCAATATGTTCTCCAAATAATAAAAGTAGTTGGCAATTATGCAAGCATGGCTTAAACCCTCTCACATGGCTATGCATGTGAGCAAAAAACCTCTGGGAATAACGTACAAAGCTAATCAAGGATGTCTTCTTAGGTGACGCTTGTCCTTCCTGCTGCTCCCCAGTACAGAAACAATATAAATTGTATTCTCTAATGACAGAAGTCAATCTTAAACTCCTCCAGTTGGTCTACAAAAAAGTGGTAAAAATAAATGCATGGCTACCTACCTAAATATCCTTTGACCAGTTGAATGGCTCAGGAAAGTGGCTGTCACCCTCTGCTCCCCACTGGAGCATCTTCATCTTGAGTGGCATAAATTCGGGTGCAATATAAGCAGGACATAGAAATGCCCAAAGGATGGCAGTACTGGTCTGAAAACAATGGTATTAGTTGGGGAAGCACTGATAAAATCACCTGAAATATGTGTGTGTATTAAAGTTTGTTGTGTATTTCTCACTGATTTCTTTAATGCAGATACAGTCAGTATGTGTTTGTGTAATATAGTTATAAATTCTTCCTCTTCAAGCTGGGTAAAAGTTTATGATCACTGAAATGGCAGGCTTAGAGAGGTCAGGTAGGCAGACCCTTATGTCATAGGCCTATGCTATACCTCACAATTTTTATAATTGCTTGAGTGTTAACCCTAACATTTGTTACAAACATAACAAATTGATATGTTTGAAGGTAATTTCAAACACCCTTTATTTGCACACATCTTAGCTGGTTTGAACGTGTTCTTTATCTGCTCCTCTACCACATGTGTTTTTGTTGGTGTAGGCATCTGCAGCAGGGTTGGAGAAGACACTGCTAGTGAAACTTTGGAGTGAATATATACATACGCCTGTAGGGAATGAATAGGCTTTCCATATGGAAAAAACACCCCCTTTTTAAGGAATATAATTTAAATCTAAGAGAAATAGTTCTTTTGGGAATTGAGAACATACTGTTTGTTGTTCGAAACAGGCTTAAAACAATAACCCTTTACTAGGCATGTATCTCCCAGTTCATCCTCATTATCAGCTGCACTATTTATGATATTTGAAGTCTTAAGCACAGACTTAGGCAGGCATTAAAATCTGTTCATGCAGTAATACTGAGGAATAGGAAAATCTTTTTATTGTGACTCAAATCACCAGTGGAACTTGTTTCTCCTTTGGTGAAAAGCTACTTCCTAATCTGTTCAGTGATTATGGAACACACTAATTTCTCGTTAGGTAGTAAAAGTGATATGCATATAAAATGTGGACATATGCCAAGGCAAATAAATCCAAACAAAAGACTCAAAACTTAGTGCAGCTGTTATTTGTTAGATGAATTTATCTTGTAAACACAGTTAGTTAAGCATTTCTATGCCTCCTAACTGTTTGGCACATACATTTATGGTTTTTGTGTTTTTTGCAATTATGATATTTTTCAAGGTCATGAGATCTGGAAGCAAATGCAGAAAGTAATTTGTTCTTTTTAGGAACAAGTTATGAGGCCGACATGGGGTCTTAGTGGAAACAAAACAATTTAAGGAAGCTATGCCTAGGAAGCCATAATCAGTGATAATAGCATTCCTATAACCAATTAGGTGAACAGAGGAAATGGGGATTATTATTATTTTCATTGAAAAACTGAATGCTCTAATAAGAAAATGAAATTCAAAGTCTGAGAATTCTTGTTCAATCAATGGATTTTCCTGTCTATGGGAATTTTTTTATAAGTACACAAAATGGACTGAAATTCAATTATTTAAGCTAAAAAAGGTGTTTTTTTTTTCTTAATGTTTCAACAGATTGCTTGGCAAGTTCTTTCCTTGTACTAAAAGATTAATCTGTTTTCATTAAGAATAATAAATATCCTCCACAAGCCGTTCTGTTGGATTTTCAGATAGCTCTTTAATTTGTGTGTTTGAATAACCAGTCCATGGTCAGGAAATTCTGAATACTGTAACTTCGATTAGGAATGTACCAAAGGAACTGTTATCACAAATCTCCTCCAAACAGATGAGGAAAAAACAGTCTCTCCTTTTCATTTGTGATGCTCAAGGGTTAAGTGATGAAATATGTTTAATATCTGGAAATATTTCTTTCTCATTCATCTATTTGTAATTCTAAGATAGTGTTTTCCCCTCATAGATTTTTTTTGTCAACAAAATCTGTAGATTTTGTTCATTTGATTTTCTTAAAATGTTGAATTGTTAGAAAGTGTTCGTTTCATTCATGCTATTCTCAGAAATCAATGAACTTCTGCTTGTCTTGATCTAACCTATCACAATGAATGTAAATTTAGAACAGAACAGCTTGAAATATTTGATGATGATGAAGGGTTTGGCTCATGATTTACGGATTTGAATTAAATGAAAAGTAAATCTCTGCTATGGACTAGGACAAAATAAATAAATAAATAAATAAATAACTCTTCAAACATTTTCTGGCACTTAAAATTACATTTGCACCATACCTTTCATATTTGATTTATATTAATCATAAAGGATTACAGGATGAAAACAAATCCCTGCTAAAATCATAGATTTGTTCCCTAAATATACCGAATCCAGTAACACACTACTCTAAAAACAAATCATAATTCATAACCATATTTTAGTTTTGTTATCTTTTATATCATAGCTGTTCTGATATCAGTTATGTCTCATTAGTTACTAGAATATAACTTATCTATACCATTCAAAAAACAAGCAAACAAAAAACCAGAAACTTGGCAAGACCTTCTTGTTTGCAATACATAACTGAATGCAATAATCTCAAAGGAAATATTTTACAGTGGTTCACTGAGCTGAGGTTTTGTTAGTAATGTTACAGACATTAGATACCAGCAAGATTCTCTTCTATGAAAGTATTGTTACAGTAAAAACTCTTCCCTGTAAGGACTGGCATAGAAATTTCTTATGTGAATTTCTATTTTTAAATGATATCTAAGAAATGTGTTCACAACACTGATCAATGCGTGAACTTTTCTAACCAATAGATCAGCAAGTTTAACTTCAGATCTGCGAATCAAGCTGAGATTTTCTTCCTTTTAGGTAATAATTTGTGAGAAATATATAAGAATATTTTTAACTAGAAGAGATGAAAAATCAGGAGTCTGTAAAGACGGCACTACAGTCTTTACCATCTTTAATAAAAGATCATTTATTTACTAGAAAATAAATGTTTTTCTTTATTTTCTCTTGAAAATACTTGGGTTTGGTCATCTTGCTCTCCTCCCACTGTGACATCAGAATAATGAAATAATATGTCCCTGCAACAGTTGGAGATATGGAAGCACTCTTACTGATAATTTTCAAATGGAGAATTGGCTTATAGAAAAGAGATCTGGATGTCATGGATTAGATCCATAAAGGGATTTGAGGCTCTGAAAATAATTCAGGCATAAGTAGGTTCTCTTTTTGCTTAAAGCATTTGGTTAGTAGAGGAAGGATGCAGACTCAGTAAGAACACACATGTGGAAGCCCACAAATAACGCTGACAGGGAAATTATGGCTTAAAAAGCCAATACTGTGATTTTTACAAGTCTACGCTATTACTTACTGAAAAGTTGTTCTTCTCATAAAAAGCTACTGAGCAGAAATAAATATCCCTGACAAAGTGTATTAAGTGTGCTCAAAATCTAATTAGCTTTGTTAGAGAAGCTGGAAACACATGGAGGGGCATGGAAGGAAGAAGGAAGAACAGAAAGGTGCTAAGGTGACCAGGGGAAAGTATGTAATATGTGGCCAAAAAGTCTCTGACTTTTAGCCTGTAAAAGCTGCACAGCTTTGGATCCATCTCAAACTCTCAAGTGCAGATGTTGTGGATACGCAGCAACTTTTTTGGACCGTGTGATGATGAGCAAAGGAAGAACTGGTAAAAGATATGAATGTTGAAAGCAGATATGGCTGAAGTAATTGTGAGACTCCTGATCTTAAGATCCTGAGATATATGATCAAGACCAACAACAGAATTTCACAAAGATGCACATTGTGAATTTTTGAAGAGCCTGCTCAATGACTTGCTTGGCAAGATCTCATATCAAAATGGCTGTCAGAGGTAAAGGTAATGGAGAAAGCTGAACTCATCCCCAGAGCAAGGAAAGCCTGGGCCAATGACCAGCATCAGCTCTGCAGAAATTTCCTGGTAATTACAGAGGGTAGCAGGTAGCCAGATACACCTCACTGCTTTATTGCAGTGCTGAGTATTTACAGAGTAATGTTATAATTTTCTCAGTGATGTGTGGCTGTAGGACAAGAGTCAATATACATTAGCTGGAACATGTGTAAGGTGAGAATAATACAAGGATGGTGGTTGTAAGGTAGAAATAATACAAAGATGGTAATAACACAAGAATGATGGTGATAGATATCCAAAAAGTTATCTATAGGAAAAACTCACCAATATGGATTCCTTCAGTCTAGCTAGAAAATGCTGTGGCTGGTTATCCAATCTCCACAAAAGAATGATCTCAAACTGATGCTGCCCTAGTGGTGGTCAGCCCTTAAATGAAGTCTAGGAGAGGTGGAGTCAAGCTCCACCCCTTCTGGGAACACAGCTGAATTACCTTCACTGGTGCTCCCACAGCTGATCTGACACTTGCCTCAGCTGATTAATCAGAGGTTCAGGCTGTGATTACCAGTTTCCCATACAAACATGAAAAGTTCTGATCCTTTCCCACTGTAGGAGCAGATTAAAGAACATCTGATGAACCTGAAAGTGCACAATGGGACCAAGAAAAGAATGCCATCCAGAGGGAATGAGACAGGCTTGAGAGACAGGCCCATTCAAATCTTACGATTCAGCTAGGCCACATGCAAGGTTCTGCACAAGGGTCAGGGAAATCCCAAATATTAGTACATGCAAAGGGATGAAAGGACTGAAAGCAGCCCTTAAAAATGAATTAAGGGTATTGGCTGAAAATTTGACAGAAGCTGGCAATGTGCACTTGCATTCTTAAAATCCAACTGTCTTTCACAAGGAAGATCTAATGGTAACCTTTCAGTGCTTAAAAGGTCCCTGCAGGAAAGAGGAGGACATACCCTCCTTCACGGAGTATAGTAGCAGGACAAGAGGTAATGGTTTCAAAGTAAATGAGAATAGATCAAGTTAGGCAGCTACTGTAGTGAGTTGCCAGAGGGTCTGTAGAATCTATGCTTGAAGCTTCACAGGACTTAGTTGAACACTGCACTGAGAATCTGGTATAATTAAATTTGTTTTGAGAAAAGGGGTGGTCTGGGCAATGGTTGGAGGTCTCTTTCATGCCTAATTATTTGACAGCATTGTGATTCCATGATGTTGTACAAAAAACTAGTTAACAAACAGAGCAATTCCTATAAAATTAATGAGATACAGTTAAAAATTGCACAGCTGCAAATTAGGTAGATTTTATGTTATGCTTTAATTAATGTGCAGTGAATATAATAATGACCAATCAACAAATCCCTTGATTGAAAATGGCTAAATTCTGTTTCAGAAAAATAAACTAGTATGTAACCTGAAGGAGGTATGTTACTAGTATAAAAAGAATCAGATATCTCTTTGTTTCTACCTGGTTTGATAATTAGTATAAATGCTGATGTTGCTTTCAATCCAGCTGTCCTCAGAGCTACAGGAAGTTTGAATCTACAGTTACACTGGCTTGTTGAAACCCCAACAGCAATGAAATTATGGACAATAGCTACAGCTATTTGGTTTTCCTTCTGAGGACTCCAAAATTGCAGTGTCTGTAGGCATTCAATAATAGAAGCTCACAAGACCGCTTTCCTACTTCATACATCACCACACAGCTCTGCTGAGTCAACTGGCTCTCTGATCTTGCTTTGATATTAAATTTTTGCAGCTATCAACAGTGTGAGGCTACATCACCAGTCTGATACAAAGAACAAGTCCTGACAACCAGGAAATGTCATTAGACATTGCAATAGGTGTGTTATTTTTTTCCCTCTTCTCTCTTCTCATATATGAGACAAGAAGAAAAAAGAACAGGAAACTGTGCTTGGTTTGCCCAGCTGACAAATAATCTGTAATAGTGTCTGCATTAGAAAAATCTTGCCTTGCATGCACGTGTTTTGATTCCACATTCTTCAGGCCCTGTGCACTGAACATCAAAGAAGGCTGTAACAATTTCATGAAACATTGCCAGAGTTTTTTTCTGTTCTTGCTGATAAGTATATGCAGGTACATCAAAGGACATAATCAGAAGACAGAGAAATTGCTACCTGTGTTATCAGTGGCATAGATGCTTATTCAGTTCCTTTACAATTTGCATTAAAACCTCAATTCTTCTATAATAAATAACTATATATTTTTTCTAGTAAAGCTGTTGTGATTCTTAAAGGATCAGGCAGACATCCAGGATATGTGACAATTCCAGAGTGCCTGGAATATTGAAGGTGGGCTTCACAACAGTTCTTCTCAATGAGAAATTATAAATTATCCCTCAACAGATGAATGAGAATAACCTTTCAGTATGAAAACTAGCTAGGAGTTTGCAAAGCGCTTTCTTTGTGGCATTTTTTCTTTATTATTTGCTTTGGCATATTGAGATATGAAAAGCATATCAGAGGGAATTTGTGCAGCTAGAATTTTTTGTGGGCAGGTGAATTCAGTCAATAAGAGGAAGAGATGATTTCTCCTGTGCTGAGGTGTTCAGATGTTCAGGCTGGAAAATAACAGCCTCAGTCTTCATGTCAGTATTATTTCAATGTAAGCAGTCCTGAAGCTGTGGATCAAGAAACAGCTGAGATGCCTCTACAGGAAAGCTGATAGCAGTAGCAATAACTCTTTGTCAAATCTGGTGAGTTTGGAAGATAATTGTTGTACTCCATCAACACTTACAAATCTGTATTCAAAACAAGCAGCTGAATCTTCTTTAGATTCACACACTAGTTTCTGTTTTGTTCTTTGTTGAAAATAAAAAAAATATTATTGTGATGTAGGTTTTGAAAAATATGTGAGGCTTTTAGGCCTTTTGTGAAAGGGATTTTCTTGGCTTTCCTTTAGACAGAAAAAAAGATAATATTTAATTTAAAAAGTGCATACAAAAAACAAAATACAGATACAGATATAGATATCTTTTTGATTGGTTTTACTCAGGTGCTTCATAATAACCACTTCAATAATAAATTAATGGTAATATTTTTATCATGGCAGCATGGAAATCCAGGGAGAAAAAGACTTCAAGACTATCTTCTTTTATTGCAATTTCTAGAAATTATTTATTTGAATGTATTAAATTGTTCTGGGCCCTGTCTCCCTCCATGTGACAGCTCATTTTTCACAAGGTAGAGCTACATAAACATTTGAAACTATAAAAAAATCTATATCAATACCAGCATTAAAATGGAAAACAATAACGTCATAAAGTCTGTCTTGAAACCAAATTATCTCCCAGAACCTTAGTTTTACGTATCTCTTGTGGTGTTTATTGGTTTAAGGATTTTTTTTTTTAAATTATATTTATTTATTTATTTATTTATTTTCCCCTGGGGGACAGAGGTTTAGATTTAGTGTGTCTATAAAATAATTTGCACACTGTTTCATGAAATACTGACTGAAGTTGCAGGACTATTTCTACTTTTAGAAGAGTAGTTATTTTAGAAACTCTGACAACAGAAATTGTATGGTTATTGCAGTCATTGGCTCTCTAAAGATTCCTAAAGTTTAAGATCAATCACATGCAACATCACATCATTTAGCCTGGCATTCTATATAACTTGCATACAGGTATTTTTAAGCTAAGTCTTAGGTAGAAATTGATATAATTTGTAGAGTTCTGTAATCCAGAAGGGCACTATTTTTAACAGCAGTTTGTCATTTGTGGTGGAGACCAGCTGGAAAGCGGATTGATGGAGATGGATCTGCGGGTCCTGCAGAACATCAAGTTGAACATGAGCTAGCGCTGAGCACTAGTAAGGCTAACAGTATTCCTGGCTGCACTGGGCAAAGTACTGCCCACAGGTCAAGGGAAATGATCTTTCCCCAAAACTTCTCAGCACTGTTGAGGTCATACAGCAGTATTATGTCTAGTTCTGAGCCCCACAGTACAAGAGAGTCATGGACATAATAGACAGAATGTAATGCAGAGCCTCAAAGATGATGAAGGCTGAGAACACTGCTCCTGTGAGGTAAGGCAGAGATGGTACTCTTCAAGCTGTAGAAGACCAGGCATGAGCAAACCGTATCAAAAGACATAAACACCTGAGAAGGGTGTGAAGACGTAGCCTGGCTCTTTTCCGTGGTGCCCAGAAACAGAGCAAGAGGAAATGTGAACAAACTGAAGCACAGGAGAACGCTTTCTGAACATCAGGCAGTACTTTACTGTGAGGGTGACTTAACACTGGCAGAGGTTGCCCAGAGAGGTCTGTGGAATTTCCTGCTTGGATAGCTTCAAAAACTGCCTGGATGTGTTCCTAGCAATCTGCTCTAGGTGTCCATGACTGAGCAGGGGATTGGACCACATGGCCTGCAGAAGCTTCTTACACTACATTCCACTCCGTTCTATGATTCTATGGTATTTCAGTCAACTCAGTTGCATCTAAAGCTTCTTGCATAGGCTCTTGTTAAGGTTTTGTCTTCTAGATGGACACTTTTAATAACAACTTTTCCTCTTTATGAATATCTTAAAATATGTTAATGTTTTTACCATATGGTGTAATGAGAAAAAAAAAAACACTTTTTTTTTCTTTCTTTTTTTAATGGGAACTGTAAGTAGTCAAAATGTAAAAGGGAAGGAATGGGGAACTGAATTATCTTTTCAGTGTTTTTAATGTTTGTAGACGGATACATATGTTACTTGAAATGAAAGAAAAATAAAGTATAATGAATGTTATGTAATGCAACATTTATATTTTAAAAACTTTTTCTCTTGTCAAAATTGTCAACTATATTTCAAAGCTTAAAAAGTATGTTTCCCATTAAATTTCTCCCTAATAAATTATTACTTATCTCTATAAATAAATAAATAAATAAATAAACAATCCTAAATTCATTATCTTCCTCTAGATATACTGTCTTTTGGTTCCACAGCTTTCTTGACAGGGAGAAAGAGCTTTAGAAAATGACAAAAACATCTCTGATTTCAAAATGGTCTGGTTTTGGCTTCCATGGGCTATTACAAACAATTTTCATTGTGTAATTCTTTCTTGGGAAATAATAAACTATAATAGAAAATTGACTTTCATTCTCTTGTGAAGTACTTGAGAAATTGCATTATTATGTATTCTAAGGTATTTTTAAGATTGATAGTCTACTGTTTTGACACTCCTGAGACTGACAGCTGTCATAACATTTCATCTTTCACTAAACTCTCAGAAAGAAGCTGTTATGAGTATGTTTAAGAAATTATACCTATGATTTCAATAATTATACATCTTGATGTGTTTATTTTAACTCTGATAAGGACTAACAATAGACAATTCAGTAAATGAACTACATGACTCATTTATAGAACACTGAAATACAACAGAATTATTACTATTTTGATATGATGAAACATATTATAAATGTTTACATGTGTGGATGTATATTTATATAATGAACATCTATATATGTTCGTAATTTACAAGAGTCAGAAATTACTGGGATAGGGGTATTTAAAAGACAAGTTTCAGTTTAAGCTTTAAAATTGACTTATTAACAGATCAGTTTTTGCTGAAACTACAGTATTACTTATCATCACTATATATACAAAGCTATTAGGGGTGGGGCAATCCCAACCACAGACACAGGCTGGGTGGAGAATGGCTTGAGGGAAGCTCTGAGAAGAAGGATTTGGGAGTGCAGGTTGATGAAAGATTCATCATGAGCTGGGAATGTGTGCTTGCATCCCAGAAGGCCAACTGTATCCTAGGCTGCATCAAGAGAAGCGTGACCACCAGGCCCAGGTAAGTGATTCTTCTACCTCTCCAATTATGGAGTCCCCAGCACAGAAAGATCAAGGAGCTTTTGGACCAGGTCCAGAGGAGAGCCATGAAGATGATCGGAGGGCTGGAGCACCTCCTCTACGAGGACAAGCTGAGAGAGCTGAGACTTTTCAGCCTGGAGAAGAAAAGGTTCCAGGCAAATCTTCAGGCAGCTTGCGAATGACTGAAGGGGGCCTGCAGGAAAGCTGGGGAGGGACTTTATGGGCATGTAGGAACAGGAGGATGGGATGTGGTTTTGAACTGGAAGAGGGTTGATTTTCACTAGACACTAGGAAAAAAATCTTTATGGGTGGTGCGGGTGGTGAGACACTGGAACAGGTTGCCCAGAGAGGCTGTGGTTACCCCCTGTCTGGAAGGTTGGATGGGCCTGTGAGCAACCTGGTCTAGAGGGAGGTGTCCTTGCTTATAGCAGAAGGTTGGAACTGTGTGATCTTAAAGGTGCCTTCCAACCCAAACTGTTCTATGATTATTTGATTCCATGATGGTCTTTACTGAACATATCCTAAATGAGTTACAAAAATGCAGTGCCAAGGAGCTGAAGCTGTATAGTTAGGGTGGATATCTGGGAACCTTGGTGGTACTTAGTAGTGGAGAGTGCGATGATCAAGCCTGTGAACTACTGGATAGAAATCAGAGCTGAAGTGGGTTTCTCCAGCTTTTCTCCCTGGGGCCTTATGGATTTATGCTTTTTCCCTTCATATAATGTCACTTATTTTATCTCATCTGTCACTTTTTGATATATTGAGCAGAATGTCTTTATTTATTTATTTTCAGTCTCTTGTGTCTACTTTCATATCCATATGGCAGTTTTTCCCCTCAGCTGCCTCTCAAATGCTAGCATATCTATATTCATTGCTACTGAACTTACACAAAATGCAGTTTCACAGGTCTCTGCTTTGGCTGCAGTTTCTGCATCAGAGTTATATGACACAAAAAACATCTTTCTTATTTCTTAAAAATTTTAAGTCTACTAAGGTCTGAATACTCTTAAAAAAGATTAGTTTTTCAGCCTCTGATCAGTCTTAGAGGTATGGGGAAAATGTTTTCCATGCATGCAATAGACATCTGTTACTCTCAGCATTGCTTTATAGAATTACAGAAATTGTTTAGAAAGACTTCTTAGCTGACTGCTACTACAGGTGTAGTAGCTGACTATGATACAAGGATTTTTAACTGACCACTCTCCATGTTGCACTGACTCATATCCCAGATGACAAAATGTTTTTAAGCACTGTGCTACAGCTTTTGTTTCTATTTCAAGGTGGAAATTAAGCTCTGAACAACAATATCCATTTGGTCTTGCACTTGAGAGGTACTCATAGATTACACTTTCCAGAGATTGATTAAGGAGTTATGATGAATTATGATTGACTGTAGGCCACATTCACTACATAAAGTGAAGAAATAATGAAGGTGTATACCTTAAGACAGGTTGAGGAAGCTGGGCTTGTTTAGCCTGGAAAAGATGAGGCAGCAGGGAGACCTCATTGTGGCCTTTCAGTTTTTAAAGGAGGAGTATAAGAAGGATAGAAGTCAACTGGTGGACTCAGAACAAGGGGGAAATAAATTAAACTAAAGGAGAGAAGATCTAGACTAGATGTCAGGGAGAGGTTTTTTACTAAGAGACTGATGAGGTGCTGGAACAGGCTGCCCAGAGAGTTTGTGGATGCCCCAGTCCTGGAGGTGTTTAAGGCCAAGTTGGATGGGGCCCTGTGCAATCTGATCTAGTATTTGATCTAGTCGTTGGCAACCCTGCTTGTGGCAGAAGGGTTGGAACATAGTGACCCTTGAGATCCCTTCTAACCCAAGCCATACAGTTATCCCACGAATCTGTAATTCCTCTGTTCTCAAGGAGTTTAAATCTGGCTCAGCACAAGAAAATTAGGACATTTGAGGTTCATATTAAAGGAGACAGTTCTTTGCTAATATTTAAAACTGCATCTCTAGGGCATGTTTCAAATCTCACTACACCTTTCTGATAACTTAAAAAAACACAGATGAGTTTTTATTTTCACTCTTTTTAAGGAATTATTGTTATTAGAAAAATGTTTTTGAAATGGGCTTATATTTTTTGAAACACCAAAGTATTTATCAGGGCTAAGGAGTCTACCCAAGCATTACAGAAATTTTACTGTATAAAATATCAACACTTTTTAAATTTTTTTTTTTTTTTTCATTTTGCTTTTAAAAATGAAAAATTATTTTCCATAAAATCTTGGAAAAATCTTGGCATCTTATTATGTATGTTTCATGTGCCTACAATATGTTTTGAAATTTGCATGTTGATCAGTCCTTGTAGGTGATGACTCATAGATCATTTTAAAAACATTTTTCAACACACTTAAGCAGTTAGAAAAATAAATTTCCTCCTCAAAGGTTTATGTTGTGGAGAAGTACTATACTGTTAGTTCTTGCTGTTTTTCAAATGATTAGGATCAAATGATTTGAAACATTTGAAATGTTTTTCAAATGATTAGGACCAGAGGGAATGGTTTCAAGTTGCGGTGGGGGAGATTCAAGCTGGACATTAGGAAGTATTACTTCTCAGAAAGGGTGGTCAGGCACTGGAATGGACTGCCCAGGGAGGTGGTGGAGTCACTGACCCTGGGGCTATTCAAGGAACGACTGGATGTTGTGTTGAGGAACATGGTTTAGTGGGAGCTGTTGGTAGTAGGTGAACAGTTGGACTGGATGATCTTTTAGGTCTTTTCCATCCTTGGTGATTCTATGATTGTATGATTCAACTTCAGTAAAAACAAAATAATCCAAGTGCGAGATACACTACAAAAGGAAGCACTTCTTTCTGGATTACTATATTTTATCTGTTTGTAATACCTGTCCTCATTTGCCAAGGTCCCAAGATGCTCTGGGAAAACAGGAAGATAGAACTACAACAGCATCTGCAGTTTTCATTTTCCATTGCAAGTTAAAGATGCCGATTCAGTACATACATCTGTAAACAGTTAAATCACTGAAAGCACAGGTTTTCCAAAGAGATATGGCCTTTCTATTGTTCCTTCAATAAGCTGCTGAAAACATCTGCTACTGCCAGGTGCAGCGAGGTTACAGAGGGGCAGCAACTGTGGTTTACGTTCCTGCATTACCTGTATTCTGGGAATGTTCAGGAGTTTACAGAAGATTTTCTTTGCAAGGTCATGTAGCTTTCCACATTAACATAAATCTTGACTGCAATAACACTTGGTTGCAAAATTGCTGCAAACATATTTCTCCTAAAGCAGGAAGTTCTCCATTCATGGACTGTGATAGAGGCACTCTTGCTCAGCGACTGAAACATATGATCCTTAGTGCACAACACATTAACAGAACTTTCTAGTGAGTTGCAAGTTCCCAAAAGATGACATTTTCCTTTTCTGAGAGCTCTGTGACAACCAACAGTGAGTGTGCAAATTAAAAACATTAAAGGATTTTAGTAAAGAATTTCAGAAGACTTTGTTTAAGGACAGGCTGGAGGAAAGTGGGAGGGATCAAGTACTTGTTACAGCAAGCTGCAACGGTATATGACACATGACAGATTTATTAGTCAACTCTTGAAATAAATTGGATATCTGAGTTTCATTCAATTTCAAGTGTTATCTCCTGGCAGAATGTGTAGGAAGAGTTGTGCTTTCTACACCAGGAAATCTGATGGCATGAGTGCTCTTACATTTTATTACAGAATTTAGAGAAACTAAAGAGGCAGCTTTCCAGAACCCTGAATTCCAGTGGATTAAAATCAATTTATGCCAGTGCAGAAAGACAATGTAAATATCTCACTATCTCTCTAAGACTGTTTTTGAGCTAAGTTAGCAAGAGAACCAACATACTGGCTCACATTATCAAATATGTAATACATTCGCTGTATCTCTATACTCTTTTTTGCTAAACACCAAAATAAGAAAAGGCATTTTATTTTATTTTCTTTTCAAAAAGACCTTTTATATTTCCATGTAGAAAAATGCAAATGAGTTCCACAAAGCATTTATGCAGATAAATAGTTATGCAGTGGTTAAATGATAATTTTTCCTCGTGTTCTAATTGCACAGTACTACTTGGATCTCAAAGCCTTTCCAGAAGAGCAGCTTAGCACTTTAATTCATCTCTAAAATAAACAGTTTACTTGGAACAATGTTATCGTATTGAGGTGCTTTCATTGCATTTCGTAACTGACTCAGGTAATAACTAAACACGGCATCCTGCTGCTCACACTCAGCCTCCCAGCTGTTATTATTGTCACTCTGCTTAGGTTTGTATTACTCTTAGGAATAGTATCACATGTAGAATATTGACATTCTTTACAGCAAGACAAAATATTTTCTATGAAGCTGTGTCTACAATTAATTTATATTATATGTTAGTTTACACACAGTAGCAGAAACTTTCTTCACCTATTTTAATAAAATTTATGAAATAGAGAAAGGAAGGATAAACACATTACTTTGTATAATGTCTCTATCTTTTCTTATCATAAAGTGCATAAGGCCTGGCTGTCATACACTGAAATAGCTATGGTTGCTAACTGCAATGCTTCAACTTTGAAAACTGTAAAAAACTGTTCTACTTCAGGAAGAGTAAGAACTTAACGGTGCTTGATTTTAGTTTTTATTTGCATTTCACAGTTGAAGCACCAGAACCCAGACTGGGAAAAGTCCATTATGTGAAGTTTGTGGGACAGCAGAGGTGCAGCCTTCTGGCCAATATTCTCTTACATTCTGTTGCTGTGTAATACTCATCAGCAGAGAAGCAGTCTGACAGGATGGTGTCTAACATGGAAGTGAGGATGGAATACAGGTGTGTCACTGCATTTCTCTGCATGGAAAAAATGGCACGCAGAGACATTCATCGACGCTTGGCAAATGCTTATGGAGACCAACCAGTGGATGTGAGCACAGTGAGGTGGTGGGTGGTGCATTTTAGCAGTGGCGACAGCCACAGTGATCACCATCAGTGGTGCAGATTTTTATGTGTGTAGCATGTAAGTTCTAGTTCCTTGCTGGCAATAATGCAGAATTAATGGTGGTGAATATGTTGAAAATAGTGCTTTGTAGCTGAGGATTTCCTCTATCAGATAGTGTTATTGTGCTCTTTGTTTCTATTGTACCTTCCATGGAAATAATACAAGGCATTACTTTTGGAACAGCCTGTGTCACATATAGACACACACATAGACATACACAGGTACATGTACATATATGCATATATATTCTTAAGTCATTCGGTCTACATTCCTGAGAAATCAACTCTGCATCCTGAGGCATCTTTATAATTAAGCTGGTAATACACAGAGGTCAGAAAAAGTTAATCACACAACAAACCTCTGTGATTTAAGTGTCTGTGAGATGCAGATGCAGCAGAGACGATATCCTCTTGAAAGGAAGCTTCGTGGGGTGGAGTCTGCCTTGATGCACTCTAGCCTCATGTGCCTTAAAATATTTCTTTGGATAACAGCAGTGGGACTGTAGCTCAGAGCATTCTCAAACCTTTCGAGTTCATTTTGTTGACAGATCATTTCTGTGTTTTCAGTGATTGCAAATTTGAAAGCCTGCCAAGTGGGGAGGACAAGTTCAAAGATATTTTGTAGTGTAAAATGCAGATGTTATGACACCTGTCATCTTGAAATAAAACTACAATAAAGGCACTGTGTGGAAAAGTTGGCTACCTTTTAATTTTCTTTCACTTTGAGGGAGGAAGAGGGCACAGAGTATTTTGACCTAGGTAAGGAAACATAAGCCCAAAGACATTGACAAGCATTATTACAAGAGTCCTCTACCAGTACTCCTTACCTCTCCATGTAGTGTCTTTGCCTTTGCATATGTGCTGTACTGCTTGAGTAGACACATCTCTGCTGGGAGGTTTTCTGAGGCATTTGGCTACAGGAGAAGATACTTAATTTTGTGATACTTTATCCAACTTTAGATGTTTTTCTTTTTTTTCCCATGGGTATGGCATGAAAAGCAGAAAACAAGAAATGGGAGATAATTCTGATTTTAGCTTTGGTAACAGAAATAGACATCTATGGAAATTGTTTGGAGTACATTATTATTGTGAAGTAAAAGAGTGTGGGAGTATTGATTGTAGAATATAAATTTTAACTTCTCATTTAGGCATAGGAGATGATGTTTTCTTCTTGTTCAGCAAAACTGAAGCAATTCCAAGGTTTTTCTCTATGTACTATACAAATCAGTCTTGAGCCACAAAAATAATTAGCACTGGAGAGCTTAGAGTTACAAAGAAAATTATCTTTACTTGAGGGCAGCTGATGACTAATTTGGGGCTTTTCTGCTTCTGATCCTGCTATTTTATACACCTTTTGTGTTGTTGTTTTTTTTGTTAATAATAAGATCTAGCTCTTTAGTGGTGAGATCTAAAAAGTCTTTTACAGATTACACAAAAATACAAGGACAACATGTGTAAACTGTCATCTCATTTCTTCACTAAGGATAAATATAATAAAGCCATAACTCAGGTTAAGAACAATATTGTAGTGAAAAAGGAAACTCGCTATCTACAAAAAACAATATGTCTAATGACTTTGTGGTTAAAAAGATTAAAAGTACTAAGAAGCACTCTTCTGTATGTAACATCATAAAATCATAGGATCATTAGGATTGGAAAAGACCTCTAACATTATCCAGTCCAACTGTCCACCCACCACAACACTGCACACAAAACCGTATTCTAATTACCACATCTACATGTTTCTTTAACATCCCCAGGGACACTGGACTGCCTGAGCAGCCTGTTCCAATGGCCAACCATTCTTTCAGAGCAGTTTTTCTTAATATCCAACCTGAATGTCCCTTATATTTTCTATATACAACTTTCTGTTAACAAACTCATGTTGGCTATGACCAATAACCGGTGTTTTTTTACTCTTCATGAAATACAAGTACCTACAGTTCTGTATGTGGGAGCTGGAAGGGGGTCGAATTAGATTAGATATTAGAAAGAAATTCTTTACTGTGAGAGTGGTGAGGCATTGAAATAGGTGGTCCAGAGTGGTTGTGGATGCCCTCTCCCTGAAATCACTCATATCCAGACTGGATGGGGCTGTGAGCAGCCTGGTCTAGAGGGAGGTGTCCCCGTCTATGGCATGGGGTTGGAACTGTGTGATCTTAAAGCTCCCTTCCAACCCAGACTGTTCCATGATTCTTGGATTCTATAAACTTCATGGCTTTTAGGAATATCACAGAAAGAAATTGCTTCAGAATGTATATTTTCACAATTCCATTGTACTGAATGAGACTTTCCACTTGGAAGTCAAAATTTATTTAAACATGGTTAAGAAAAGCAAGGATGACATAATTAAGTTTATGTTTACCCTCAGATAATCCTATAGTGTCTTCATGATTTATGATATAGGGTATACTGAAAATGGCAAAGTTATTGCCTCTAAGTAATTCCTAAAGACATACTGCATTAGTGACTGCTCTGAATTTAGATAATAGTTCAATAGTTTAGAAAGCTTACGTACATAATCAAAGATGCCAACTGTCAGCTTATGCTTCATGAAGCTGAAATAATTCTCTAAATACCTTTACATGATTAACAGTAACCTGATTTGTTGAGCTTTTGTGCTCTTCAGATGGTTTTTGGCAAGAAAAGAGAGTAGGATGTTTATTTGGCACATACTCTTTGATAATAGCAATGTTTTAAAATACTGATAGTGGAGCAATTTTAGAGTTAGACTATTAGAAGAAAATGTTATCGCCTGTTTGACAGTGTCCACAGGGGTCTTACATACACTGGCATGTTAATGGATTGCTTTTGCTTTAAGTATTCTTTCTTCATTATCTTTATGTTTTAGAAAATGCATTTCAGTGAAAGATGAGATGCTGACAGGAATTAGTTTGCTACATTTAATCAGAGTTAGGATGTATGTACACTTGTATGATGAGTTTAGTCTATGACTGTTTCTATGTTTCTAATACAAAAATCTTAGTTACAGTTGTCAGTGGATCTGGTGGTTGACATTGTTTTATTTTTCTGTAGAAAAATAGAGTACTGAAATACAAATTGGATTGTAATTTTTATGACTTTTTAATAACAACAATAATATTGATAATAGTAATAATAACAATATATTGTGACATATTATATATAATTATATATAATTATAATAATTATTTTTATTAATTTTTAGTGGTAGTGATTAAAGTTAATGATGAAAATAAATATTTAATTCGTTCTCCTGCTTTTTTCCAATTAAAAGAGCAGAGTACTGTGAAAAAAAAATAAAAACAATATCTTCCTATTTATAAAAGTCAATAAAATTAGTTCCTCTTGGGTTTAAATGAGGTTTATGTTGCACAAATTCCAGTCTTGTTGTTTCAGCATCTTTGGAAATCTCACGTGGACTGAACTACTAGCAGCTCATTATTGCCATCATAGTATTCTATCAAGGTTCCTTGTGCTGAAACATGTAAAAATCTTCCCCTAGTGTTAATAGTAAAACACTACCATGTCAAATGTGAATATGCACTGAAAGTAACCATTCTATAACTCTTGGGTTTCAGATTAGAAACCTCGGAGAAACAGGCATCTTCTTCAGAGGATTATATTTCCATGCACTGTATATAGATACTATTTTCTCAGATCAAGTCTGAAGGGAAGGATTTATGAGTGTTTACTCTGCCATGCAGATATCTCATAGATTACATAAATACTACATAAACAAGCTGAGTAAGACCTTGTCCACATTACATTTTTTTGAAGCATAGAGAACTTTCATAATTGTTAATGCTCTCCTACATGTCTCCACCAACCACAAAGTGACTGTACCAGTAGTGCAGTAATTTCTGTTGATTTCTAGTAATGCCACATTCTTGGTTGCCAGTTTCCTATTTTAATTAATTAACCTAAAAGAATGTTTACATTTTTCTGACTTCTTATAAGCACAGTAGTTGTACAGTTAAAGCAATTCCATCACAGGTTGGAGTGATTTCGAGCAAATAAGAGAAGAAAACCAGTTTTTGTTCTCAATCTCATTGCACAGAAAAATGGAGCGAAAAAGGAGGAGATAAAGATTTTCTCCCTTCTGCCCTTCCTGCTAAGTAACTTTCTATAGCTTCCTGACATAGAAATACCCTCTGTGTAAACATCAGGAAAGTTTCCTTTTCACATCTCCAGGACAGCAATTTGAGCTGACTTTGCTACAGACAGATTTGTAAGAGCTTCCTGTTCCTGCTCACTGTGGCATGCTGTGTGTCTGCTTGCTTTCCTGCTGTACAAGTGCGCCTCATGCTCCAGAAGGTACTCCCAGCTCAGCATTTTTGGTTGACCCAGAGATATCTAGATGTCATTAATCCCTCCTTCCAGATGGCTCAGTCTGATTTTGTGTAAGATGCAAAGTTATTATGTAATAAATATTCTTCTTTACTCATGCACTGTGATCCTTTCCCATTTCAAGTGAACTCAAAGTGCTCAGAAAACTTGAGATAAGGAAACCAAAGTGCTGCTGTTTGTTAGACTTCACTATGTTGTGCTATAGTTACATGATACAAAGCCTTTAAAGTACTTTTGCCCAAATCACATTGCAGCAGCACAGCTTGAAAATCTTTCAGGAATAAAAAGGAAAAAAAAAAAAAAAAAAGGACTTTAGGACTTTAACATTTGAAACCTGAAACTAAATTAAAACAAAACAAAACAAGCTTCATTCCTTCTATCGTATAACAGGGCAGTAAATATTTGTTTTTTAAAAAACCCACTTAATGGAGCTGTCACTGCTCCATGTGTCATTGGGTGTGAGCTGAACTGTGGTACCAGTTCATGTCACTACTCTCAGCTTGTGGCAGAGGTGAGGAAATACAGACTGGCCTACTTCACTTTCTTGTCTTGGACAATCATCTAAACCCCAATCACCCAGTTCTTTCAGCTAAAGAACAAGAAAAAGAGGGCTGTTGTGTAAGAAACACTGAAAAATAGATGCAATCCTGTTATGTTTAAATATTAAACACAAATATCAGCTACTGCAAAGCGTGGCTACTTTGTTCAAATACTTCTTGTATTACCAAGAATTCTCAGCGTGTTCATGAACAAAGGGAAGGCAAATGATGTCATCTACCTGGACTTCAGAAAGGTCTTTGACACGGTCTCCCACCACACTCTCATATCTAAATTGAACAGATATAGAATAGAAGGGTGGACTACTCAGTGAATAAGGAAATGGTTAGAAGGTCACAGCCAGAGGGTTGTGATCAATGGCACTACATCCAGGTGGAGGTCAGTAATGAGCCCTGTTCTCCAGGGATCTGTCTTAGATCCAGAACTCTTTAAAATCTTTATCAGTGACACAGATTGAGTGCACCCTCTGCAAGTTTGCTGATGACACCAAGCTGAGTGGTGTGATTAATTCAGCAGAGGGAAGGGATGCCATCCAGAGGGACCTTGATAAACTCAAAAGGTGAGCCCTTGTGAATCTAATGAGGTTCAGCCAAGCAAAGCGCCAGTTTTTTGTGCTTGGGTTGAGGTAATCTCATATATGTATGCAAACTGGGAGAACTCCTTGAGAAAAACCCTACTGAGAATGACTTATGTGTTCTCATTGGTGAACTTGACATCAGCCAGCAGTGTACACTTGCTGCCCAGAAAGCAGTGATATCCTGGGTTCCATCAGAAGAAGGATGGCCAGTAGGTTGAGGCAGCTGATTGTCTCCATCTGTTTTCCCTTCATGAGGCCCCATCTGGAGTACTGCATTCATCTTCGGGGTCTGCAACACAAGAAAGATTTGGAGATTTTGGAGAGGGTCCAGAAGAGGGCTGGATATGAGGGCCAAGAGGGCTGGATATACTGAATATATACTGAAGGAACTGGCCTTGTTCAACCTGGAAAAGACAAGTCTGTAGGGAGACCTCATTGCAGCCATCCAGTATTTAAAGCAAGTTCATCTAAAGCAAGAGTATCAACTTTTTACATGGGTAGATTGTGATAGAACAAGGGTGAATTTGAAATGCAATCGCAATATTTTGATATCTTCAACCAACTCTAAAGCAAAACAGTGGAAAAAATGGATACGTCAGGTCAATCAATGTGGTCTCCTTCATTTCTCTAGAAATAGATATGCTCAGAAGATTGCAAGATTATTAAAGAAAAATGGTACTAATAATAGAAAATCATATTCACAATCTCAGGTGTAGTGGAAAATATTTTGGTATGGGTATTCTTTTCAACAAAGTACAGCTTATAATGAAATTCATACACATATAATTAAGGCAGCTGTCTACTTAGGATCCTATATAAATTGAAAGAAGAAAAAAAAGAAGTGAATTAAATTGTGATACCATTTTTGTCCAATGTCTAGTAAGCTTATTTGTTCTCTTTGTTTCCTTTTCTCCCCTCTGGCTACAGCTATTTTTACTTTAAGCCCAAACTTTTTGGTCTAAAATAGCTCATGATAATGTACTACACTTGCTGGCAATGTCAAAACTATCTTTTGGATATGTATATGAAGTACTAATTTTAATTCAATTTTTTTGTTTTTGTCTTTTGTTTGCTGCAGGGAGGGACTGGGGGAGACATGCTCATATACCAACTTAAACAGCAGGTATTTTTCTTTTTAAACTTTGAATGTATAATGATCAAAGGCTTCTGAGAGGAAACAGTAGAGCATATTTTACTGTTGCTTGACTTTGAGACAAGTAATAATCTGTCATTTTGTTTCTTATCGATTTATAATGATTCCACTACTAAAGGAGTATAAATTTTTATTGACTTGAAATTAGTTCCTGCCCACAGTTAATGTCCTGCTTTGTCACACTCTCCAGCACTGTGCAGCAGCTGTAAAGTTAAGTCAGCCCAGATAAGTCATGGCAAGCAACTTGAGTGACCTAAATTCATCATCACATCTTTGTTTCTCTTCCTCCACTGACAAACACAGCCACAAATTTGGGAAGTTCCTAGCTCACAGAAATTCATTTGTTTGAGCAGTATAACTAGACTTACACAGAGAAGGAAGAAAACCACAGGAGGGTTTCAAGAACAGAAGAATGAAGGCTTTTCCTGTTTCTGTTCAAGTCAATATAAAGGTGATTTGACCACACTTTTAGTTTTGTTCTTTTTGCTTGATGGATTACAAACATAACAGGCCCTTGAGTAATTAAATCAGAACCCACAGATTATGTCTTCCTTTGAAACTAGAACTCACTAACTGCAGTTTGAACTCTGACTTTATATATTTATAGGCGACTTATGTATATTTCAGAAAGGGTTGCAATTTCCTCTCTGAGACTAGGGATCTATATTCAAAATAAATTTGAATGTGCATTCCCTTACCTAGGAGAAAACACCATGTCTCATCCATAAGTCTACGTTGGAACTGACCTTTTGCCCCATCAATGTTCAAGACCATTATAAGACAATGTAACCTTTGCTTTAAAAGCATGTGTTATAAAATATTACTTGCAGTCAGACTCAAAAATCTTGAGTGGACTTGCGTATCTGAAGACTGATTTTTAACACATGCTTTTGTACTGCAATAGCAGTGGTTTAATTCATACCTGGATCTGTACTTGTAAGGGCAAATGTTCTGAAGTAGCATTTTAATATCTAGATTTACTGACTTAAGTTTCAAGGTATTCTATATCACACATGCTGTCACATTTTGTACATCAAAGAATAAATGCTGTAGTAGCTGGCTTTTGTTAACATCTCTCCTAACTACTTTATCATATTTGATTATATTAAATATTTCTCCCTAAATTTATTAGTGTGTATTCGAGGACCATAATCGCTTTAGCTCCAGCAAAATATGGAACAATATAAGGTAGGGTTACATTCCTGCTGAACTTTCATTCTCTGTACCTACAGATATCAAATAAAATATTTGTGCTGAATACGTTAAATTGTGAAATAGCATGTAGAATGTAGAATGACATTACTAGATGAACGTGAATTGCATGAATTATGAAGCTATAAATGTAAAATCACAGTTTCAAAATTGTTTCATTGAAGGCTACATTTTGGAGATATACACACAAAAAAAAAACCCACAACAAAAACATATTTATTATCACAATAAAACATGAGTGTCATCTCTGCACTTGGGAAAATATTCCAGAGTCATAGCTTATGAAATGCAGCATCTTCTCTGATAAAAAATTTATATGATCAACAAAATCAATTTCCCCTAATGAAACTGTACATATAGTTAAGAAAAAGATACAAGTAGGATTGTAGAAAACTGCACCATCTGGTGACTGACAACAGATTTCATTTGCCTTTCATTTATTAATCCATCCAAGAGGGAGAAGTTATTTCCACTTACTCTTGCTGTCTTTGCAGAAGTAGCTAAAGGTCAGAGCTAACATTGTGCTAATTCAGCCTCTGGTGCAGTTACATATCCTCAAAAAAAAAAAAAAAAAAAAAAAAGTCATAAAATCTGGGTCAAAAATAAGTACAAACCTAAGAAGGAAGCAAACATTAGAATATGATTAAAATTTTCTTAAACCACAGTTTTCTCTGAAGAATATGATGAGCTCTCCATTTAAACAAGTACTTATATGAGCTTTAACATTAATGTCAGACCTCATATCATCTGAGTTGTTTACAGTGTGTTCTTTTAACGTAGATCAGACTCAGCTGTACTGGTAGGTGCACATGATGTGTTGAGACACAACACTTTTGCCTGGAGTAGCTTCTAATTTAAGTGTTCAAAAACTTTCATGCAGTGTGGGAAGGAAATTCTAATGTGCTTTTCTGAGACACGGAAAAGTAAGTTTTCTTTAATATTCTGGAATTCATCTGGCACAGAGGAAATTTTTCCAATTTTATCATACAGAATCACGGAGTTTTAGGATATGAAAGGGCCCTCTAGAGATCACCCAGTCCAACCCCTCTGCTAAAGTAGTTTCCTACAGCAGGTAACACAGGAAAACATCCAGACAGGTCCCGCAAACCTCCAGAAAAGGAGACTTCACAGACTCTCTGGGCACCCTGTTGGGTGTTCTACCCTGTTGCTTGTTCTACAGCTGTGCACCACTAACAGGAGTCCACTCAGGTGAACTTGACACCCACCTTTTATTTGCTCCATGCTCTTAATCATCCTTGTGACCCTCCACTAGACTCCAGCAGTTCCTTGCCTTGAAGAGCACAAAAATGGACACAGTGTGGCCTCACCAGGGCAGAGTATGAGGAGGGTCATGTCCCTCAACATGCTGCCTATGCTCTTTTATTGCACGTCAGTATACCATTGGCCTTGGCCACAAGGCACCCTGCTGGTTTGTGGTCAACCTGTGGTCCACCAGGCCATACAGGGCCTTCTCCTCACTGCTCCCTTCCAGCAGATCAGTTGCTAGCCTGTACTAATGTATTCTTATCTAGTACTCTAATCTCAAAACAACCTTTGCAGTTTACACTGGCTCAAACTTCATTCAAAAGCTTTCAAAGTCCTCTACCTTCTATGGCTTGGTGTGCACTGAAAAAAATTGTGTTGCTTGCATCCTTCACTAGCTCACTAAGAGACTTCAGAGAAGCTCCATTTAGATATCCATGGAATCATAGAACCACAGTATCATAGAATGGTTTGAGTTGGAAGGGACCTTAAAGAACATCTCAATACAATTATCCTGCCTTGGGCATGGACATCTTCCACTAGATCAAGGAGTCCAAAGACCCATCCAATCTGGCCTTGAAATTCTGACTTCTAGGCATTTATTACCACATTACTGTTTGGAATGAGAGGAGAGTGTTTGTGTCAGACAAACAATATGTGTTCAGAGATGCATTCATTATTATTATAACTCACTGTTGTTCAACAGTTGAGCTAATCAGGAAAGAGTTCCAGGGTTTGGGGTTGATTTGTTTTACTCTTTGTTGTTGTTTTTGCTTATTTGTTTGTTTGTTTGTGAAACATACCTATGGTAGTAGAGGAAACCTTAGAAAAATCTGCTTGGATAGTAAAACAACTGACACAAATTTATGGTGGATTGAAACTCTGCAACAATACAATGACAAGCACAGAATGAAGGACAGCTGAAATTGGACTATTTGTTTTAGATAATTTCAGTGCAAGTGGATTGGGCTTGTTCAGTCATGTGCAAATTTATTCTCATAACTAGCAGCCCATTTTGTGATGGTATCTCAGCTGTAAGTGGATTTGTTAGCATAAAAACTAGAGACTTCTCAGTGAAATTATCAGTTAAGAAATGAAATGCTTGCTTATGGATGATAGTTTTTTTCCCCTGCTGTTTGCAATCTGGCCATGTACACGAACAGAAGTAGTTGAAGACACTGAATGTTTTACACTGAAATATAAATCAAAGTTAAACAAAATGATAAGTACATTCCAGATCTGTGACAAAATTCCAGATGATTCTGTTGTTGACAATGTTGTAAGTGATAATACTGATATCTGGCCCCTGTGGCAATGTGTAATGCCAAGCAAAATGGTACTTGGGAGTGTTTGCAGGCACTGAACTCTATTGGTGCAAAAAGGCCAGAATCTGTATTACTAAATCCTCCTTGCTTCTGAGAAAGTGTACCACTTAGCCAGGAATGGCCTCAAACCCATGAGAAATGCTGAGGGATAGTCTGAGAGATTCTTTTTTGACCTAGACAGAGTATCTGCCAGAAAGCATATTAACAACTGAGAAATACAAAGCTTGGAGTACTTCCTGGAGTGGCCTAATTTACTAGTGCAGGCATTGCACTAGTTCAGGCATATATAATTTCAGGCTGGACTTTGAGCAAACTTTCAGCAAGGGACTCAAATTTGGCCCAGATTCTCACATCAGAAATTAAGCATTGGTCAATTAAGTGTCAATCTGGGGCATTTTCCAGAACTGTAATGCCCACAATAACATTAATAATTTAACATTTAGCATCATCACACAGCATGATTCTAGAAGGTAAGTGTTCTGTTTTTCTCAAAGCTAAGCAATTCCATAATCAGAGACAGTTTTTCTGTTGAAGATGTTGCAGTTTTTCACTGAAAGTCATCAACTTCAACTATGAAAGGATACGATAATTGTTGTGTTTAATTATAGCATGTTCTGTATTTATTAGACACAAACTATGACTGTGTGGAGAGAACCACATAGAATTCATCTCTGATTTTCAAAAATAAAATAATAAAATGAAATGAACCCAATAAAATAATACCTCTGGCAATGACATTCCATGTTAAGATGTATTATTAGGACCTCTGTCTGGAAGAATGTGCACAATATGCAAAGTTTTAGCTACAATTCCAATGCTAGATGATTTGATTTCAAAAAATATTTCAGAAATATCAAAGACAGAAATAGAGAGAACAGAAAGTATGTTCTAATTTTATGTTTTGCAGGTAAAAATTATTGTCATGAACAGGGTTTCTCTTCTAAAAACAAGTTTTCTCTCATGGCAGTATCACAGGAGGACAGTCTGAGTGAGTGATGTCTTTGCCAGCTTTTCTCTGTATATTCTGCAGATGGATGCGCAGGCATCAAAGATTTGCATATTTTCCCAAACTGTTCCTCCTGACTGAGATTTTCCCATCAGTGTTTACTTAGTGCTGTGAAGGAGTGAACACTTCTATCCACATCAGCGTTACAGATGCATTCTGAAATACTGAAATTCTGAAATTAAATTGTACAATTTTTAACGCTGACTTTCAACACATTATTGTTCACTCACAAGGAGAAGGGGAGATATTCTTTAAACCTTTAAGGAACTTTCCAGGTACATTTTAGAGGTATTAAGTAATTTTTCTTTCTATGCCCTTTCCACCCAGTAGAGTTACAGATCAAGGAAGAGCCAGAAGGGCAGATAAATGAGAATACCTTTATGTGAACAGGGATTATAGGAGACGGACAGCCCTCCTTTGAAGGCATAAACCATCCTCAAAACACATCCAGCTGCTTTTCTACTAGGGAGTGCTGAGCACCTTCAGACTTCTTCTATGGAAGTTTGCTTAAGATGTACTAATTCTCAGAAATGTGAGTAAAGATGGGGCTTATCTCATACCTGATACTAATGAAAAAAAAAATAAATAAAAGGAGAAGTCTTGCCAAGAATAAACAGAAAAAATATATATTCAAATGCAAAGTTGATGCAATATCATTTGCTTGGATGCAGTTCTCACGGCAGGGAAGAAATAAAATTGAAAAAAATAAATGCAAGTTTGCAAAAATTAATTTCATAGCTGAAAAGGTCAGCATTTTCAATAAGCTGTGAGTTTGCACAGTATTCATCTTGAGAAGCAGATATCAGGTTTTATGAAATCAAGCTGAGATATCACAATAGAAATTTATGAAAGGATTAAGTCACAACAGCTGCAATCAGAAAAGAGACACAAAACCAGAAGAAAGCATCTGGTTAAGGAAGGAAAAGGAGTAGCCTGTTACTTTCCAAATCACTGAGTGCTTTAGAACTAGTATAACATTCCTGGTACCAATCACAGCAGGGACTTGATAAGAAATATTTTCTCTTTGGTACTGACATGGGATCAAAAATCTAATTTCACTGTGCTTGACTTTGATAGCATTTTCTTAGCTTCTAAACATAAATATCCTGGCATCTTTTACCTGTAAAGGAGTAGCAGAAAAGTAGTGTTTCAGAAGTAGAAACAAACAGAAAAAAGTCATCTTGACTCTCTATTTTAGGCAGTTACAACCAAACTATAAACTTTCCCAGATGTCCAGATTTGAGAAACTTGTTCCATTTGATGTCTTGGTCTTATCCACTGTAGAGAGAAAGTATAATTTTTCATAACTGTCTGCAAAATGTCTGCAGATCTGTGGGCTGAGCGTAGTGTCTTTGTTAGCATTTGGTGATTTTTTATTTTATTTTTTAATGTAATAGAAGGTATTGTTATGGAAAGAAAAAAAATTCTTGCTAAATCTGAGAGCTCTGTTTGCACACAAATTTTCCCAGAAGATTTTCACCCTCAGAAGGAATCAGAAGTTATTTTACAACATTTGGCAATTGTTTTTATTTCTTATCTCTTGGGAGACAAGGAAAATCTCAAAGAAAAAGAAGAAAGGGAGGGGGGGGAGGGGGGGGGAAGCAATGATAGTGTATGCATTTTTGTATATAACTGTGTGACAGAGTGAATGACAAACAGCACACTTATATGTATATGAATCATATAGACCCTATTAATTTCCTGCTTTTAAGATTTATGTGTCACACAGCTTGATATACTGTAGAAATGAAATACATATCTGTCTTAAAGAAAATGTCTTTAATGAGTGAATGAATAGAATATAGGTTCACAAAAATTACTAATATATTCAGCAATAGCCATTATTTTTCACAGTCCCGTAGCTTCATGTTCTAAGTGATGAATACCAAATGCTAAAAATGATCTACTTCATTCTTTTCTTGCAAGGAAGTTAAGCTAATAGATAAGTTACTACAGTAGATACTGATAAAGTATGGTCTCAAGGCCACATTTCTTATGCCAGTGGTACAGAATAAATTTTGCATTTGTATGTCTCAAGTAACTTTGGTTTTCCTTGGGGCAAACTGTCTCTTTATATTACTAAGGCATATTTCTTTAAAGCAACTGACCTTATAGCTTCTGAAATAATTAGAATGGATGACTCATGCTGTTGAAGTGGTGCAGCTTGACAATAAAAATAAATGTTGCATATCCTTGTGTAGTATGAGAACATACCAAAAATAACGTTTGAAGGACTGTTACAGGTAACAGAAATCAAGCTCTATTCCAAGCGACATTTAGTATGAGCTCTCTCCTTGCTTGAATATATGAGGGCTGCCACAGAAGTAGTGCCTCTTATTCTATGATGTCTGCCAACATCATCAGAGGTGGATGCTGGTGTTATGGCAATAGAGGCTGACCATTGCCAACAATATTCTGTTACATCCAGTTGCTCCACAACAGATGGTAGCAGAGGGGCAGTCTGATGTAATTATGTCTGACATGAAAGTGTGTATGGAATGCATAAAAGAACAGAAATGAGTTCCTCCACATGGAAAAAAATGGCAGTCATTTGCATTCACTGATATTTGATGAACATCTGTGGAGATCAACCAGTGGATGTGAGCACAATGAGGCAGTGAGTGCTGCATTCCTGCACTGGTGACAGCAACAGTGGTCAGCTCCACTGGTACAGATTTTTATGAGTGTGGCATGCAGGCGCTTGTTCACCACTGGTGACAATGCAGAGCATGACTGTGCTGAAAAAGAGTGTTTTGTGGATGAGAATATACTTTATCAAACAGTGTTACTGTGCTCTCTGTATCTGTCATAGTTTCTTTGGAAATAAATAAAAGGCATTACTTTTGGAGCAACCTGCATAGCAGGGAGGTAGATGATGTGTCAGATACTGTGCGACATTTGAAGGGATGGAGACCTGTATTTATCAAAACAAAACAGCTACAAATCTTGATATTGTGGGTGGTTTTCCCTGTAAATTGGAGGTATTATGATTTATAAATAAATAAAAATAATAAATGTTCAGTATTTTATTCTGTATGAAGTAAAACCTGTAATGACATACCTCAAACCACCAATTTTATTGACATTTATACCATGCAGTTAATCTAAAATTTAACTGAGTAAAATACTTGAACATATATTTCTACGACTAAACTTGCCTGTATGAAGAAATAGAAGTTGAGTTGAACTGTAATGTATAACAAGACGTTATTGCATACAATCTTGCAAATCTTTCATCCCATTTTTCTTTTCTGATGCAATATGTTATTGTGTTGTTTTGACTTTGAACAGAAATAGACAACATCACATTTTTCACTACATTTTTAAATAGACAATTATAATCACAACCGTTAATCAAACTCAGATGCTTCCCAATCCATTTTTTGAGTTTAAAAAAAAAAAAAAAAAGTAATGGTAGTTATGATTAATAGAGAAACATATTGCAAAAGTTGTCATTTTCTAAATACCACCACGCAGAAATAAGAATTACCGCAGATTCCTTCAGGTTTTTACTTTCTGCAGATCTATGATGGCAGTTAAAAAAAAAAAAAAAAAAAAAAAAAAAAAAAAGTGAGACTTTTTAAAACACGTCATTCAATCAGGAGCAGGAAAATTAAAATTTGGCACTTTAAGCTTTTTCTCATTTAATTGAATAAAAGGCAGAATTCTGAAAACAGCAACAAAATTTTCAATTTTTATTTTGCAGAATAAAACCGCTGTTAGTACTGGATTATTACAATCAAACACATACTGATTAAACTAAAACATGACTTTCTGATTTATTGAGTTGATCGTAAACAGCTTCTTCTTAGAGTCCAACCACTGCTAACCACACTTTAGGCAAAGCATAGAAGTGTTGCATGCCAAACACTGGAAGAGTTGTGGTTGCGTATGAGATGGGCTGTTCTACAGTGAAAAAGTCCTGTCTTTCTTAAGTAAAAATGCAGCCCTGATGAAATGATATGTCTGTCTAATTCAGTATCTCTAAAAACAGCCAAAAGAGGATAGTTAAAGAAAAAAAATTAGAAAAATAAAATAAAAAAATAATAAAAGAATATTGTGATGAATGCTAGAGTAATTTCATTTTTCAGCTAGAAATAATTTTGTCCATTTAGTAAGGAAAAAGGGAAAATTCAGTTTCTAGAGTATTGCTATTTATTTCTCATTCAACGTGATTGAAATCACATATTTAGGAAATTCCAGTCTTACTAAAACACTTCTAAACTCAATTATTTTTTCACCTTTTTCAGATAATATCTGAAATGGTCTAAAAGTACCTGAAGTCACTTCATTCTAGTAAATAAATGCACAAGTTTATCTCCTCATTTGCTTCTCTCACTTTCATACTACTGAATGTTATGCATTGGATCTCTCAATCTATGAAATTGCATTTGAAAACATTTTCTGAAAGAAAAGTACTGGATTACATTTGCCTTAAATATCTATCTTAAAGATATAAATGAACGGGATTAGCCTGAATTTTCACCGGGGTATGTTAGGATTGGATATAAAGAAAAATTTCTTCTCCAAGAGTGGTCAGACACTAAAACAGCCTGCCCATGGATCTGGCTGAGTCACTGTCCCTGGAGGTTTCTCATGAAACTTGTGTATGTGTCAATGAAGGACATGGATTCACAGAGTCATAGTGGTTGGAAGGGACCTCCAGAGATCATCAAGTCCAACTCCCCTGCCAAAGCAGGTTCCCTACACCACGTCGCACAGCTCGGTGTGCAGGCTGGTCTTGAATATCACCAGAGAAGGAGACTCCACAGCCCCCCTGGGCAGACTGTTCCAGTGCTCTGTCAACCTCACCGTAAAGAAGTTCTTGCGCACATTCATGAGGAACTTCCTATGCTCCAGTTTATGGCCGTTTCACCTTGTCCTGTCTCCACACACTGCTGAAAAGAGTCTGGCCTCACCACTTTGCCACCTACACCTTGGATATTTTCAGACCTGGATCAGGTCCCCTGTCAGTCTTCTTTTCTCAAGGCTAAACAGATCCAGTTCACTCAGCCTTTCTTCATAGGGGAGATGCTCCAGGCCCTTCACCATCTCTGTGGTCCTCCACTGAACTCTTTCCAAGAGATCCCCGTCTTTTTTGTACAGGGGAGTCCAGAACAGAACTGGACACAGTAATCCAGGTGAGGCTGTCTGGCCTGTAATTACCTGGATTTTCCTTATTGCCCTTTTTGAAGGCCAGAGTGACATTGGCTATCCTCCAGACTTCAGGCACCTCCCCCATTCTCCAAGAACTCCCAAAGATGTTAGAGAGTAGGTCAGCAATCACCTTCGCCAGCTCCCTCAGCACCCATGGATGCAACCCAACAGGTCACATGGGTTTATGAACATTGGTGTTGCCTAGTTGCTCACGGACCACCTCTTCCCTGACTGAAGGGAAGTCTTTCATTGCCCAGATGCTCTCACTAACTTCCAGGGTCTGGGATTCCTGAGGGAGAGCTTTTCCACTCTCAGAAAGACAGAAACAAGGACAGCATTCAGTATTTCCACCTTCTCAGCATCCCGTATTACCAGGATACCCTCCTCACTTAGTAGGTGACCCATTTTCTCCCTAGTCTTCTCTCATTCTTTTACTGTTAACACACTTTAAAAAGCTTTTTTAATTATTCTTTATCACTTTTGCAAGATTCAATTCCAGACGGGCTTTAGCCTTCCTCATTGCATCCCTGCAGGCCCTGACAACATTTCTATATTCTTCCAAAGTGGTCATACCGCTTTATCACATTTCATGGACCTTCTTCCCTTTGAGTGTGCACATGAGTTCCTTGCTCATCCACACCCTTTCCTGATTTCTTGCTCACAAGGATGCATTTATGCTGAGCTTGGAAAAAGAGCTGTTTAAATGCTGACCAGCTCTCACAAGCCCCTTACCTTACTCTCACATTACCTTCTAACACCCCAGGCTATGGGATAGCTCTAAGTAGGTCCCAGAAGAGATCAAGATTAGCTCTCCAACTTTTTTTTTGCTTTGCTTCTTCCACTCAGAATCATCAACTCCACCATCTCATGGTCACTACAACCCAAGCTGCCCCCAGCCTTTACTTCCTTAATAAGTCCTTTCTTGTTAGCAAGAATAAAGTCCAGTAACACCCCTCCCATCATCAGTTACTCCAACCCCTGCATTAGAACATCACCTTTAACACACCACAAGGACCATCTACTTGAAAAACTGAGAAAATCACCTCTGAGGAGTGATCTCCAAGAGATGCTTCCTTAGTGGTGGTCATCCCTTAAACAAGGTCTAGAGAAGTTGGAGTCAAGCTCCACTCCTTGGAGGGCAGATAAATTACTCTCACCTGTGTTCCCACAGCTGACCCAACACTTGCCTCAGATGATTAATCAGAGGTTCAGGCTGTGATTACCAATTTCCCAGACACAACCACATGCAGATCTCCAGCTCTTCCTGTTTATTTCCCATGCTGCATGCATTAGTGTACAGACACTTTAGGGAAGCAGCATCCCCCCACCCCTCTCCATCCCTTTGAACTCCACCCTGCTCACTCATCAAGCTCTGTTTTGAGCCTCAAACTACCCCCTCAACCCCACTCGCCCTCATTTTGTCCCCTTCCCCCTTCATACCTAGTTTAAAGACCTGTCAATAAGTCCCACCAGTTTCTTGGCTAGGATCCTCTTACTCTTGGAGACAGGCCATTCCCATCTGCAGCCATCATGCCAGGTGCTGAGTAAATTGCCACATGGTCAAAACAAACAAACAAACAAACAAACAAAAAAAACACCAAAATTCCTGTGTTTGCACCAATTCCTAAGCCATTTATTTATTAGGTGGTTTTTTTTTTGTTTGTTTTGGGTTTTTTTTGGATCCTCTCAGTATCCCTCCCTGCCCCACTGAAGGTAAAGAAGCAAAAAACACCTGCACACCTGTGCCTTCAACTACCTGCCCCAGTCTCCTGAAGTCTTTCTTGATAGTCCTCAGGCTTTTTGCAGTGAATTCTTCACTGCCAGCCTGAACTATCAATAAGGGGTAATAATCAGAGTGGAGGATCAGAGTAGGAAGTCTCCTAGGAATATCCTTGACCCAGGCCCCAGGGAGGCAGCACACCTCCCTAAGGGTAAGGGCAGGCCAACATATTGGGCCCTCAGTTCTTCTCAGAAGGGAGTCATCCATGATTATCACCCTCTTTTCTTTACCAGAGGACGTAGACTTTAAGCATGGAAATGACTGCTTCTTCTTAGAAAAGCTTGGAGGTGGCAGCCCTCCCACTTCATTCTCAGCCACCCCACCCTCCATTTTCAGGGCTTCAAACCTATTACACAGAGGCACCTGGGGAACAGACATAGGTCAGGATGGGGGTTGCCCACATCGCCGAGCTGGGATCCACTGCCATTCCTCCTCTCCTCTCAAGTTGGCGCTCTCAGTTTGACTATGGCAAGGGAGAGGGTCCACTACAGTCTGGGGGTGCAATCTCTATGCCTTTCTCACAGAGAGTTACACCACCAGTCAGTCTCACACTCATACCCTCACATGGTCCTTAATCTCTCTAACTCCTCTCTAAGCTCCACCACCAGACTGAGCAGCTCATCCACCTGCTCACATCTCACACAAGTGGCATCCTTCCCATCCTCCCCCAGCAGCAGCAGGATCCAGCACTCCCTGCAGCCAGAGTCCTGAACCACCACATTTCTGAGTGGGCTCTCCATCTGGGTCACCACAGTCTTCTTGAGACAAGCCCATCATCTGGTAGAGACTGTGTTTGAAACACGGTAAAATTATCTAGAGGAAGTCTATGAGCTTCATTTACAAAGTTACCAAACGTTTCCATTTCAGGAGGGAACACAGTGTAGTGTAGTCAGTATTGAAAGAACATACCAAGCACTCCTTGATGCTTTTCATGTACACAGATAAGGTTTATACTTTCACTCTGAAAACTGGAACTTAGTTTGTGAGGCTATATGGGAGAGCAGGTGAGAGATGTAACTACAGAAACACAACCAGATAGCTGTGTTGAAATTATTACACCAGTAATGGCCCTGCAGTGGGAAGAACTTTTTTAACACCATCCATTACCTCTTACTGGGTTTTGCACTGATAGTTGATGAGGTTACAAAAAGAAGTCCAAGGGCAACCAAAGGGCCTTCAGGGCTTCAGGGTGATCAAGGTTGCAGGTATTGTTTTCCTCTATCCTTCTAGAGCAAGGAACAGTGCTAAAAGGACTAATCAATATGTGGCTCAGGGACTGGTGCCACTGGCAATGTTTTGGCTTTCTTGACCATAGGATAAACCCATCATAGATTGGTTAACAACAACAGGCCTGCTAGTACCTGGTGGGATGTTCCTTTCTCAGAGTGGGGAAAAGGATTATTCTGCAGGATTTGGCATGGCTGATTGATAGAAGTTGAAACAAGATTTGAAGGCAAAAACAGTGATAAGCTGTGAGAATGCTCATCGAAATCTGGAGACTGTGTGCTTGTGAATCTAAGACTTAAAACTGTGAACCTGCAAGTCTGGCATATTCCTTGAAGATCTTCACTCTAAGATGAAAGGAAATACAGTGAAAGGCTCTTCCATACAGTCTTGCATAAAATACTGCAAATGGTAATGTCTCTGCCAAGAGATCTTTTATTTAACTATTCAGGTTTTGTTGTCGTCATTTTGTCGTTGTTTTTTTTTTGTTGTTGTTTTGTTTTGTTTGTTTTGTTTGTTTTGTTTTTTTTGTTATTTTGTCTGTTTATTTATGTTTGATAAATTGAAAAGAACAGGTTTTCAAGCAAAGATCATGCAACCAGTGCAAAGCAAAATCCTTTATTGTGAGGAGAGTCCCACACTGGAACAGGTTGCCCAGAGATGTTATGGATTCTTTCCCCCCTCCCCCGCCCCCCAGAAGCATTCAAGGACAGGCTGGATGGGACTGTGAACAACCCAGTGTATAGGAAGGTGTCTCTACCTATAACAGGGAGTTGGGACTAAGTGATTGTAAAGATCCCTTCCAATCCAAGCCTGATTCAGTGATTCAGACTTGCAGCTCATTGACTCATCATCTTGTAGTTTATATGCTGCATCAATTAAAATATCAAGTGGAAGTTACATAAAACACATAGATACAGTCCTGTTCATTTGATCCATACTTCATGTCTGCACAACTAGCCATGTACCTGGGAAGGACAAAGCTGATGTTATGAAAATGCATTTGGAACCTCCAGTGAGGATCAAGTATAAGCCACTTTCAACACAGTTCTATAGAGAATTTTAAGCTGTGAATCAGATCTTTGACTGGTAGAAGATATAAATGAGGACCAAATCACTGTAACTAGTCACTAGGATCTAAATTAAGTGATATATTAATGGTTTAACTATTTTAACATGAACAGTGTTCATTTGTGTTAGATTCAGTGAGTTCAGTGGGAATAACAATTCAAGAAAACCTCTCTACTTTGAAGATTTGAGGTTAGAATAGATGACAAATTTTGCTTGTAACTTAAGTAAGTTAGTGAAAATCATTGGAGATTTGTAGATGTACTACAGCAGAAATAGAAGTCTCAGCACTTTATAATCATAATGGGTCATAAGGACATTAATAACTTACTTCTTTTCATCTCTTTTCTGACAGACACCCTTCTTCATCTGCTGTTCGTTTGGTAGGTTTCAGATTATACCCACATGCACTGTTCATCACACATTCTGTCCTTCAGTCTAATACAGAAAAAATCATTCTATGCCAAACTTCAGTTCAACTGATCATTTTTAATAAGATTCAGCTTGTGTCTTGTGTGTATCTGTTGGCTGTTACATGTATATATGTGCATGTATGTATTTGTAAAATATTATTACAGGTATTTTCTCACTACTATAAGAGATATATAAAAAAAGAGTTATTGATTTATTGTCAACCTATCCAGTACCAGGTTGATGGCTTCTGTAAACGCTTTCTTCCCTTTCTAATATGCCCAACCTGGAAATAATGTGCAAGCCACATCATCTTCAAGGCACTTTTGATCTGAACTAGAGTACAGTAATGTCAGAGTGGACAACTTACAATATTGAGCTTCCCTGCCAGGGACCTATTCTTGAAGGAAACAGAATGCAGGGGCAGGATTGTGGAACTCAAAGATAACTCAATATGAGTTAGCAGCTGACTACAGATTTATTAGGTTTTATACACTAGATATAATCATGGCATAAGAATATTGGGTAATAAGTATAGAACGCAACATATGATTGGTTGCCTTCTCCCAACTACACAGTCTAATAAAATCCTGACACCATGACAATTCATGATTCTCGCCACCACCCAGTTCTTGTTTTTCTGCTTCTCTTGTTCATTAAGCTTTTTTACAAGGCTGTAATATCCTTGAAGTTACCACGTCCTCCCTGTTCTCTCAGCCAACTCCCAGCAACAGACATCTTATTGCTTATAGAAGAGAGGATAATTCTGGATCCATTTCTTACAATCTTAAACATTATGGTCAATATGACATGCTAAAATTACACTTTATCCTCTTTGATCCTTGTAATGTTTCACTAATGAAAGTCTTTGGAAATCTGAAACATAACAAACCCAAACAAAACCTTATAATTTGTAGCAGACCAATGAAAATCACATTATATGTGGTATGTCTGGAATGGCCTCATATACTGACAAAATGAAGCCATCACCGAGTCTACAGGCCAATGGCTGATGACATGGTTGGAGGAGAGAGTTCTGGGGAGTCTTTTGACTGAGAACTTGTTGGTGATGAATTTCTTGACAATGGAACCGTTAATGGCAAACTTCTTGACAGCAAACTCTGTAAATCAAGCAACCATAAAAGGGTGCCTGAGAGAAGGTCAGAGTACCTTAAGGACTTCAGAACTTCTGAAAGAGTGATCTCACTCATCTGAAGAGCTCCCTATTGTCTGTAACTGGAACTCGGAATGGTGGTTGCCTTATCTGTCTGTCTCTCCCCCACCCTTTTTCTCTTTCTTTTCTTCTTTTTAACTCTTAAAGTCATTAAGTAACACGAGGATGTTTCCATTTATTATAATGTCATATCATTTAGACACAGCTTAGATAGTTATAATTGTGAGAGTGCCACAGAATCACAGAATCAGAGAATGGCCTGGGTTGGAAGGGACCTCAAGGATCATGAAGTTCCAACCCCCCTGCCTGGCAGAGCCACCAAACGTCCACGTATACTAGATCAGGTTGGCCAGGGCCCCATCCAGCCTGACTCTGAACACCTCCATGGATGGGGCATCCACAACCTCACTGGGCAGCCTGTTCCAGGACCTCACCACTCTCCTAGTAAAAAACTTCCCCCTAACATTCAACCTAAATCTTCCCTCTTTCAACTTAAAACCATTTCCCTTTGTCCTACTATTATCGGCCCGTTCGAAGAGTTTACTCTCCTCCTGATTATAGATACCTTTCAGGTACTGAAAGGCTGCAGTGAGGTCACCCCACAGCCTTCTTTTCTCCAGGCTGAACAAGCCCAGCTCCCTCTGTCTGTCTTCATAGGGGAGGTGCTCCATCCCCCTGATCATCTTCATGGCCCTCCTCTAGACCCTTTCCAACAGCTCTATGTCTTTCTTGCACTGAGGGCTCCATACCTGGACACAGTACTCCAGATGGGGCCTCACAAGAGCAGAGTAGAGAGGGACAATCACCTCCCTCTTCCTGCTGGCCACTCCTCTCCTGATGAAACCCAGCATACCATTTGCTTTCTGAGCTGCAAGAGCATGCTTCTGGCAGGTCCTTCTCTGCTGAGCTACTTTCAAGGACTACTCCCAGTCTGTACAGGTGCCTGGGGTTCTTCTGGCCCAAGTGCAAAAGCTTGCACTTTGCCATGTTGAACCACATTAGGTTTACCCAGGACCACCTCTAAAGCCTATCGAAGTCCCTCTGAATGGCATCACTTCCTTCCTCCGTGTCAACCACACCTCTCAATTTGGTGTCATCAGCAAACTTGCTGACGGTGCACTCCATTCCATCATCAATGTCATTGATAAAGATGTTAAAGAGCACCAGTCCCAAGACAGATCCTTGGGGGACACCACTCATTACCGGCCTCCACCTGGACATAGAGCCATTGACCACCACCCTCTGTTTGCGGCCTTTCAACCAATTGCTTATCCATCAAGTTGTTCTCCCATCAAATCCACATCCCTCCAATCTGGAGATGAGGATGTGGTGGGGCACCATGTCAAAGGCCTTTCTCAAGTCCAGGTAAATGACACTGGTCACCTTCCCTTTGTCAACCAATGCCGTCACTCCATCATAGAAGACCACAAAATTGGTTAAGACTGACCTTCCCTTGATGAAGCTGTGCTGGCTGTCTTGGATCATGTGCTCATTCCTCATGTGATCGAGCATGTGATCCAGGAGGATTTGTTCCATTATCTTCCCAGGTACAGAGATGAGACTCACCGGCCTGTAGTTCCCCGAGTCCTCCCTGCTCCCCTTCTTATATATGGGAGTGATGTGACCCTTCTTCAAGTTATCTGTGAGCTCACCTGACAGCCACGACTTCTCAAATATGATGGAGATTAATTTATAGCACAGAGAGTCTCATTAAAATGGACAATTGACTTTGTGAAAGAGCTGGGGCTGTTCAGCCTGGAGAAGTCTCCACAGCGACCTGATAGCAGCCTTTCGGTATCTAAAGGGGAGCTGCAGGAAAGAAGGGGACAGACTCTTTAGCAGGGTCTGTTGATGAGACCAGGGAAAATGGTTTCAAATTTAAAGAGAGGGGATTTAGGTTGGACATAAGGAAGATGTCTTTAATGGTGAGGGGGGTAAGGCACTGACACAGGTTGCCCAAAGAGATGGTAGATGCCCTGTCCCTGGAAGCTTTCAAGGTGATGCTGGTTCAAGCCCTGAGCAACCTGACCTAGCTGTGATGTTCATTGCAGGGGAGCTGAAGTAAAGATCTTTAAAGGTCCTTTCCAACTCCAAGGATTCTGTGATTCTAGGATTATGTTATGACCTTAAGTTTTGTTTCACCATAATCGAATTAATAGGATTTGAGAATCTGGTCACACCACCCTCTATTGCTTAGCACTGGACACAGTACTCCAGATGAGGCCTGTAGGGCTGAGTAGAGGGGGAGGATCACCTCCTTTGACGTGATGACCACGCTCTTTTAAATGCACCCGAGAATGCCATTGGCCTTTTTGGCCACGAGGGCACACTGCTGGCTCATGGCCAACCTGTTGTGCTCCAGAACTGTAACGGTTTTATAATTTCTGGTTACTGGTATTCCATATCATAACATGATGTAGTGCACTGGGAGTTAAAGTGTCAATGCTCCAGTTCGGGGTATCTCTCTGGAAGAGATGAAGAACTACATTCCCCAGGGGAGCTCTGTGGTCAGAGAGGAGACTGAACTCCTGGTAAGGTCACTTGATTGGGTTTTTTCTCTTCATCACTCATCTCCTTTGCCTGTCCTCTCCTGTTTATCCTTACAGTGCATATCACTTCAGTATTACTGTAAGGCCTACAGCTTCCAGATGCTCTCTCATTATATTTGATTTATTAGCTTCAATTCTATTTAAATTGTATTATAGTGTGTTAGCTTGCATTCCGATACCATAGTTAGTAAATTAGTTTGTTGCTCCTCAGATCGTTGCTGCTGTTTTTATTTTGGGGTCCCCTGTTTCCCTTTTCTGGAGGCACAGATTTTGTGAAATCCCCCCACCTCAATAGTCATGGAACCAGGCCGAACCAGCCCGTAAACCATTGACAGAGACACCTGGATCCCTCTCTGCAGAGCTCCTCTCCAGCAGGTCATCCCCCAACCTGTACTGGTGAATGCAATTATTCCTCCATAGGTTTGGTTGGGGAATATTGGTGATAGGTGGATGGGTGGACTGCATGATGTTGGAGGTCTTTTCTAACTTTGGTTATTCTATGATTCTATGCAATAAAAGGTAGCCTCAAATGTCAGGTCAGGTGAAGCTCTGCCTCTACAAGGCATAATAAGATACATATCCATGAAGTGTTTATTATTTCTGATTAGCCTTACCTGTGAATATTTATAATAAGTTAGAAGTATTTTTTTTGTTGAGTTACTGAAAAATATAGGTAATTTCAAAGAGGATTTTTTTCTTATGAAAAAAGGTTGAAGCAGGTAGGGATGTTTAGTCTTGGGAAAAGAAGACTTCAGGGAGACCACATTGTGGACTTTGAGTGCCCAAGAGCAAGACAGATGTTTTAGTGTCATAGAATCAAAGAATGTTTTGAGCTGGATGTGAGCTTTTAAAGGTCATCTAGTCCAGCTCCCCAGCAATGAGAAAGGAAGGAAGAAAGGAAGGAAGGAAGGAAGGAAGGAAGGAAGGAAGGAAGGAAGGAAGGAAGGAAGGAAGGAAGGAAGGAAGGAAGGAAGGAAGGAAGGAAGGAAGGAAGGAAGGAAGGAAGGAAGGAAGGAAGGAAGGAAGGAAGGAAGGAAGGAAGGAAGGAAGGAAGGAAGGAAGGAAGGAAGGAAGGAAGGAAGGAAGGAAGGAAGGAAGGAAGGAAGGAAGGAAGGAAGGAAGGAAGGAAGGAAGGAAGGAAGGAAGGAAGGAAGGAAGGAAGGAAGGAAGGAAGGAAGGAAGGAAGGAAGGAAGGAAGGAAGGAAGGAAGGAAGGAAGGAAGGAAGGAAGGAAGGAAGGAAGGAAGGAAGGAAGGGAGGGAGGGAGGGAGGGAGGGAGGGAGGGAGGGAGGGAGGGAGGGAGGGAGGGAGGGAGGGAGGGAGGGAGGGAGGGAGGGAGGGAGGGAGGGAGGGAGGGAGGGAGGGAGGGAGGGAGGAAGGGAGGAAGGGAGGAAGGAAGGAAGGAAGGAAGGAAGGAAGGAAGGAAGGAAGGAAGGAAGGAAGGAAGGAAGGAAGGAAGGAAGGAAGGAAGGAAGGAAGGAAGGAAGGAAGGAAGGAAGGAAGGAAGGAAGGAAGGAAGGAAGGAAGGAAGGAAGGAAGGAAGGAAGGAAGGAAGGAAGGAAGGAAGGAAGGAAGGAAGGAAGGAAGGAAGGAAGGAAGGAAGGAAGGAAGGAAGGAAGGAAGGAAGGAAGGAAGGAAGGAAGGAAGGAAGGAAGGAAGGAAGGAAGAAGAAGAAAGAAAGAAAGAAAGAAAGAAAGAAAGAAAGAAAGAAAGAAAGAAAGAAAGAAAGAAAGAAAGAAAGAAAGAAAGAAAGAAAGAAAGAAAGAAAGAAAGAAAGAAAGAAAGAAAGAAAGAAAGAAAGAAAGAAAGTGTTCTCCTCTAAATCACAGATTTAGATACACAGTGTGACTGGGGAAGTCTTTTGTTTTAGGTGTTATTACAGTTAGTAAAAAAAGGCAAACAAACAAACAAACAAAAGTTATAAATCAATTTCTTGCACCATTCTTACTATCCTTCCTAAGAAGAGATATGACATGGAGCAGGTAGAACAAGGAGGGAATGGTTTTAAACTAAAATAGGGATGTTCAGATTAAACAACAACAACAAAAAATCACTCAGAGCGTGCTGAGTTACTCCAACAGATTTCCCAGAAAAGCTGTGGATGCCCTGGAGGAGTTCAAGATCAGGTTTGACGAGGCCTGGGGCAACCTGATTTTCTGTTGACAACCCTGTCCACAGCTGGAGGACAGAAACTAGAGGCTCTTTAAGGACCATCCCACACCAAGCTATTCTATAATCTGAGACAGGATTAACATTATTGCCTCCAGATAGGTCTCCTTCAAAATGGAACTTAAAAGCATTCACCAGTATAAGCATTCTATAGCCTTTATATTTGCTATCAGTCTTCATCAACAACAATACCATGCTTTTCATCATATAAGCATCCACTGTAGAATCCTAGCTGACTACAGCACGCTAATTTAAAGCTACTGGGTACTTCTAGAAAACATGATAGATTTTCCAATGGGTATAAACTGTGAAAGACAAGCAAAGAAGATTTCATGCAGTGCAGTGGTTTGACCCACAACATTCTCTGGTATTGCTGGAGATAGATAACTTATAGTGTCAGAGCAAGGGGATCTGTGAGACTATGAATATTGTAATTCTCTCACAGTTTTCCTTTATAGCAGTTAAACTATCAAAAGCTTTGCTTGAGGCTCACAGAGCTCAATTCAAGCGTGGGTAGTTCAAAGCTTACTAAATTCCAATTATGATATTACACAACTGTAAACTTATTTAGCATGCATGATACTAACACAGCTGCTTTATAGTAAAGAGCTATAATTAATCCCTCTATCCACTGTCAATGGAAAAAAAAACAAAAAAGAAAGAAAGAAAGAAAGAAAGAAAGAAAGAAAGAAAGAAAGAAAGAAAGAAAGAAAGAAAGAAAGAAAGAAAGAAAGGAAAGAAAACGAAACAAACAAACAAACAAACAAAATAATCATTTAATATTTTTGCTTTCTTCTCAAAAAAAAAAATAAGAAAGAAAATAAAGAAAGGCATTGTTCTTCTCTAAACAACAGCTAATACACAGTGTGACCGGGGAAGTCCTTTGCTTTTGGTTTTCTTACAGTTAGTATAAAAGGCAAATAAAATAGTTATAAATCAAAATTTCTCTAATACTTTCAGACTCAGAAATGATTACAAAAGGAAGTGACATTTTTCATATATACATTACATAAAATCATTGGTCAAATTACTTAAAATCACATTACCTTTACATTCATTTACTGCCTCAATGCAGAACTGCCCAAGTGGTTTTGAGGTTGTTTGCACTTCAGTGTTGATCCCAAATTTTGTGCCAATAACACACAAAAAACTGTAGTGGTAGAAAAATGGCAGAATGACAGGCAGATTTTATAATTTAATAGAACTAGTCTGGACCTGACTCAAGCACCAGTTTGATGAGGATAAACAAGCATGGCACAGTCTGATATGACAACTGTAACAAGGATCAAAACATGCCCTTTTATTTACAGCAATGAGGAAGAGACACTGCCTACTTCTCCTTGGTTTCTACACTGAGTCCAGGGGCAGTCATAATAGCCAGCTCAAAAATTAGTTCTCCATGGTAATTCTTTATCATTAATGTTTGTTTGATTTACAATAGTCCAAGCTCAAGGATTTTAAAAGGCAACTTTTGCTTTCTCTGTACTTAGCATATATGTCTGTGTTTTTGATACTCTGTTCAGAAAGTTTGATTTTCTGTACCTTATCAGTTGGGGAAATCACTATCTGACTCAGGAAAATCTCTTTTCAATTTACAATTCATTATTATCACTCTCCCATAAATGATCCTTCAAACACATCAGGACACATTCTGCTCTTGGTTATTCTGGCCTGATCCAGTAGCAATCTGAGCAGAGTGACAGTGGTCCTACACAGAAGTACCCAACTGCAGAGCACAGTGCATCACATTCTGTCCATCCAAAGAGATTCACTATCATGTCTTCAGATGTCTTGACAAACTAAGCTTCAAGGGAAGAACTACACTGCACACAGTGTGGGTTTTTCCTAAATAGGATAGAAACAGCTCTATGGATTCAGAATTTTACTGAAAGATTTTGTTCTGAAATAGTTGTGCTGTAAGTTACTGATACTACCAGTCTCTCTGTTTTCCTCTGCTCTCTCCTCCAGAGTGCATAGGATGCCATACGTTATTTTGCTGGATTTTTCTTATTATAATTTTATTTTATTTTATTTTATTTTATTTTATTTTATTTTATTTTATTTTATTTTATTTTATTTTATTTTATTTTATTTTATTTTATTTTATTTTATTTTATTTTTTATGTTTTATAATTTTATTTATTTATTCATTCATTTATTTATATTGGAAAGGCAAGTCTGGCTCCCCCAGACTCTAGCAAATGACTTTTTAGTATTAGACTTCATTTCATACCAGCTGTAGTGAATATTTCAAAGAAAAATACCTACATCTATTGTACCTCAGAATGCCTCTACTACTTATCTGGCATTTCGTAGGCAATTGTGTCTAGCAGCCATTTCCACCTGAGTAATAGTCCTAGTGTTCATAACACATTACAACAGACCACAAAATAGGCCATCATTGGGAATAAAGATTCTTTCCCTATATTGAAAAACAAAATTAAACAAAAACAACCCACTGAAGAATCCAACTTGAAATTAGAATTCAGAAGTGTTCTTAGCTGGTATTCAGGATCAAAACTGTTTTTGCCTGATTTTCTTTGCTTCCTTTGTCCAATATTTTACAGTTATATTAATATTTCTAATAAAGCATATTCCCTTCTCTCACTGACATTTTCTCACTCATATCCTTGTCACAGCTACAAATGTCCACTATCATATGCAGTATAACCAAAGAAAACTAGTAAATTTTCAGCCCATTACAGCTGTATCAAAGAAACAACAAAACTCATTACCTCTTTTCTGTCAATATGGAGCACCAAATCATTGCTGGAGAACTCAGCAAAGAGGCAGATGTACATCAGGTCCCTGGGTAGGGCCAAGTAGGGAAGCAGCTCTCTGCTCCCACTCAGAAAGCCTCTGCTAGAGGCAGAGTGACTCTCTTGAGCTTAACACATCAGATGTAAGTACACCTACAGATCTCAAAACTTTCCCTTTTTCACTCATATAGAGGCTGCCTGCAGCTGCTCACTCTTGAGCTGATGACACTTTATTTCACCCAGTCTGGTAAGAGTAGCTTGTTTACTGTATTACCAAAAGAGGATGAATGAGGTATTATAGAACAGTTACATTACAAGCATTTAACACTGTTATCAGTGCATCATTTCTCTCTTGTTGATTATAACCTTCCAGTTATTGAACTTTATTTAATACTGCTAGCAATAAATTTTGGAATGTGAATATTTTGCTGAGGTTATCATAAAAATAACAGAAAATGTCCATTTTAAATGACTCATAAGTGGAGACCAATGGCAATGAAAAATAAAGCTTGCAATATATGAGTTTAATAGCATGCACAAGAGAGTATTATGCATTTCATCCGTCCACTGGATTTTCCCCAGTCCCTTTCAATACTGCAACAAACTTGAAAAAGAACAACTCTGGATTATAGAAGACATTTTAAAATCATGTTGTGTGGGAAAATGAAGAAGGGGAAGGGGAATGGGAAGAGGAAAAGAAGGGAAAGGGAAAAATGGGGAGGGGAAAGGGGAAAGGGAAAAGGGGAAGGGGAAGGGGAAGGGAGGTTTTCTGTCGCAAAGAAGCAGTCACAAAAGGAATATAGAACAAAGTTTTACAGAAACTTCTGGACTGAAGAAATGAAAGAAATTAAAGAGGATTTTTAAGTTATTCCTTTTTTAGAACTGATTTTAAGGAAGAGTTATGGGCACCTTATTATTATTATGCCCAATAATACAGAAAGTAGGAAATGTGTTTTAACAGTGAAAATTAAATTGTATTGACCTGTGCTAATTTCATACCTATCTCAAAATCTCACGCAATTTTATTGAGCTGCTGAATAAGATTGTTTTGCTACAATCCATTTGTTTCCATGGATACAGTCAAATGCGTTGATAGCATCATGTTATCTTCCCGTGATGGAATTAACTAATGTCTGTAAATCAGTTTTGCTTATAAGTGACCTCTAAATAAAAGGAGTAAAATTCTTGTATATATGGATGTATGGGATACTTGTGTCAGAAATTAGTGCAACAATTGTTACTCAAATGCAAAGAGATTTCTCTTGTGCTTACAGTTGAAGAGACTAATTTAAAGATTAATTTAAAAAAAAAAAAAAAAAAGGGAGAAAGAAAGGAGAGGGAGAGGTGAGGGAGAGGAGATACAAGGATATATGAAGAAAGCATCTTCACTGAACTACCACATTTCCTCTGACAGTACCCAAAATGGAACAATGACATCCATCAAGAGAACAGTCTGCACATGTTATATGTGTTCCTGATGAGCCAGGAACAACCAGAAAGATGCATATGTTAAGAAAGAGAACATGACAGCTTCTTTTGAAGTTTCTTTATCTAAACATAGAGCACTGTTTACATGTTGCCAAATAGGAAGGTATGAATTTAAACCAAAAGAATTCTAAAGGTAGCCTGACTATTTTTTTCAAATTATATGCAGAATAATAATATATTTTCCTAGCTCTTCTTACTTCATCCTTAATGAAATGTACATGAGAGAAAGACAAATATCATAGTTTTTCCTAAAAATTTTTATTCTTCATATTTTCATCTCTAAGCTCTAAGTTCCATGTAAGAATTTTGCAGGTGTTTCGGGGATGATATGTAAACATTGATTCTCTCCCTCTTAGCTCTGTTTAGAAAGAGCAGTAATTGCACAAATGCTAAACAAATCTACAAAATACTTGCTAATAGCAGTAATAACAAGAATAGTAGTAGCTAAAAGCCTTCAGAAAATTAGGAAACTTTCAAGAGTTTTTGAGGCTACTGGGGAAAGTTGCTTGTTTTTTCATCCAGTCATATTAAACATTATTACTAAGTATGCATTCAATAAACTTTTTCTTCACTTATTCTTGAAAACTGATGAAAGCTTCTTCTACAACTTTGTATCCTAGCTTCCTGTGAATGTTAATGGCCAATCACAATAAATAAATAAATAAATAAATAAATAAATACAAACAAACATACATACATACATACATACATACAAAAAAATCCTAATTTAACAGGCAGTGTATCCAAAGGTTTCAAATTTTAATATTTTTTTTCTGTCTGGGCGAAGAAAATTCTCCTCATATTTTACATGTTAACCTTATTCCATCTTTTCAAACTCATTCTGGAGAAATGTTTATTAAGAGACTAGAAAAAGCAAATAGAAAAATATTTAGAAAAACAAATAGAAAAATAATGAGATTTTGCTAACTGTTCATTGCAATTTTAAACATAGTTTTCTCAAAGTGTTATTCAATTTATGCTCATATACACTAGATATTGTACGTTGCATATTTGAAGTAGAAAATATGATGAAACAGTTTGAGTTTTCAGAAAATATTTTTTCCTACTGATTTATTTCCATTTCTAATTATTTCATTTTATTAATGATCGATTTCAGTGTAAGAACTTCAAAAGCAAACAAACCAAAATGCCAACTAATGATATGCCTCTGATAGAAATTGCATTTATCTAAACAAAATTAAAATACAGCCACCAGAAAAACATAAAACTTCTCCTACTATAGGACATGGTGGTTTTTGTATGTATTATGCAGAGCTCAGTGTCTGGCTTGAAAATCTTTAAAATGAGCAGACACTCAAATCGTATGTGAATGTTTAGTTCTAGTTCTGTTCTGTAGTTATTTTTTTCTCTCAGTTATATTAATTTAGTTGTTACTGAATTTTCAGCTGGAAACTTCAATCACCTTTCCCTGGCTTTTATTTACCATTAAAAAAACCCATGATTTTATTGAGCTAATTGTAATTTTACATCCGATCCAGGAGTTTTCCTACTTCTTACATGCATCACAAGCAGGTTAAGTAGCAGGGCTGCCTGACCATAAGTAATAACACAGGAGTTAACCTGGAGTGGCCACAGCATGTTTCAGTGTGTCACTTTCTGGAAGAGAATCCAACAAATTGCTAAAGAAAGCTGAAAACTTGATGCTAAGTTATGTTAATTTGGTTCTTCCCAGTCATATAAGCAGAACAGTAAGAATCTCAAAATTCTGAAGATGGACTCAAAGGAATTAATTTATGAAAATAAAAACTCACTTTTGGTTTTGCTCCTCTCATAATTTTGTGGGTTCTGAAAACAACCACCAAGTGTTAGCTCTCTCATATCAATTCTTTTGAGAAGCCTTAGGTTGTCTTGAAATGTAGTGTTGTGTTATTTCTTCCAACAGCATTCAAACCTCAGAAACTAGGAAGATCTCTACCTCTTTTCTTTACAGATAAGAGTATTGATTACTCACTAACGCACATAAATCTTGGTATTTCTACTTTTGCTGGTTATATATTCCCTCCAAAGTATGGAATAAACCATCCATCTGTACTGCATTACCTTTTTCAAAGTAAGTCTGAGGTATTTCCTTATTGTGTAAACTAGTTATCTAGAAAATTGCCATTATTTTAGCAGAGAGCAATTTTATTTATTTTTTTTATTTATTTTTTTCCAAATTATATAAGGCTTACATGCTCTTAAGGGTACTTTGAAAATGACAGCTTTTCCAAAATAGTCTTAAAAGCATTTACAGGAGTAAAAAGAAAAAAAGAAAAAAGAAAAAGAAAAAAAAGAAAAGCAGAAGGTAGGAATGCTTTCAGTAAGGGAGAAAAAAACCCTCTCTTTGATAATATTAAATATGTATCAGAAATTACTGTCTTTAAACCTCCTCTCTGTAACTCCATCTTTTCTTGGTCCTTTTCATTTCCATTCCTATAAACAACCTCCCTTAGATTATTATATATAATGTAATTTTGATTGCTGTAATTGAATGTGTTACGAGACTAATTAGAAGCAGTAAAAGAATGTGTAAAGAAAAAAAAGAGAAAACTGTATGGGAAGGAAAAATGGCAGTCTCAATAGGAACTGGAATCAAAGGCGCCTCTAATAATCTGTTATGATTAAAACATTGCAACCACATTATCTATGAAAGCACCTTCAGAAAAGAGGATAAAATTGCTACATTGCAAAGAGCTGACTGTTTCTATGTGGAAACATGAATAGCTTTGCTTTCTCAGTAAAATTTTTTCTGTGTCCAAACACAGATCAGGAAATCCAAGCAAGCACAGACACAGACGGAGTCATAAGTGAAAATAGAAGGGTTCCAAAGGTTCCTGTCAGTCCTGCAGTATGGCTGCACTCACCAAGTACTGGAAGAGACAAAGCTTATTTTCTCTCCTAAAACCCTTCAAAATCATATTAATAATTACGGCTCAGGTCTCAACAGAGGGTTTATATTGGTTTGGTTTTTATTCCTGGGACTCTGTTGACTTAAAGCAGATGGTGAGAATTACCAATAAACCATGATTTGTTAATTTATTTTATTTTAAAAAATCTGAAGAGACTTTTTAGAATCACTTTGTCATTTTCTAAACTACTGCTTATCATACACAATCTCCACATATCAGCCTACATTACAGCAATTTAACTGGTTGAAAGGAAGTAAAATGATGATTAAACTATTCATTAAATGGAGGAATGTATTTCTGTATCCACAGGGTAAAAAGAAAAGTAACCCATAGCAAGAAAGGGGCTTTGGATAAGTTGTTTTTATCTCAGCTCTGTATTTTACAAATGTTTAAGCAGAAATCACTAATGTATTTTGAGATGAGGATATAAGAGCTCCATATCATTTTATGTAATGCCTCCAAATGCCTCCAAATGAGTGCCTGCCATAAAATGATGAGTATTGAGTACTTTTAAATTACTATTAAAATTGCCTGAAGGCAGTTTAAACATGGCTGGTGCCAGGAAAGCTATGCCATCCAGCTCAGGTAATCACTTTTTTTTTTTTTTTTCTTTTTCTTTTTTTAAAGTGTGATGATTCCATCATAAATATTTAATCCAGTCTTAGCAAACATACATATTACTTGAGCTTTTGTTATTTTTCCTTTCTCAGAATCAATTCTCTCCTTTCTCCATCTCCCCCACTGTTTTTATTACAGGCAAATTCTATGTAGTCATTTTCCCTGAGAGAATAAGCAACGACACCAGCGATAGTCATGGTGGAGGTCATAGCAAATTTGTGAGAAAAGAACAAGGTTCTGATGGTATCCTATGAATTAGATTTAATTAATTAATAAAAAGCTTGAGGCTCCTTAAACTTTTTGAAAATAGTGCTCTTAGATTATGTAACTTGAGGATGCAATAAAACATCAGTGTTTTCAGCTAAATATGGAAGAAAAGATTTCTAAATATTTATGAAATAAGAGTACCCTAAGACAACATTGTCAGGTTTAATGATTTATTTTCCTTGGATTAATGTCTTTATTTTGTACTGTGATCTGTCATTTCATCTCCTTAAACCTTCAAATAGTATCAGATAAAATACTCATTTAACCATAAATTTAAGAGTTCTGAACTCCTTAGAAATCTATTAAAATAATACTATTATGCTTATCTAAGTTAAATATTAGTCTGTGTTGGTAAGGTCCAATAACTCTTTCTTGTTATTTCAGAGTCAGGTGCACATTTTAACTATCTAGGAAGTAATCTATATACTTCAACTAAGCGAATCAATCAATGTAAGACCAGTATTATTTAATTCAATTCCTTCTTAGTCCATTAATTTCTCAAACATGTATTTATAACAGTTCTGCATGTAGATAAAGGGGTTCTCATTGTACATCCACACTTCATTAGACTTTCTCTCTGCAACAACAACAACAAAAAGTGAAATTGTTGGGATTTAAGGACTCAAAATCATTGCAGACCTTTAAATATGCTAATATCATAGAATCAAAGAATCATAGGATGGCCTGGTGTCATGTGTTACCGAGATTTACCTATGCCCGCGACAGGGGAAGCCACCCCGTAGGGCCCCCTGGACCTGGAAAGGAGGGGGAAAAGGGAAATGGGATAAAAACAGAGGCAATCTAAGGAGGAAAAACTTATTTTACTAAATATGATATCAGAATACAAGATAACACAATATAATATAATTGAGGCTAATAAATTGAACGAAACAGGGAGAGAGAGAGTCCCCGAAAACCGAGAGGCCTACTGTGAACTCTAGCCAAAATGGCTGGAATGCTTCCCATTCTCCGAAAGCCCGAGAGAGAGAGAACTCCAGCCTGGGAACAAGATTATATAGCGTCCTGGTCCCACGACTTATCCCTGACCGTGATGTTCTCTGGAATATGTAGTCTTCTTCTGTGGACTGCACATTCAATAAAATATCCATGCTTTACATGATGTTATGATGTGGAATATACTGATAGCAAAATTACAAAATTACAAAACCATGACACCTGGGTTGAAAAGGACAACAATAATCAAACAGTTTCAACCCCCTGCCATTTGCAGGATCGCCAACCACCAGACCGGGCTGCCCAGAGACATGTCCAGCCTGGCCTTGAATGCCTCCAGGGATGGGGCATCCACAGCCTCCTTGGGCAACCTGTTCCAGTGCGTCACCACCCTCTGGGTGAAAAACTTCCTCCTAATATCTAACCAAACCTCCCCCGTCTCAGTTTAAATCGATTCCCCCTTGTCCTCTCACTATCCACCCTTGTAAACAGCCATTCCCCCTCCTGTTTATATACTCCCTTCAAGTACTGGAAGGCCACAATGAGGTCTCTCCAGGGACTTCTCTTTTCCAAGCTAAAAAAGGAACATACATTTTTCTGAAGTGGTTCAATAATCTCAAACTGATTTTATATTTAAAAGCAACAAAGTCTTATGTTTTCGTGATAAGCTAGAACATTTCTTTCAGATAATGCTTTTAAAAGAAAATCAGAAGATCACTGCAAAATGAGATACTTATTGCAACACATAAAAGGATGGAGTTAGTCTCTGTAGTGATAAACAGTTAAGGACAAGTGTTTACTTTTTATTTTCATAAAAGTTAAATCTGTAATTATATTTTTAATTAATAGGTCTATACCTGCAAAATCAGGGTATTTTTGTATAACTAAACATGGGATTTATTGCATAATATCTGCCACATTATAATTTCCCTTCAGAACAGCAGAGAAAAATTTCTCTTTAAAGCAACACTGACCTGAGATGTACACTACAATCCTGCTCCTCAAATGCACCTTGGCCTTGCTCTGCCTCCAGCTATCTTGTTAACAGCATTACATAGCCACTACTTCAAAGTGACACACAGATCTCCTGCAGCATAGTTGGCTTTCCATTTACACTTCTTTCCATCTTTGTGCATGTAAATCTTCCCATTCATGAACACATTAAATTTTCTTGTAATATTCAATTTCAGGGCATTTTTTTTTTTTTTTCCTATTAAGCCAGTTTTGAGTTCCATCTCCATATGTTCCTGCAGCCACTTCCTTTCAGTTCCTCAGAATTTCTGAGTGTCACCAACAAATTCTGTTACCACACAATGCATTTAGTCGCCCAAGTTATAATGAAAACACTAAATCATACAGAATAATTTTTAGATGGAAGACAAAGGTTTGATGGGCTCACCTGACATTCTTTCATTATCCTCTGCTGCATTATTGATACTTAGCCTCTGATAAATACCGGTTTTGTTCCAGTTTTCAGAATCTCTTACTGTATTTCTTGATCAGTTTTATCTGTGACATAGGGTAGATAACATAGATGTCACACTTTGAAGCTCATGAACATGATAAAATTAATACTTTTTTTTTTTTTTTTTTTTTTTTTTTTATGGTAATAGCATAAATTCTGTTCACTTCAAGCAGCATTGTCCATAACTCTCACCTGCAACTTCAAGAATCTAACATGAGCTGATTTAGCATTTTTGCTTTGCTGTTCAAGTAAAATGAGGAACTGATGTGCAGCTGTGACTCTTGAGAAACAAAAAGAGGGCTCTGTCTGGAACAGTGTCCTAAAATAGAAGAAAATGAGATTTCTGAAGTAACTGAAAGCTGAAGTAGCACCTTTTTATTATTCACTCACAGAAAGTAATGCTGCTCTTTAAGCTTGACAGCTAGGCAAACCTTTAGTACTGAATTCTTGTAACTCTTAAATGGGGATGCATATCTAACTTCCTGACTTTATGGTTAACCATGATCTTTACTTATGATTATTGCTACCTAAAAATCAAGCAGTGAAATAATGCAGGCTTAGTGATCATGCAACATTCCACTGCACTGGAATCTTACAGATCCAAAATGCATTTTGTATACTCATTCAACCCTGAAACTTCTTTTGTGACTTGTGTTTAAACCATTTTACGCGGTTCTGTGGGAACACATAATATCTTAAAATCAGTAACTTGTGTAACACAAGGATCAATTGCTCAAAAGAAATTCATATTTTAATACATAAAAGTAAATCAGGGAATAAAATGATAAACTGTAGAAATATTAAATTTTACAGCATACTTAACTATGTGACACTGGATGTGACAAAAAAAAAAAAATAAAGGTCCGTCTTAGGAGATAACGATTAGCCATGATAACCAATACTCTGCTAATATTTACTGCTATATTAATGAAAGTTTGCATGTGAGGTCATAATAGTCTACACCTAATAAAAAAAAAAAAGTCTGACAAAATTGTATATATTTCAAGAGAAGTCATAGATACCTCCCTTCTCCACAGGGATTGTCTGAACCCATCCAATTTATTTTTCTTTCAAATTTAAGGCCTTTTAATGCATAGCAGTCACACAGATTTTCATCTAACTTTTTAATTTCCTCCAGTAGTGAAGTTCCCACAGACTCCCTAGTAATTCTAGCTTCTCACGTAATGGCAAGACAAATGGACACAGGTGGAATAAAGTCTTCTTCCCTTGCAGATAGGATGGCACCTTTTTAAAAATGAAAGGGTGGGTATATACAAATATATTAAATATATTAAATATATTGAGTAGCTTATAAGTTCTCAGAGTTGTCTAATAGCCATTCCCCTCCTGATAGAACTTCCTCAGGCATCAGACCTGGCTTGAAGTTTTACAGTCTCTTTGTTCACAAACACACTCAAGAGAACTGAGTATGGCCTCCAGCCACTCTGCTTATTAAGGACATACAACAGCCTCACCCCTTCCTGGTGAGAAAAGTTACTAGACAGCCCTCAAACAAATCTAATACTTAACACTACAAATGAGAACAGGAAAAGAAATAACAGATATCCTTTCCATGTTTATCTAAACTTGCTTCTTGTTTCAGAATGGCTGTCTGGCTTTGATGTCTTATTGTAGTCACCTTCTTGTGACCCACATCCTTCAGACTCCTATGCTGTCAGTCTGAACTGCTTTTCAGGACTGCTTTTCTGGTGAGTGAGACTGAGATCTCATCCCTAACTCCTCTTCTGAGCATTCCTGAGTATGCTTCTAAGTATGTCTTTCCCTTTAAACCCATTTAGCAGCTTCCTCAGGAATTCTGAAGGTGAGATGGTATTTCTGTTCTGTGATGTGGGCTTCTCAGCTGTCTGAGAAGCATCCCTTCTGGAACCATTGCTTTGCTTTCTGTTCATTTTTCTTGCAGTCCTTTTACTTAAAATCAGCCAGACTTGACATTCACTTGCAACAGGGTCCCAGAGATTTTGCAGTACAGATCTTACCCTTTTAGTGTCACTAAAGTTTGTGACTTTAGGGTTGTTGTTGATTCCCAAGTTGCCCAAAGTTCTCCCTGTGCCAAGGAAATTTTAGGTGTTTACAGATTCCTCCATCCCTACCAATACAAGATGTAAAGCATGGGGTTTACAGGAGTACCGTGTTTTCTCACCTCCATCTCTATTTATGGGTGCTTTTGGCTAGGAAGGTACTGGATCCAGATGACCAACAGAGGCTCCACATCCTCAGGTTCAACCAGCAGTGGGGCTGAGTATGTATTCCAGTTGGCTAACAGACAAGTACTTGTACAAAACAGACATATACACATAGATGCATACATATACAGGCATAAATATGTACACATAATACACATACACATTTGACCACTGAGGATAAGGGGAAGGCTGAGGTCCTCAACGCCTTCTTTACATCTGCCTTTAATGGGCAGACCAGTTATCCTCAGGGTACTTTGTACCCAGATCTGAAAGTCTGGGATGGATTGCAGAATACACACCCAGTGATTCAGGTGGAGACAGTTAAAGAGCTCCTCCTCCACCTGGACTGCCACAAGTCCATGGGACTGGACGGGCTCCTCTCTCGGGTGTTGATGGAGCTGGTGGGGCTAATTGCTGAGCTGCTCTCTGCCATCTACCAGCGCTCCTGGTTAACTGGTCCCAGAGGATTGGAGGCTTGTCGATGTGATTCCCGTCTACAAGAAGGGTCGTTAAGAGGATCTGGGGAACTACTGGCCTGTCAGCCTGACATCGGTACCAGGGAAAGCTATGGAGCAAATCATCTTGGGTGAGATCACACGGCATGTGCATGGCATCCAGGGGATCAGGCCCAGCCAGCATGGATTCATGAAAAGCAAGTCGTGCTTAACCAACCTCATCTCCTTCTATGATTGGGTGACCAGGCTGGTAGATAAGGGTAAGGCAGTTGATGTAGTCTACCAGGACTTCAGAAAGGCCTTTGACACGGTCTCTCACAGTCTTCTCCTGAGTCCTGAGTCCTTTCTAACCTTGTGATTCTATGATTCTATGATAACCATGCACGTAGACTAACAAGAGTAGGCAGTGTCACAGACTATCACAGAGCACTATCACAAATACAAACAGCACCAACAACTTCATCCTGTTCCTATCTCTTCCTCAGCAGGATGGATGTCTTCTAGTGGGGCTCATATCAACAAACAGAATCACAGAATGTTTTAGGTAGGAAGGGATTTTTTAAGATCAAGTTCCAACCCCCCTGCTATAAGCAGGGACACCTCTCTCTACACTCGACCAGGTTACTCACAGCTCCATCCAGCCTGGCATTGAATGCTTTCAGGGAGGGAGAATTCATAACCTCTCTGGGCAACCTCTTCCAGTGTCTCACCACTTCTCAGTAAAGAACTGATTCCTAATATGAACTTCTAGTCTAAGTTGACCCTCCCCCAGATTAAAGCCATTTCCCCTTGTCTTGTCACTACCTGTCTTAAAAAATAAAAAATAAAAGGTCTTCAACATAATTTCCCCTGTGCACTATGACTTTAGCTGCAGTGCACTGTGATTAAGGCTCACAGAGCTTTTCTCTGTGAAACCTCAATTTGCTGAATTCACAGAAAAATATTTCTAGAGTAGAGTTTGTTGACATGATGAAATCATGGGAGGATGGCTGGACTAAATGAGCTTTTAGGTCATTTCCAACCTTGTGATTCTATGATTCTATGAAATAGCAAATAAATGTCAGACAGGTGTGGACAATCTGTGTAAGCATGTACAGCACCTTTCTGAGCGATATACAAGCTTAGTGTTTTTTTCAACATGGTATCAAAGCTGGAATGTTCACCGCTGGATCATCTGGGCACCACTTACACTGTTCTTCAATAAAAAAAAGAAAAATTTAGACTACTATAGTTCTTGTCCTATGACACAAACTCTACTAACTGAGCTGAGAAAGTTCAGCCAGGTTTGAATTGTAAATTTTCTTATAAGAATTACATCACATTAATTTTCATGAATGGTTTTTGTTTTGTTTCATTTTGTTTTGTTTTTCAGTAACAGCAATATAGTTGACTTCCAGCCTTGTTAAGCAAAACAGTTTCTGCTTCAAAAGGCAGGGCACTGTTGTAAATGTTACTTCCATTAAATCAATAACTAAAACAGTTGGAGTGAACAAAATAATAGGAAATAGTGTCTTAGTTTAGCAGTGAAATAATGTTCTTTAGGAAATTAATGGGTGCCTTTGTAAAGCTGTGTTAATGCAAAAGCCTAAAAAAAAAAGAAGGGAAAAAGAAAGCCAAAACAAAAAGAAAAGCTGCCCTTAACAAAATGAGGAGGTACTTTCACAATTAATATGAGAGAGGGAGGGAAAGAGATTACAAAAATGCACATTGTCCTTGAGTTGATGAGTTGTTTATATTCTTCAGTAGACATTAAGTTTACTCTATAAAGACTGATGAAAGTTTTATCAGAGTTAAAAGAATGAGGAAAAAATCAATTCCCTTGTCATATGGTTAATTTAAGACAAACATTATGGCACATTTTTGTATCATTAGAGTGACTGATGACTAAGATGGTGGGTGAATTTTCCTTTATTATTTTATCTCTAAATACCTCACTCTATAAACCCCTAATGCAAACCTGAAATTAAAGGCTAGGGTTGTATTACTATTTTCATGAGATCTACACTGTTTGATTCCAATGTATTGTTCCCTAATTAAGAGACTAGAAAACAGAATTGATTTTTAAATTGTTACCTAATTCAAATCAGAAATAATCACCAACTTCTGTTTCTCTTTCATTAGAGCAATTAATGCTTAGTGGGTTCCTGCTCATGAAACAAGGGTACAATTGTTCCCTGGTCACAGTGCGCCCATTTTGGCCTGTCTCTTCTGGCCAATGTACCTGTAGAAGGTTTTCTTATTATTTTTCACGTCCCTCGCCAAGTTCAGTTCTGCCTGCAAAGAGTCTTTCCCTGGTCCTTCTCCCAAGCTGCTTCACACATTGAAACACAGAATTTATTGTTGGTTATCTATTTTGTCTTAAGCCTGAAATAATCCCCATTTAAAAGAATATCCCATATATTTCCTTTTTCCAGCTGTTCTCACATCTTTGCATTAAGAAATGGTAACTTCCCACTCAACAAGCAAACTCTTTATTCCTTTACTCTATTTTTCACTCCATCTCTAGACATCAGGCTTCTCAGCTGACACAGATAAGGAGTTCCAGACTTAAAGTAATGGCTGAGTATTTAATCTGCATCTTATATCTAACTAATAGCTTTAATTATAGATATTTTACATTAAGGATGATCTTCAGTGGCCTTCAGTCACATTCTGCATGTAGATCTGCTGTTCAAATTTTATTACTAAACTATAAAAACATGATAAAAAGTAATATTTGAGAAATTTTAATTGTGGAAATAGTAAATTATTATTAAAACCATAATGATGCAGTCAAGAGTAATAATCAAATTATTCATTCAGCAACTAATCTGGCTTTGAAGAATTTAACTCTCAATGAGAAGGTATGAGCAAAATAACCAGTCAGCACTTTCTTCCCAAATTTCCTGAGGAAGTCTACTATATCCCAAATTAATTATTTAATTTGCGCTTTGAAGATGTTTGAGCAGTTGTGATGTGAAGTGGATGGAGAAGCTTGCATTTTTCTACGTGAAATTAGAAAAGTAAGTTGTAATGCTTTACACTAGAGTACAAGAGATGACAACATGCGCTTATTAAGGAGGGTGACATTGCTTTCCCTATCATATGGATCCAACACATACTTATTTATTGAATTTTAGAGAATTGTTTTAAAATCCTTTTTAAAAATAGAGTCAGTCCAGTAAGTGCCTGAGCTGCTAACACTTTCATTTTCATTTGTATCAGAAACTCCTCTGGGCTCTCTACGCTTTGATCTTTTAGGTGTCCATTTAGAGGATGAGAAGAAAACTGAGGAGTTATGCACCAGGTTTAAGAGGGCAAAATGACATGAGTGATGTTACTAGCATCTGCTATGCCCCTTTTAGTGGGAAAGAAAATTAAGTTTTCTTCAGACAACTGGAAAAAGCATACCCTTCTCAGAATTTGGTCTGTTTTGGATTGTTTCTAGCCCCCCATATCCACTGGACAGACAGACATCAAGGAGTTTTCTGGAAAAGCACTGATGGCAATTCTAAACATAGGTAACTGAAGAATCTGGTAAGTGAAGACTGCAGCCTCAACTGCAGTGATGACAGTACAACAGAGTTCAAGATTCTGAGGAAGATTCCTTAAGCAGGCCAAGAAATGGGAACGCACACTTTGGTTTCTTTAGGGTTGGGCGTAGAAGAATCCCGTAGAACACATCCTTCGAGCAAAAAATAGTTAAAGTGAAATGTTTTATTTTTTCAAGAATCACCTCCTTCTTCTTTAAGAATCATCCACTTTTAACACAGAAAGGAGCTGTACAAGAACTTGAAGCAGAAAAAAGCACGTACCATCAATGTATGCGTGCAGTAAAGACAGTCAATAACTGAGAAGAATGCATTAGGAAGGGTGCTTCCAGCAGGCTGACAAATGCGATTCTTCCCCTCTACTCAATCCTGGCCACATCAGAAGTGTTGGGTCCAGTTCTGTGCACCTCAGATATACTGGAGAGTGTTCAGTGAAAGAACACAAAGATGATGAAGGAACTAGAGAACCTCTGATATGAAGGGGATGGACTGGAAAAGAGGAAGTTCAAGAGGACCTTATTCATGTGTACAAATAATAGAAGGGAGGAAGCATTGAATACAGAGACAGAATCTTATCAGAGGTTAAGGATCAGAACCAATGGTCATAAATTAAAATACAAGTAATTCTATTTAAACATTTAAACTTCTTTTCTGTAAGGTTGAGTGACGACTGGCACAGGCTGATCAGAGATTGTACATCGTCTTTGGAGATGTTTAGAACCTGACTGGAAATTTTCTTCTTTTTTGGCTACTTTCCAGCTGCAGATTGAATAAAATTCCAACTTTGGCTTTGCTGGAGCTCGTGTAACCTTTGCATTTCTAGGCCAGATTTTTAAAAGTGAAAAGTTCTTCGTGTCTTCTTTCCTGAATTCTACTATGAAATAATGAAAGGACTTAAATGGCAACACCAAAAAATATTATGATGCAGTCTCATGTAATTAGCAAGTTAAAATGACTACAGCTAGAGGACAAGAATCTGAGGTATAACAAAATGTGCCAGACCCTGATAGTAATATAATACTAACAAAAGCTATTTCAAGTTTTTTAATAAAGTGTAAATTGATTAAAATTTTCTGATAGATCAAATATCAAATTTCAGTTTATTAAGAAAAGTTTCAGCTAGATCCTTTCTAAAAATAGAGAAGTTAACTAAGAACACTGGATTTGTTAATTCTGGAACTGATTATTCTGGTGCATTAACTAACAATCGGTGACTAGTGCTGGAACTAATTAATATGGCTTCTGATAAAGTTTCCGCATTATATTACTCTTATATGAGTCTAAAGCATAACATCATAATCATTTTTGCAAAAATAGTACTGTAGGGAAGATTCTCTCACTGGCGTGAGCTTGTAAATATCAGCCCAATACTTCACTCTTTATTTTAATAAATCATGAAGAATTTTGCATTTTTGCCTCATTAACAGTTTTTAGACTGGAAATGTCATTCTCCAATCAATGAAAAATATTTAGATTCAGAATGTGTTATGTGAATTAGCAATATATAATATACTGGTAGTAGAGAAATTTTTGACATGATACAGGGATCTGTATTTCTTACTACATCAGCAGAGGTGACCGAATGTTGCTGTCACCACTGCAGAAATGCACTACCCACCACCTCGCTGTGTTCACATCCACTGTTTGGTCTTTAGAAACTCTCAGCAAGCATCACTGAATGTCAGTGGGTGACATTTATTCCACAGGGAGGAATTCAGTGGAACACTTTTGCTCCGTTCACACCTCTGTGTACCATGCTGTCAGACTGCCCCTCTGCTGCCATCTGTTACAAGGCAGAAAAATATAATGAGATATTGGTGAGGAGGTTTAGTTTCTACTGCCATACCACCAACATCTGTCTCTGACATCCTGGGCCAACTTTATAAAATAGGAGGCGTTACTTTTGATGCTGAAATCATAGTTCTAATGTACATGTGTTCTGACAGTATTAAATCACAGGCACACACCTTAGAGGACACTGAATCATAGCAATAAAAGAATAAAATTCACACTCTGATAGTTGTGCCATATTCCTGGTTGGAATTCCTGATGCATGTTATCCTATCAGACATCTGTACACTGTGAAAATGTTAGATGTCAATAAGCAAGGGTGATCTGAAGCAACTCAGGAGGAGAAATTACTAAACTATTGCCTCTTGGAACTCCAAAAAGGAGCACATTTTTTGAATTAATTCTTGCTGCTTTGCAAACTACTTCCTTTCCATATGAGCTTACTCAAAATTTCTGATTCTCAGACTTGTGTACTCAGGTACAACTAACGGGAACTGAGTACAACTTTGAAAGTCTTATGAATTATCTGTCCACCTCATAAGAATCTCTGTTTTTCAAGACGGGGAAAGAAGCAGATGTTGGTTACTTGCCTAGAATCTAAAATGTTGTGAGCATTTTGTTTGTTTGTGTGTTTTTCCAGTTCTGTTGATGAGACATATCAGCTAATAATTCACTGTTTAAAAAAAAAAAAAAAAAAAAAAAGAAAAGGATATACCTGCACGCTGTGATTATGTCTAGGCTGCATTGTGTAACTTCTACAGGAAAACACGTAGGAGACTGAAAGTTTTATGAAATTTAATAAGAAATTGTAGCTCACTGCTGTGATTGTTTTCATGATATTGTTCCTGAGTGACTAGACACTATCGCTTATTGGGCAATTACATGAGAAAAGCACTGAAAGAAGAGCAAGTCTCCAGTTATTTCTTAGGCACTTAGGATTCAGAAGCAATTAAACCTGGAAAATCTTATGTTTTTGTTGTTATTGTTGTTGTTTTTAAATACTAGATGGCAAGGAATTAATCAATTGAAATTATACCTGCCAAACATACTAACTCAGGTAAGAGCAATTCGGGTTTACTTCATGAAGAAAGAAGCAAACATGAATGCATTCTTTTTCAGTGATCAGTGATCTTCTAGTTTTAACTGCTATTATCAAATACGCTTAGCATATTTTTGCAATCAACAGATAGGGTGAAGAAATCCTTTAAAGTTATGTGTGTGATATTAAGATACATGCCAGAGAGAGAGAAAGACTCACTGAGACCCTGCTCTCACTGAACACATTCTCTTCCCTTAGCAAGATGACAGTTCTGACCATGAGGCATTTCCACATTTGTCCCCTCCAACTCTCTGTACTCCTTTTTTCATGGAGTTGGAAGCTGCTGATGTCAATGAGCTTTGACTGAGGACAATCAGAGTTGTCCCAGCTTGCTAATTCTTGCAGAGCAGCTTGGAAGAGTTTATCTTCACAGATCCATCTTAAAATACTTTAGAAAACTCAGCATGGTTTAGAAATGTACTTTATCACAGACACTAGTAAATTACAATATTTTAAAAATAGGAAAAACATATGCTTACATTATTTGAAAGCTCAAAGGCAGCGATATTTCTATCTGTATATTATTCTCCAAAAGCACACACCGATGTAATAAAATGATAAGAATCTTATCTAGCAGTGCAGCATCAGCTTAGGAATCAGGCTGTCCTCAGTCCGTCAGTAGTTTAGCAAATGACACTGAGGTTGCTGGTATCTCAGTTTATCAAAATGTATACTGCAATTGATAGGGAAAACAAGCTGCCTATTAATACTAAATCACTGCAATGTAAACCTAGTGAATTGATGGGAGTATTGTATAATTGTTCTTTGACAGAGGTAAAGAAGTAACTAGAGTGATCTGGAGGCCCTGATGACATCACCAATTGCTTTGCCATTAAATTCAGTTTTCTTGAAGAAAAGCAAATATAAAGTAAACTTTGGTTTAATGTGCATTGAATATTTTTTATTGATTAAAAAAATGAATATATAAGAATGAGGATTTCTAAAGAAAACAGAATGTTGTCTGATGTTTGGTTTTTTGTGGTTGTATTGCTTTTTTTGGTGGGAGAGGGAAGTGGAGGGAAGAGTGGCTGCCATTTCCTTTACTCAAGTGGCACTCATTCCTAGTGTTTATTTCTGCCGTAAGGCTTTTCCATGAATGAGGCAAAGATAACTTTTAACTTGAACTGGAAAACTGCAAAGTGCCTTAAAGTTTGGGGTTTGAATACAAGTATTCAAAAATTCATGCCTGAATTTTATCTCATGTCTCTGAAGAAATAAAAAATGGAAATTGTAGTTCCCTTCTGAACAAGCCAGTGCCAGCCACATGGATCTGAACTTTCCATATCAGCTGCATTTATGACCAACAATGCAGAAATATAGGCATTGTCATATCTAAAAACACTCAGAAGCTCAATAGTAAAATTTCCTATTGCACTTTGCTTTATAAATAAGAATGGTGGATGGGCAGTCTAAAGAAGCAGGGTAAATCCCTTTATCCATATCCCAGATGATTTTGGTTCCTTCAGACCATGCAGCCATCCCATCCCCCCCTCCACCCGCCCCATGCCTAGTTTGATCTTCAGCAGATATTTATCTCTATACTGTCTATACTGTCGCTGAGATTTTCTCTTGTATATAAACTTATTTTTATGCCATGACAAGATAGACAGTTGTTAACCTTCAGGACTAAGCATGTAAGTTAATAACTATTTTAAGACTGAAAAAGTCTAAGCTTTCTTTTTCTTAATTCTGAAAGCACAAAATTATGGCAACAGAAATTTTAAGTAAAACAGCCAGGAAGTTCTGACCATTAATCACTTCTAACATGAGTTTTACACTTAATTTTCCCTAATATTCTTTTTGGATTGAAAAACTGATATATATATGGTGTGTATGCTTTATAATCTGGAGGTAGATTTTTTTTACAAAAACAAAATTGTCATGACCTGAACAAAAAGCAACTGACAGTATGAAACAACCCATGTATCAGTCTTTCAGACTAATTTGTATTTAAACCTAAACTTGTTAGACCACTTCCTTTACAAATCTGATTTTTGTTTGCTAAGTACCACCACACTCATTTATGGAGGCCCTTTTCTAAACACATAAACTTTCCAGGAGATATCTAGTTTTTGTAAATGAAGCAACTGCTTGCAGCAGAATTTTATTCTATCATATAGCTGAGAGGGCATCAACCTCCCTTGAGGGTGTAGTGAAAGAGGTGCTGACTCCTTTGCTGGTGCAGATCAAAAGACCTTTATTGTAGGCACTTTTATACCAGTGCAACACAACAGCTCTCCCACCCAACCAAGTATGTTTACATGTAAGGGCTGGGTAACTTGTGGGTGTTGTCTGTCTCAATTTATTGTTGAGCGTTACCACTCATTAGCAATACAACAACAACTTTCTTTACCCCACAACTCTCCCTTTCCTGTTAAAAGAATAAAAAAAAGCAGTTCAGATACAATTATAGAAGTAGGTAAACTAAAATTAACACGCTGAATAAATGACAGGTTCTTTAGAATACAAACAATAGTCCATGTTAACCAATGCCCAATGATTTCAGTTCTTATGATTTCTTGGTGAGACAGCTTGACAAACAAAGTGTGACTCACCACTCTCATAGTAAAGAACTTCCCCTGACATCCAACCTTAATCTTCCCTCCTTCAACTTAAAACCATTTCCCTTTGTCCTGCTGCTATTTACCCTTTCAAAGAGTTGGCTCCCCTCCTGTTCATAGCTCCCTTTAGGCACTGAAAAGCTGCAGTCAGGTCACCGTGCAGCCTTCTTTTCTCCAGGCTGAACAAGCCCAGATCCTTTAGCCTGTCTTCACAGGGCAGGTACTCCAGCCCTCTGATCATCTTTGTGGCTGTCCCCTAGACCCTCTCCAACAGCTCTCTGTCTTTCTTGTACTGCGGACTCCATACCCGGATTCAGTACTCCAGATGGGGCCTCACAAGAGCAGAGTAGAGAGGGCCAGTCACCTCCCTGCCACTGCTGGCCACCCCTCTCCTGATGGAACCCAGGATATCATTTACTCTCCAAGTTGTGAGAGCACACTGCTGGCTCACATTATGTTTTTCATCCACCAGAACCCCCAGTTTCTTCTCTGCAGGGCTACTCTCAAGGACTGCTCCTTCTAGACTGTATGTATGCCTGGGATTCCTCCAGCACAAGTGCAAAACCTTGCACTTCGCTGTGTTTCTTCCACCATGTCAACCACACCACTCAGCCTGATGTCATCAGTAAACTTTCTGAGGGTGTGCTCAATTCTGACATCAATGCCATTGAGAAAGATGCTAAAAGCACCAGTCCCAAGACATAGAACCATTAATCACCTACCTCTGTCTGTGGCCTTTCAGCCAATTTCTTATCCATCAAGTGGCCCACCCATCAAATCCACATCCCTCCAATTTGGAGATAAGGATGTGGTGGGGGACCACATCAAAGGCCTTGCTGAAGTCCAGGCAAATGACATCAGTCGCCTTCCCTTTGTTCACCAATGCCATCACTCCATCATAGAAGATCACCAGATAGGCTATGCATGACCTTCCTTTGCTGAAGCCTTGCTGGCTGTCTCAGAACACATGGTCATTGCTTACATGATCAAGCATGTCATCCAGGAGGATCTGTTCCATGATCTTCCCAGGCACAGAGGTGAGACTCACCAGCCTGTAGTTCCCTGGGTCCTCCTTGCTCCCCTTCTTATAAATGAGAATGATGTGACCCTTCCTCCAGTCATCTGTGACCTCATCTGACAGCCATGGCTTTGAAGATATGATGGAGAGCAGCTCGGCAACCACTTCAGCCAGCTCCTTCAGACCATGGAAACATGCCATCTGGCCACACTGACTTGCATGCATTCAGTCTCATGAGGCATTCTTGGACTTGCTCTGCCCTTGTGGTGGAGAGAGATTTACTGCCCAGGTCCCCAGCTACAGGTTTAGGGATGCAGGGCTCAGGGACATGAGAAATATTAGAATCACTGTCTCCAGTGAAGACTTAGGCAAAGAATTCATTCAGTACCTCAGCCTTCTCTTTGTCTGTTGAGGCCAGTTCTTTTACCAAGGGAGGTACACTTATTTTGGCCTGTCTCTTCTGGCCAGTGTTCCTATAGAATGTCTTCATATTGCTTTTCACATCCACCACCAAGTTCAGTTCTGCCTGTGCCTTGGCTTTCCCAGTTCCTTGTCTGCAAGTCTGGACCGCATCCCTGGGTTCTTACCAGATGACAAACTTTTGTTTCCAGAGCTTGTAAGCACCTTTCTTTGCTCTCAGTATGCTTAGTATGCCTTTCTGAGCCATGCTGTTTTCCTGCCTCCTCTGCCTGCTTTCTTGTTCAGAACGATGGAGAGCTCTTGTTCTCTCATAAAGGCATCCTTGAAAAGTAGCCTGCTCAGTCTAATGAGCAATCAGACAATCTAATGAGGTTCAGCATGGTCAAATGCACAGTGTTTTCATTTTCTTCAAAAAGCTTGAAATAATTTTAGTTTGTTGACGTCTTGAGATAGGTGAACATTTTGGCTGCCCATGCTTGTTCAAGAGACACTGAATTTCTGCAGTGGACATTGCTTATGTATTTTCTATTGATGTATTTATGGAGGCTGGGAAAGAAGGGCAAAGTAAGACACTATTTATTTATTTAGTTTTTAAAAATCATAAAATACTGTTTTTTCATCTCCTAAAAGCAGCATCACATCAACATTATTTGCAGACACCACACTTGATTCTTCATTGTGTGACAGCTTTGTGCTGTCATCCACAAATATTCTGTATAGGCTGTAAACATAAATACATCAGAATGGACTAGTAAGGGGGAATTACAGAATTTTTCCAGATACTACCTTCCTAGCTTTGCTTTCTCCTTTCTCTTTAAATTATCAGTGAAGCTATTAGCTGTACTTCCAGAAACTGAATAGCAAAAGTCTGCAACATTTCTTCAATGAAGCATAGAACAGAAAAGAATGAATACTAAGATAAACATCATAGAATCTTAGAATTTTTTCAGCTGGAAAGGACCTATAAAAGTCATCTGATTCAACTCTCTTACAATAAATAGGGTCGCCTATGACTAGATCAAGTTGCTCAAAGTCCAACCCAATTTAACCTTGACTGACTTCAGAGACTGCCATACAACCTGCAGCCAGAAAAGCAAACACAGGAACTGTTCACTCACTCTGTGGCTCTCCCTGAAGCTACTTACAGCTTGGTAGCCTGGTTGAGGGTGGCAGTGTCAGCTCCACCCTGCCCACAAGCTGCCAGCTCACCATTACAGGCACAGAACTTTTGCTGGCTTCAAAAAGCCTCCCAGAGAACTTTCTGTTGTCCCTTTTTGCTTCAGATCTCATCCCCAGTGCAGTCTTACCTGCTCTGAAGCTGGTCACTGCAAAAACACAGCTTGGTGTCACCTACAAACTTGCTGAGAGTGCATTCGATCCCTCTATCAGTGTCACTGATGAAGACATCAATTGTCACCAGTCCTGGTATTGACCCCTGAGGAACACCATTCCTCACTGATCTCCGTCCAGATGTTGAGCCTTTCATCACCACACTCTGAGTACAATCTCACAAGTAGTTCCTTGTCAGTAAAGCAGTCTACCCAGCAAATCTGTATCTTCCCAATTTGGAAAGAAGGATGTTGTTAGGGACCATATCAAAAGCCTTCCCTCAGCCACTCCTCATAGGACTTGTGCTCCAGTCCCCTCATCATCTCCACTGCCCTACTTTGGACATGGTTCTTCAATGAGTTTCACATACTGAATGACCCAAAACTGAATACAGTACTTGAGCTGTAGCCTCACCAGTGCCAGGTCCACCTCCCTCGTCCTGCCAGCTACACTACTTCTGATACAAGCTGGGGCACAGATGTCCTTGGCCATCTGGGCACATTGCTGGCTCATATTCAGATGGATGTCTACAAACACCCTCATGTCCTTTTCCTCTGTGTGGCTTTCCAGCCACTCTGCCCCAAGCCTACAGCTTTACACGGGGTTTAAGTGACCAAAGTGCGGGACCTAGCACTTGGATTTGCTGATCCTCATGTCATTGGCCTTAGCTTGTTGATGAGTCTATCCAAAACCCACACAGAACCTTTAGCTAGGGTAGTATGGTCAGGTTGTGGTTGGACTCTATGATCTACATGGTCTTTTCCAACTAGAGCGATTCTATGTTTCTATGATTCTGTTATAAGCATAGAGAAGATCTTCCCTCAGACTTTTCCAGGCTAAACAGGCCCAGGTCTCTCAGCTTCTCCTCAGAAGCGAGATGCATCTGGCCCATAATAAACATTTTTGTGTTCTTCCACTGCATTCTTTTCAGCAGTTCCCTGCCTTCTATGAACTTGGGAGCCAAGAAACAGATGCAGTTCTCCACATACAGCCTCACCAGGGCAGACTAGATGGGGAGGATCACCTCCCTCAACCTGCTGGCCACACACTTTTAGTGCAGCTCGAATACAATTGGCTTTATGAGACTTTCTGGGTTGTCCACAGGGGCATCCAGGGGGGAACTTTCTGGGTTGTCCACAGGGGCATCCAGGACCTTCTCCTCACAGGTCCTGTCCAGTAGGTCAGCTCCTAACCTGCACTAATCTGTCTGATTATTAATCCCAGTTATAAGATTCCATAGTTGGCCATGTAGAGCCTCCAAGAATCCAGCCTGTTCAGGCTTGCTGAAAGGCAGCTGTTATGGTTTTGTGATTTCTGTAGATGGTATTCCACACCAGAACACACATAGCAGCAGCAGTTAAAGAGTTCACATTCCTATTCCGTGTTACCACCATTTGGGGCATTTGGGCTTCCTGGAAGGGAGGGGATGAGTGGCATCCCCGGAGGACTTGGCTCAGAGAGAAAGCGGGGTGGGACTCCACACCGGACCCCAGCCGCTCTCTGCCTCGAGCCGTCTTGGCTGGCCGCGGAGCAAAGCGCGTGCTTCCCTCGCACCGTTGTGGTTTGACTCCTACTTTGGGTACTCTCGTCCCTCTCGCTTTGCTTCATTTGGTTCCCTTTAGTAAATCACTGTTACTCCTCAGATCACTGCTCTCGTGTTTGCTCTCTGTTAGGACGATCTGCTCGCTCTTTGCCCTTCCCCCTCCCTCGGAGCATGTGGCCCACGGCCAGCTGGGTCCTGTGGCAAACGCCTTCCTTTTAATTCGCTCCCGTCTCCTTTTTTTTGCTTTTCCCATAGCCTGTGCCCCCTACAACGGACTTACATCTAATGATAACTCCATGACACCACCCAAATAGGAATCAGAAGCAATACTTAGATTCATTTCTTTGAAATCCAGTGATGAGGATTAGTTACATATTGCTGTTACAAAAATGCTGACGCTTTTGGAAAAGGCAAAAAGTTGATCACGTGAGACAGAAAAAAGTAAAATGAAACTAAATACTTTTATTGTACTTTTGGAAACCGAAATCAAAACAGAGAAAGCAAAGTATATTATCTCTGCTGTAGAGAATACGTACTGCTTTTTCAGTTCCAGATTAAAAAGCCAGATTTAGCCAAATTAGGAATCCCTGTACTGAATGGTCTTCTAAATGCTAGGTGAGAAGCAATTTGTACACAAACAGAAAAGCCAAGCTTCTCCTCAGGCACAGATCCCTTTCTTCTTATCTCGCTAAACGTAAAGGTGATGAAATGATGCAGTGATGAAGAAGGAAGAGCTGCTTGGCAGAAGTTGTACCCGAGATGATAAACAGATGTGTAGAACAGGAAATGTGCATGGGTATTGAATCACGAGAACTGCTTTTCTGCATCATGAGAACAGCCTCTCGCATGACTTGAGCTGATAGAAGTTGGAGGACAGAGGCTTGAGTGAATGTAAGCTCAAGAACAGAGAGCAGAGGAGACCGTGGAGCTTGTTGCCTTCAGCATCAGAGTGACCAGGGTGTTTCATTCTTGGCGTTCAGTGTCCAAAGACAGAGCATCCTCTGGTGACAAGGAGGAGCTAAGGACAAAGTGCCCCTCATGCCTGGCACCTGCAGACATGGCAGAAGCTGGAGGCCAGGACTGCGCCTCCCCAGATGGTGTGCTCACCGGGCCTCTAGCAGCCTCTGCCACAGGGCTGACATCTCCTACTCATCCTCATCCATCAGATTATTGCAGGTAGAGCAGCAAAGACAGTAGGACGTGTTCTCTCTCTTGTCAGACCATGCCCTTTCTTCATCATCCTTGTCATCCAGCATGTCCTGAGGAGTGCCAGCAGCTCTTGCACCATGTTCTGCTGCCCACTCTGACACCAGGGAATGTGATGAAGGGTCCTTGACAGCATCTCCGGTGTCCTCCTGAGCACTGGGAGCAGGTGGTGTCTGACGTGTGAGGCTGCTCCCAACCTGGGGGGCCAGCAACTGCGTTGCTTGTGCTGATGTTTCCTCAGTGCTGGTGGGTGCACGCTGCCTTAGACCTGCTGGTTTCTGGTAGGTTCCTGGTCTGCTGGCTAAGGGATGCCTTTTGTATGCCAAGTTGTAGAATTTGCGTGTGGCGTGTGCAGGCTTGAGAGGGGGTGCAGGGATACACAGGGATGGTCCACAAGTTGGCAAAGGCTGTCTCTCCTCCCCTGAGATGCTGCTGTGGGTGAATGTGTCCCTGATCTCTAGCTTGTTCACCTGTGAGAGAAGCAGAGCAGAAACACTGAGTTAGTAGGGTCCTTTCTCCACACAACCCGCTTTTCCATGCTGACATGGCAAGGCCCTGCACGGAGCCTGAGGGCAACACTTGGTTCAGTGATTGCTACAGCCCTGTTCCCTCGTGCCAAGCTGCCACAGAGCTGCTCACTGTGAGGCACACTCATGCCCCAGCTGTCCCCTGCAACAGTCCCTGACACACTCCGGCAGCTGCCTGGCCATGGCAGGGCTCAGCCTGCCACACTTCCCCACAGTGTGCACACTCTTGACCCTGCCTCCACTTACTTCACGCCTGCTGCCCACCTGTGCCTTGCTCATCTCGTGCTGAAGTTTTCCAGGCACTGGAGACACTGGAGCCAGGGACTCTGCCCCAGGCAATGATGTGCTCACAGGCTCCTTGCCTGCCACTGCCACAGTGTCTCTCTCAGTGATGTCTTTCTTTTCTTCCTGCTGATCTGTCAGAACAGCACTGCAGGTGGAACAGCAAAGACAGCAGGGCAGGAAGCTGCCCCCACTCATGGCTGAGTGGGCCCTCTCTTTGCTGCTCTTGGCATCCAGCATGGCCTGAGAAGTGCCAGCACCTTTGGCACCATTGTCTGCTGCCAGCTCTGCTGCCTGCTCTGCTTCCTTCTCTGCTGCCTGCTCTGCTGCCAGGGAGCGTGATGTAGAGACCCTGTGAGCATCTCCGCTGTCCTCCTGAGCACTGGCAGCATGTCGCGTCTCATCCTCAGGGCCTTTCCCAGCCTTGGGGGCCAGCACCTGGGTTGTTCCTGCTGGTGGTCTCACAGTGCTGAGGGGTGCATGTTGCCCAGGCCGTGCTTGCTTCAGGCAGGCTCCTGGTCGTGTGGCTCCCAGACGCACCCAGTATGCCAACCTGAGGGACTTGGGTGTCCTCTCTGCAGGCTTGAGTGGGAGTGCAGGGCCACACAGATCTGCCTGCCAGCCCTCGGCCCTCACTGCCATGTCCTGGTGCTGAGGGTTGCCCTGAAGACCAGGGGCAGCCACTCTGCTGCTGGTAGCTCCAACAGCACTGGCAGCTCTGCCTCTTGGAAAACTCCTGGAGGCTATTGCTGGCAGTGAAGAGAATGTGTGAACTCGTCCCCGAGCAGTGGCTGCGTTCTGAGGTGCAGCTGGCAGTGACACCACCTGACGTGGGAGAGGTGGCAAGGCTGGCAGAGACTGTCTCCCTTGTGGTCTGTCCGCCTGCAAGAGAAGTCAGGGGGAAATCCAAAGTTAGCACCCAGCTCACGGTCGCTGCCACCCCGTTCCCTAGAGCAGAATGGTCACAGTCCGGCTGCACCCCCATCAGTCCCCACCACACACCAGCAGCCATCTGGCTGCAGCAGGCTCATCCTGCTGGGAGCGGTCCCACCTGCTGGTTGGCCGCTCCCCGCACTCGGGAAGACCTTCCCATTTCTCTTGGGCTCCCTACCTGTGCACGGCGGCTCCCAGAGGCTTGTGCTCTCACCGGGTGGGGCACCTGTGGAAGATGGTTCCCACGAACAGACAAATCCTGACTCTGTCTGCCTGGCAGCACAGCTTGCTGCGGCCTGCGACCCACCTGTGTAGGGAGAAGGAGGCCTGGGTTGCAGGTGGCTGCATTACCACCAGCGTCCCTGGCAAAGCCCCCATGAGGAGGCTGTTCCTGGACACAGACAGCCCTGCTGAGCTGGGTCCTACTGCTCTCTGCCTCGGGGTGCAGAGCTGTCCTGGGAGTTGGCTGGTGCCCAGGAAACACCCCGGGGCAGGAGGAGCGGTGCCCTGGCCACAGGTGCTCAGGGCCCGCCATGGCACCCCACCCGCTGCTGTGCCCCCTGCCCCGGTGCTTCAAGTGCCGTGGTATCCCTCTCCCTCCCAGCACATCCCGCACCTGGCGCTGTTCCCGCACACTCGGCAGTCTTTTATCAGCTTGGGAGTGGGCCTTCTGGTCCTGCTCCTTCGCCATCTCTGTATCCGCTCACGGAGACAAAGCTACAAGCACCCAGGGAAGCTACCTCCTCACGGAGCTACTCGCCTGAGAGTGAGCAGCACTGGGACTCTGGTTCCTAAAGGCACCAGGACACCACCATGTCACAATGGCCTTTGGGTGCGGCTGCCCGTGCATCACAAAGTCCCGGTAGTTGCCGTGGAGACCCCACACGCCCTCCTGGCAGCCCCCCACATGGTCAGCATCTCCACGGCTCCCTTCTCACACTATCACAGAATCTCTGGGGTTGGAAGGGACCTCTGCAGACCACTGGATCCAAGCCTTCTGGCAAAGCTGTGTGGTGCCATTGGCAAACTTGCCAAGAGTGCACTGAATGCCATCATTTATGTCACTGATAATGACACTGAAGTGCACCACACCCAGGACTGTCCCCTGGGGACACTGCTTGTTACTCACCTCCACCTGGTCATAGAGCCAGCCAGGATGTGTTGGGGGACCATATCAACTACCTTGCAGTAGATAGATGACATCAGTTGCCTTCCCCTTCTTCACTGATGCTGTCACTCCACCACAGAAGACCTCCAGATTGCTCAGGCAAGGTGTAGTATTAAGTATTTAAATATTCTGTGATTCTGCTGTTCTGTGAAATGCAAGCATGGGACTCAGCACAGAAGCAAACAATAAAAAAGAGAAGGTTGTTCAGGAACATCTCAGCATTGCTTTACAATACATCGATTGAAATATGAAGCTTACTGTATACCAGAATTCAGTCTCTGCATAATCAGTGTTGTATTCATGTGCTTTTACACTGACAGAAAACAAAATAAAATCAGTTTTTAATATAAGAATATAAATGGTCAGAAATGATTACTTTGCCCTTAGATATTCAGTAATGCTTCAAATCAGTCAAAAAGGAGCAATTAGTGTACAAATACCTTAAGCGCAAGTTAAGGATAGAAAAGCTTCATAAATCTCCTTGTATAAGGATTATCCATAAAGAAATCCTCAAGAATGAATGGTAGGAAAAAGGTAGCAGTCAACATCTGTCAGTTCATAGCAGAATCCCTGTAATGCTGATGTAAGCAGACTTCTAGTGTCTTTTTCATGTGTTCAAAAATTCCACTCTGATCCTTGATTTGGAAGTAAACTTCAATTTCTCCTTACTTTTAAAAATAATTTTGTCATTTTATCATTGTACGTACGTTATTATGGGCATTTTTAATTCCTTTTTTATTTTTTTTTTAATTTTTAAAAAAATTTTATTTTTTATTTCAAGTCAAACAGATACTAAAATAAGATTCATGGTCTTCATTACCATATGGCTCCAATACAGTTTAGAATTAACATTAGAGGTACACTTTCTCAATTAGAAAATATAGCTCTTATGAATAGTTTGTAATTAAATCATTTTTATTATATGACAAAACATTGTTTAAATGAAATAAAATAGTGAAGTATTTAATTCATAGTATTAATCCCCTAACCTAACAGAGTTTTTTGGTCAATGTAAGAAATAAAATCTCAGTGTAACTGTTTTGTCTGTATTTATTAAATTTACTATTATGGCTTATGGAAACAGTGGATGCTGCCATACATACTAGTGTAACAGAATTGAAATTTTTTGTCACGCTTTGGAGAACAGCACTAACTTACAGTAAGGAAAGCCAATAGGAACTTCCTGATAAAACTTTCTTACCTATCACAAGGCAATCCGATCTTGTAATTTAAAGGATATAAACATACTATAAATGTGCTTAGCAATGACACATTGAAGGTTTGTGTAAAAAGGGACTCTCAGATATTTTGCATATCCTGCTATATTCTTTTGCTGAGACATTCAAACAAGTCCATAAAGGAAGCCTGTGTAGTACTTTGGAAAGGATTACAGCCTTTGTGTTCAGATAAAAGTTTTAACCATTAAATATTTTCTTGCATACTAGATTTCAGATATGGGTTTAGTATTCAAAAAACCTCCTCATGCTTTTCATAACATGCTCTCCACCCCTGTCAAACTGTAGTTTTTTAGAATTACTTTTGATTCTTAAGCTTATTTCTGGATTTTAAATAATAGTTTAAAGATGATCTCTCTTTTTCATAGTACTGCAGTTATGCAAGTAGGAGAAGTTCAAGTACGGAATCATACTTCTGTACTAATGCTTTAAAGTTATGGTTCCTAGAAGTAGTAACTTGCATTATATCATGCAAGGAAAAAAAAATGAAGGAAAAAGGGCTGAGCTGGCCTGTCAGCCTAATACTATTGAACCCAAAAAAACTAATTACTTTGGGGTAATTCTATTGAGCAAACAAGAAGGACCAAAAGGTTTCAAAAGAATATTTTTTAGAAGACAAACTATGAAGAGACAACCCCTAATTTTGATTCTGTTCCTTATCCTGATAGACTATGTGGATAATTTGCAGTTATAACTGAGAAGGGTAGGTGAATTCCAGGAGAAATGTTTCACTTTTTCATAAAGTACAAGGGGTATGTCACAGTTCTGAAACCTGAAGTTGAATTATTCAAATGCAATGCAGTGATTTTTACATAATGAGCAATTAATTAGCATAATTATAAAGTCAGGGCCTGGGAAAAATAGAAATTGCCATAGCATATCAATGGATGATGCTTCTTATCTAGAACTGTGCCTCTATCAGTAGACAGTATTTTGGATGTGACTGAATGAAGTGCAGGGTGCTGCTTCTCAGATTACTGGTTAGAGCTACAGATACCCAAGCTCTACAGGAAGTTATCCCCCTGGAGTGAAACAGTTCTGCTGATCTCCTTCTTTACCCCTTCAAGCTAATGCAACTTCCGATGTTTTTATCTTTAAAAAGATTTGCAGCTCTTGGTTTTGATCCCAGTAAGCCCTTAGCCAAAGTGATCACTTGAGTTAATGAATTAGTTCCACAAGTTGATTTCCTACTTATGTAAGAAGATAATTCCTTTTCCCTGTTTTAAAGACATAGACTTTCCCTTTTGCAGTGCACCCCCTTCTCAACTTCTAATGACATTTAACAGAAGCAGATAATTGAATGTTTTCCTGCTTGAACACCAGGTTAAGATTGTATTGGACAGACTTTATCTTCCATATCCATGATCACCTCCTCTGTTTCCATATTCAGTTCAAGGGCACACTGTCAAAAAAAAAAAAAAAAATCTGCACTAAGAATTGGCCAGTAGTCATCCCTGGACACACATACATATGCTTCCATCTTGAAGAGTCCAAATCAATGCTCACAATTCCTACAGTTTTTAGTAAAGGAAAAATCTCTCAGCAGAGAATTGAGGCAGATAAAATGCTATAAATAATGTCAAGGGTGAGTGAGTACAACTGATTGCGTTCCCAACTTGCCATGAGTTTATTTAACAGGAGAAAGTCAGTTCCATGTGGAAAAAGGGTAAGAATCTCCTTACCATGGAGCTTGTTCAGGCAAGAAGAACTTGCAGAGATTTTAATTGCATATAAAATATGTGAATCAAAGAATGAAGCTTTGATCTCCAAATTTGTTCAGGAACTGGTGACTTCAGAGAATAAACAGAACCAAGAATCATCCTGAATAGAAAGTAGAACTTTTGGAGGAGCCAGAATTTGCTACAAATCTTTCTGAAAAATGCCCAGCAGCAAAGACAAGAGTTGATGGGTAGAAGCTGATGGTATAAAAGTTTATGCCATGTCTTTCTTTACAACTTAGATCTTTTGCCTTATTTAAAATATTAGTGCAATAATGTTGTCAAAATGTACTTATTTTTAAATGAAAACCTTTCAGCTTATTGGATTATAACAAGACACACAACGTGTAGAAACAGTTACTTGAAGTTTCTATGTGTTTTGCAATCCAACCACAGACGCTAAAAGAGAAACTGGCAATCTTTCTTCTTCATCAATATCCTTGCCGTATGTCTTTACAAAGCAGTATTATCATAAATCAGTTTTTCTGCCAAAAATTATGACATGCGCCCTGTTGTCTCATCGTGGATGAGGGTCTGCTTATTAGAGTAAAGGAAATATGGAAGTGAAAAGTTTGAGTTTTACTTTTCTTTACATTATTTTGCCCTTTAAGTCAGAATCAAAGCAGACAGACTTCCCAGGAGTGGTCTTTCTTCTGCTGACATATGGTGATTGACACAGTACTTCAGTAGTGCGTACAAGAGGTTCAATTCTGTTTTGTCTCTGTGGGATATCTTAATTGCTTTATTCTTGTAAAAACTAGAGTTTTCAAAACATTTTTCATTTTCTACTAAGCAACTGAAAGAAGTTATTCTCTTTTAGCTTTGTTATGACAAATATCCCTAAGCAGTGACAAAGTAGGAAGATCAGATGTTTACCACTTAAAAACAAGATGTTACTGAAATCAAAGTAGAAAAGTCCAAACCACGTTGGGACAGAAGTGGAATTTAGTTATCCAGTTTAAGAACAATATCTGGAATTAAGCTATCTGTATTTTGAAGACTATAACATTTGGAGCATATGGAGCTGGTTCACACACACTAATGTTACTTCTTTGAAGCACTTTCATCTGAAAAGATAGGTGATTCAACAGAATGTGACCTCATTCCTCTTCCCTTTACCTCTGAGTAGCCAGATTAACCAGGAAAAGAATACACTTACCAAAGCTGATAGTACTGAATGTTTCTAAAATGTTTAGAGTTTACTACAAGTTTTTAAAATTCAAAGTTGTGTCAAAATTGGAGAATTTTGACAGGTATTTGGATACTATAAATTGTTTCACAGAAACAGAATCACATTATTTTAGGGGTTGGAAGAGATCTCTGGAGATCATCCAGTCCAACTGCCAAACATCATACATGTCTTCACTTCAGCAGTACAGGAAGTGAAAGTGTAAAAATTTTTTTACTTTTTTTATGAACTGACATATGATGTATTTGTAAACTGAGGGGAAAAAAAATTGTGTTATAGTGACTGAGAGTATGAAAGTGCAATGTAAAGTTTGACCATAGTTTTTATTTTCTGAAACAAAAAACAGTCATAGGTCACAGTGGTTTTCCTTTTCTGCTTGTTTTGCGTGTTTTCTTTTGAGAACAAAGCACATGCTGGAGATTGTCTGCAGCCTTGTTATTGCACTACATTTCTCTTGCACATTAATTTACTTTTGTAGCATTCATGACATGTCTTTATCAGAGCCGTGCAAGCCATGCCAAATTTTATATCCAAAACAGCACATATTCCTTGTTGAGCTGTTTGTCATCCAAGTGTTTCTTCAGACTTTGTTTATGAACCCCTTTTGGATTTTGCACATTTAGAATGAAAATAACTATTTATGCAAATAGATAAATCAATAAGCAGATTTCTAAAGAGAACAATTTTCTTAAAAGCCACCTGGGGACACAGCATCAGATGATCTAACCTCCAGTCTGATATGCTAAACACATACCTCCTATGTATCTGCAGGAGAAAAAAGCCTGCTGAGAAACATTATTATACTACTTGCAACTGACAAACTGAGATTACATCATCAGAGGTTAGAGGGAAATGAATGTATTCTTACCCTATAAAGCAGTGCAAGTATTTAGGAGTAATAGAATTTACTGAGATGTAAAAATTAGTCCAGGAACCAATCCAGATAACATTAAAAAAGTTACAGAAGTATGCTTTAATATATAGTTCCCATCTAAACAATTCTCCAGAACTTTGAGCAGAAAACTAATAAGAAATTATAGGTCAGTTTGTGTGTCAGAGATCCAGTGGTGTTTGCAGCTTTGTTTCCCGTTGTGTGTGTAAAGAAAGCGGGTGTCAAACTTAAGACAGCACAGAAAAATGCTCATGCTCCCAAGGTTCATCTAGGATGGTATACTGCATTTTAAACTGACTGGCAAAAGTTTGCTCTGGAAAACTGGGCTACTCACATTTTTTCTGTAAACCAACTATATGAATTTCAGGAACTTTTCAGACATCAATATTTAGCAGCACTGAATTTTCTTTTATTGCCATAAGAATGTAGCAGCATGCAGCTACTACCTAAACTTGCACCATTTCTGACTAAATTGCCTGTGAATAATATTGCATGTGGTTAACACAGTCTCCTGACATTTTGCCCACTTGCAAAAAAAGCACTTTAAAAACTCCATACAAATCCACTCAAATGTTCATGGCAGAAATTTCAACACATGAAAGAAAAGAGGACACTGAGTAGCTATCAGTTTTCCCATTTGCATGATGTAGAACCTTTGGATGATGGTACTTAAAAACTTATGAACTTTAAACAGTAATGAAAAGTCCCACTCCAATATCTCCACATTGACAAGTTTTACATGGAACCTACAAAGCTGTGCCCTTATACCCACTTTCCCCAGCACCAAGTGCAAGTGTTGTTTTTATTTGGGTAGAAAATGCATGGCTTTGGGATTATTGATTACTATCATGCATGCCAGTGTCCTTTTTGTCACTCTCTGTCCTGCGAGATACTATTTTGCTGGCAGAAAGCTCAGAAAGATACGCTTTCGACATACAACTGAGCATTATACACATCAAGTTGATTTTGATATTTTTCTACATTCATATATATATAAACAATATTATTTAATGTCTGTTTGCATAATGTTTCTTGATTTTCAAATGTTTTGCATATGAATAAATAATTATTAGGTATTTCTGCAAGCTGTTAGGGAAAATGGTAAATTTCTCAACCAATATGCTACTCATGTATCCCCTGTATAGCCCTGAACCATGACCCATGTAAGGGTGTTAGATTATTGTGAAGTTATGAAACAGCAGAGGTAGACAATAATAGTGCTGACATTGATATTTAGTAGTTAATAAGTTAAAATGTATAGTTTAACCATAAGACAGATGGAATGGACTGGTCTAGCCCGGATGGCTTGGATGAAAGAAGATAATGAATTTTTGGACAAGTTCAACAGAAGAGTAACACGTGAAGCATGAAGCGTGGGGCTAGGATGAAACACAGCAAGAAAGAAGGACTGAAGATATATTGATTAATCAAGAGAATGAATAACATAGATGATGTAATGTTTAACTAATCATATAAATATAGGACGTTTGTAAAGCTTGATGGTCATCACTGGGAGTGACCCAAGCTCTGTATGCATGTTTCACCTGAGCACTGAGCTTGTTAATAAATTCAACCCTGGAGTACCCATGAGTTCGAGTCTCGATCTGGTTCCTTTCTGCAACAAAGCATAATAAATCATCAAGTATTTGTTACGCTGCCCTGGAAGAGTTGAAACTCACAGAAAAAAAAAAAAAAAGAAGAATAGAAAGTCTCCAATTATAGATTCCAGCCATAAGGGTCTCCAACAGTACTGAATATGATCAACATTAGCACACATTTTGAACTCTCAAAGTATTTGCTTTTTTTCTCAAAACAACTAAAAGCTAAAATGGCTAGTTAAAACAATATTAAAACAAAACAGAACAAAACAAACAAGCAAAAACCAGTTTCTCCCCCCCCCCCCCCCCCAAAATAAATAATTCCCTCTTAATATATTTAATGTTAAACTCTCTGACCCTTTGGCCTTGAGTGGCTCACTGGAATGGAATTTTGCCAGAAAATTGGATGATCACAGAAAAGAGAGTTTCAAGACACTTGCATCGCTGTGATGGCTGTCCCCATGCATTTATACTTCCTGAAAGGTACTTAAATGTTTTTAACATGCCTTCTCTTAATACAGTATCTTTTCAAAACAGGTAGACCATTTAATACTGCAGGAGATTCAGTCCAGATTCCCATGACACAGAGCCTTGATTCTCAACACACTTACATGGAATTCTTTTGGAAATGCCAGAATGGCTGTAAAGAAGGTTGGTGATGTGCAGAGATAACACTACTGAATTTCTTTCTTTGGTGAGGAGATAGGTTCCAGAGCAAGGCTGTCTAAATTGTCTACAAATTGCTACACATTCAGTCAGGGAGGCTGAGTGACTAGTAGTAAGACACAGCAAAAAGATTAGATGAAGACAGAAGCAGAGAAAATGAAGCACCCACTGACACTTATTTCACAGTGATATTAGTTCTGTTATGCTAACATCAACACTCATTAAAAGCATCAAACAACAAGCCCTTCTTTGAGTGACAGGTCATCACACTATTTTATGGTTTGCCATAATTTCATTTTGCAGCATAAAAGGGCTCTAAGGCCTCCAGATGTGAATACAACTGACTGAACCTGATAAAAGAAGAAAAAGCCTTATTCAAAGTTCCGCAGGGGAGATGTTGCCATTGAATTAACTTTTAAAAGCTCATTTGGCAAGGAGAATTAAAAGAAGACAAAGAAATATGCTGTCCAAAATCTGGATTAAAACGAACTAAAAACATGTTGTTAAAAATGATATATGACAAATGGATAAGGAAGGTAAGAAGAATAATGTGCAGACAGTTCTGTGAATGGAAGATCTGAATTTACCTAAAGTTTCAGTGCTCACAGAAAGAAAGCAATAGCTGAAGAAAATAAACCAGTAACTAACAGGACAGGAGTCATGCTCTGAAAGCCCACAAAATATCTTGCAATTGTTGGAAGTCTGAAGCTAAACTGGTAATTTTTTCCTAAAGGAAAGTTTATCACTGAAAGGAAATCATGAGAAAATATATTAGCAGAGATAAGAATAAAAATCTACACAGACTGTTGAAAACATTTCAGCAGGCAGTTGCACATTGACTCTTTATCACAGTAAAATAAAATAAAAAGTATATATATATATATAAATAATTAATGTATTATTATTATTATTATTATTATTATTATTATTATTATTATTATTATTATAACTAGAGTTGTGAAAGTGGCAATGACTGCAAATCAGCTGTCTCCTATGAAAGGGGAAGTAACAAAAATTTAGCCTTAGCAAGTGATGTTTAAAGATATAAAGGGATTGAGTGGGTAGGATCATACAGATATTAGAACAGAATTTGTGACAGGCCAAGTGGTTTTTGCCAGGGATGGAAAAACTTTCAGGTCTGATCTTAATTTTATAGCTTACAAATGCAAATATTAATCTCTACTACCAGTGACTGCAAATATTTACAAAGTTAGTTAAAAGCCTATTGTGATTACGGAATTACTATGAATGAAAGAAAAAAGTACAAAAGAAGTTGCACATTGTGACGTAGGTCAGCTCTGGAGCATTGAAGAAATGGCCTATTTGAGATGAAACAGTACTTCAAGCTGAAAATTGAAGTGATTTTCATAAAAGTAGAGGGAAAAAAAAAAAAAGATCAGTCTCTCATTTCAGTCCTTTTACTATTTCTAACTAAGTCTAAAATCTTTTACTTTACATGTCAATCACTGCCATTCTTGGGGAATACATTGGTAGTCAACCAATACGTGAACAAAGGCAGGCATTGCATAGATTAATTTTTATAGTACTGCTTTTTGTGTACACATACAAGCCAGGTTTTAACCCCTGAAGAAAGCTATATAATTCTATTACAGTATGAAGTAATTTTTTAAAAAGTTAATTCTCATACACCTGAGGATAGCTTGTTTCATTCTATAGATTTTCACCACTAAAATACAAGAAAGAAACAAACACCAGGAAGTGGGCTAAGTCTTAGGAGTAGAAAATTATCTGAATAACATTTGTAGTTGCTTAAGTAGCAGAAGTCAAAATGCAATAGAAAAGCAGCAAATTACACATGTCCAGGAGAAATTTAGTCTTTGTGTCAATCCCTGTCTAGAAGGTGAACTGTAAAATCCTGTTCTTCTGTTAATATTCAGTATGCAGTCAAGGATAATGTGTATGCTTCATGTGGAGACTCTTCTCATATTCTAGGCAAGGGATTATTAGACAAATAAAGTTATGCTAAATCAAAGGAGAAGCATCCTAGGGGAGGTTTTTTTGCAACAAAATTAGAGGCTTGAATAGTCTGGAGAACACCTAACAAAGACATTATGTATTCTAGTCATTTGAAAACAACGCAACACATACATCCCTAAAGGCAATCCGTCAATACAGAATAGAAAGCAGTGAGATCTGAACTGAATTTTCCATTTTAATCAACACAATTCAGGATTGCATGTGCCATTTCTCCAAGTGTTCTTCTGTCTTATCGGTTGAATGCTTAATGCAATACTTAATCCTCAAATAGACAAAAATAACTGTCTTACAGACAAGGCAGAAGCGCAGAAATTGAAGGCATCAAAGACATGAATATTAAATGTAAATATAAATAAAGCTGAAGAATGTAATTAAAGCAAATATTTATTTATTTTTTCATTTAAAACTCATTTATTCACCAGAGCTTTATTAAGAAGAGTAAAGGGTGCTTTACAGCATACCTAGCCACAAGACTTCAACTTTTAACACTTTTTCATGTGCCAGAGGGCATAGATCTTTATCAGAATGAACAGGTATGCGTTACATAAATACAATATCACAAGCTTGCTTAATGGTTTACAACCCATTTCAAAATGGCGTGAGTGAAATGAATTTAGTATGCACTTCTGATTGATGGAAAGCAGGTAAATTAAACAGGGTACCTTACTGAGGATGCTTCTTTAGAACTAAAAAAGACTGAGAATCTTCAGGTAGCTGTTTTATTTAAAATGATCCTTCAGATAAAGGTCCAGAGATTATACTGGAAAGCACAGAATCACAGAATGGCTTAGAGTGGTAGGAGCATCTGGAGGTCATCTATTCTGATTTCTCTCCTGTTTGTTTTTCTTTTGTCCAGCAGGACTCTTGGGTCCTTCTTTTCAGAAATGTTTTTCAGCTGATTTGTCCCTTTCCTATGGTAGGACTTTGTATTTCCCTGCATTGAGCAGTATGAGGTTGCTGTTGGCCCATTTCTCCACTCAGATGTGATTCTGCTGAATGGCAGCAGAATCGTTTTCTGTGTCAGCCACTCCCTCTTGTTCTGTATCATCTGCAGACCTGTTTAGGGTACATTCATTCTCATCTTTCATGTCATTAATGATGTTAAATGTCATTGCACTTGCCATTCACCCCTGGGGTACAACACTGGAAAAAGGTTTCCATGAAATTTATTCTACAGCTTACAGTCATTCCAATCCATTATTTATGTCAGTTTCCAAGCCAAATCACCACTGCTTATCTGTATCAAACTCAAGTATTTGACATCCTTTAAAGATGACAGAGAGACAGCCTTGAAAGATGTGTGCAGGTCAAGGTAAAAAATATCAGGTATTTTCTACCTATCCACAGGGCAGTCATTTCACCATGAAGATCTACCCGAATGGTCAGCCACAATTTTGTCTTTATAAATCCATGCTGACCAGTCCCAGCCAACTTCTTTTTAATGTGTTTGGAAAAGGCTTCCAAGGTTAGTTGCTCCATTACCCTCACTGTTGTTGAGGTCTAATGAGACTGTAAATTTGTATATACTACTTGCCTTTTTTGAAGATGAATCTGACATTTGATGTCATCCAGTCTTGAGGAAGCCCTTGAAGTCTCCATGAACTTCCAAATACCATTGAGAGTGGCCTTTCAGTGACATCAGCCAGCTCCCTCAGTACTCAAAGGTGCAACCTGCCAGCTCCCACGGGCTCAGATATCTCCAGGTTAAATGTTTCCAAATCTAATCCTCTCCTATAGCTTCAATTGCAGATGGACTTTGGCTGTCCCAGCATACTACACATGTGAGCAGGCCCTGAAGATTACAAGAAGGGACAAAACCTCCAATTTTGATGAATAATTTTAGGCTGTTTCAAGTATTTCAGAAGATCCCCCCAGTATAGGATGGATGTGAGCTATTGGACCAGATGCAGAGAAAGATTGCTGTGATGATCAGAGGCTTAGAGTACCTCTCCTATGATGAAAAGCTGAGGGAGATGAGCTCATCCAGTCTGGAAGAAAGGCTCTGGGGAAACCTCCGTGTGGCTTTCCAGTACTTGGTGAGGGCTTACAAGCAGGAGGAGGACCAAATTTTTACATGGGCGGATAGTGGTAGGGTGAGAGGGAATGGTTTTAAACTAAATAAACAAACAAGTGAAAAACAACAAGAAATTTAGATTAGATACTAGAAGGAAATTACAAGAAAACTCAAGAGTGATGAGTCATTGGCAAAGCTGCCTAGAGAAGATGTGGAAGCCCAATCCCTGTAGGTGTTCAAGGCTGTGTTAGATTAGGCTCTTGGCAGCCTGATCTGGTGAGTAGCAGCTCTGCTCATGGCAGAGTGGAGTTGAAACAAGATGGTCTTTAAAGTCTCCTCCAGTCTTATCCATTCTGGGACTCTATGATTCTATGATAACTTCAAAGTTTGAAAAACTGTCAAAAATGGATAAATTTTCAATTCAAGTATATTACCTAAGGAGACAATTATGCAAAATAACATTTTTATGTGATTCAGTTAACATTATAGGATTACTCATACATAACTCCACCACTCATGAATAAAAGTATCTTTCAGAAACAAGAAATCTCATTAATAGGATTAAAAAAGTCTTTCAGTGTCATTCTTTCCCTGAAGACTATGACAAACTCAGAGCTAACATGAATGCAAACAGAGTTTGGACAGAAAATAAAAATTCAGAAGCATTTTTAATTCTTAAGAGCATTTTTTTTTTTTTCCCACAGCCTAAAACCAACACATGAGGTAAACCACAAAACTGAACTCTTTTCTTCCCCTTACTTTTCTTTCTGCTCATTAAAGAAGGAAAAAAAAAAAAACCCCACAAAAAAACAAAACAAACCAAAAAAAAACAAAAACAAAAAAACCCCACACCAAACAACAACAACAACAACAACAAAAAACCAAAAAAAACCAGGCATCTTTGCAAAGAAAGAAATATAATTCTCATTAACTTTGCTGCAGTGCCACTGCAATGCTAATCAATTAAACAAACTTACTGAGAAATAAAATTAAATTTCTTCCAAAAATGTGATATTTGGCAAAATGAAGACACCGTAAGGGATGGATGCTAGTCTCATAAGATCCATAATTTTTTGTTCCCTAATGTTACTTTGATTCCATGATATTAATATAGCTTTCCTTAAGTAACTAACTCATTTGAAGACCTATTTAGCAAGAAACTAATGAATTCTTCTGTTGTGTTTCTGATTTTACTTCTTTGTTTTTCTGCTGAACTGCAATCCCCAGCATCCTCTGTAAATCAGTTGCTACCATCAATACTCACAGATTCCACAAGTGAGGAACAGCATTTTTTCAAGTATGATGATGTCAGAGTATGTGTAAATGTAGTAGAAGTAAACTGAAACATAAGGGCAAGGCTGAAGTGCAATCGTTTAGGGTGCAGCCTTTTTCCTTCTCTGAAAGAGTGGTCAGGCAGTGGAATGGGCTGCCCAGGGAGGTGGTGGAGTCAACAACCCTGGGGGTGGTCAAGGAATGTATGGACATTGTGTTGAGGGACACAGGAAAACTGTTGGTGTAGGGTGGATGATGGGACTGAATGATCTTGTAGGTCTTTTCCAACACTGATGATTCTGTTACTCTGTGATATACCTAGCAATTGGCTGGATGGGGCTTTGAGCAGCCAGTTCGAGTGGGAGATGTTCCTGCCTATGACAGGGGGATTGGAGCTAGATGACCTTGAGGGTCCCTTCTAATGCAAACCATCCTATGAGTCTATGATTCTATGAATAACTGATCTGTTTCAAAAACCTGATGTTCTAAGTGGATTATTTATCTGTCACTCTAATGGAATAATGTTTCTTGACCACTATGGGAACAGAAATTTCACAAAAGCATTGCATAGACATGAGTTTAGGATCCAGCTGCTAAAGATCAATTATTTGTGTAAGGCTATCACTCTCCAGCACCAGTCCACAGTGAGAAAACAAGATCAAAATAACCCAGATGAGTAGAAACACTGAACATTTTTTTCTACAGTGTTTCATAGAATTGTTTGGTACTAATTGGTCAGGAATGTGGACTCCTTTCAAGTAGTCTTTTCTCCTTTCTTGTTTTTTTCTGGACCCCCTCATTGTCCCATCAGAAATTATCATTCAACATTATGTTTCACATAATAACGTTCAGCAATTAAAATTAAAAATTAAAAATTAAATATACATATATATAAATATATACAGACATAAGCAAAATCTAATTATGCAAATCATTTCTTTTAAAAAAAAACACAAAATATTTTAAAAATTAAAATATTTTTTAAAAAATTTCTTTATTTCAAAAAAAAAAAAGAAGCAAATTGCTATCAGATATCACTTCCATCAATTTTCTATCTCTAGAAATGAAAATGTCAACAGATACAGTCTTATTTAGTTTTCAGACTTCTTCCCAGATGGCTTTGAAAAAATCATTTGTATCTAACTAACGAATTATCCTGCTTTCCTCCTAGCAGGTTGTTTATTCTTCAGGTTAGCCCGTTTGATAAAATCCATTTATTTTTTTTTCCAGTAATTTAGTCTTTCAGCCTTTTCATCTAAGGCTTTTGGACTGGTCTCCCACAATCTCCTTTCTAGGCATCCTGATCAGTGACATACATAACATCAACAGTAGATATGCATGGAATTCAGCTTTACAATTTTTCTTTTATGCAAATGAAACACACTCGGTTCCAGAATTTTCAGAGATGAATGTTTGAGAGGTATTCAATCATTATAATTTCATCTCAGTAAGTGTATCTGTAGTGATTTATAGTAGCTGAGGTTCTGGGTATAAATAACAGAGCAGTTATTCCTCAAGTCAAATCTTATGATGTTATAAATTCAGTATCTCCTTTGAAATAAGAAATTATAAACATTTAAAATATACATATGTTCAAAAGATGATCGAGTCCCTTAAATTACACTATCAGAGATGTGTGTTCTCTGGGAAAGAATGGATGAAGATCTCTCTCTTAAATTTTATTTGTTCTGTTTTAAATAAAACAATTAATATTCATTGGATAGGGCTGAGGGAACTTAATTTTGGTGGAAGAGGTCATATTTGTATATTCTGATATTGACAGAAGATACTGGCAGTAGAAAGAGATCATTATCTGTAGAAGAGCTAACAAGTTGCTAATGCATGCATCATGTTCAGACAATACAGAAGAGAATTAACTTTCAGTCTCCATAATTTCCAGGGGAATAACCACTAGGCCCTTACTAACACAAAAGAGAACACCTTCACCTAAGCAAATACAGTTGAGTGAGAAAGGAAGAGGGTTAAATAATTAACCATAGCTAACAATAGACTTGAGAACATAATGTCCACTTTTTAAAATAAAGTAAAAATTCACAAAATCAAACTACAATTCTAAACTCAGAAGAACACAGAACCGTAGAATGGCTTGGGCTGGAAGGTTCCTTAAAGCTCATCCAGCTCCAACCCCTTGCTGTGAGCTTGCTGCTACCTACTGAGTCAGGCTGCATCCAGCCTAGGCCTGGGGCTACATCCAGCCTGGACTCAAGCACCTCCAGGGATGGGGCATCTGAGCAGCCTGTTCCGATGCTCCACAACCCTCTGAACAAAGATTTTCTTCCTTAAATCTAACCTAAACATCCTAAAGATGTGTGAGTTGGCATCCACCCTTAACTGGAGTAAAACTGAAGGATGCAGCATTTCAAAACTGTTCACAGGAGAGAAAATTCCCTATTTATGGAACTATTATGGAGTTGCTATTTTCAAGACACCTTTTAAAAACAGAGAAAGTGAATAAGATTTTGATAAGATGTATAAAACAACAAAATTGAAGTGGCTTATGAGTGGAATGATCACTTTCTTTCTGGTCCATTGTGGTATTTATGGTCCCCTGAACTGTATTTTTTTTTTCAATTCAGAAACAGAAATCATGTTGGAAATTTATTTGGGACTACGAGACAGACAAAATGGAAGAAGAAAGACATCCTTGAAAAAAGATGCTAGAAAGAAATTTCTCTGTAATACCATCCCTCTGCACCTACAAATTGCCTATACTTATGCAAGCAGACCCTGGTTACTGCAAAGAGGGGGGTACACACAACAGTATTATCTTTTGTATCACAGATTAGACTCTTCTGATTAGTTTCTTGGCTTCAATTTCTATATGGCCAGTGTTAGACCACCACCTGCAAAGAGAACTAGTGCCTGATATTTTCTGGTTTTATCAGCATGTCAGAAGCTGGACTTCCTATTTTACAAAAAAATCCTAGACTTATAAAAAACAAAAATGAGCTCCGTCTATACAATTACTTTCCTTTCCCCTTCTTAATGTTTATGAAGATGTCTTCGGAGGAATTTCCAAGAGACCAGGATGTAGAGAAATGATGTGACTGGGAGATGCAGATCTGTCATTGAAAAGATCCATTGGTACTTGCAGGAAAAATACCCTGTATGTCTGGCTGCCTGTCACATGTTAGATATTGAAGGCATCGCTGTCTACAAACTATCAGACTAATTCTTAGCAGTAATGCACTTTCTTGGTAATCATACAGAAATCAAGTATTTCTTATCATTTTTTTTTAATGCTATTTCTTCATAAATGCAATCATTCATAAATGAGCCATTAAGATGACACTTCTGAAGAACATATATTTTAGTCTTTAAGTCCTAAAAAGCATTTTTTTCTAGGACCTGTATTATTTCTCTGGCTGTACAAGTTAATGTCATAATTTATACTCTCTGGGTACTAGCATGCTAGAGGTTATTGAAATTTGCACAATATGCATATCTTAAATCAAGCAAGCAAATGAAGTATATTTTAGATTTATTAGTTGAACTTTGCAGAAGAGCAGGAAATCAAATACCTTTGTAGCCACCGTCTTCATACTGAATTTCAGGTATTACTATGAAATCAGTATGGTGCACTTTCATAGAGTTGTATTAATTTACCTTTGATGCTTCATGTTCATGGCTCTGGATTATGGATGTGACGCATTCTGCTTGGGCTAGGTTTGGGCTGAGATACATGATCTACTTCTAGAAATCTGCACACGCATCCACATGCAGATACCAATACAGAGTATACTGTTATTATACAAATTAGAATATCTGAATAATTCTTTCTTTGATATATGTTTCAAATTAGGCTTGGAAAATACACAGCTTTATTTCAAGCAGCTCTACTATTCAGTGAAAATAAACAACAGCAGCAGCAGCAGCAACAACAACAACAACAACAACAACAAAAAGAGAGCAAGCAGCATATCTGGATAGATTTCTCTTGTCCTATTTGCTTTTGTAAGAAATGATCACAGTGTGTCATAGATACAAAGCATAATATCACACGAGCGCAGTACCTGGAAGGCATTTTTCAAATTGTGCAATTGTGAACTCATATTATGGAGAATATACTATCATTGCAACTAGGAAAGTATTAGAGAATATGTTTGCTGTCTCCCAAAATTAAATTGCACCAGTGGGAAGCTGAATGGCACATTATGTGATGAAGATAAAGACTACAACCGAAGAGTGCTTTCTGGAATTACAGCAATCTTATAATTGATTTTTAATGAATGTTTACAACTTGACCAAGTAAAAAATTGTTGAACAGGTGTTTATAGAGGCCAATTATTCAATATTTTCTTACTTTTGGTATCTTTTCTGCCTCTCTAAGCGTCGGGGTTTTTTTTGGTGAAACACTGTTAACATTTCAGTAACTTCTGCTACTTCGTGAAAGCTGTTAAGCACAATGAGAACTAAAGAGGAGTAGCATAGAATGAGATGTGGACTGATTTGAAGAAACACAAGCTAACATGTCAAGACAACAAATCAGAAGATATTGTCTTTCTCTATTTATGCCTTCTGAAAGTCATTATCAAAATTATTTTGATTTGATTTATTTGCTTCAGGAAATTAATCCCAAGCAGAAGTCTTAATGATCCTGTTGGAAAAACAAAACAAACAAACAAACAAACAAACACACACACACAAAACAACAACCATATCTATGCTGCATAACATAATCTTAATTTCCACTGACTTCAGTGCAATAAAAGCATTACACTCCCCCCAACCTCTCCCCCCCCCCCCACCCCCAAAATTTTAAAAGTTATCACAACATCTATTTTTGTTTAATATTTTAAATGTAGAAATCCCTATTGTGCCCGCAGTGTGCATCACTCAAGATGGAACTTGACTATAGCTTCAAAACTGCTTTGTTTTCTGACAAATGTTCTTTTCATTTAAGTTAAAATATTAAACACCTTGATGCTGATGTTTACAAAAGCCAGCCTGCAAGGAAACTTTCAAGATCTGTAATTTTTATTTTATTTTATTTTATTTTATTTTATTTTATTTTATTTTATTTTATATTTTATTTTTTATTTTATTATTTTTTAAACTAACATATAGTTTCATTACTACACTGAATTTTAATAATAATAATAATAATATTGTGTCATAACATGTTAGAGAGCATACCTCTATGCGTTTTCTGATGTGCAATGGGAAACACTATGAAACAAAATGAAGCCATAAAATTCTAGTAACACTTTTTTTTTTTTTCCATTACACCATTGAATGTATAAGAGAAATTAAAATTAGTAGAAGTCACTTCAGTTACATGAAATGTGGGCTTCCCCCTATGTCTTAAAAATGTTTTTTTTTTTTTTTTTGGTTAGGAAAAATGGTAAATTTCTCAACCAATATGCTACTCATGTATCCCCTGTATAGCTCTGAACTATGACCCATGTAGGGGTGTTAGAGTATTGTGAAGTTATGAAACAGCAGAGGTAGACAATAATAGTGCTGACATTGATAGTTAGTAGTTAATAAGTTAAAATGTATAGTATAACCATAAGACAGATGGAATGGACTGGTCTAGCTCGGATGGCTCGGATGAAAGAAGATAATGAATTTTTGGACATGTTCAAAAGAAGAGTAACACGTGAAGCATGAAGTCTGGGCCTAGGATGAAACACAGCGAGAAAGAAGGACTGAAGATATATTGATTAATCAAGAGAATGAATAACGTAAATGATGTAATGTTTACCTAATCATATAAATATAGGACGTCTATAAAGCTTGATGGTCATTCACTAGGAGTGACCCAAGCTCTGTATGCATGTTTCACCTGAGCACTGAGCTTGTTAATAAAATCGACCCTGAAGTACCCACAAGTTCAAGTCTTGACCTGGTTCCTTTCTGCAACAGTTTTACATCAATGAAGCAGATTACATTTAGAAGTTTAGCTCATATGGGATAGATAAAATCAACAAAAATTACAGTATTGTAATGCATAACTCCAAAGCATAAATCTAATATCGGAAGTTTCAGTACATTAAGACATTTCAAATACAACATATTTTATCTTGGTGAATTTTCTCCTTTATGAAAGACATCAGAGAAGCTTTGCTTCATTTGCTTCAATATCCTTGAAATGCAGATGTGAGAGTGAAATCTAAAGAAATTGTTTTGAAGCAAAAAGAAAATACTGCAAATAATTTCTCACACTAATAATAATTTATATTCTCCTTGCATTTCCAAAGAAAAAAACACGTTTCCTAGAACTGCTGCTGCATATAGTTCATGTATATTACCTTTAGAAAGGCACTATTTTGTTGAAGATGGCATGGAACAGAGAAATGACAGTGTGAAAGCATATAAATAACACACAGTGAAATATTTTTAATCTTTCAACTATCTGTATGATGTCAGTGCCATTACATTTCTCACAAAAATAATTTAAAAAAAATGTTTTTTTCAGTGATGTTGATTTGCAGAATACATACTTATCTAATGTAGCTATCTCTCTAAGATTTTATGTTTTTCAGTTAAGAGTTCAGTCTTTTATGCAATTGGTTAGGTAATGCAGAGCCATACTTATAAAACTTGGATTGCCATTTGACTCTAGCTCAAAGTAGTGACACCACCAGAAATGATGCAATCTAGGAAAACGTCACCTTCAGCCCACAGTTCAGTAAGTCTTGATAAATCTGAATATGATGTCCTTTCTAGTTCTGTGTGAGCACACGTGGGACCCAACTAGTGCAAATGTTATGATTATTCCAACGTTGCCAGCATCATTTCCTGCACTCTGAAGCTGATGTTCATCTCTGTGTTCATAATCCACTGATTTGCACAGATGAGCTGATCAAAACTCTCTTCATTTCATAGTATGTCAGCTATGCATGGTTGTTTGGAGCATTGTTTGTTTTTTTGTACTACTCTTACCACTGTTGAAATGCACCACTCATTGCCTTACTGTGCTCATATTCACTGTTTGGTATCCATTCAGCAAGCTTTGATGAATGGTAGTGAGTGCCTTTTTTTTCCATGGAGAAATTCAGTTCCACACCTTTGCTCCATACACGCCTCCAGTCCCTTACCATCCTGTTAGACTGCCCTTCTGCTGTTATCAGTTGGACAGCAACAAAATGTAATAGAACATCTGTGGGAAGGTTTAACTTCTACTTCTGCAGCACTAACATCTACCTCTGACATAATGGGCCAACATCATAAAATAGAAGGTGTTACTTTTGGAGTAGCCCACATACTTTCCTTCCAAAGAGTCACTAAGCTTCTTTTTTGGTAGTGAATTTATGCTTTTACTGAGACAGGGATGTGTCTTGGACTCCAACATGGAAAATCCTTATCTATGATTCTAGACCAGGAATGGAGTGACATCACAGTCACATCTTTCAGCTCCCTCAACACTCATGGGTGCATATCATCAGGGCCCATAGACTTGTAAATGTCTGTTTTGCTCCAGTATTCTACAACCTGATTCTTTTTCAGCAAAGACAGATCGTTCTTGTTTCAGCTGTTCTTCCTAACCTTTGACACCTAGATTCCTGAAGACCAGTCTTTCAGGCAAAACTGAGGCAAAGAAGAAATTCAGCATATTGCCTTTTTCACTGTCAAGTGTAACCAGGGCTTCTGCTTCCTTCAGGAGAGGGCCCACATTTTCTCAGGTCTTCCTTTGGTCACCAAGGTACTTGTAAAAGCCCATCTTCTTGTCCTTGGTGCTCTTCACGAGATTCAATTCCATTTTTAACTTTCCTAAATGAATCCCCAACTGCTTGGACAATGATTCTGTATTCCCCTCAGATCTTTGATTTTACCCTTTGAAGGTCTTTCTTCTTTTTTTTCATTTATGCAGGCCTCCTGGCATTTTTGCCTGACTTTCCCTATGTTGGGTTGCATTCTGAGCTTGGAGGAGGTAATACTTGAACAAGTATATGAACAAGCTTTCTTGTGCTGCTGTTTCCTTCAAGGCTTTATCCTATGACCTCTGAAGAGGATAAAAACTGCTCTCCTGGAGTCCCAAGTAGTGAACATGTTGTGCATCCTAGCTGGACTAAGGATCTTGACCTCCACATTCATGGTCATTGCAGTCAAGGATGAGCTTCATTTTCCCCACCATCCCCTCATGTGCTCTGTGTTGCTCCTCCTGTAGTCCTGCCCCTTGGCTCTGTATTGTTTCTCCTGTAGCTGTCAGAGTGGTTTCCACAGGTGGACAAGGGCTTGCAAACAGAAGGCTGCTCCTGACCTGTAGAGGGCTTCATCTGCTCAGTCTTCCTGGTCAAGTGTCCTGTATTGGAGCTCCACAAAAACATTTTCTAAATGTTCTTCTTTTCCCTTTAATTCCAGCTCATAAACATTCAGTCAGCTCCTCATCCATCCCCAGCTACAGATCCATGCACAAATCATACTTGCCACATTTGTTTTTCTTCTGCTCTGTGTGCATGTTGCTGTGATGCATGAAATAACCCTTGATGTTTCAAAGATGTTCCATGAAAAATAGAACTTGATCCAAGCATCCTTTAGGATGAAATAATGGCAAACACTTATTTGATTTATGTATAACATTCCAGGATATTTGATAAAATATAATGCAGTTCCTACTTGCAGTCATCATATACTTACAGAATTAATCAAAAGAGCAGCACTGCCACCAGTAGACTTAAGTCTTATATTGATAACACCTTTTGAGTTCTATTTGGACTCAGATCACAGGCTACAAACTGATAGTAAATTAAGCCCAGCCACAAAGAAACAGCATGATTTTTTATTTTTTTTAAATATTTCCACTCTAAAACTGCTGAGAAATTGTTCCCACTGGTCTTTTAAAAACCCATCTGGCATACGCAAACTATATTAAACTAATAAGATGAAAAAAATTTAATTTACAGCACCATTAGAGAGTACAGTCTTAAAAGATACAACAATATACTGTTCACAATTGCTCACACTCAGCAGCTGTGATAAAACAGACTGACAGGCCTCAAAGTCAGTAGATCACATTTAAAGACAAGAAAAGAGATTTCCACATGAACTGAAGCCATTGCAAGGTACTTTTTACAGTTCAAGATTATGAAGAGCCATTGTATAGATGCAGATAATTGTTATGTACTCTTTGGCTCTTATAATCAAAATAGGACTTCAGAGGAAGAATTTCTATCTTAAATATTGACTAAAAATTACTATGAGTCAAGTTGGTGTGCACATATGCAACGTCATTTAAAATATATATATATATATATATATATTATTTTATTTTATTTTATTTTATTTTATTTTATTTTATTTTATTTTATTTTGTGCTAATATCTTCACAGTGAGCATGAAGGTCTAGGGACATGAACAGTAGAAGCATATATGTTTTAACATCCATGAACTTGCATATGTGACATGTAATTTTGAATAGTATTTCACGGGTGAAATTGAGCACAGCCTACCTTGGGTCTGGATGCTTCTTTCGGGAATCCCAAGACTCTGTGTTCTCCAGTCTAGCAATTCAAAGTTCAGAATCAAAACACATAGTCAGCCTTCAACTAGAAGTTCTGTGTGATGTCTCTTCATTAATTAATGCATTCAGAACAAAATCAGACGTTACAAAAATGTGCAGCTAGCTCATGCTATCTGCATCTAACTTCTGTGTGGCAGTCCAACGTTGAATACAAGACCTTCCAAGCTAGATGTGGCTCTGGGCAGGATGGTCTAGTGGTGGCAACCCTGCCCATGGCAGGGGGATTGAAACTAGAAAATATTTAAGGTTTTTTTTCAATTCAGGACATTCTATGATCTGATGATTCTATGTTTCACCACTAAAATTCCCATTTGTCTACTACCTTTCACACCTCAAGATTTTTTTCTGTATCTCTGTAGCTGATTAGTAGCATGCTTGCAAGATACAAGGGTTAACTTCACTCTCTTGGTAGGAAACTGCTCGAGAGTGTATTTTCTTTAAACAGCGGAACAATCCTAATCACATATAGGGAAAACCTTCCCCACATTTTATTTCCCATTTTTGGGGAATACATCAAGCTTGAGGGATAAGTAACCTGGTTCTGGCAGAGCCCAAGAGAGAAAGCATGGAGGAGAAGCTGATCCCATCTTAATGATTCATGGTTCCCTGAAAAATTATTACAGTAATGGTTACAATAGGAATGATTTGTCAGGGATGAAGTAAATGATTTTCAGATGTTGAAGCATTTATGAAGCCCTGGGTGCCTGTCAAGGAAAGGACCTCTAGCACACACTATGGAGTTGTTGCAAAGATACAACAAGTTTAAGTTGCCCAGCCCTCTGCTATGCCACAACAGGCTCCATGGCTACCCCTGCTCCCAATGTTCCTCCTCCCTTCGATGGAGTAGAAAGAATCCAGACCTTTACTAGGGTGCACACCCAGAATCCTGGCAAACTGCGCTCACTTTTAAAATCATCTAAACTGAAAAGATAGCTTCATTACGGTGAGACATTATTTTATATAGACTCAGCTCATGACAAGCATGATGCCATTGCAAACTGAGTCTGCAGAAGTCCATTGAGATAGATACAAAATAAACCACCACTGAAACGAATTTATGACTTTATCTCATTCTTGGCTCTGAATTTCTTAATCTTTCCTTTTTTTTTTTTTTTTTTTTTTTTTTTTTTTTTTTTTTTAATTATTTTAATCAGAATCTACAAACAAGGTATGGGAAAGTAGGCATAGTCCCTTTTTATTTAGGAGCCCTCAGATCTGAAAGGCTAAAGTCTGGGCTACACCAGGAAACCTGAAGCAACCAAAGCCAGGAAACATAACAAGACAAAACCAATGAATATAAATAATTAATGACACCTCACAAAGATTTGTCAGACCAGGGAAAAAAAATAAAAATCAATCACTGTGGGACACTTAAGTAACAAAATAAAATAAGGAAAAATAAGGAAAAATTGGAAGCAAACAAGTGTCCTTCTAGTTGCCAAAATACTTGTAAGCCACCTTCATTTGATGTAGTGAAATTTACCAGCTGGGTAAATGGGTGTTGCTACAATACATAAACCATCTGCAGAACATCTGCAGTTACAAACACTTATAAGCTGAAGAAAAGCAGTTGTGTCATGTTCTATTGCAAACATGAAACCAAAGAAAGAATTTGGACTTTCATCAATCAGCTTAATACTTCAAGGTGTACCATTTGCAAGAAAATGAGGAAAGAAGTGAGATTTCTCTGTTTTTGGCATTTTATTACTAGCATTAAGTCTGCCTAGACTGAAAATTTGAGATTAAGCACATTTTTCCTCACTATAGAATATTTTAATGATCACAATTCTCCCATAAGTCATGTAGCTCTGATACAGAATCAGATACTGAGTTTCATTTCCTTAGGTGTCAGATTGCCTATTATCTGCACAGGAGTTTGACTCATGTGTCAGCTAATTCACTGACACCAAATCATGAAAGTATCTGTAGATAAGGCAAACTGGATGGAAGAGCTGAAGAAACAGTGGAATTACACTGTCTTAGAAAATACATACATTCAATCTATTGCACTACAGCTGAGAATCAATGGGGCTTTTTGTTTCTTTCTTTCTTTTTTTTTTTTTTTTCCCATCAATTTTTCTTCTAGATGTAGGGAAACCTACCACTGCTTTTGCTGTAGAAATCTATGCAGCATCTGCTCCTTAGCACTTATAGAAAGGCATGTTTGACACCAGGTCACTTCATCTTCACTCCATGGTATAGCCAAAGAAGGCAGGTTGCTGCAGGTCAAGCTAAATGCATCTGAGTCACAGTCCATTCCATTTTGTAGAAAGAATTTGTTCATTCCTTTTTTTAAGAAATAATTTATCCCCTACCTTTTCTGCATGAAGGACACTCTCCATTTTGACCTAGCAGAACAGAGAGGAGCTAGAGAGCATGTCCTTCACCTCCTCTTTTTGCCTTCCTTTTTTCAAAATCATAGCACCACTAAGTAGCTCTTTCACTAAAATCAGAAAGATAGCAGCAGGGAAGGATTTGGGATGCAGTATTTAATGTAGGATAAAATTACCTAATGTGGATGCATTTTGAATGTCATGCTAACGGTTCAGTTCTGAGAAGGATAAGTAATGCAGAATACTTAATGTATCATTTCACAGTGGAAAAACTTTTTTCTTTTTTTCTCTACGGATGTTCTCAAAGGAAGACATACTAAAATGACTCTTCCAATGCTTACTCTATATGGATATTTTTCATCTATTTTTTAATTTTATTTTTGTTTATTTATTTATTTTTGCTTTAGGGACAGTCACTACTCATGTCCTAGAGGGTCCTGGAGATCATATATCTGAATTTCTAGGAAGAGCATCAACACTTCTTAAAAACATACTTTCAATATATTATTTGTCAGAGATTGTTTTGTAAGTGGTGGCTCAATGCTGTACAAGTCTTTCCACAGTCCAGTTGTTGCCAGCTGCAAGAGCAACAGAGAGAATACCTTTGAAGGGAGTAGGAGGAATAGAAAAACTAGAAAATTCTGATATTGCTGCGATAGACTTTTTATGCACTGACAATTAGAATCATGTTTTTGAGTGGAAGCATTCTGAAAGGGAATATCCAATGCACAGTTATTATTGGTAATAAGAATGCAAAAGAAAGCTAAGTATTTTTAAACACAGTTCCTTCCCTTTATGATCTGTTTCCTACAGTAAAATGCCTCAAGCCAGAACCACTAAAGGTTATAGTTAAATACAACAATGGTGTGTGCCAGAATTATGATGAGTTGTAGATATTTACTGAATTTGCTTAAATTGTGCTTTCCTATATGTATATATAATACATGATTGACAAGATTCCATCAAGATGTAGGACCTGGGAAGTCACTAAGTGGGAAAAATGTATAATAATTGTAAAATATATATTATGCAACTTTTATAATAATGTAATATATCCTATGTATTATCAGATAGTATTAACACAGATGCATCTGCAGCATATTTTATGTTCTTTTCTGATGATTTTTTTTTTCCAGAACAATTTTCCCACTCAAAGGAGAAAAATACAGGTCTGTCTTTCTATTCTCCTGGCAGATTAGTATTTTTCCTTACATGGTTTCTCAAACCTTAAATAAAATTTATAGGACCTTAGTAGTGAAGCAGACAGAAAAAATTCAGTGAAAGGTAATAATCTTTTTTGATATTACCTAGATCCCTCTAGAAAATATGATTCAGTAAAACCCTAATAAATGATGTCCATTTCAAGCACATTGTTGAAACAAAAGTTATTTTACATGTGTAATGAATATGAAAAGTAAGCTTTGATAGAGTTTTAGAAAAGATTTTTCTGACATAGAGATGAGTATTTGCATATTAAAGATATGTTCAACACTAGATTGAAGACACAATCAAAAGCTTCACATTTAACTTGCATATTTCTAAGGGGTTTATTTTACTCTCCAGGTGGATAAACCTCATCACACAGTGGTGAGGAAAATTTTCATGAAGGTACAAAATGATAGAGTAAAAAGATGAAGTAACAGATTTAGAAGATGGCTCTGAAAGTTACACCTCCTGTTTCGTAATGTAGGCTCAGGGAGCCAGAGGCGATGTTGGTGGTATGTGGAGGTTGTGGCAGTGGATGCTGAACCTTTCAAACATTAAAGTTTGTTGCTGTGCAACAGATGGCGGCAGAAGGGCATTTTGACAGAATGGGGCCTGGCATAGAAGTACGTATGAAACAAAGGTATGGAGCTGAATTTTTCCATGCAAAAAATAAAAATAAAAAATGGCACCATTGACATTCAGTGGCAGTTGTTGAATATTTAAATGAACCAGCTGATGTGTGTTTAGTGTGACAGTGGTGGATTATTTTGGCAGTAGTAACAAAAATGTGAAAGACAAGTCATGTTCAAGATGGTCCTGCAGATTTTTATGACCGTGGCATGCAGGCTTTTGTACATTGCTGGCAAAAATATGTAACTAATAGTGATGACTATGTTGAAAAATAGTGTTCTGGAGCTGAAAAATTGCTCTCTCAAATAGAGTTATTGCACTCTTTGTTTCTTTTGCGGTTTTCATGGAAATAAATAGGAGGAATTTCTTTTGGAGTGACATGCTTGGAATAGCAAGAAACAACTGTGTAGAAGATATAACAAATTCGGGAATAAGAAGAAATCAAAACCAACACTGATGAATTGGAAGAAGGAATATAATAACTTGGCTGGCACAGGAGGCATTCTTACTAACATCAGACATCATGTTTAAATAAGACCTTAATATATATACACACACATATGTATATGTTCCACCATATTTCTTCAGTAATATATATATATATATATATATATAAATTATATAAGGCCATATGCATTCATGTTTAATTTAGGTTTTTATATTCATTGATGACACCAAAATAGATCATCTCTGGATCTTATTGTCACTGTGCATTAGTGACCTGGTAATGGACAAAGAATGGAAAGTAATTATTAACAAATAATTTGACATTAGCTTCTACTTTTTCTTCTTTTTCTTAGTTCTTGAAATATTTAGAGATTCCTTGTGATCTGCAGACCATTTAAGCTATTTTAAGTGTAGTGTAACACTGTGTTTCCAAACTTGGAAGCAGCATTTCTGCCCAGTCCTAAAGTATCCAGCCAAAATCAATGCACACAAATCCATGGGCCTTGGTGAGGTGCACCCATGTGTACTGAGAGAACTGGCAGAGGTGGTTACTGAATCACTCTCTATTATCTTTGAATGGTCTTGGCAAATGAGAGGGGTGCCTGAAGACTGGAGGATAGCCAAGGTAACTCCAGTCTTCAAAAAGAGCAAGAAGGAAGATCTGAGAAACTACAGACCAGCCAGTCTCACCTCTTCCCTTGGAAAGGTGAAGGTACAGTTTGTTCTGGATACCCTCACCAAACAATTGGAAGAGAAGAAAGTTATCAGGAGTAGTCAATATGGATTCACCAATGGGAAATCAAGCTTGAATGATCAGGTAGCCTTCTATGATGTCATCACTATCTGAGTAGATGTAGGAAGAGCACTGAATGTCGCCTACCTTGACTTCATCTAGGCATTTGACACCATCTCCGAAAACATCCTTGTGAAATTTAGAAAATGTGAGATAGATGAGTGAACAGTGAGGTGTGCTGAGAACTGGATGACTGGCAATGCTCAGATGACAACTGATGACAACTGAAGACAGCCATCAGTAGTGCAGAGTCTAGTTAGAGACCTTTAACTAGTAGGGCTTCCCAGGGGTCAGTGCTGGGTCCAGTCCTGTTCAACATCTTTGTTAGTGACATGGATGATGGAATGGAGTCCACTTTCAGCAAGTTTGCTTATGATACAAAGCAGGGAGGAGCATCTGATACATCAAAAGGTTCCATACTAACATATGGAGAAACTTCCTTATGGTAGGGGTGACAGAGCACTGAAACAGGTTGCCCAGGGAAGTTGTAGAGTCTCCTTCTAAAGTGACATTCAAGACCCATCTGGATGCCTACCTGTGAGATCTCTTCTAGGGATCCTGCTTTAATAGGGTGTTGGACTTAATGATATCTTGAGGTCCCTTCCAATCCCTGCAATTCTGTAATTGTGTGAGTCAGAATTTATCTAGGCCAGGATCTTTCAGGGCTTCATCCCCCTTACAGTGTAGTGTATGCACTTCCAGATGGTCTACAGAACTCTAACATATATGTAATTTTTAAAATGTTAGTTAAGACTGATTAAATTTGCATTTCTCTACTCCCTCAGTGGAACACTGCAACAGTTCAGTCTGCAGTCATGGTACAGTCCTCATGACAAAGCATTAACTGCATGATGTGCACCAGAATTCCCTCAGGAGAAAAATCACAGCTCATAATTGCCTCAAATCATGCAAAATTAGATCACTCTTTTTCTCATAAATGTATCACACTTTCTACATAGCTCTTTCTCTTGTTAAATGAAAGCATCTTTCATTTATGTCCCACAAATTAAAATGAAAGGCTAGCCCCCTTTCCTGCTTGGTCTCCTCCAGAATAACCATGTGTGGGCTCGGGGGCCTGATCTTTGCAGCACTATTTTATGTGACACATGATCATTTTCACTGAATTTATAATTTTCTGCTTAAACGTTCCAAAGCATGCCTCCATTCACAGCTTCAAATGGATGTACCCTGCATGCAATAGTATATTTCTGAAATGTAATCAATATTACAGGTGAATGATAATTTTCTGATACAAATCCATTTCTCAGGGTATGTTTTTCTAAGTTTCCTATAAAATCTGAAGGTGGGAGAGAAAGTTTCTCATATGATATATTTATTTCTGATGTTCCTTTCATCTTCAGTGTCACTACACATTCACAACCACTGAACCCAGTAGCCTGATAAGTCCATTGAAAATAAGCATAAAATCTCCTTTGGATGGGTCAAAATTCAGAAATGCCTTTTTGTAAAAGTGTAAAAATTAGCCTAAAGGGATATTAGAATATTAGAAGAAATGTTTTTTCTTTCTTTCTTTCTTTCTCTCTTTTTTTCTCTCTCCCTCTCTCCCTCTCTCCCTCTCTCCCCCTCTCCCTTTCTTTTTCTTTCTTTCTTTCTTTCTTTCTTTCTTTCTTTCTTTCTTTCTTTCTTTCTTTCTTTCTTTCTTTCTTTCTTTCTTTCTTTCTTTCTTTCTTTCTTTCTTTCTTTCTTTCTTTCTTTCTTTCTTTCTTTCTTTCTTTCTTTCTTTCCTTCTTTCCTTCTTTCCTTCTTTCCTTCTTTCCTTCTTTCCTTCTTTCCTTCTTTCCTTCTTTCTTTTCTTTCTTTTCTTTCTTTTCTTTCTTTTCTTTCTTTTCTTCCTTCCTTCCTTCCTTCCTTCCTTCCTTCCTTCCTTCCTTCCTTCCTTCCTTCCTTCCTTCCTTCCTTCCTTCCTTCCTTCCTTCCTTCCTTCCTTCCTTCCTTCCTTCCTTCCTTCCTTCCTTCCTTCCTTCCTTCCTTCCTTCCTTCCTTCCTTCCTTCCTTCCTTCCTTCCTTCCTTCCTTCCTTCCTTCCTTCCTTCCTTCCTTCCTTCCTTCCTTCCTTCCTTCCTTCCTTCCTTCCTTCCTTCCTTCCTTCCTTCCTTCCTTCCTTCCTTCCTTCCTTCCTTCCTTCCTTCCTTCCTTCCTTCCTTCCTTCCTTCCTTCCTTCCTTCCTTCCTTCCTTTCTTTCTTTCTTTCTTTCTTTCTTTCTTTCTTTCTTTCTTTCTTTCTTTCTTTCTTTCTTTCTTTCTTTCTTTCTTTCTTTCTTTCTTTCTTTCTTTCTTTCTTTCTTTCTTTCTTTCTTTCAGAAAATTGACCATGCATTGTTCTCTCAGGAAGACAAACTTGTTTTTGTTTGTTTGTTTGTTTGTTTTGAAACATCCATCACTCCATTTTGAACTTAAACAAAACAGGTAAAATCAAGTTTGTGGCAGACTTTAAATGGCAAGACAAAAAAAATCTTAGCACTGAGTAGATTTGAAAGCTTTGCTTCCAAAAGCATGATGCATGAGAAGCATGAAAATGAACTATTTGGCACAAAATGTTGTTACTGAAATATAGACTAATCTTAGGAATGCAAACCAATCTGACACCACTTCAGCAAGCTTTTCCTTAAGCTTTTTCTCAATCTCTAGAGAGTTTCAGAAGCAGCTTGTATGGGAAAGTTAGATATGTGAGTATGTATCAAGTGAGCTTTCCAAGTTATCTTCCTAAGATCCCTAAACAATGCCAAGATAAATACTCCAAGAGACTTACAAATGAATCTGTTGTAGATTATTATTATTTTTTTTTAAAGACAGTTTTATGATTATATGGATAATCATACCAGAAACAAGCGATGATGGCTCTTTTTAAATCTCTCCACTTAGAAGATTAATTTAGGTATATGCTGGTTTTGACTGGGATAGAATCAATTTTATCACAGTACCTTGTATGTTGCTAAGTTCTGGATTTGTGATGAAAAACAGCATTGATAACAGTCACTTTTTTTTTTAGTTGCAGAGAAGTGCTTACACTGAGTCAAGGCCTTTTCTGCTTCCCCTGCTGCCTTGCAAGCCAACAGACGGGAGTATAGAAGGAGTTGGAAGGAAACAAGCATGAGAAGCAGAACAGCTGACCCAGAATGAACAAAGAAATGTTCCATACCATGGCACCATGTACAGAAGTAGAAACAGAGGTAAAGAAGAAGGAAAGGTGGAGTGTTAGTGATGGTATTGGCCTTCCTTAATGAAATGCTGCACAAGATGGAACCTGCTTTCCCAGTTATGGTTGAACATCTGCCTGCCAGTGGGAAGAAGTGTAAGAACTACTTTTGCTATCTCTGTACGGCTCTTTTGCCTGAAATACTCACAACAAAGTGCTTTTTAAAAGTACCTTTTCTCTGGAAGGTCAAAATAGGCAGTCTTTTAAAGTGCCAAGAACTCAAGAGGATAGTGAAAGGCAAATGGCATCCTAAACTTACTAGTCAAAAACCTCTGCAGATCCATTTGAGTCAACTGAAGTTAAAGCTCTCTTCGTTGGTAAAAAGGACCTAAGGAAAGGAAAGAATGAAGTCTGATGATATCTTCTTTCCCTCTGAAAATCCTGCCAAGGTGAACTCTAACAGTGCAGAACTTTGCATCTTCATTAAACGAGTTGGTCAGAAATTCCTCCATCTCCTCCTTCATCTTTTATTACCTGCTCCACAATACGAGATTGTGCTTTATGGCCTTCATACTCACCCAAGGAGTACTGGAATGGCAGATGAAAAGGAAAAGGAACAGGAGGCAATGTCAATAAACAATAAGAGACAACTGGAGATTCATCACACTTGCTAGGAGGCAATTTTCAATTAATAGAAAGAACTATTGTTAAAACGTGGATAGAATAAAAAAAAATCATACACTAGTAATCTCTTCCTAAATGATACTGTGCATGTTTTCTATATGAATAGTCTAATGAAAGATTTATGGCTAATATGTGAACTTCAGAATTACTGCTGCATTGACTATCTCTAAAGACTGTGCCCTTACTACCTTTTTCTCAGAAGTATATAAATTTGCTTTAATTAACAGTTGCAGCCCTCAGCTCAGACTGGACTCTATAGAGGTAGTCACTGTACACAGAAAAAAGAAAAAAAGAACATGCTGAAATGGAAAGGTTTGCTTAAAGTCAAACAGGATTTTCATGACTGAAATAATGCTAGACTCCCCACTCCAGCACCTTTTACTACTTTTCCCCTTAATTCTACCATTACTTTAAGAATGTTACTTTTAGCACCCTTTAGTTTTTTTGTCCAATAGAATATTCATGGATACTGAAAAGAAAACTGACATATTTTTAAGAAAGCAACCATGGAACAATCATGATTTTCATTAAATGTATTTTTCATTTGGACTTGAATGGAGATTACTGATTTCACACAAAAACATATTGCATAGGAACTTGCATAATGAACACCAAAATATTGACATAATGATATATGAAAATTTGATCAGTCATCTTGAAATTTGGAAGGAGTTAAAAGATATTGCCAGTACATTCCTGTAAGTGAACTGTAGCTACTGCTCTGCATGATTCTAATTCCCATAATAACAAATCTGATGACCTCTAAGACTGAGTACCTTATGCTCCTACACTCTTCCTGGCTTTTCTCTCCCCAGGTAAGCTGGAGGGTAACTGGGATGAAGTCAGAATGTCTAACCAGGAGCCAAGGGTGCTGTTCATTCTGTAGCCAGTATTTTCCTCCATGTTTATCTTGATGAGCAACAGTATTGCTGCATGATAAAGCATCACAGTTCTCATTTAAATTCTGAAATAAAATACAAGTTTTTCGAGTCTTGCTTTCTTCATGTTTGTCAGGCATGTATATTCTATCTCTAATCTTATTTATAAACAGAATAAAACAGAGATAAATAAACAGAACAAAAAAAAAAAAAAAAAGTTGGGTAACAGCAATTATTTCGCAGAATTTATAACCAGTTACTTTTATTACTCTGTACCAAACAAAACTGCTTTAAAAACTTTTCTGTAAATTATCATTAGGTAGTGATGACAGATGGTATATCCACCTGCTTCTTGTTCCCTTAGTTACATCAATAATATTATACAACTCTATAAAACAGCTTACACTAAGGGACTGTTGTCATCAGCCATCAATGTTTACTGGGCCAGAATAACAATGAGGTCTTACTACAGACAGTAAAGCATTTGCTGAATATCTCAGTTATGGAGAAATCCCACTTAGGAAAAAAAAAAGAAAAAAGAAGTGGAAAAGAGATTATAAACTAATGGGAGTACTTTACCCAGCTCTAATTTTCAGTGTCCAGTAACTAAAATTACAATATGCATGAAGCATCATAGCAGACAGGTCTTTTCACTTTAATTGTAAGCCGGAGACTCTGGAAAGTAATGTATTCTCTTTCTGATTGGCTTTCTTGCTATGTTTTAATCATAAATGCTTTCATATCTTTTTATTTTATATGCCCATACAGCCCAGGGCTGATCCCTGTGTGGGTCTGCCACCACTCTCTTGTATCCCTCCTGCTTCCATCTCTGCATTTTCTTCTTTCCAGCATGCAGATCCATAAACCGCTGTGGTCTCCTAGCAGCATGCTTCTGCTTTGCAGAGAACCATGTTGGTTTTGCAGGATGGCACAGCAGTGAGTTGCAGAACTGCCTTCAGGGTCTGCTAGTAGGAATGCTGCACTCCCATGTTTTAGATAAATGGTGTGATTGCACATTTAGGGGGAGGTACAGCCCTCCCCCAGCAGCCTTGCTGGATCACAGTGACTGAGGATTCTCGTAATTTTCCTCTTCCACAACAGTACTCAGACCACAAAAGAACCTTCTTCCTCTTCAATTTCAGGGTGTTCATACTTACCCTTTCAGTCTCCCCTTGCAGTGTTCAGGTCACAGTGCTTTTGAGCTGAACTTCATAATGCTTTTTTTGCTGACTGGAGGGAGAACATTTTCACCCCACAAATTAATTACACTACAGAAATGCAACACATCTGGATATTACTGGTAGCTCAAAAATTCTGGCTTATGCTACATTAATCAAACTCCCCGTCAAGCTTTAAGTTATCTGGGGTTGTTTTTCCTAACACCAAGCTAATTGATACAGTTGGAGAAAACAAGAAGCAACACTTGAATGAAATAATATTTTTCAAAAAGGCATCCTGTGCTCCAATATGTTTGTTTATTCTAGAATAATTCATAATATGTATATGTATATATATATATATATATATATATATATATTATATATATATATATACATATATTAACTTCAGACAAAAATCCTTCCCCTTCATAGAGGAATCCCTGTATAAAAAACCATTATTATACATTTTATAAAATGATTTTCTTCTGCAAAATGTAATCTTTACATATTTATACAGGTGAAATGTTCTCCAGAGTTCACAGGCTTTTCAACAAAGTTACTGAGGAGGTATGAGTTTCTGGAGGAAAATTCAGGACTATGAGCAAATTAGGACATGTATCTTTTTATTTGTTTGAGAGTATAAGTAACATGATCGATAAAACACGTGTGACAGAGAGTGATGCTAACAACTACCATCAGGAATATCAAATACTAAATATAAAAGGAAAAAAATGCAAGAATATGGGAGGAACTATCCATCAAGGAAATTCTTTAGAAATGATGATATCCCCAAATAATATGTTTTCAATAGTTGTTTATGAGATTAATTTTCAAGTGAGAGAATTTAGGTTAACCAGTAGCTCTCAATCAATGCAACATGCATTATTATGAACTATTCAGGATAAAGGTAGAAAAGGAAAACTTTTATTATAGTAAGCAGCTCTAAGAAAAGGTTTATATAGCACATCATCTCACAATAACATTTTCTTTTAGTTCTCCTAAGGTCATTTGAATAATAATAACAATAATAAAATATTAGTCATCAATGTAATAGCATGTAATAACACAGCATATATTACTCAAAAATTGCAAGATATTCTCATAAAGTACAGTTTTCTTTTATTAATATTTCCACATTTCTGACTGGAGCTTAGTTATCATCAATAAAGAAATGACAAGGCAATATAGATTATAAGATTTGCTGAAAATACATTTCTTTTATCCTCTTGCATCTAACGTCTTTTTGGGCAGAAAAAGTCATGACAGAATGACAGGAAGAAAGAAATCATAGTTGGATTTGATCCTAATACCCATCTTTGCTTGCAAAAAGATGATTCACTTTTTGAATGTATGTATATATATATATATATATATACTGCTTTAATGAAACTCAGTTGTCGGCTCCTGTTCACAACATCAGTACCACTACCTCTGCATGACAGTCTGTCACAATGCTTTACAGGCTTAGAGTATTTCTGTTTTAGATGACATACTGATTAAAGCTACTCAGTCTACGACCCAACAGAAAGTGTTAATTTCTCTCCCCCTCTCTCTCTCTATCACTCAAAAAAAAAAAAAAAAAAAAGTCTAGTTTTTAACATTCAAAAAATGTTCCAGTTTATAAGTTACATTTTTTCCTTCAGAATATCTCACAAATGAGTGAAGGTGAAGCTGTCTTTGGAACCTTACTGTTCAAGCAGTCTGTATCATTAGAATAAATCTGACAAACAAAAAGTTGATCTATCCTTTTGTAGTAAATGTTGGCTGTATTCTTATTTAGTATATTCTGATTCTATATGAGATTGCCCTCTTGTGCTTTGAGCAATTTGTAGTCTATTAGAGCACAGTGCCAGATTTAGTAGTTGACACCCTGATCAAAGTAAGGGGTTGTAACTCTATGATCTTTAAGGTCCCAAGCCATTCTGTAATTCTGCGATTATCTTGATGCTAAAATGAATTGGTAATGCTTTTACGGCTATATATTCTTGAGCTGTGCTCTTGACTGTCTTGGATACAGGGCTTTTAGTTATCACAGAGCAGAGAGAGAATAATCGAAATATGCTGAGAATATCTATGAAGAGATCATTATCTCTGCAAGACAGCAAGGAATCCCTGATAGGAATAAATTATAGGGAAAATTAAAGTCAAGGATTTGATTTCATATAGCTGGAATATTAACAATGGCACCTAATATCATACAGTATTATCATCTACCTGTAGACCTCATGAAAAATCTTGTCCGTGGCATACTATGCCTTATAGGAGATGATAAAAGAAGGAACATTTCTCTCTCCCTCACCACAGCTTCATTATTATTACTATTATTATTTTTAAGGATAACTTCTATATTGCATAGCTTAGCTGGGGGAGAAGAGATTTAAGAAGAATGCTTCTCCTGAGTTTTCTCATCACGTATTCACGTATATATAACAAATGTCAATGGGAAACAAACAGTGCAAACTATTCTCTGTTCTTTTCATCTGAGAACACTATTTACACACAACCAGATTTCCACTGGATTGAAGAACGAATAGAAATGGAGTAAGAAAAACACAGATAATTATTTTTGCATTACCACTTTTTTTTCGCTATGAAAACCTTGCCCTGCACTTTAGATATCCACTGAATTATTATCTGAAGCTTCACAGCTTCTTCATCCTTCTCCCTTGCATTTTATTTAATATAATTACAGTGAGAATGTGATTAGGAATATGAATGAACAATTTTTTTTTTTTTCATGTCTTTTAACCCATTTTCATTTATTTATTTATTTATTTATTTCCTCATGGGAGTATCCTTTAAATTCAAAAGTCATTGTGAAAACTAGACAGCTGCCCCAAAATCACCTTTTAACACCCATATTTACCCAACAGATAATGTGGACAAAATCAGATCGTCTTCAGAGGAGAAGTTTGGGATGGGATGGGATAGGAAAGGGAATAGCTTTCAATTTCCATTTCTTTTCTAAAGCAATTGAATATTGAATATATTCTCACCTTAACCAGTGTAGTTTCAGATTTGATTTTTTTTCCTTATAAATAACGTCATTGTAGTTCAGAATGGAGAGCTGGAGCAGAAAGTCAAAGAATACATTATATTTACAGCCAACTTACTCAGAATAAATGTTTTCTATCCACTGTCGTACACTTCAAAATGTCAAAAAAAATGTTAAAAATAAATAAATAAATCTCAGAATCCTTCCAATTGCATCATTAATGTAAATTCATTGCTCCAATATTCCAAATTTTTCCTTTTCAAGGTTTTCATTCTTCATACCTCACATATCCTACTCTTAATTCTCTTTTAGTTAATCTCAAGAGTCTGCTGCCAGGAGAGAACAAGCTTTAAGGTTCTGCAGGAACCTCCTATCCATGCTGCTCCTGCTGAAAAACTCTGTTCCACTTCTAATGGATCAACCAGTGTAGACTATGGCAGGTAAAGCTGCTTTTCACACTTTATAGTGAGAAGCATGTGTGAAAGACAGAACTGTTTTTCTTTTATTGTCTCAAAGTTTGCTTTCGTGAGGCCTTTCTGATGATAAGACTCTGACAGGCAACTGCTAACTATCCAGGAGGGTGAATGGTGGGTGTTATCGTGCCATCCCTGCTTAGGACTGCAAAGATAAGCAGGAACAAGACAAGCAGTCTTTTCCCGGAGTGCTGCTGGGAGGAGCAGACCCCTGCAGAAGGTGGTAAATCTTGTGTCAGGCAACAGAGACCTCCAACCCTTGCTGGCTTATCTGTGGGACAGGAATGTCAGAAAAGTTAGTTTTAAATCTTTTTACAAAGAAGCGTTTGTTAAGAAGAAGAAGAACCTCCCACCGAAATGGGGGATAAAAGGCCCATGCTAAACTGGGGACTTTGGAGACAAACTCCCAAAGACACCTTTGACGGATAATTCCCTGAGGGGAAAACCTTGTCGGAAGAACCCCGGGACCGGCTTGCTGCGGAGCTCCCTGGCTGTCTCCCATCCCCCGCGGTGATCAGACGAGTTCCTGAGATCATTGGACCTACTGTGTACCTCGCTGGACCCACGGCAGTGACTATCTCTTTTGCTCTCTGCAGAGACTCCTTGCTTATATTTCCTACTTTTTCTATCGCCTACCTTCCCTTCCCCATCTCCCTAAAAACGCCTAGGACTTTAATAAACTGGTTGGACCAACATTTGAACCGTTGCTTCTTAATCTCATGCCGGGTATACACATATCAAAGAACCTTGCCTCCCTCCTACAAATTGGAGCGAGACAGCATGTCAACCTTTTTGAGAAAGATTGGTAATGAGGCATAAAACCCAACCCACTCTTTTGCTTGATTCATCATATTTCACATTTTATTCCCTGTTACAACAGTGATCAGCCTGATCACTAGTTCTTCTCAGGATTTATCAAAAATTTAGAACAAATTGTTTGGGTCATCCAAGCTCATTAGCTACTCAGGTAATGCGCAATGGATATAGAAAATGAGATATTTTGTATGTGTGGTTGTAGGTAAAACTTAAAGTACAGTTGTGGTAGTGGTGCGTGGAACTTTCCAAAATATCAAGAGCTGCAAATATTTATGAAAAAAAAGAAAAAAAAAAAAGTCTGACTACAATGTTCTGATTGGGAAAAAAAAAATTGAGTACAGCTAAATTCTCATCCTAACAGAAACACCTAGTAAAGAACAAAACACTACCTGACATAAACGAGTTACTTACAACACCATGAACACTACCAGATCTCTGCTTAACATCATAATGAATGTTATACTAAATATCTAAAAGTATTTGTAAATTTTGGATTTTGTTCCAAATTCAGGCACCTTTCATTCATGAGTTTGATCTAGGTGACATTTCCTTTTAAAAATGTCTACTCTTCTGGGTTTAGACAGAGTTCAGTTTTGTTCCACAAAATCCAAGAAGCAAAACTGGAAGTGGTAACCAAGACTTGCAGAACTAACGACTCCACTAAATGACAAATTTTTTAGACTTTAGCTATACCTTCGCCCATCATCTTGGTCTCAGCAAACAAGAGTGTAGTACTACAAAAAAGAAAAATATTCAGCTGTTTTGGTAATCCCTAGGACATCATATTAAGCATCCTCTGCTACACAGTTGTCTGGTTATACGGGGTTTACGTGTTGGACCAAATTACAACATTTTTGCCTTTCACATTTACTTAGAATGACAAAGACTCCTATGGAATCACAAAATCATAGAATCAACATGGTTGGAAGGGATCTCCGGAGATTACTGAGTCCAATCCCCAGCTAAAGCAGATACCTATATCAGGTTGCCCAGAAATGCAATCAGGTGGGTTTCTAATGTCTCCAGAGATGAAATTCCACAGCCTCTGAAAAGCACAACTGCTATGACCTTGCATATGTAATACTCACTTCCCAGTCTGTACAATAGTAACAATACAATTAGAATTTGATTTCATCAGGAGATTCTTTGTCAAAACAAGCAAATAATCCATGATAATGAAAACAATCTTCTCCCCATTCCCTTTATCTCTCTTTATCCTTATTTACAGGTGTCACAGTAGCTACAGATACAGTCACTAATGAGGAAATTCTTCAACAGAAAGTGCCAGTTCCACCCACTTATTTGTGAAAGTTTCCCTCAGTTTTGTACTCTAAATTCTATTAAAGCTGCAAAATAAGAAATGGCAAGTAAAAAAAAATAAATAAATCTGTGGATTATGGATTTTTAGTACAATATCGATTTTTGTTGATTTTAAGATCTACCTTATTTCTTCAGCTGAGGTCAAACAAACTGAATTAAGAGAACTGTAGCAGTATGAATCTACACCAGTTTTCACAGTGAAATCAATACAAGAGCAAACCACAGTGGCAGGACTGTACCTTCTTAAACTTCTCTAACAGCTACTGTTAGTATTTTCCAACATAAAACGAAGGCAAAATGGATGCAGAACATTGTTATATCTGTACCTAGATCAAAGCATCAGAAAGCTTTTGGTAAAATAAATATTCCATTCCCCTGTCTGAAAGATTGGAGTAAAAGAGAACAGAATCAGCTATATGGCCTGCTATAGATCTTTTTTTTATATAAAATATGACTTCAATAGATGGCAAAATAAGAAGATTGATGGACATGTGTGTACTAAAGACAGATCATTCACAGAGGAACGAAGAAGTCTTCAGTAATGATAAAAGTACAGAATTGATTGTTATGGAGGATTACATTTTTGTTTCATAAAATTTTTGCAGCATTCACTGTTTGGTCATTGCAATAGCAACAGATGAATGGTTATTTTGAGCGTCTTTGGCAATATAAGAACTGTGTCATGAACTGCATTTTTTTAGAAGTAGATTTTAGTGTTAAGTAAAAAGAAATAAAATAGAAAAAAGCCGGCAGAAAAAGACACAAGTATATCTGTGAGTACTCGCACAAGCTTCAGAAAAAGTCTTCCTAAGTTTTGGAAAGGTAATAGAACAAGATTTCAACGTGTTTTCTGTATAGCAGAAACAACTGACTAAATTTCAGCTCAAGTAAAAAGGAGCTTCTTGTGCCAAATATGAATTGCTTTTCTCTTTCTTCTCTCCCTGTCCTTCTTTTGAAAATCATACCTATTGTATGTGTCAGTTGTACTCAGCAAAGTACTGAAAGCTTCTGCTCCCACTTAACACTAACAGACAAAGGGTTTATGACAGCCTTGAAAGAGGTACATTCCCATACTGCTCTCATATGTGTCATCTTGTAGGATAAAGTCTGGAGCTTCCCTTTTTTTCTCAACATCTCTCAAAATTAAAATGTTTTTCAAGGTGAGGATGATATTTGTTCAGGTTAGGACTGGAGTACAGTACACACCTGGTTCCCAGAGCCCTTGAAACTGTATGTCAGTAAGGCATGCTAGGCGATCTGGGAGCAGAACCAGATCTCAAGAGTGAATTTAGTGCACAGATTATTAAACAAAAGTCTTAGGAAGCGCACCAATACCAGTAGTGATAGCTGGAGCAGTGTGGTGGTTGCACATTGACTAATTTCATAATGTCAAGAGGGTAAAAACAGAAACAGATGCAGAGCCATTCACACCAGTTGCTGCCCCACTGTCTTTTAAAGCAGATTCCTAGGTGTTCTATGGAAGCATGTAGTGCTTGTGCTCACTTGATGAAATTCTTCCCTCTGATCACTGTAGTAAGATTAATCCACAAGAGTTAAACAGGCCACATATCAAGTACTTAACTGCCTCTGTTGCATTCAGCTACAGATATAGGTGTGAACATAAGCAGGTTTTTGAGTGCTCAGGCTCCTTTTTCCCTAAATCAGTTTTAGAGAGCAGTAACAATTTCTTTTTTGAAAACCTTAGAAGATAAATTAGTCTCTGCACCCACTGTATTTTAAGTATTTCTCTACTACACTGTCTGAGGAGGAAGTACATCTCATGTAGTGACTATCATCTCTTGCCTGGTGTGGTCTAACTGAAACACAGAGACACCTTGTTGAACTGGTGAAAGGTTATCAGAGGTTGATGAAATTAAATAGCAAACACAGAAAGTATGTCTAGACATGAAAAAAATCAGCTTGTACCTGATAGCCAACCATACATTTTTAGGTATGATTTAACAAACCAGTAAAATCCCTCTGGTAGTACTATCCTTAAAAGTGATGAGATTTTATTCTTATTTACCCCTCTCTGGAAGAGTAAAGGTGAACTTATTTAAGAGCTATCATATATAAGAGAGAGTGAAACAAGGGTAAGACAAGGAGAAAAAGGGAGAATGTAAATCAAACTATTTAGCCTGTAGGTATGCTCATATGTGGTTCTTGGGACTGTGTGAAAATGAAGTCCTTGCTTTACCCTTCAAGTTTCAAGAAGCTGAGGTGACAGATCTAGATTTAGGTTTGTAATTTTAATTGTGTACGAAACTCACAACGTTTTAAATATTACTTTAGATAGACCACTTCCTTTCTACAAGACAGTAACTGCTTTTTAAAGTCAACTTTCAAATCTGGAAGTAAAAAATAATGTATTACCCATGTTTAGACCCCTAGGCAATAAGTGGATTTTGTAGTTTGTTAATCATTAGACAAAGAGTGTCATTTCTCATGACAATATTTTTTCATTTGTTCTCAGTCATTAAACCTTAAAATTCTCTATTTGTAAACAAGTTTTGGTTTTTTTTGTGTGTGTGTTTTGTTTATTTTTTTATGGACTTCCCTTTAAGTTACTACAGCAATTTTTGCTATAATTAGACATATTTATTAAAACAATAGATGCAAAACTCCATGCTGTTATTTCTCCTTTTGATATATTCAAAGACTTGAAAGTAGGAGAGCTTTTTTTATTACCACATCCCAAAAGCACACTGAGACTAGCAAGCTGCATTCAAGACTAGCTGTGCCACTCAAGTACTTTTTTTCAGAAACAACAAAGATTCTTTAAAATGGTTTGTAATATTTTAGAAATGAAAAGTGTTGGAAAAATGATGAGGTTAATCAGTATCTTTTCCTAGAGAACCTTGCTTGCTGAATTTATTGCATACAAAAAATGTAGAATAATGTCAAATTAAAGAGAAAGCAAACAACAATGCAACATGGTCAGTACAAAAGATCAGTGCAAACTGTTGTCATATCAAAAATATGACTTGTATTATGGCTTTACAGTCTATGATTTTATTTAAAAAATACAGATCAGTTGGTTTCTACTTATAAAATCTCTACTGCCAGTTAATTCTGGCATGCAGCTAAGCAGTACACAGAAGCTCACTCACCTCCTCCCAGTGGTGTGGGGAATAAACTCAAAAGGGTAAAAGTGAGAAAACTCCTAAGTCAAGACAAAGACAACTTAATGCATAAAGCAGAAGGTGTGCATACAAGCAAGGCAAAAGGAGGAATTTATGCACTCCTTTGACTGGAAGTCATGTTCAGCTAATCAAGAACTCCTGAAGCAGTGCTTCCTTTTTTATAGCAGCTCCTTGGGAAGATGAACACCACCACTCCCAATGTCTCCACTTCCTTCTTCTTTCCTCCAGGTGCTATAAAATATCTCTCTGGTTATCCTGGCTCAGATACCCTGTCTGTGTTCTCTCCCAGCTTCCTGTGCTCTCTCAGCCTACTCACTGGTAAAGAATTGCAAGAAGCAAGATAAAACATTATGTTTTCACAGGTCTGTAACTAAGCACTATATTTGTGGATATGAAGAAAATTAATCCAACCAACATCGGTTCAGTGCATCCATTTCAAAAGAAATAAACACGCATGAAAGAAATTACATGTACCCAAGTATTAAGTTAATACCAAGATATCATTGACAAATAATTGTATATCCACACATCTGTACATATACAGTGCCTGTAACAGATAGGTATAATAGATACTTAATTCATGAATGAAGCCTACTTTAGATCTACGTGAACTCTAGTTGCATCAAATAACTTCATAATACAGAATTAATTGACCAGAAGTATATATGTAGAGTAAAACTGACACACAAATCCTCCCATATGTTATAACCAGCACTACCAAACAGTGCACTGATTCAATGAGTTTTAGATAAGCACTTTCTGGAAGAAGCTGATTTCTTCTGCTTTCACCAGCTGTCACTGTGAGCACAGAAGAGAATGTGAAGGGGAGAAAACAGCAATTTGGAAATGCTGTTGATGAAATGATGAAAACTAGAGATCTGGCTTCAGCTGCAAAATAAGAAAACATACCATGTATGTATCAAAGGGGAGCTGGGGTTCAAATATGAAAGGAGGCAGAAACTCAAGCATTTGGAAAAAAAAAATACAACCAAAAACAAAAACTACTAACAAAGGCTTTAGAATGCAGAAAGAATCATAGCAATAGATGTATATTCAAAAATTTTTGCAGAAAAACATAATAGTAGCTAATGGTTCCCTACAAGCATGTAAGCTAGGGAGAAGTATCTATGAGAGTTAAAAACAATATTTTATTGTCTGCAACTGATGTCTTCCAAAACAACATGAAAGGAATATAAGAGCCCTGAGAAGGGGTTTTATTGAAGTTGGCAGACAAAGAGCAAGGTGAAAACCAGTTGGTTTTGTTCCTGGTTGTGTTTACTTCTACTGACCTTTTACTTAAGTTAGCAGTGCCTGGAGATATAAGAGCAAAAAATGCCTGGAACACCAAGCTCAAAGACCAAGGAAAGCTCCAAGCAAGCAGGGACCTCAAGATATTTCCTGCCCAGAGCTATTTCAGATGTGAAGCAACACGATGTTCAGGTCATTATTCTCTAGGGTCTTGAAACTACCCACAGATGGAGATGGCACAACCTTCCTAAGCTATAGCCATGCTGTCTCGTTGTCATTAGGGGAACTAGGGGAACTTAGCAACTTTGCTCAGTTCACTTTTTTTCCTCATTTGATATAATTTATAAAAATTGAAGATGTCTTGTTTACAGCTTCAAATGTTGCAGTGTACATCCTATATTAGAGGACTATTTAGGCTAAGTTTGGCAGTCCTGAACTCTGATGACTTTATCAGGAATTTGTAATTCCTGTGTAAACACAGAAACAGTAAATGCTACATACCGTTCTACAACCATTCATTGATTTTGTCAGTAACAGTGTGGTAGAGAATGTAATTCAGAGTTTAGACGAGTTGATGTCAGCTACAAAGCATAAGGCCTGCTAGTAAAATGTTGATCCATGAGAACTACTGGACAAATCTGAATGGACCCTGCGTTTTGAGTCACACAGCTGACAAGTCCTAGACATCACTGGAATAATAAATCATGAATGTCTTGGTCCAGGAACTGTAAGAACCTTTACTTTTACTCTGATTTAAGAGCATGGGACAAGACATCAGTTAGTATATAGTTACACTAAGCTAGTGATTAGTCTAACATCTACATTTGATGACCATAGCTCTATGCTGAAAATTGTCACAGAAGATAGAAGACTGCTATGGAGGCCATGGAAACATCCTCGTATATCTTCTTCTCTTGCTAAACCCCATTATTTATAACATGGGAATATTGTATGGACTCCAAATAATTGCCCCAAGGCCCATATTTTACCTCTTTCTCACAAATTTCATGCACAGTTCAAGACCATTAAAAATTCATTTCATCCATTAAACTGCAACAGAACAATGAAATCCACATCTTAAATATTATTGAGATGGGAATTCATGGGAGGGGAAGCAATGTTATTACTACCAGCAGCTTAGCAGTTCTGGCTACTTGCTACTGCAGGGAAATGTTGTTCAGAACCCAGAGCTGTACTATTGTTGCTCTCAAATGCAGCACAGAGCAGTGGCACAGCTAATTATTACCTTCCTTACATTTAAAATGTGATAGAATGTTGTTACGACAGCCTGCCATTCACTATACACTGATCTACCTGCACTCTTTCTGCATGTAAAATGACTCATATTCTGCTCTCACTAGTATTCTTTAAATATCAAGTAAAAACTGAAGTTATTACTTATTTTTTAATATAAATTATATTAATTTTTTTAATTTTTTAATATAAATTATATAATAAATTTTAATTATAAAGGTAATTTCAGACAGTGTTAGTAACTAGTTTTACTACAGTGGAAAACTGAAGAGGGAAGTTTTCATTAAGAATAAGTCCTTAGCATATTAATCAAATATTAGCTTTAAAGGCAGAAATTAGTACTTCCCTTACAACACCAGAAAATAAACAAACAAACAAATAAATAAATATAATAAATGTTATTCAGAAAGGATTTCAAGTCTTGTTTGTTACAGCATAGGACACCATACCCAGTTCACAATTATATTCACACTATATCTGCGGCCACCGTTGAGCAGTTTTCTACCTCTAAGGAATAACATTAGTTTTTAGCATGCTGAAATTTCACATGGAGAGGTTATACGGTTATATCACAACTGCTGAGTTCTTTTGTACATTATATAAATGAAACCTAATCAGTATTAGCTCCCATAATTGTAGGTCCTGAAATGAAACATAATTACAATGAATAATTTAACATAATTTAATTGGATCTTGGGAGTCCTTTTATATAAAGTGAGTATATATGACTATCTACAAAATTACATTCTGTCACTTGTTATTTACACAGAAGTATAACTTGTGCTTTGCCATTATTAAAGGCACAATAACAGAAACATAACTGTAGCAAAAATAACACCCACACCAGTATCTGTCATGTAATGTTAAGATCAAGTCTATTTTGAGATCTAGATGACCACTTACTCCTTACCCTCTAAAAAAAGAAGAAAAGAATGAAGTGTGGGAAGACTAATTTTGGTTTTCCTTGATTGTGGGAAGACTAATTTTTGTTTTCCTTGTTTGTAATGGAAGAATTATCTTCTTTGGTCTTCTGATGAAACATTTTATCCAGGTAAGGTGTATATATATATATATATATATATAAGGTGTATATATATATAATGTGAATATCTGTGGTATTTTTCCCCTTTCCACACCTTTCTTGCTCCCTACATTCCCCAGCAGCCAACAGAAGAAACAAAATGCCTGGGGGAAAAAAAAATAACAAACCCAAGAGTCTACCAAAAATAAATGAAGAAGATCTGCTGGCTCTTGTAAGAGGATGTTTAGTTTGAGTATAGCTAATCTGTTGTATGGTCATGACATTAATAAAGTATTATGAGTAATGCTGTGAATGAAACTGCACAGGAAATATTGAGTGAACCCGAGTGTCAGTGAAGTGGAATGTTGTTCAGTGGTTTCCTGAAGGAACCAAAGATCAGAAAGTGATAAAAGGAGAAGTACCAGATTAAGACAGCATGTTCCTCAGAAACTGATATGCATCTTTCTGGCATTTCTGCTAGCAATACTAGTGTCAATTTTCTGACTGTACAAAGCCAATTTACCAGCACAATTAGATGAGGAGGCTGAAGCAGTGATCATGCAATACCAACAAGAAGCCATATTCTTAAAAACTCTATAACTTATAAACAGTATTTTTATCTTTTTTATCTATTTTTTTTTTTATTTTAAAATAGTTCAAAACGGTTTAAATGTTTCCTCATACATGCTGTGGAAATCAAATGGCAGGGAAGAATAAGAGGTCTGTCATAGATGTTCAGTTACTCATCTGGTTCTGGGGACAAAGGCCACTAAAACCACAGTGTACTGTGAGAAGCAGAGACAGTGCAGGTTCACAGCTTGCTGTTCGTGCTGAGAGCAGACTGAGAGCAGCACAGCACAGGCAGCCACATGTAAAAGAAGAAAGAAAAACTCTCTAGGAAGGACATAGCAGACTGCAGAACTCATTTAGTCCCTGGAACACATAATTGATTTTACTAAGATCAAGGTTGTATTAAAAAACTAGCAAGGACATGATGTGAAGTTGGATGAGGCAAATTTCTACTTCTAGACTATTTCTAATCTACTTATATTGTTTTCACACTTATAGCATTTTTCTTCAAAAATATTCAGTTATTTTTCTTTTAATTCCAATAAAAACATGATTTATGTTATTTACATGTCACTTAATTATATAATAATTTAAGTGATTTAAGTGTTAAATCACTTAAAAGGTGGGCATATTGTCAACTAAATTGTTCTTTCTGAAGGGGATTGCAATCCAGAATCTGGAATCTGATAAAAGACAATGTAAGGAACTCAAGGACAAATAAACTTTCAGATTATTTCAATGGATATACAAAGAAGTCATGATTTAATCTTTTAAACCTAAACCGCATCTTGCTACTCATGCATGTTTTCCCTTTTCTGTATTTCTATTTTCTTCTGTAAACATTTCAGGGAGGGAGATAAATACTTGATAATAATTGTGCTTATATAAAAGTTACACTGAAATTGGAAATCATTTCTGTTAGGGCTATATTGTGACTGGGATAAAGAATTTTCACAATTCTAAATAAAACAAAATGAAATACAGCTCAGATTTTCCTTTTGTTCTTTTTTCTGTCCTGGCAAACAGTCACTGAATTACTCCAAGTGTTGTGTTGCATATCACCAGACCAAAGACATAACCAAATATAATACAATTCTGCCTTCCACCTCAGTTTTTCACATTAAGTTCTACTTCATTGGAGGTTACTGTATTCATCTATTGGCAGAAGAAGAGGAAAAAAGGCATTTTAGTACATCTTCTTTCCTTTAAGATAACATCTTTCAATTTTTAAATGTTTTGCCTTCAAGCAAGTCCAAAATGAGAGTAGTTTTCCAAGTATATTTTTGTATACCTGGAGTAGTAAAGTCTTATCATTAGAAATAACTGAGAAAGTGTTTGTTTGATCTATCTCCCATTATCACTTCAAACTACAGACACTCCAAAATAATTAAATCATCTGGTTTTATCGATACATTCAGTAAAACTCTGAATGCTTAGTTTATGTCTGCAAACCCAGGGGCCTCCAGTACAGGAAGGACGTGCAGCTCTTGGAGTGGGTTTGGAGAAAAACCACAAAGATGATCAGAGGGCTGGAGCACCTCTCCCATGTGGAAAGGTTGAGGGTACTGGTCTTGTTTAGCTTGGAGAAGAGAAGGCTCCAAAGAGGCCTTATTGTAGCCTTCCAGTACTTGAATGGAGCACATAAACAGGAAGGGGGAATGGCTGTTTACGAGGGTGGGTAGTGATGGGACAAGGGGGGATGGATTTAAACTGAGACAGGGTAGGTTTAGGTTAGATATTAGGAAGAAGTTTTTCACACATAGGGTGGTGACACACTGGAACAGGTTGCCCAAGGATGTTGTAGATGCCCCATCCCTGGAGGCATTCAAGGCCAGGCCAGATGTGGCTCTGGGCAGCCTGGTCTGGTGGTTGGTGACCCTGTATACTGTAGGGGGTTTGAAACTGAATGTTCATAGTGGTCCTTTTCAACTCAAGCTTTTCAGTGACTCTGTGATTCAATTATATTCACTTATATAATGTGACCAGTTTGCAAACTGGTGTGTGTGTATGTGATGCTATTGATAAAGTCTGACTAGGCTGTTTTCACATATTTCTGGTGAGTGAAGGTAACACTGACAGCAAGACCTGAATGTAAAAAGTCTTCAAATGTAGTGACTTGCACCGGGGGAGGAATAACCGCATGCATCAATACAGTTTAGGGAATTACTTGCTAGAGTTGAGCTCTGTGGAAAAAGACCATGGAGTCCTGATAGACAGCAGTATGCCCTTGTGACCAAGAAGGTCAGTGGGTTCCTGGGGTGCATTAGAAAAAGCATGGCTGGTAGGTTGAGGGAGGTGATGCCACATTTAGAATACTGTTTCCAGTTCTGCACTCTCTGCTTAAAAAAACATCAGAGATTTTCTGGAAGGAGTACAGCAGAGGGCCACAAAGGTGAGAAAGGGCCTGGAGCATCTACCATATGAAGAAAGGCTGTGTAACCTGAGCAAAAGACAATAAAAAGAGATCTGATAAATGTTTATAAATATCTAAACAGAGCTGGGAAGAAAAATGATTGAGGCCAGGCTCTTCTCTGCAGTGTGCAGTGACAGGACAAGGAAGTTCCATTCAAACATGTGGACAAACTTTATGGTAAAGGTGACGGAGCACTGGAACATGTTGCTCACAGAGGTTGTGGAGTCTCCTATGGAGACACTCAAGAGCCATCTGGATGCCTGCCTCTGGATTTATTGTAGGGAACCTGCTTTAGCAGGGGAGGTTGCATTAGATCATCTCTGGAGGTCCCTTCCTACTTGCACAATTTTGTGACAACCTCCCCATACTTCCAGAGAGATGAGATGTTAAAAATATTTCTACATTTATTCTTAGTGAATATTTGAGCCTGGCTTTCAAAAACAATCAATAAATATAAATGTGAATGATTCTTTAAATCCTTTGATGCTCAAGAATAGATATTTCAAGACAGTTTATTCTTTCATCTGTCTTAATACAATGTTAGTTTGACTGATAATAAGTTTAAACTAATAACAAAAGCATATATGGATCTTTCATTACTATAGGTCACTCCTCTTACAACAAAACACTGGCCTCTGGGCAAACCTTTACAGGAAACATCAGTATGTAGGGCCGTTACATTGTCTGATAAGAGACAGATTTCTCTTCTGGTGACTGCAGGTCAGCTACAACCACAATAACAAAATCATGGTTATAAATCTTGCTACACAGATCACAGAATCATCCACACATCCATAGGTTTCAATGAGATGCATCCCACAGTTCTGAGGCAATTGGCTGTCACTAAGCATTGCATGTACAACAGCAGTCCAAGAGAGCTTTGTAATACCTATGTCAAATAGCAAAATATTTCCATTTTATTTGTTGTAGTGGAGTTATTGATATTGATTAAATGGTGTGAGAAGTAACTGCGTGTGGCTAACATAAGACGTTGTTAAGATTACATAACACGAGCTCTAGGAGATAAAACAAAATGACTTGTAAAGTTAATAAACCTTTTCATCAGTGTGAATGCTTCTCATGAAGTTCTTATCTCTAAGCAAGACCTGATGTATACTCTGCCTGAGACACACAAAACAGATATTTCTTTGAATAAATGTCCTCACCGTGCTTTTCCCTACCAATGCTTTTGGGATACACAGCATCTTTTTTCACATGTATTCTTTGAAAGCAGATGCTTTATTTGTCTTTTTATTTCTTTTATTTCTTTTTTTTTTCTTTTTTTTTTTTTTTTCTTTCTTTTTTTGACTCAGCTGTACTATTTAGTGACATCAGAGAACACCTGCAGGTGGGGCCAGATCTAGCACTCTATCAGAGTGAAGGCTGGCACATCTCTGTTTTGTGCTCCAACACAAACAGGAACACACATACACATACACCACATACATAAAATACAGGATATATGGTGATCTGGTGCAGGGCATAGCCAGATCCACACTCTGACCAGCATGGAACCAATCATTTTATTCATTTATCACTCTGTTTTTACATGTTTCTTCTTCCTCACATGATACAGATCCTTCCAGGTTCCTACTGTCAGTTCCTCCACAAAACAGCAAATTCAATCCTGTGATATTTTGAAAGAATTTTCCCCTGTATTCCAAAATCTGATCCCTACTCTAAGTAGTAAAGCCTGAATCTGATAGGTACCACAGAGAGCTGCTGCTGCTGACCCTCAAGACTGGTATTTCCCTACCCTTGGGGCTGGGATCTCAGGTCAGCTGCTTGGGTTGTCGAGTTGCCCTTTTCCACTGTGATGCCTCTGGGCTCCCTCACTGGAACCCTTATTGGGTTGACTGCTCCTGTAATGCCCCAAAGCAGCCACAACAGGGTTACATGTGAGCTTTCCCACCTGCCACTTTCTCCCAGTGCTGTACAAGGCACCAATGATACTACAAAACTTAGCTTGCACTAGTGAGATTCCAGCAAGATTACAAAGAACTCAACGTTGTTGCTATCATTTGATGTTAAGGTGCCAGTTCAGTATTATATGGAATATAAATAAGCAGAAAATCCCCACGAAATAACTTGAAGTACATTTTATTCTGAAGTTTACTAACATAAAAAGCCTATGCTAGTTCAAATAAAGATAATTTTAAAAGCTTCTCACTGAAAGAAAATATTTCTACAACTCTTTTGTTTGCCTTGTTTTTTATTATTATTTATTTGAGTGATTTGCCAATCAGAATGCATACCTAATATTGTGAAGAACATGCAAGGATTTGTACCTATGAGCATCTTTATAACTTCAGCCACAACCAGTCCCCATTTTGGCTTACTCCATTTGTATTTGTCTTTTATATGACCTCAAAAATTGATGTCCTTCAAAATAATAATATGCATAAGTAAACATAGAGCACATCACAGCACTGTATTTAAATGACATTTTCTCAAGATACTATCTCATTGTTCATTGAGCTGTCTTCACAGCCATCAAGACCACAGCCAAGCTCATTAGAGATCATTTCAGCAAACTGATTACTAATCTCTCCCATCAGTCAGATTATTTCAGCAATAAATCTATAAAGCCAAGCACTACAGCAAACTATAAGTAAGACAGATTCACTCATGGTCATATAAAAATCTCATTTATGAATGAAGGATTTGCTTGGACTTTGTGTCTGTGTATTGAACAGAAAGTTGCATCAACATAAAATACCCACCGGTAGCAACAATGGATCCATACCAATCACTACATGAATTAACGGAATGAGTAACAGGACTAGGCATTAAGATAGTTCATTGCCCACTCAAATCTCTTGGCTTTGTGAAAGGTTCTTTTTTTTTTTTTTTTTTTTTTTTTTTTTTTTCCCCTAGTCACAGGTGTAATTTGCCAGATTCTATGGTCCAGGATTTCATCACTGCAACCTCTCCAGTCATTGCTATGAAAGTACCTAGAAGTAAATATTCCTAGGATTTAAACAATTTTAGCATTTATGTTTCTTCATTTCTACAATGTTTATCCATACCAAGTCTTTCCTTTGGCTTGTTTAAGATGTATTATTTGATCTGTTATTTCAACATGAATATATCATCTGGCTTTTAACAAGAGACAAAATATGGAAAGACCGTATTCACTCCCATTTTCTGCAAATCAGATTATTAACTTTTACTAAAGTACACTAGGCTATCCCAGAACTGGATATTAGATGTATGTGGAAATCCAGAAATAAATTAAAAAGCCATAAAAATGATACATGGAATGGAACACTTCTCTTAAGAGTACCAGCTGGGAGAGCTAGGGTTCTTCAAGCTTAAGGAGAGAAGGCTCCAACATGACCTGATAGTGGCTTTTCAGTATCTAAAGAGGAGCTACAGAAGAGAAAGGAACAGACCTTTAGCAGGGTCTGTGATGATAAAACAAGGGGAAATAGTTTCAAGCTCAAAGAGGGTAGATTTAGATTAGATATAAGGAAAAAATATTTTACAGTGAAGGTGATGAGGAGCTGGAATAGACTGCCTAGTAATGTGGCTGATGCCCTGCCCTTGGAGACTTTCAAGGCAGAGCTGAATAAGGCCTTGGGCTACCTGACCTGACCTAACTGTAAATGTCCTAGTTCATTGCAGGGGCTTTGGACTAGATGGCCTTCAAAGGTTTCTTACAACTCTAGGAATTCTGTGATTCCATGATTCTAAGATATGCTTCCCTAGATCACAGAATAATAGAATGACCAAGGTTGGAAAGACCTCCAGGATCATCCAGTCCAGCCATTCATGTACCACCACCATTTCTTCACTAAACCACATCCCATAGTACAATATCTAAATGCTTCTTGAATGTCTCCAGGGACAGTGACTCAATCACTTCCCTGAGCAGCCCATTCCAGCACCTGACAATTCTCTTGGAGAATAATTTTTTCCCAGCCTCCAACCTGAATCTTCTGTGGAGCAGCCTGAGGATATTATCTCTCTCCTATGCAGGAGAAGAGGCCAATCTCCACCTCACCACAACATCCTTTCACATAATCACATAATCACAGAATCATAGGAGTTGGAAGGGACCTCCAGAGATCATCAAGTTCAAACCCCCTGTCAAAGCAGGTTTCCTACACCTTCCCATCACCTTTCCAGGAATAGAGGTGAGGCTGACTGGCCTGTAATTACCCGGATCTTCCTTCTTGCCCTTTTCGAAGACCTAAGTGACACTGTCTGTCCACCAGTCTGCACGTACCTCCCCCATTCTCCAAGACCTCTCAAAGATGATAGAGAGCAGTTCAGCAATTACTTCCGCCAGCTCCCTCATCACCCGTGGATACACCCCATTGGGTCCCATGGATTTATTGGTGTTGCCTAGTTGCTCATGGACCATTTCTTCCCTGACTGAAGGGAAGCCTTCCATTCCCCAGATGCTCTCACTAACCTCCAGGGTCTGGGATTCCTGAGGGAGAGCTTTTCCACTGAAGATACAAGCAAAGAAGGCGTTCAGTATCTCCCCCTTCTCAGCATCCCCTGTTAACAGAACACCCCCCCTCGCTTAGTAGGTGACCCACATTCTCCCTAGTCCTCCTTTTACTGTTAACATACTTTAAAAAGACTTTTTTATTATCTTTTATCACTTTTGCCAGAATCAATTCCAGGTAGGTTTAGTCTTTCTCTTTGCATCCCTGCAGGCTCTGACAACATTTCTATAAACTTCCCAAGTGGTCAGACCCCTTTTCCACATTTCATGGAACTTCTTATTCCCTTTGAGTTTGACAGTGAGATCCTTGCTCATCCACACAAGTCTTCTGCCACCTTTTCCTGATTTCTTGCTCACAGGGATGCACTGTTCCTGAGCTTGGAAGAAGAGCTGTTTAAATGCTGACCAGCTTTCAACCCTTCGTCACCCTTACTGTAAAGACCTTCTACCACTATTATGTGTATATGTTAGTATGGAACTTCCTTTGTACAAGTTTTTGGCCAGTACTCCTTGTCCTATCACTATACTTCACCAAGAAGAGCCTGGCCTCCTCCATTTACCTGCTACTGCCCTTTAGACATTTATAAGCATTAATCAGATCCCGTCTCAGTTGTCTTTTCCTCAGGCTGAACAGACATGGGTTACCCAGCCTTTCCTTATATGGGAGATGCTCCAGGATCTCATCTTTGTTCCAGCTGGACCCTCTGCTGGACTCCTTCTAGGAGTTTCCTGTATTTCAGGAACTGGGTATCCCAGAACTGGACACAGTATTCGAAATGTGGCCTCACCGGGGCAGTGTGGAAGGAGAGGTCATCTCCCTTAACCTACTGGCCTCACTCTTCTTAATGCACCCCAAGATACCATTGGTATTCTTGGCCATAAGAGCACACTGTTGGCTCATGGACAATCTGCTGACCACTAGGACTCCTAGGTCCTTCACCGCAGAGCTCGTCTCCAGCAGGTCATTCCCTAACCTGTACTGATACATGTGGTTATTCCTACCCAGGAGCAAGACTATTTACTTGCTCTTATTAAACATCATCAGGTTCCTCCCTGAGTAACTCTCCAATCTGTCCAGGTCTTGATGGATGATACTACAACCTTTTGATGTGTCAGTCACTCCTCCCATCTTTGTATCATCAATGACCATTTCTCCATGTTAAAAACTGTTTTAACAAACACAGTGTATACCTGTGTCTTGTGACTTTTCTAGAAAACTTACATACACATTTGTGTTACTGCTGCAATTACTCAACTGCAGAGAGACTTAAAAGAAAAGAGTTACCTCACTTAATATTGCCTGATAATCCAGTCTTTCTTCTCATTGTAATCCATTAAATTATAGGTTTGGAAAGCTGAAATTCCTGTACAGATAGAGAAAATCCTTTGCAGAAATGATAAGAATTGCATGCTGTAGCTTCAATCCATTACATTACAACTTGTTTGAATTTAAAATTTGGATGGATTTAAATTTTTAGAAAGGATTAATTACTAGGTGTATTTTTCAGTTCCTGTGTAAGTTTCCTTTTGAGATACCATTAAATACTTCTCTCAATACTTCTGTTACTGATTACTATCAATGAGTGCACGCATTGCCAAAGAATGCACATTACTCAGTAAAACGTTATGGACTTGCTGGTGGCTATTTATAAACCAGCTCAAGCTAAATACAAAGTCTTTGCCCTTAAATGTCTTATGTCTGATGAAATATTATGCCTAAAGAGCATACTAGGAGATTACATCAAACATAGTGCTTTATCTATAACAACAGCAGGGAAGGAAGTTCTTTTTTCGTTATGTAATGATTTTGTGCAAAACTGAGAAGGAATCTGTCATGTATTTTTATCCATCAAAGATCTCTGATGTAATTCCAACACAGAATATGTTTTCTTTCACTATTTTCTGGAGAATAAATTGAGTTCTACTTATTAGTTTTAGGAAAACTACTTCTAATTATTATTTTTATACAAACAAGAACTTCTTGAAGGTCAGAAAAATATTATGATATAGGAATGCTATTTGAAGATCCTTTGGGAATACTTCACTGTTCAGTTCTTGAAAATCTGTATTTCTGCAGGAAATACAAATAAAGCATAAGAAAATGTGGGCAGTAAGAGACAAACTGGAGTGTAAGGACTGTCATTCATTGCATGAACGACAAAACATTCATGCAGGATCATTGGCATACCATGATATCCATGTTTAGTCTTTTTCACAGTCATTAACTTTTGTTGAGAATGACTATGAAAGGTAGAATTGAATGAAATTCTATTATTTAAGGATTATAAGAATGACACAGTTTAGGTTTTCCACTTTTCTCCATAACTGTGGAAAAGAAAGTCAGGGAAGTTTTGTATGACACAGACATTATTCTTTCATCAACCTGTATCAGCAATTAATTCACAGTCACTGAAGTGCCCTTGAGCAGTCTATGTCTTGCCAATCAAAAAGCTTATCTTAATTCCTGTACAAATTCCTCTGTCCTGTATTAGATTTGCATCTTTTTCAATTTAAATAAATAAATAAATAAATTTTCTTCCCTGAAGGTATTGCTGTTGTCAAAACAGGTAAACAAACAAACAAACAAAAAACAAAATCAACAAGTGATCAATGAGGAACAGGGAGCAAAATAAAAAAAATAAAAAAATAAATTAAAAAAAAAAAATTGGTTGTGAAAATTCTCTTTTGTTGATACCAATCCATACTTATGATCTATATATCTGAAAACACAGAGTTTATAGATGTGTCTGTTATTCTTTTCTTCTATTTTCATATTCATAGAAAGGTACCAGGACGATTTCAAGAATCTTCTACATACAGAAGGAGTAAACAAAGTGGAAAAAAATATTGCATTTGAGGTTAGATGAGGATTAAGAAGTTTCAAGCAGAAGAATGAACACCTGATGCAACAAACTCCACCCAGGATAAAGTAAAAAAAAAGCAGACCTCACAACTAAGCATACAAAAATTAAAAAAAAAAAAAAAAAAAAAAAAGAAAAAAAAATTAACCATAGTTTGTCTTTCCATTCACTGAAATATGTGTGAATGTTTTTGGATGCATTAGCGATCTCTTGTTCTTAAAAACTGTGTGTGCTCTTTCAAGCTTTTATGACTTTTTTGTTGTTGTTGTTGTTAATAAAACAGAAGTTCTTAATAGTGGCCTTTTATTATTGCTTTTGCCCTTTCTGAAAGTAAGCCACCCAAGCATGAAAGAACTTCATAAATATTGCAGCATGTACAATGTTTATGATGTCTGAAAAGGAGTCCAGTAATGCCCAGTACGTTTGGAAAGGATCTGTGCATCGATTCTGTATGCTGTTTATCTCCATAGGGAAAAAAAAAAAAAAAAAAAAAAAAAAAAAAAAAAAAAGGAAAGAAAGAAAAAGTAGGAAGTAGGATGGATGTAGATAGCTTGGTTTCAATGAGTGTATGCTGCAGGAAGAGTCACAAGCTGGAATTGCAAAGCAGCCCGTTTAAGTCAATACAGCAAACACACAGCTATACCCAGTCAGTCTTTGCACGCTGAAGGCACTATCAGATATACTGGGAACTTATCTAAGCTTTTCTAAGGAAGTGGAGCTCATCCTTTTGCAAATTTGTAATATATATATATATTTATTTTATTTTATTTTTATTCAAAAAGGTATAATTCCTTTCTCTCTGAATATATAAAATATGCTAAAAAAAATTGTCATTTTACCTTCAGAACTAATGCTTTCAGTGAAAATGCTCACAGACTGAAAGGTTTTCTGCAGAAAAATATGAGAAATTTAAGTAAACTACAAAATATTTAGAATTCTATCAATTTTAAAAATATAAATATCAAGCAAGCATTAAAGAAGAAGTTTGAAAAGACAAAACCAAAGAGATACCTTGAAGAAAGACAAAAAAGAGTTATAAAAAAAAAAAAAATCAGTGATTCTGTTGCACAACTAGTTCTTCATTGAGGGGATGCAGAGATTGCTGAGGAAACTAACTGTTTTCTCTTACTTTGTTCTGGTTCTTTGAGAGGAACAAAACAATTATTTTTTATTTTACTTTTAATGCAATTTTCATACATGTGTCAAAATATGTAAGTATAACTTAGTGCCTGATGATACCAAGTACAAACATTCATTTTTGTTCATTGTTTTAACAGTTTCTTTGGAGTTGAGTAAACAAAGAATGTGTTTTAAATCTACTCTATCTAATTTGATTGAAGAATTTCTATAACTTGATTATCTGAAATATTATCCAAGATCCAATTTACAAATCTCATTAAAGCAGTAAACATCTGTATCTTATTCAGGTTCAACAAAAAATAGCTAATTTATACAGATACTTTCAAATAATTTGCGTAAGATTTATTCTTGCAAAATAAAGGAATCAGACTCTTGAACAAGCCCATTCAAGAATCTGACACCTCCTAGGTAGTGATGTATAATAGCTATAGAGGGGTACCCAAATAAATTCTGACCTAAAACCTCTTAAAATTTGGTGATTAGCCTTTGGTTTCAACTGTGTGATCTTAAGACTGTAGCATAATTATATATCAGCTTAAAGAAATCAGTGATCCCTTTCTGATTTACATTTTATGCATGGACTATTACCTATCCCAGTAGATACACTTTACATAGTCACTGTGATGTGACATCGTAGTCACTATAATGCGACTGTTATGATAATCTCATTTTGTAGTGTTACTCTGTATCATTCAGAGTTCTACGTTTCAGTGTTTCTATGCATCAAGACATAAAATATTCAGAAAGATGCACCAGAAACAAAGTACAAGTCATTCCAGTTTGCACTGAAACAGCCCAGTTTTGCATGCTGAATTAGTACAAATGTTTACTTTACTTCAATGTGGACTTGGTAATAGCTGACAAAAAAAATTCCTACATAGAATGCAAGTGTAGCATTGTCTTCCCACCCTTCACCCCCCCAACCAGTAATTTCAAATTAGGCAATTCATTTTGTTCCCCTTTTTTATTTGAACATTAAAGGCTGCACAGTAATTTATGAAGCAGTAGTTTTTATCTGCTGTGACCACGTAGGATTGTAATCTCCAGCTATGGAACAACAGAAGGCAGCAAAAACACAGAGATGAAAAAAGAAAAATTAATACCATAATAATTTTTCAAAAAGTTTTCAAACACTGGATTATAATTAAAACAAACAAACCAAAACAAACAACCAAAAAACACTCTAGGAAATAATCCACAGAAAATCAATGCTGTTTATACAGTATTTAATATATGAGCAGATTTCAGTAAGACTTACTTGTGCATTACTTTAAAGGCTTTTCTAGAACATATCTGAAAGAAGTAATCATTGATATTTTAGAAGAGGCTAGAATGCAAGGTAAAATCCTGTTCTACTTGGACTTTATACTAATCTCTCTTACATGGTAGTGATTTGTGGTGTTACTGTTTGTGCTGAAATATATTGTTATATATTATACAGGCTTAAAATAAAATCAAACCTGTCATAGTATTACAGTGTAGCATCAATTATTTTTCCTGGCCTTAAGTAATTGTTTAAACAGAATAAAGTCTCATAAACAGAAGGTTCATAGAAAGGCTTCCAGTATGTCTGTTCTGTCTGCTTTGGTGAAATGTACATAACTGATTTTACAGATGATTCAGTAGGTAGGAAACATACTGTATTTTATATTATCTTAGTGTAAGGGAAACTGTTGATCACAGCCTGAACATCTGATTAACCATCTGAGGCAAATGATGAGTCAGCTGTGGGAGCACAGGTGAAGATAAATCAGCTGTGCTCCCGGAAGGGGTGGAGCTTGACTCCACCTCTTTTAGATCCCATTTAAAGGCTAACCACCACTAAGGCAGTATCTCCTGGAGATTATTGCTGTGTGGATTTTTTGTGGTGAGCATCCAACACAACTGAAAGCCTTAGCACTGGTCCTTTCTTAGGCATCCTCTGGCTATTTACTCTGTAATTACAAGTATATACTTGTATTATTCCAACTATACACTTAGTAGGAATTTTTTACTGTTATCTACAGACCTGACAAACTTGCCATTTGTTTTCCGAATTCAATTCTACCAGGAACTCCATATCTATATGGAGATGTCCATGTTCATAGCTTTGGACATAACTTTAGCTCTGTCAATCTAGTTTTTCAAAAACTTATAGGTGACAAACAACAACAACAAAACAAAACAACAAAACAAAACAAACAAAAAAACACAACAAACCACCACAATGCTGAGAAGCCCTGCAAACACAAAATTGCATTTTTTTTAAAGTTTAATCAATTACTCAGCTTTTCTGTTACAATGTAGTATGTGATGTCTAACACACTAGGAGTACAAGTGGATTGAACAGGTTTTTTTATCTTTATGTATAATTAATTCTGTGCCCTTATTGCTACATCTTCATGTTGCTCAGCACAGTATCCCAAAAAGATGTAATTGTTTAGAAATCAAAGTTAATGAGTATTAAAAAAAAATATCAATATTTCCTTTTTCCTGTGTATGGTGGTTTTCCTTTCATTACCAGTATTCCTCAGCTAATTATCTTCTGCAGTCATTCTGGAGGAGAAAATATTTAGGCAATTCTAAAGCATATACACACGGAGAATAGAAATCTTGTGAAAAGGAAAAAAAAAAAAAAAAAAAAAAAAGTTTACTTGAAAGAAAAGAACATGACTGTGGGCTTAATAGGTGTATCTAGCAAGATCAGGTTGCCCAGGACACCATCCAACCTGGCCTTGAACACCTCCAGGGATGGGGCATCCACAACCTCCCTGGGAAGCCTGTTCCAGTACCTCACCACTCGCCTAGTAAAGAACTACTCCCTGACATACAACATAAATCTTCCCTCTTTCAACTTAAAACCATTTCTCCTTGTCCTACTATTATCAGCCCTTTCAAAGGGTTTACTCCCCTCCTGATTAAACACAGCTAAACACAGATTTTATTACTCCAGGTTGTCCAAAGCCCCGTCTTTTCAGATGTTACATATATGGTACAGTACGTACAGTACAGATAGAATATTGAAATAGCCTCACCTTTATTATGCTCACTGCTGCATTTATTATGCCTTTCACATGAATCAAGATAAGGAAGTCAAAAGTATTGTGTAGATCAAACAGCCAAGGTGCTTAATTTTAACTAGAAAGGCAGAACGTACTATGAAAATGAAACACATCACTTTGGAAGATGTTAAAATGAATACTAATACTTTTGCACATTGTGGCCTAAATAAGAAGCAAAATGTCCACTGCAGAAAATTCTACAAAATGGTAAACGTAAGTGCAATGGATTATAATCTATATTTTAAGATAACAAGCATGAATTAATGTGACTACCTTTTTGGAACTTGTAAACACACATTTTTTCTAAAGGATGATTTTCAGGAAACTAAACTTTTTATAAATTCTGGAAAAGCTTAGACTGGGGGGAAATAAATCTATATTTTGTTAGATTCCAACAAAATCTAGATTCCCCCTCTAATCTGCCCTGGTGAGTCCACACCTAGAGTACTTTGTCTATTTCTGTGCTCCCCAGATTATAAAAGACAGGGAGCTGCTGGAGAGAGTTAAGCAGAGAGCCAGAAGGATGACTAAGGCCCTGGTATGTCTTCCTTATGAGGAATGGTTGAGAGAACCATTTAGCCTTGAAAAGATTGAGGGGGGATCATGTCTGTGTTTATAAATTTTGTCAGGGGATGGAGATTTCACTCACAAGCTGTGTCAAGTAGTGATATTGTTACGTGTCTTGTGTCAGAACAACAGTTACAGGAATCACTCTAGGGCAAGTAACTGTTCAAATTATGCAACCATCAAATTATTCAAAATATTTTGTAGTAGCACAACAAAATGATTAATTGTCAGTAACTGTGAATAATCTTAAACATGTATGGCAGCTGCATCATGCTTATCTCATGATTCCTCTGTTTACTTTAAATATTCTCAGGAGGAATAAGTCAAACAGAAGATAGTTACACAAAATGAGCCACTTCAGGATTAACATGAAAATTCCAAATGATGAATCTGCCTGCTTATTTTTTACACATCTGTTCTAATGGTCAGTGACTGAGATATGTTGAATACTTTTAAAACTGATAATATAGAAACTTTTGGACAGATGCTGAGGATGTGTAATTGAAGATTTACTCCCCTCTGAGTCAGACATGAGAAAAAAACTGAATCTGATCATCCAAATTTAAAGTTTCATCATTTTTTGGCTGAATGTGTCATCTGACTTATTCATGTACCAGCCTGTCTAGATTTAAAATTCACATTAACTATTCTCGCAACATATTTGAATCCGTTATCTGCCTCATAGCTTAAATACAATCCAAACCAGTTTGAACAAGATAGGATGAATATGATTAAAAAAAAAAAAAAAAAAGATTAATTTTAAGACAAGTTTGAATGTTATTTAAGGCAAATTTGAAATAATAAAATAGTCTATTCTTCTCATATCAGTTTTAATCAACATTTTTAATGTTATTTATATTCTTCCCAATCTGAGTACTGCTCTTTTTATTGCAGATGGCTGCTTTGATTACAAATTTCTAGTGATGTCTCTGGTTAAAATGACACAGTTAAATAACTGGTTATGCAAGAATACTTAAGACATAAAATAACTCTTTTACATATTGAAGGTACATATGATATACATGCATAACATGTCCAATAAAAGGTCATCAAATTATTTCAAAGAAAAAGAGAAGCGGTGACTCATTCCTGAAGCCCATCCAACTCCATCTGGATGGCATCCTTCCCTTCTGTCATATAATTTGCATCACCCAGTTTAGTATCATCTACACACTTTTCAAGGATGAACTCCATCCCACTGTCTAGGTTGTTTGTAAAGATGCTGAAGAGAATTCTTCCCAAGCCAGACTCTTGCTGGACAGCACTCATCACCAGCCTCCACCTGGATAGTGAGCTGATGACAACAGCTCATTGGTTGCAATCATCCATCTTATTCCTTATTAACTGAATAATCCACTCTTCAAGTCCTCATCTTTACAGTTTTGAAGGATGTCATGTGGGATCATGTTAAAAGCTATGCAGAATTATGACAACATCTGTTACTCTTCTTTTGTCCACCAGATTGATCAAGCACAATCTGCCCTTGGTGAAGCTATGTTGGCTGTCCCACATTACCTACCCATCTTGAATATTTTTCAATATAGTTTCTAAGAGGATCTGTTCCATAATTTTCCCCAGCATAGGCATTAGCCTGCAGTTTCCTGGGTCTTCATTTCTTCCCTTCTTAAAAATGGGAGTGATGATTCCCTATCAGGGACTTGAACTGATAGCCCTGACTTTTAAAATATGATGGACAGTGGATCAGCAGCTACATCAGCCTGCTCCCTCAGAACACTGGAATGAATGCTATCTTGACCCACAGACTTGTTCACATTCTGTCTCATAATGTGTTCTCAAACTTGCCCTTCTTTTACAGTATATTTTGTTCCTCCAGTTTAGGCCTAGAGGTTCAAGGATAAAAGAGACATGAGAAGTTTGCCTATTAGGGAAGACTGAAGCATAGACATTGTTGAGTAACCTCAGCATCCTCATCTATTGTTACCAGGTTCTTCCTTCTTGTTTGTCAGAGGGGTAACATTCTCCTTGACCTTTCTCCTCTGACCAATATTGTTATTTTTCACATCCCTCTTCAAGTCCAATTCCCTGTGTGCCTTGGCTTTCTTCATTCAACCTCTATATAAGTGGATGGAATCTCTGTATTCTTTGAGGCTGACTTCACTGTTTCAACTGCATGTGTATTTCCTTCTTATCCCCCAGTTTGACCAGCAGATCTTTGCTGAGTCATTCCAGTTTCCTGCCTCTTCTGCTTGATTTATTATAATGGGGGATGGAGTGCCCTAATTCCCTCAGAAAGGTGTCCTGAAGATTTGTCAGCTCTGCTCCATATCTTTGTTCCTAACAGCTTCCCAGGAGATCTCATGCAGTAATTCCTTAAACAGACTGAAGTTTGCTCTTAAAATGTTCAGGGTCCTGACTTTCCTTTTTATCAGACTCATCTTCCTTGAGATCCTGAACTCAACCATGGCACAGTAGCTGCAGCCCAGGCTGTCTCCAGTCTTAACCTCTTTAGAGAGCTCTTCTATACTGATGAATACCAGCAACAGATAACTTATGGTTTAGTAAAGATCTCCCATTTAAACTTCTACAAGGCTTTTTTTCTCATCAGGGATAATAATATTTTCTGTCACGTTACCTGCATTCTAAATGAATTATTTATTAGTATATTTACTTTTAATGCGCTGGAACATAAGATACTCTTTGCATAAAGTTCTCTTGACGGTTTTCTATCATAAGATGTACTTTGATCATTCTGCCTTTTGATTTGGCATTGCGAGCTTGTGTGTAATACCCAGACTACTTGCCAGCCCATTCTCATACTGACATATAAAAACATGCTGATAAACTACTATTAAATATGGGCCTAAGGCATATAGTTTAAATACAGTTTTGTTGTTGTTTTTTTTTAATATCCTAAACATAAGAGATGAATACTTGGGCAGACACACATACACTTTTTATATTTCCTTGATCATGGGCAAAACTAAATCATCTAACTACTCAAAATATAAATCTACTTTCTTTTCTCAAGTTTTTGTCTGTGGGCCAACACAGAGGAAAAGAAATCTTACTTCCTCTAATAAAAGTATTAAAAATTGAGTGCCATTACTGAACTCAAACATATGTTGTGCATCCCTCTGAATATGAAATAAGTAGAAAACCCAGAGAAAGAGACCTTCAATAGCGGTGTTCTCCCTCATTGATATAAAATACAAAACAGTATTATGGTGTAAGTATTCTGAATTTTGGTCAGCCTAAAGGGTTTTCCTGCTTATTTGCTATTGAGATAACCAGTGTAGGTTGTGGGAGCTGATACTGAAATCAAACCTCATCAGGATGGAAAGGAAGAGCTCTTCAAGGTCAGAACAATTAATATTCACTACAGGAAACCACACTGTATAATTCTTTCTCAACAGACTGACTTGGACCTGCAGAAGTAATAGTCATGTTTCTTGGTCCTGCTGTGTGTAATACATGGAAATCTGAATTAGAATGTTCCATTCATTTTAAAGAGACATTCCTTCAATTTCTGTCTTGTATTGCTTTATAGTTTTGTCTGGGTTAGATTTAATTTCCTTCACAGGAGCTCCTATGGTACTGAATTTTGAATTTGTGATGAGAAATACTGTCCATAAAATGCCAAGTGTTTATTTGTTGCTAAGCACTGCTTATGTCACATCAGGGCCTTCTTTGTCTCTCACATTGCTCCACCAGTTAGCAGACTGGGACTGTGCAAGAATTTGAGAGGAGGCACAGACAGGGAGATGAGTATGAAAGGAATGTACTAATACCTATGTATTCCTCATCAATAAAAACATGGGGGCTGAAGAAGCAAGGGGAGGAAGGCATTGTAGTTATGGCATTTCTCTTCCAAAGCAATCATTATGCATGATGGAGCCCTGCTTTCCTGGAGTTGTCTGAACATACCATATAGAGTAATTAATTAATTAATTAATTTGTTTTGCTTCTGCACACAGCTTTTGTTTACCCAGTACAACTATATTTGTCTCAACCCATGTGTTTTCTCTTTTACATTTCTAACCCTATCTCTCATCCCATTGTGGAGATACAAGTACCTGCTTGGAGATCAACTGCCTGCTGATCTCTAAATGTTCTTCTGGTCAAAATTTTGTTTAATTATGCACATGGTCAAGTTTTACTCATGGCCATAACCAGGGATAGCATGGCATTATGAAGATTTTAATATTATATAAATTATGAGTTATAAAAATTTTGGCACCTAAAAACCTACTAGAGAATGGAAAAAAAATTGATATTCTGTTTCTGAAACTATTTTGGCATTTGTATAATTACCATGCCTAGCAGTGACTTCATATAGAGAAAAAAATATCTATTATTTGCTGCCTCTTTCTGCTGCACTATCACTCACTCATCTTGCTAGATCTCATGGGCATATAAACCTTCGATTAAAAGCTATATCTGATAAATAACATGAGTCAAGGTGTCTTCTAAACTCAGTTTCACTTTGCTACAGATTTCATTTTTAATTTTTTTTTTTTTTTAATATCCCTTCACACAACCTTTTACAAGCAAGATCAAATCTCTCACATCTCTGAGCTGACCCAACTGAATACTCATCCACAGGTTTTCTTGTCATTCAGCATTGTCAGGGCTTAGAGAACTTGACTATATTACAAACTCACTGTAGCAGGAATGTCTGGAAACACCCATGTGTGGGTGAGGAGACTTGAAGTTATCCAAACAGAACAAATATATGTAATTCTGCTTAATATTTAACAATTAGCAATGGTAGCCTGGGGTGCATTAAAAAAAAGTATGCATGGTAGTTTGAGGAACATGATCCTCCCTCTCTACTCTGCCCTGATGATGCCATATTTCCAGTACTGTGTCCAGTTCTCATCTCCTTATTTCATAAAAGATAGGAGTCCAGTGGAGGCTCGCAAAGGGAAAGGGCCTGGAGCATCTCTCATATAAGGAAAGATTGAGTAACTTGGTCCTTTTCAGTATGGGGACAAGAAGACTGAGAGGGAATCTGATTAATGTTTATAAATATCTAAAAGGATGTAGGAGGAAAATGAAGGAGGCCAGGCTCTTCCAGGTGGTATGTATAATGTGGTGTGAACAATGAGTAATGACCTAAAAATTGAATGTAGGAAGTTCTATACTATCATGTGAAATAACTTATTTATAACTTATTATGGAAAGGGTGGCAGAGCACTGAAACAGCCTACACATACAGGTTGTAGAGAATCCTTCCACAGAGATATTCAAGACACACCAGGATGCCTACCTGTGCAACCTATTATAGGGTACCACTTTAACAGGAAGGTTGGACTTGAAGATTGCTTGAGGTCACTTTCAACCCCAGGAATTCAGTGATTCTGTAATATCTTAATTAATAACAAAGAATACTATGTTTTAAATTGAAAGGCTGTGGTTGGACTTGATGATCTTCGAGGTCTTTTCCAACCTGGGTAATTCTATAATTCTACAATTTCCAAGGAAACTACAACAGATTGAAATAATACAATAGGAATATTTGATAGAACCACAAAACACATATTTTTAAACAGACACCTCCATTAGCTATGAATTTTTGACAGCAATGAACAAGAGACTGTATGCCATGTTCATAAGAATCTGCATGGCCATCTGTAATGTGGTTGTCAGAACTGCTGAAACACACTACCCACTGCATCTCTATGCTGCCATCTTTGGTTTCCCTATAAGTTCCCTAAAAGTTTGGCAAGCGATAATGAATGAGAATAGGTGCCATTTTTTTCTGTATGGAGGAATTCAGTGACACACCTCACTTCTTACACACTTCCATCTAAGACATCATTTTGTTAGACTGCCCCTCTGCTGCCATCTGTCACATAGCAGCAATACATAAGAGAATACTGGTGGGAAGATTCAGTTTCTACTGCCACATCCCCAGTATCTGCCTCTGATATTGTGGGCCAGCATCATAAGAATAAGAGGCATTAGTTTTGGAGCAGGAGTTAGGATGTTTCACAAAAAAATTACTGCTAAAGTCATATACTTTGTGACAAGTTTATTTGTAAAGATGTGCCAGTAATACAATGTGTTGTGATTTATAACCATCATTAGGTTATTAGCAGACCTACCTCTAGTGAGGAGGAATGCTTCTGAAGAAGAAAAGGCTTTTAAACAACTCAGTGAAGTAATTTTTTATGTCACTATGCATATTTTCTGTTTTTCCTGTTCTGGTAGAGGAGCCACTCCCCACTTCTTACAGTAGAAATGGGTTGTATTTATGAAGGCAGACTAAACTTTTAATATTTCCCCTTACATGGCAGTTGACAACGTTCTTCATTTTGCGGATACAGATCAGAAAAAATTATCTGCTTTCTACTGCATAAACAAATTCCAAATGTAAATTAAACAAAGGGAAAAAAAATGCAGTAAGAACAACAACATATCTTTCCATGGCAGGGCTATCCAGGCTGATTTATAATCCGTGCAATCGCTCCTTGCATTTGTTTATTTAGTTTTGAATAGAGCAAACAAGAGAATTACTTCTCCTTATTTTAAAAAGTGCTTTAACTTTGTTCCTGTCCTATGATTCTTGTAATCAGAGACTGAAAAGTACAAACAACTTGCACAATGCCTGTGCGGCATGAATACAGGTAAGAGTGAACTGAGGCATCACTGATACTTATGTTGCAAAATGGATTTTCAATTTGAACAGAAGTCACAATTGTGCAAGTTGAAATAAAAGTGGACCCACACATTTTTTTTGGTAGTATATTTAGAAATACATTATGGGATATACTCTAAAATAATTCAGAAAGGCTTTAATAAGTTGCCTAAGGCCTAAAGAGGCAGGATCATTCATGTATATTCTATCTCACTGTCTCAACTTCTTATAGGAAATCATTAATTACTAAATGAGTCAGGAGAGAACCAGTAGAGAAACACACAGTAAAAAGTGTGTGGTAATTGGAGTTCTAAGAACACTGGCAAACAGCAAGGCAGCCATTATTAATTGCCCTTCCTCCTCTGTAATACATACAACTTTTTTTAAGTGACTGAACAACTTGTTATGTTTCCTCAGAGTGCGAATGTAAGAGCCTCTTAATGGGTTCAATTAGAAAAATAAATCTTAGTCTTGGAATGCTCATCCTTCACACTACTTTATGTTTTTCTCATTGTTCCACTCAGTATTTTTGTCTAATTTGCTTTTTCCTTGCCTCTACATGGGGCTATGATACAGTTTAATAAGCTCTAACTGTATCTTATTGTTCCTGTTAATCATAACTGGTTCTTTTTCCTCACTCTTAGGGCCTTCAGAAGTACAAATAATCTGAAAGCAAACCTCTGCTCTAGATTCGCAAGTTGCTGCTACTGCTGTTTTGACATTAGGTCACATTTAAACAAGAATGAGGACAAACATAAATTACTTATAATAGCCCAAAATAGTAAAGATTTTTTTTTATTATTTTTTTTTCCAGAGAAATTGAACCTCATGTTTTCCTGCTAATCCATCTGCTGCTCATTCTTCTCTTTGCAATTGCCACTTTTCTTACAAAAACAGCATAAGAAGTAGGAATTTAATTGATCTAAAATTCTGCTTCAGGTGTGCAAATGTGGAAATCCCAAGCAACTTAAACAATTAATTGTGATGTCATTATGAGCCATGTATCCATACAGCAAGTGTTTTAGCAACCCCTACAGCACAAACTTAAAAGAGCCACAGCTCACTGAGGCTGGAATGCCTCTCTGGAGACCAACTCCTTAACTGGAGCAGGATCACCTATAGTAGGTAGCCCAGTGATGTCCCATTAGGTTTGGAATGTCTCAGTGGATGAAAACTCCACATATTTCTGAGCAATCAGTGACTAATCTCACAATAAATAATGTTTCCTCTATTTAAGACCATGTCCATTGCATCTTGTCCTGACACTGGGCATCACTGAGAAGAGTCTGTCTCTGTTCTTACTACAGGCATGCATTTATGCATGTGGATAAAATTCTGTTGAACCTCCTTTTCTCCAGGATGAATTGTTACAGACCTCTTGTCCTCCTCTCACAGGACAGATGCTCCAGTCCCTCCAGTATATGTATATAAATATTTTAGTAAACTCTCTTATACTAATGAACCCAGAAGTTCAGAAGTATCTAATCAGTATTGTTAAGGGGGAATACAATGCTTCTTCTAATGCAACCCATGAAACTTTTGGCCTCTTTTGATATGAAACTGCAATGCTGTGTCACAGTCAACTACACACCCTTGAAGACCCACTGGTTCTTATTTGCAGAGTTTCTTCCTGTCTGGTGAACAACCAGCATATGCTGGGGGCTGTTATTCTAACCTTGGGGCAGGATTTTGTATTTCCCTTTGCAGAAATTCTTGAGATTCATCTGCTCCCATTTCTTCAATGTGTCAAGACCACCCCTGAATGACAGCAAAACTCTCTGGAGTATCATTCACTCTTCCCAGTTTCTAATCATCAGCCAGCTTCCTGAAAGGGTGCTCTCTGTCTCATCATCTAGGTCGTCAAGAAAGATTCTAAAGAACTGAAGTCCATATGGACTTTGGGAAACTTTACTAGTGACTGCCTTCAAACTGAATTTCATCTTACTGATCAAAACCCTCTGATCCCAGCTCTTCAGCCAGCTTTCTATTCACCTCACTGTTCATTTACCTAAACATCATTACCATAGTCCAGCTGAGCTCTGAGGATGCTATACCCATAGCATAGTAGGAAATTGTAGCTATAGTTGACAAAAACCCAATATCCTGTGTTTTCTTCCAATCAAACAATTGATTATTGATTACAGTTGATTATGTACAACTTCCTCTCCATAAAGTCATGTGGATCTGTTCCTAATCACACTGTGATAAATATATTGAAATGGTTTCTAGGATTTTTTTTTTCTGTGACTTAGGTGAGACTGGCCTACCGTGGCTTTTCCTTCTTACTCCTCCTGAAGATGAGAGTGACATTTGCATTTCTTCCAATTTCCAGAAACCTACAAAGATCACCATGACCTTTTAATGATATGGGCTAGCACCCTCAACGTTAGCAGGTACAATATGACAGATCACAGTTGTCATAAATATTCCTTGACCTCACCTTGTTCCATCAACAGTAATTCATCTTTGCTCCAGACTTTCACCATGGCCTCAGTGGCCTGGAATTGCTAAAGGTCAGTCTTACTAGCAAAGACTGAGGTAAAAAAAAGTCATTACATCTATTCTGTACCATAAATTTCTGACTTGTTGTAAAGCTGTGGGTTTTGTGTTTGTTTATTTTTTGTGGAAAAATCAGTTTTCCATATATTTCTACCTCTCTTTCTCCAGTTATTATTATATTCCAGGAAGGATTTATATTATTATGAAATTAATGAGATGCTCTATTTAATGTTAAAGGTTGGTATATTCATGTCTGTTCAATATTCACTGTGGGTAACAAAGATAAAAAAAAGGAACAAAAATATAAAATGCATGAAGACACTTATTTCTGCCATGATTAGTTATCATCAATATTACAAGTAGATTTCTTTTTACTGGCTAAATGATGTTTGCTGAATCACAGAAAGCAGTATTTGAGATTTAAAATCATATCTATACATTTGAAGGTGATGCCTGTAAAGCACTTGAGAACTTGACACAGGGCATCCCTGTCTAATTTAGCCACCAGACTGGACGTAATACAATAGAGGTGTCAGATGCACTTGTCACATGAATGCAACTGTGAGCTTTCATGTTTGACCTATTGTCGTTTCAAATGGAGTTGCAATAGTATACTTGTTTGGGGCCTACCTATATCTAAATACTTTGTTCTGTGACTTTTTTATCTCTACACTGAGTGATCTTCAACGTACAAAGGGCTAGTAGCTCACAGGTGTCATGTCTGTAAAAAAAAAAACAAAAAAAAAAAAACAAACAAACAGACAAAATAAAAGGTATCCTTTTCTGTGTGATGGACAGAAAAATCAATATGTTAGGTTAAGTAATTAAAGGTTAATAAAGAGAACACAAAAACCCATGGAGCATCAGATGAACTATGCAAGCAGAAGAGCTCCAACAACTCAACTAATGAAAACAAAGCATACTGAGTTAATTACTCAAACAGCTACCAAGGGGGAAGAACTACAAATGAAACCCATCAAAAGATGATGTTTAATGAAGCTCACCTCCCAGATACATTCTTGAATGAAAGGGCTTGTTGCCTATAGAATAGTAATAGGCAACTCAAGAGCAGAGATTTGGGGGACTCTTTAAATTTGCTTATGGGAAATTTAAAGACATTACAGGAATACATGAAACTTAACTGTGGTTAGGGAATGCATAAAAAGCAGAGGGAAGAATCAAGTAGGACTGGCAAAGAAAAAGTAAGGGTAAATAGATTGAAGAAGTGGATAAAAAGAGTCAATCAGCTGTAAACATGCCTTTATAGCACTGAGGTATGTGTCATCCTCTTTTTATTCCACAAAGTCTCATCAAAGGAACAATCAGAATGGCTGAGAAATATTGGAAATATTTGTCCATGGAGAAACCAAACTGTCAGTTTCCAACAATGTGCACCTGGAATTCTAAAAGAAATTCAGGAAGACTTCTTCCATCCCTTTCCCAGCCATCAAGTTCAGGCAGACTGACTTATAGTTACTACAAACTTCCCCAATTCCTTTCTTCAGGATAACATTTTCCAGTAAGCATGAGCCTTCCTCGATTGCCTTATCACTTTAAAGGTGATGAAGAGCACTCTTTTTGACATCACACTTCTCCCTTCATACCTTAGGGTTCAAAATGCATGTCTCCGTAGACCTGTTTGTATCCTAGCAGGTGAAGTGCTTTCCACTTCAATCCCCCCCTTTTCTTGGTAGGGTGTGCTTCATTCCCACTGATTCTTCCAGGGCCTTAAATACCTAGGCCTCCACTACGTCCCTTGTCACTATCCAGACAAGTAGACAAACTACATTTTCCTCAGACTTTGTTTTGTCTCTCACAGAAACACTGCTTTTTGACCATCACCTCTAGTGATAATTTTAGCTCTGAGTTTTTTCTTTTTGGCATCAGAAATGCTCAAGACACTGCTTTCTTGGGCAATATATTTCTCTGAATAGCTGGCCTATCTGCACTTCTTCATCAACGCCTATTTTATAGGAGTATATATATATATATACACATATATACATATATATACACACACACACACATATATATACTCCTATATATACTTCTATATATGTAAATAGGAGTGTGTATATATATATAATACACACACACACACACACACATTTATATTTATATTTATATTTATATTTATATTTATATTTATATTTATATTTATATTTATATTTATATTTATATTTATATTTATATTTATATTTATATTTATATTTATATTTATATTTATATTTATATTTATATTTATATTTATATATTTATATGTGTCCATGGTCTTCTGCCACTTTTTCCTGATTTCCTGCCCAGTGGTATGTTTTGCCTTTTGTTGTGATGGTTAACAAGGCTTTTTGACCCCTTCTGTCTGCTGTGTCAGTTTCTATGGGATTCTGACAAAAAGAATGCCTAACAAGCTGTATTTGTCTGTCCTTTACCATATGCCTCTCCCTTCACCATAAACTTTTTGTTGTTTCATGGATTTATTTAATATAGATGCTTTAGGACTGTTAGTAAACATTTCTAAGGAAAATCATGATACCTCTGACAGTGAAACATCATCATATTTTTGCTTTAATATATAAACTTTCTAAACTCTAAAACTGCCTACATTTTTGCTTTTAACTAGAAGTCATGTACTTGCATAAAATTTAATTGGATAAAAAAAAACTGTGTTTAGTAAAAAAATTACTCCCAGTGCACCTGGCAAAACAGAGATCTTATTGCTAGATAGATCTTTAGAATATTTTCCAAAATTTTAAACAGTGTGGATGTTTCACTTCAGATTTTAGAAATACAAAAGGTATTGTAAGTATGATTTTCAAACATTAGCTGTTCAAAAAGGCAGTTCCAGCTCCAAGGCCAATCTCATTAGTTAGAAACCACATGAACAATAAAATGAAGGTTCATCCCTACTATTTTAATAAGAGGTCAATGGAAGGCCAACTTAATTTCCTTCAGACTCTGCTCAATGGCATTAGTTAGTGAAATCAACCCTTCTTTAAGTCCAAATTCAGTTATTTCAAGCAGTAATGTTTTTCTGACATCAATGAGAAAATCCATCTGAGACAAGTATTTTAATTTCACAAAGATAATTTTATAATTCAGAGGCTTACCAAACTCCCAAATTACATGTCTCCAAACTCACAATATGTGAATTGATATTGAAATAATAGCTTTCTGCTTTGAACCTTTAGCACTACAATAGAATAATTATTTCTGATAATTTTCATGGTTTCTCATACTTGACAAATAATACATAATAGCTCTTTTAAAAGATTTGAATGATCAAAAGGACAGTGCAGTTCTTTGAAACTGTCATGGTTTTATGACTCTTGTTACTGGTATTCCACATCATAACATCATGTAAAGCATGGGCAGTTTAAGAGTTAACACCCCAGTTCTGTAGACTGACAACTTTCCAGATACCTGGTTCTCAGAAGAAAAGAACTACATACCACAGAGGATTTTGCGTTCAGAGAGGAAGATATGTTCACAGGAGGAGGAAGTCTCAGGGCTTTCTTGTACTCGCCATCTGGCAATGTGTGGCTGCACTCCCAAGCCGTGAGCCTTCAGTTCAAAGTAGGCCTTTTGGTTTTGAACACTCTCTCTCACTTTATTTGATTTATTAGCCTCAGTTCCAATTATATTGTATTATATTGTATTATCTTGGATTCCGATATCAGATTTAGTAAAATTAAGTTTCCTTCTCAGATTGTTGCTGCTTTTCAGTATTTGTTTTTGTAGTTGTTGTGGGTTTTTTTTTGTTGTTGTTGTTTTTTGTTTGTTTGTTTCTTTTGTTTTGTTTTTGGCACAACTCCTATCTCCCTCCCCTCCCACTTTTCTGTCCCCATTTTTGGGGCTGGTGGTCCTGTAGGCCTGCTGGCCACTGTCACAGACACAGAGTGGTCTAGATAACTCTATGACAGAAATAAACATACAAGTTCCAGTCCAGAAAACTGATTTTCTTAACCAAAACTCAACATATGTGGCTCATTGATTGTCAGTAGCTTGAGATTTGTCCTTGTAATGTTTCTTCAAACTAAATTGTCTGCATACCATTAAAGTCCAGTTCTGGTAGGTACTGTTTTGCATGGAGACAAAACCAAAGCTGGGAGTGAGCTTCCATCTTTCTCTTCCTAGGCAATGTCCTTCTAATTTGCCTAGCAAAAGGAATCAACACACCAAACACAAAATGCTGAAGGAGAATCTAAACATACTGTCTGTCTCCTCAGAGAGTAATAATACTTGTCAGAAGAAGGAAAGGTTTTTAAAGATGTCCCACACCATAAATTTAGAAATGACAAAACCAGTTTAGTTTACAAATTGTTAGATGTTCAACAGTCAGATTTGCAAACCAGTTTCTACTGAATTCCCATACCAAAATAATACATGCTTGTTAATTTCTGGCTCAGAAAAATGAAGGGTAGGAAATATGGCATTAAATACTTGGTTTTCCCTGTTTCTTCTCTCAGCTGAAGAAGTGGTCTTTCCTTTTAAACCACGCTCTTTTCTTCTTTTATCATCTTTCTTTCCATTCTTTTTAATCCTTTCTAATATTTTTATATCCCTTTGATATTGTGGATCCCAAAACTTCACACAGTTCTCAAGCTGAGGCTGCACCAGTGCCAAGTATAATGGGAAAACCACTTATTTCAATTTGTGAGAGGAGCAAAGCAAGAATGGAATACTAAGGAAATAAATAAGAGGGACTATACTATCCTGGTCTTCACTGGTGGCCAGGATTCTAGTCTTTTTCATGTCCCTAAGTCTTGCAGCCCCATACCTCTATGTGGGGACCAAGGAGGTAAATCCCTCCCCACTGTAAGGGCAGAGCAAGTCCGAGAGTGCCTCCTTAGACTGAATGAGTACAAGTCTATGGGGCCAGATGGCGTGCATCCCAGGGTCCTGAAGGAGTTGGCTGAGGTGGTTGCTGAGCCGCTCTCCATCATATTTGAGAAGTCGTGGCTGTCAGGTGAGGTCCAGGACGATTGGAGGAAGGGCCACATCACTCCCATATACAAGAAAAGGAGCAGGGAGGACCCGGGTAACTACAGGCCAGTGAGTCTCACCTCCGTGCCTGGGAAGATTATGGAACAGATCCTCCTGGACAACATGCTTGATCACATAAAGAACGAGCATGTGATCCTAGACAGCCAGCATGGCTTCACCAGGGGAAGGTCATGCTTAACTAATCTTGTGGCCTTCTATGATGGAGTGACGGTGTTGGTGGGCGAAGGGAAGGTGACCGATGTCATTTACCTGGACCTGAGCAAGGCCTTTGACATGGTCCCCCATCACATCCACATCTCCAGATTGAAGGGATGTGGGTTTGATGGGTGGACAACTAGATGGATAAGCAATTGGTTGAAAGGCCGCTGACAGAGGGTGGTGGTCAATGGCTCTATGTCCAGGTGGAGGCTGGTAATGAGCGGTGTCCCTCAAGGGTCTGTCTTGGGACTGGTGCTTTTTAACATCTTTATTAATGACTTCGATGAGGGAATGGAGTGCACCCTCAGCAAGTTTGCTGACGACACCAAGCTGAGTGGTGCAGTCGATACGGTGGAGGGAACGGATGCCATTCAGAGGGACCTTGACAGGCTGGAAAGCTGGGCTCATGTGAACCTAATGAGGTTCAACACAGCAAAGTGCAAGGTTTTGCACTTGGGCCAGAAGAACCCCAGGCACCTGTACAGGCTGGGAGGAGTTGTCCTTGAGAGCAGCTCGTCAGAGAAAGACCTAGGGGTCCTGATAGATGAGAAACTTAACATGAGCCAGCAGTGCGCTCTGGCAGCCTGGAAAGCAAATGGGATCCTGGGCTCCATCAGGAGAGGGGTGGTCAGCAGGGATAGGGAGGTGATTGTCCCTCTCTACTCTGCTCTTGTGAGGCCCCATCTGGAGTACTGTGTCGAGGTGTGGAGCCCTCAGTACAAAAAAGACATGGAGATTTTGGAAAGGGTCCAGAGGAGGGCCACAAAGATGATCAGGGGGCTGGAGCACCTCCCCTATGAGGACAGGCTGAGGGAGTTGGGTTTGTTCAGCCTGGAGAAGAGAAGGTTGCGGGGTGACCTCATTGCAGCCTTTCAATACCTGAAGGGGAGTAAACTCTTTGAAAGGGCTGACAATAGCAGGACATGGGGAAATGGTTTTAAGTTAAAAGAGGGAAGATTTAGGTTGGATGTTAGGGGGAAGTTCTTTACTAGGAGAGTGGTTAGGTCCTGGAACAGGCTGCCCAGGGAGGTTGTGGATGCCCTGTCCTTGGAGGTGTTCAAGACCATGTTGGACAGGGCTCTGGGCAACCTGATCTAGTAAAGGCGTATGTTTGGTGGTTGGAACTACATGATCCTTGAGGTCCCTTCCAACCCGGGTCATTCTGTGATTCTGTGATTCTGTGATATACTATTAAAGAGAACCACTAGAAACAAATGCTATAAAACAACACTTAAAATAATTTCTAGTTTAAGCCAACACTTCTGTAAATGTCAAATTAATTTTCATAAAACATTCATTGTATAATTATCCTGCATTGCCATCTTAGTAAACAAAATTTCTCATCCCCCAACATGCCAGCTAAAGAAGAAAAGATTTCTGCAATAAAGTAGCTAAAGCCATATAACACATATATGGAACTTGCAACTCTTGTACCACAGAGGGCTTATAATGGCATCACAAGGGATTTCAAAGCTTTCTCCATCTGTGGACTGTTTCCACTGACATTGATTTTACAGTCAGTAAAGTGTCAGAGAACAAATAGGCAGAAAGCAGTTCAGTTTTCTTTTCCTGGTCTACCCAGGAACACTGATGGAACAGAGAAAAAAGGCTATGTTTTCCTAGAGGCAGCACTAGAAACAGTGGTTACTACTGGCTCTCAGAAACAAACACTTCAGGGATGCAATGCCTTTCCAGTGATATGTTTCCAGTAGTGCTGTCCTCAGGGTTCAAAGTAAAGCTCTCCTATTCCAGATGCTATGGTACTAAAATAATTGGCCCAGACTTCCAGAAATGCCAGTTAATTTGTTCTGAATCACAATATGCAGTCACTTAAACTTTCTGGTCCTCATTCCTTAATCTGTGGAATTACATTTATCTTCCCCTTTCGCAACTCCTTCTTTGGTTTTTCTTTTACCTCTTTCTTTCCATCTTAGACTTCAATTTTTTAATCTCCCTTTAGCTTTTCCTCCTCAGACACTGTGGCTTCTGCAGTTCCAGGGCTCTCCCACCTCAGTAGAGGCCTCATCTGCATAATTGGACAAATAGTAATGACATGGGGCCATTTCCTGTGCTGTTTGAGAATAAATGATAGCAGATGCATCTAACTACCTTAAAGTGTGTCTTCACTGAGCTGCAAGGGTCAAAGCTTTTATCACCTTGGGGTCATCAGCCCATTATTACTGATTAATGGAGCACTCACCAAAACAAGGACATTGTGAGTAGTATGTCACAGAGCTGTCATATTAACTTTCTGAAAGCCTTCCAAGCTGTGCATTAAAAGTTAACTAATAAACAGCAAATGACAAGCTTAAAGGAAAAGTACCTTTTCTCCATTAGGCCAAAATAAAAGGCAGATATCTGGAAGAAAGAAGGAAAAAACACACTACTTTATTTATTATACCTTTAAGAGCATGCCAATTTCACAAGACTGAAACTTGGCCAGCAGCTGAAATAGATGGTCAAATCATAAGGAAAAGCATGAGGGAAGATCTTTGCAACACCTCACTAAAATCCCCTTTTTTACACCAGAGCACATGAAGTAATGGAGGGAAACTGAGGCAAAGATTGAACAGCAAGAAGAGTGAGAGCATGCTGAGAGATACGCTCATCTTCTGCTACACAGTTACCCTTCCCTTGCTTCACACATCACAGAAAAGTTGTTGGTCCTTGCTGATGCAGAGCTCATCTGCTGTTTTAGTCTTGGGTCTGAATGGAAATCAAATCAAGGACTGGTGTGCATATAATGTACTCTGTAAAAGAAACCATGAGACAAATCCTGGAAGAATATGCTACTTTAGCTGTAGCCCATTTTTGAGAGTGCTGATGCTTGATGAGCATCCTCCCATCACCATTTATCCAGTGCAAACACCACAATCCTCCTTGTTGACAAACTTCTGCCAGATTAATAATCAAGGCTGCATGAGTTTGGATGGAAATACATGTGTGGGTGAACCACCAGGCTTGGGAAGGCAGCAAACTCGAGCCTGTCACCTGAGTTCAATTCTTACTTGGCTGATCATGCTGTCAGGTGAAAGCTCCTATGGCACAGGGACTTGCATGGTTAAGTTAGCCAGCAAGCAGGAAGATGGTGAGGTAGAGCCTTTCCTCTTGCTTTAGTTTGTGTGAAGCTTAAAGGCTGAGAACTTTACTTTTACTTAAGATTTAGCATCCAAGTACCCGATACATCAAAAGTAGATAATTTTTTTCTTTTTCTCTTCCCTTCCCTTTTCTTTTTTCAATTTACAGATAGATAATTTAAAAGTAATAATGGATTCCTAGTCCTTAATTTGTTACCAGCTTTGCGTATCTTAGTTTCACCCAGCCCTGAGAGGCTTCCTTCGTGCTATTCTCTGGAAAATAAAAAAGCCTCTGTTCGTCATGTTCCTTTTATCTGTCACATTATGGATTAATCTTGATACCCTGTTCCTTGTTTGATTCTATCAATTTCATAAGTAAAGTCTGTATAATACCCATTTTTAACCTCTTCACTTTTGCATGCAGTAGAACTATTTGAAGCAAATGAATTAGTAAGTTTGTAACATGACAAAGGAAGAGAGAGCAGTGCTGGGTGCTTTCTGTTACTCCTCCTGCTTCAGTGTTCACTCATAGTTCAAACAAACTGCCTAGGACTTGAGTGTGAAATCACTGCAAAAGGAACGTCACAACAAACTACATACAATGATTAACTTCCAAGTAACCAAGAAGTTGCTTCCTCTGTACCTTTGCAGCTCTACAATGGTTGGTGCGAAATTGGTGATAAACAGCCCTGCATATGTGTCCAAAACAGGGAATTGTTATTAAGTGTATGAAATAACACACTGTGAAGGATAATGTCAGAGCCTGGGGATTCCAACCTGAGTTTATCTTACTAAGTGACTAAATGGGTGGTATGTGAGCAGAATAGAGATTTCCCTGTTATCATCTTTCCTTGTTGATTTTCAGTCAGATAGTGCAGTTTTTCCCTATTCTGAATAACATCTGTAGTTCTGTGTAGTGTACTTGAATGAAACTGAAAAAAAATACCCTGCAGCTACAAATAGGACAAACAGGAAAACACAGACAGGTCTATTCTATCCTTTAGTGCCTGCATGTGATTTTTTTTATTTTTTTTTTTTTTTGTTAATCTCTTTACAGAGAATTCACTATTATTGAATACTATTATATATATATATGCATGTATATATATGTATATATTACACAAGCAGCTATGATTTCTGCAGTTAGTCACAAAAATTAGGAATTTTAATGATTTGTTTTCTTCCTGATTCAGAGACAAAAGAGGGGGGGGGGAAAAAATGTTGTTCAGTGTCCAAACTGTTAACATTGTCCTTAATTACATAAATTATAATTGTCATTCATTGCACAGCAGGCAGTTCTGTGACAGGTGTATATTGTATTTGCCCTTAAGGTCATTCCATCACAAGAGGAAGTTAACTCTTTTTTCAAAAGAATACAAAATGGACTAGTCACATTCATTCTTTTCTTTAGAAAATGCACTTTCTGGTTATCTCTGGATTCCCTCCAAGGTGTCTTACAGTTTGCCTTTCACAGACTACGCAAAACACCCTTGCATCTGGACAGCAACCAGGTACATTTTTCATAAGATTTGTGGGCTCTTATCTCAGACCCATGGAAAACACACTGACACCCAAATTAGATATGAGAGATGCACAAACTCATGCAAGCTTTGGAAAGAAGAGAAGCTGGTATGATTGAAAACCAGCCAACCAAAACAAACTTTTCTGCCCAATGTTATAAGTGGTAATGAATATCTCTGAGGATTATATTATATTTTATTTTTTTTCTTTTGCTGCTTCCTGCCCCTTGGATCATATTTCCTTTAGAATTGCCACAGCCTGCACCCTTGTCGCTTATCTCCCGTGGTTCACCTATCAGAGAACAGAAGTAGAAGAATATTTTGCTCCGTTATCACTCTTCCTTATCTCTTAATCAAAAGAGGATGTACTAGGCATAAGTTGTGATAAGAGAAAAGAGCTCTGCAGGAGCTTCCATGCCATGCAATCCTTACCTATGTAGGGAACACTATGTGGGATGAGAAGTTCTCAGTGGACAATAATTGCTAGTTGATCCTTTAAAAATCTTAAAAGATTTTACACTTAAATACTCAAATAAAAATATTTAAAAGTACCTGTGAAAAGAGCTATCTGGCAAAATTCTGTCTTAAATGTTTTTACCACTTCCCTTAGACAAAAATTGGATTTACCCACTGACTATTAACTCTAAGAATATGTATTCCTACCTATTGATTTAGCCAAACTCTCTGTGCCACTTCAAACATATTACAGTGTGAAAGCTACTGATCAACAATGAATAAAGCAAGAGGGCTACAGCCAGCCTTTCAAGGACAGGTAAGGAAAAATGTGAGATGGAAACTTCTGGTTAACATTTTGATGAAAAAATAAATATAATTATGCTTAAAGAAATCTTCTAGAATTCATTTCTCTACAGTGTTGTGAATGACAAAGCAAAAAAAAAAAAAAAGGATTTTCCTTTATGTGGGTAGTGTTACTCTATACCAACCACTGCTTAAGTGAAGGCACTTTATAAATATACAGTCTGTTTATGATGGCTGGTGATTAAGTAGGAACGTCTATTTTCAATGTTATAGAGGTATTCTTTTGCATAAAGAAATCTCCTTTTTATAAAACAAAAGGTGATGAAAAAGTCACTTACGAGATTAAATACTGAAGTTCCAGATTATAAAATACCCTGCTTCAAAGACGTTTGACAATGTTTTATTTTTCATTTCAGTAATGTTAATTGAAGATCTGGAATCATGCATATGTTTTAAAAGAGAACATGTCAGAATTTTGATTTTAATATACAGTGTTCTCCCCTCTAATTCTCCTTTTCCCATCCCCCAAGGCTATTCAAATAGTAATTAATCTTTAGCTCTGCAAGAAGAAACAATGTTGGGGAAAAAAGGAATAAGACTGCTTACACATTTTGTAATTTGATATGTAATTGCCCAAAGGGGCTTTTATTACAATGCGTGCAATAGATAAAATTAATCCCTACAAGTATGTCGTGTTATTTGTTTAAGGTAGGAAAATTGAGCTCAGCCCTCTGGAGGCAAACTGGAATTAGAGTAGTGAAAGCTTATTCTGCACCAAAGATATCCTGACATTATTTGCTGTTTCTGCTGCTCACACCTCTTGTTCGACGGCTGTTGATCAGCCTTTTCTACTCTTCCAATGTTGCACTGCTAACATTTCACATACCTATGTACTCTGCTCCTTTCCACCCTTTGTTGGGAAGCAATGCCTTCAGTGGCTTGCAAGACATACTTGTGTGAGGCTCTTTGACTATCAGCACAGTGTTAGTTTTTCTCAGTGAACCTTTTTCCAACCCTTTCATAACTATTTCATTTCCCTCTCTCATGCAGCAGTACAGGAGTTCTGTTTATCTGTCAGGGAGGAGACACTGATTTGAGGAAAATAATGATGCTCTTTAATTTACTACACTTGTTCTCCTGAGTCTTTAAATCTCGGGATGTGAACAGTTCTGAGGAAGACCAAACTGCTCACAGTATGTTTACAGGGATATTTTCCTGATCTGAGAATAAACAAATATTGGTACATGTGTGTCTCTGGACTAGCATCTTATTCTGAAAACAAACTACTTACTGCAGTATTCCATCATAAAGAGAAAATGTTTTAGTTTTATGTTATGATTATGGAAGACTGAGTTTACTAGTAAGGAAAAAAACATTCCTAAGTGTATGCTTTGAAAAATCTCCTTAGTGGATAAAGGGAAGCCTCCTAAAATAAGACTTCTTAGCACATATTCAATCAAGTATGGGATTGCTGAGTCAAAGCAAGCATCCAGAGTTGTACAGTGCTTTGACCTGCTGATGTGAGAAGTACAGTACTAGCTTCACTACGCTCTTTCATAACTGAACTTTGTATTCAAACTTTGTATTTGTATTTGTATTTGTTCTTCTGGAAATAGTGCCTCCTATTTTATTCTGTTGGCTCATGACAGGAGAAGTGGATGTTGGTGGTATGGCAGTAGAGACTGAACCTTCCTATTAATATTCTGTTCTATTTTGTTACTGTTTGACAGAGGGCAGTATAGGCGCAGGCAGTCTGACAGAATAATGTCTGGTACGGAAGAGTATATGAAGCAAAGGTGCATCACTGAACTCCTTCGTGTGGGAAAAACACCACTGACATACACTGACATTTGCTGAACATTTATGGAGACCAAACTGTGGCTGAGTGCCAGCTGTGGTTGGCAGTGTGTTACAGCAGTGGTGACAGTGACAGTGGTAATCTCTACTGGTGCAAATTATTATGAGTACAGCATTCAGGCTTTTGTTTATTGCTGGCAAAAATGCATAGCCACGGGTGGTGACTAAGTTGAAAAATAGTGTTTTGTAGCTGAGAACTTCCTGTATCATGTAAATGTTGTTGTTCCCATGAAAATAAATAGGAGGCCTTACTTTTGGAACAACCTATGTATATTAGCTATTGAAGAATTACAAATAGATATAATTACCATCTAATGTAAAAACTAGCTGCTTTCAGCCATCCAGGGCTTCCATTGAACCCAGCATATTCAAGCATAAAGATGGGTTAGCTTTGTAAAGTGTTGATTGTTAATGAAACTGTATCATAGAGTTACTAGTAATAGTTGATCTAGTAGTTATAAAACTCGATAATAGTAGTAATAGTTGTAAAATAGTAAAAATAGTTTTTTATTTTAATGTGCATCATTTGTGTCACTGATATTAATCATCTTAGAATCACAGAAACACAGAATTACAGAATTATAGAATCATAGAATATTTTGGCTTAGGGAGGACATTAAAGATCATCTAGTTCCAACTCAACTGCTGTGGGCTGGTTGCTCCCCACCAGGTTAGGCTACCCTGTGCCCCATCCAGCCTCACCTTGAACACTGCCAGGGATGGGGAAACTTTTTTTAGTTAAAAAGCATTTCTCCTTGTTCTGTTGCTGTCAGACAGTGTAAAAAGTCTGCCATCCTCTGTCTTGTTCATGAGCTCCCACTGAGTACTGAAGGGCTGCCATGAGATTTCTGTAGAGCCTTCTCTTCTCCAGGCTTAACAAGCCGAATTTCTTCCTTCAACTTTTCTTCATAGGAGAGGTGCTCCAGCTGTCTGATGATCCTCAGGGCCTTCTGGGCCTGCTCCCACAGCTCTTGCTGTTCTTCTTTTGCTGGAGACCCCTGACCTTGGTGCAATGTTCCAGACAGGGCCTCATGTAAGTGGAACCGAGGGAGAAAATCACCTCCCTGGCCCTGTCTCATTGTGTTCACATAGGACAACTTTTCAAGTTTATCCAGATCACTTTGGATCTTCAAACCCTTCAAACCCATAAGAAAAGTATGTGGCATGGACTATATCTAAGGCCTTGTAGAAGTCCAGATAGATGACATCAGCCGTTTTTCCTTTGTCCACTGATGCTGTCACTCCACCAAAGAAGATTACCAGGTTGGTCAGGCACAATTTGCCCTCAGTGAAGCCAGTCTGGCTTTATCTCAGCCATACAATACGTTTATACAAACGTGAAAAAGAGAAACCTGAGTCCTTCTCTCTCGCAGAAAAAGTGCTGCTGTTAAAAAAGAATAGGTCCCCAAATTACTGAGAGATTACCTTGGTAATTACACTGAAGGATTCAGAAATTATTTTGGTTCATTATCATCCTTCTTTTATAGGGTTCCATTAACTTTGAATTGTTTCATTATCTCTGTGTCATTTTTTACGTCTCTGAACTTTAGGGTATTTTTAAGTTAGTCCTCTGCCATCAGATAAAACCTCAGGCTCTTGTTTTCAATATTTATTGATTTGTGTATGCTGTAAATTTCTATTTAAATGCTACCTGGCCCCAGTGTGCTGCATTTGAAGACCCTGCAAATAAAGGACCAGGGACTTGGTCTTCTATGTACACTCTGAAATAAATTACTGAGATCATGTTGGAGAGATAGTGCCAGTCACATGCTTATGAATAGCACATTATCAAGGCTTATTCCACCTAATTAGGGCAAACAGAAATCAAATATTTATCATTATAAATATCAATGCACTTTGTGAATTACATTTTTGAGTAAATATGTCATTTATGAAAATCAATACTGCATTTCTCTCTCCTACCAGCACTGTTGTATAAAAAGAGGCATGTAAATCCAGAGGTAAATAACATTTTCTATTCCTATTATACATTTCTTTACTAATGCAGGGCCACATTTTTTTTTCCAGGATTTAGAAAATGGTGCCCTAGTTTACGAGTCACATTCTTCTGAGAATTTCGTAGGAATATAATATAAAATCAGGGACATGTTTCTCAAAATTTTGAATTCTTATCTGCCTTTTAAAAGCTTATTTTTATTTCAGTCACATAACATCAACAGCCCAAGGATGAACCAAGGTTAAGTGACATATAAATACAGTGTTTTCCGCTTTCTTGGATGCCTTCAGTTTAACATGGATAAAGCAGTTACTTTAAATACTACTATGGCTTTTTTTTCCATATAGAGGTACATTATTTATAGATCCATTTGACCATCAGTGAACACAGAAATGTATGTATTAACTTCCAAATTGAAATGATGATCTTCTAAATTTATTTGAAAGATCTCGTCTGAAAGATATTTCTTTGATGGGTACAGTAAACTAACACTTGCAATAACAAAATAGCTGTAAAATCAAGCTTTAAAAGATTATCTATTAATCAGCACTGTTTTAAATAATATCCTCTAAAAGATACTCACGAGGTAAATCTTCACCAGTTCAAGGATTTGTAAAGTACTTACTGTCTGTTAACAGAGTGATAGCTGTTATGTCTGTGCTTTGGAGTTTATATCAAAAGACAACATACTGTCTGCCCACACGTGTTTCTTGGGTAGAAAACTGGTGCAGACTTCAAGCTACCATAAATGAATGTCGTGAAAATGTATTTCAACTTATTTTCACCATAAGATTGAATCAAATACGTATCCATTTCCTGTATTTCACTGCTGTATATTACTTGTGATAAGTCAGTCACTTACAATCATGAAATAAATGGTGGCCCTAGAAATACAGGTGAATGTAGCTAACATCAGTACTTTTCTTGCATGCTCATTTGACATGCAAAATATTTACTATTTGAATGAATGAGAAATGGATAGTAATACAGTTCTTGCTTATATATAGATCAGATAGCATCAACTCCATATCTTCAGTAAATATTAAAAACATTACCACCTTCCCCCAATCTAAAACCCCAAATAATCATAATGCTTGTGTATTTCCCACTAAGAAGTTTTTTTGGTTTTTTTTGTTGTTGTTGTTGTTTTTTTTTGGTTTTTTTTTTTTTTGATAATCAGTATTATTAGAATAAAAGCCAAATGGAATATACTCAAAAGATCATCAATATGACAAATTTCATATAGATAGTCACACTTACAGCAGACTTCAATATGAGCTCTTTATTAAGTAGCAGATTTTAAATAATGAGAAATGCAGTAGATAGATTATGTCTGAAATATATGACATTTTAGTTAGTCCTTCAAGGAAAATGATTACAAAACAACTTGAAAGAAACCAAAAACATACATAAAAAACATTTTCTCCCTTACAATATGAAAAATATCAATGAGATAAGCAAAATCTTATGCTAGACTTTAAACTTTCAGATGATATTTGATATATTAGACTTAAGTGTTCAGTATTGAAATTGAACAGGATAATATCAAGAAAACACAAACTATGCTTAAAATCCCTAATTCTTCAGGGTATACGTATTTCAAAATAAAAACGTATTCAAACAAAAATTCTGCCAAATGCTGTTTCATTGTGTATTTCTCTTTCTTACCTTACTTGGCAGTCCAGAAATTTCATAAATTACAGTTCTGAATTTCATTTGTTGTTAATTATTCTTATTAAAAAGTACATCTCTCAGCCTTGCCTGTTGATGACAGTTCAAACCTTTAAAACAGAACAAGTCTAGTATACCAGCTTCGTTGTACTAAGTATGCATGCATAGTTTGTATAATAAAACTTTTTTAATTCATCGGCATCTTTGTGAAAACAGCTATAATGCAAGGATTCGACTATGCCTGAATGAACTGAATATTTATGTATTGCCTGCAAAAATTCTTATGAAACTGTAGAAGTGTAGCATACTAATCTGAATTTCTCTCTTTGCTTTCCGCCCTACAAAAATCAACAGCAAAACTGTTTTGTTGCTGTAGTTGTTGATTTTTTTTGTTGTTGTTTCACTCTTTTTAAAAAAAAAAATTATTTTTTTTTTAATCTTGTCCTTCTTGCAGTGAGGGGCCCAAAACTGGACACAGTACTCAAGATGTGGCCTCGCTAGTGCTGAGTACAGGGGGACAATCAGTTCTCTGCTCCTGCTGGCAACACTGTTTCTGATGCAAGCCAGGATGCCATTGGCCTTCTTGGCCACCCAGGTACACTGTTGGCTCATGTTCAGCCAAGCATCAATCAATACCCCCAGGTCCATTTCCTCTACGCTGTCTTCCAGCCTCTCCTCCCCAAGAGTTGCCTGGGGTTGTTGTAGCCGAAGTGCAGAACCCAGCATTTGGTCTTGTTAAACCTCATCCCATTTGCTTCAGCCCGGCTCTCCAGCTTGTCCAGATCCCTCTGTAGGGCCTCGCTACCCCCAGGCAGATCCTCACTCCCAGCCAATTTGGTGTCATCCTCGAACTTTCTGAGGGTGCACTCAATGCCCTCATCCAGGTCATCAATAAAGATACTGAAGAGGACAGGCCCCAGCACTGAGCCCTGGGGAACACCACTCACAACTGGTCACCAGCTGGATTTAACTCCATTTACCACCACTCTCTGAGCCTGGTCCTCCAGCCAGCTTCTTACCCAGCCAAGAGTGTACCCATCCAAGCCACGGGCTGCCAGCTTCTGCAGGAGAATGCTGTGGGAGACAGTATCAAATGCTTTGCTGAAGTCTGGGTAGACCACATCAACAGTCTTTCCCTCATCCACCAGATGCATCACTAGATCATAGAAGGAGATCAGGTTGGTCAAACAGGACATGCCCTTCATGAACCTGTGTTGGCTAGGCCTGATGCCCCGGTCATCCCGCATATGCCGCATGATCTCCCTCATCTCTAGTTATGGCAACTACATCATAGTATTGAATTTAGAAAGATCAAATTTGGATCACTATTTAGAACTTTCTGACTTATTGAATGGCATTTCAGTGGAAATTTAATATAACTGTTATTTTAAATGTGTCAGGGGGTATCTATTGTGTCACTAGAAATGTTCTCCAGACAAGGTGATCTTTTGCAAGATGCTTTTGTCTGGACAAATATTTTAAGAGCAAATTCATTGATATATAGGACATGTGTGGCGAAAGAGAGGGAGTGATATTTTTTCTCATCTGGCATGTTTTCCAACCCTCCTTGCCACTTATTTTAGCAGATTAAATATTGGGCAAATGTTCATGATCATGAAATCTATAATCCGTTTTTATGAGGAGAGCTTCCAAGAATTTACCACAAGTGAATTTCTATTCCAGTACCTTTTCTCTCCATGGTCATTATGTATAATTTATCTCCATAATTTCCTTTTCCTGCTTTAATCTTGCATTTGTCATTTTCAGATAAATATTTTCTGGACATAATTCATCAGAGAAATAAACCAGTTTATTCTGCACTCTATTTTCATGCAAGAAGATCGCTTTAGACACTCACATAACCCACTAAGTACTTACTGATTTTATTTTTCTATATGGAAACACACTCTGAATTAGCAAAGATGATTTTTAGCCTAATTTTGGATGCACAACTACTGCAGTGCCTGTAATCTGTGCTAACAATACAAAAGAGATGGTTATGCTTGTCACAGGAAACTGGTAGTTTAGCAGCAAGGTGATCCACGCAGATAACAACCATGTTGAAACAGATTTTGCAGCACATGCTAACCTCTACATTATCACTGTTGTAGTGCTATCCCATGATAATACCACTCATTCAAAGGTAATTTCACTAATTCTTGACAAAAAAATAGTCAGTGGTTGCTTAACCATCAATAATGAAGACTCCACAACCATGGCTATGTGTTGAGGTATGTAAGAGCTATCGAAAATCAGAGAGAATTAGTGAAGCTAGAGAGAACAGCTGTTCCTACTGACCTAGAGAGCTGTAGAGAAGAATTTTCTGAAGAAATGCTGGTAAGATGTTCTGAGAAAATAACAAGAAAAAATATGTTCCTTCATTCCTTTGCCATCTTTGTCACATTCATGGAGCTCAAGGGGCTTTAACAGGCAAATGTCTAACCAAAAAATTGACTACTTAAGTACCATTTACTGTGTTTATCTTATTTGCTGAGTTGATAATATACCCTTTCCAGTTCAACCAGAGCTCTGAGCATTTTAGAACACATAAGAGAGAGGAAAAGTAGAAAGAAGAGAATGAAGAACTGCCTTTATGGCATTTAGAAGTGTTTATTTTCTCATTGCAATGTTTTGGGGAGGAAAGAAGAAAAGCGAAGAAGAGTTTAAATTTGATGAAAACCTAACTACTGATGCAACATTATCTTCAAAGAGAATGTGGAAAATATGCTTCTGACTTTTTCCTTTTAGCACTAGAAGTTGGTTAATATCTTGGAAATTTAAAGAAACTGCACAAAATATACCTTATCCCTCATGTAAATCTTAAATGTGAGAAAACACAATTTAAGTCTTAAATCTTGCATACTGAAATGTTCCGAAGTAACCACTATAACTCTCTGTTAAAAACTATTCTCATTTGCTAAACTGGCTGTTCTTTTATTGATGTGGTATAGATCTTCGTGTGTTTATAATGGATCTCAGGGATTAGAAACATAATATTTACCTGTTCCCAATTTCATTCTCCCTGACATCTGTAAAATTTAGTTGTCAAAAAAAGCATAAAAAGACTGGGGGAATTCTGGGACTTGGTCTCTGAAGTTTTCAAAAATCAAGGAAGAAGATTATTCCTTTCTCTTCTAATGGGCTTATCTGCATGTGCAACAAGATTGCTGTTCTTTAAAATGAAAATAAACACACTCTAGCTTCCAATGTGACACTCAAAGCATTTATAACATTTTATTAGAAGCACCAATGATTCCCATGCCTCTTTACTTCAGAGTTTTCCAGATGTTCATATTTCTCCCTCCAGAAATTCTCACAAACTGAATGTGTTTGGCATTATTTCTCTACCCTTGTCACCCACGGTTAACTTTCTGATGAGATGACATTTCTATTGAGAACATAAATGCAGTATATTGTTTAGTAAATTATTGCAGTTTCACTGGCAGTATTGCAGAAAAGCAGTTGGCCCTTTAGGCTGCCAGGGCTCGCTGCTGAGTCAGATCCAACTTGCTGTCAGCCAAAACCTGCAGATCCCTTTCTGCAGAGATGCTCTCGAGCCTCTTGTCCCACACTCTATGCATATATCCAAGTTTGCCCCAACCTAGGTGCAGAATGCACCACTTGCAATTATTGATTGTCCAAATCTCTAATCTGTCAAGATGTCTCTGCAAGATATTTCTGCCCTCAAGGCAGTCATCAGCTCCTCCCAGTTTAAAGTCATCCACAAACTCACTCACTACATTTCAAGTCCTGTATCATAGTCATTTATAAAAACACGAAATGAAGCCTTGTGAAACCCTACCAATGACTTACAGCCATCCTTCTTTAAACCCATTTAGTACAATCCTTGGAGTCCAACCTGTCAGTCAATTGTTACGTTTTTTCTATAGCTGTATCCTATTTTTTGCTGAAAATCAAAAAGATTGCATCAGCTGGCTCCTCTTTGTCATCTGGGTGAGTACCCTTGTCATAAAAAGAGATTAAATCCTTTAAACAGGAATATCAGATTACAAAAAGCTGAAAGAACTAGCCTGACTCTCAAATATATATATATATATATAGGGGTCATAATAAGGGATCATACCCTTATTTTGCAGAAAGCAGTAATGGCTCCATAGCACACATGTAGGATGAGGCCCACAGCAGCAAAACTACAAGTCTGGGACACTAACCAAGAGAGAGAAACTCTCCAGTGAGTGTTTCCGAGCATCCAGTTCCAGCACAGAATATTTAAGGATCTCATCACCTTTCCATCCAAATGTCTGACAAATTTAAATAGACTTATCTTCATGGAGTTGTGCTGGGGTATGAAGTAACTACCCTTTTGTGAAAGAGAAACAGAAATGCTAAAGTACAGTATCATCAAGCTTGTTCAGGAAATTACACTTGTATCGATGAACTACTCTCTACTTCACATGAGTTTGGGATGTCAGCATTCATTTCAGTACAGTTCTAATCTGATCTCATGGATAAGTACATCAGTAGTGGCAGGCGGACAGGACACATCTGCAATATATAATTCAGTTTTATCAGGAGTAGATCCAGTCTCCATGCTCAAATACCACTGTTTTACAGACATAAAATACTTCTGTCATCTGGTGGTGAGCAATCACACTGTGCATCATTTACTTTGTTCACTATTCCCGTCCCCCTTCCCACCACCCTTCCCCCACCCATCATCCCCCCCCCCACCCCCCCCTCCACACACACACCTTTATTTCTTATTAAATAGCCCTTATTAAAATCTATGAGTTCTTGCACTTTTCAACTGAGCAAATGGCTGTGTGTTGGTTAAATGACTGCCACAACACTTTAAATAGAACAAATAAGTTTCTGAAGAAAACACTAAGAATGCTTCTATACTGACTTTCAGCTTCAATTCAACATCTCTAACCAGTATGAAAATTATCCCCGTCCCTGTCCCTATCAACAAACGCTGAAGTCTAATAAAACATGTTAATTTGTGTCTGAAGAACTAGAGGAACATTAGCCTCTTCTCTTATGTAAAACTTAAGAGCAAATTTCCAAAGTTTATTCATTACTACTAAAATTTCATTACATTATAATTATAGAACTCTGTTTTTAAGTGCAAAACAGAACATTAAGAGGAACTTCTAAATCTAACTAAGTGTAAATTATTTTAAGTACATCCCCAGGAAAATGACTTCATGTTTTCGTTGTAATTCCATTTAGTACCATACTGAATCAAATAGCCTTGCAAATAGTTTTACAATGCGTAACAAACAATTATGGCAATTATATGGTGAAATAGTATTGCTTGGAACCTGGCATTACCTACACTGCACACAGAGCTGCTTTCTGTCTAGTGCAAGTTTTTCTTCTCTACACAAAAGAAAGCCTTACTACTGGCAGAAACTTTTATTTCTGCACAGACTGCCGTAGAAACACTAGTGAACATTTTTAACATCAAACTTGGCCATTCAAGAGATTAAGGAGAGAAGAAATGTTTCCTAATATATATGAAAATTTACTTGTCTTCCTGTAAAATAAGAAAAATGGATGAAGACTGCAGTTGTGGTCTGATCCTAGCAGGCAGCTCAGCACCACACAGCTATGTGCAGACTATCCCAAGTGGGATGGCGGAGAGAATCAGAAAGGTAAAAGTGCAAGAACTTGTTTGTGAGATAAATACAGTTTGGTAGGTAAAGCAGAAGCCATGCACAGAAGCAAAGCAAAACAAAGAGTTCATTCACTGCTTCTCTCCAGTGAGTAGATGCTCACACACAACAGATTCATTGGAAGGCAAATGCCACCACCACAAATGTTTCCTCATTCCACCTTCTGCTTCCCAAATGGTTGAGTACTATTTCATATGCCATAGAATATCCCTTTGATCAGTCTTGGTAGATTGACCTGGCTCTGTACCCTCCCAGTTCCCCTACCAGAAGGTAGGGCAGCACAAGAAGATGATCTCTCTGTGTAAGCACTGCTCAGAAACAGCTAAGAATATCTGTGAGTTATCAGAAATGTTTTTGTCAAAAATTAAAACCACAACATCATATGAACATCTATGAGGAAAATTAACTCTCCCCCAGCCAAAACCAAGGCAACTGCACAGAATTTCTGCTCTATGAAGAAAAGTTAACTTGGCAAGAGACTTCTTTGATAAACTTATAAAGGGGGCTGGGGAAAAAGTTGGTAAAAACAAACAAACAAACAAACAAAAAAAAACCACGAGAAACTCAGAAGGTTGAATTCCTCATTATCTCTATTTTTCTTCATCTGAGATGTGTACAATATGCACTGCAGCAGTGCTGAGGATGAATGAGACAGGCATTGTTTGCCATCATTTATGGCATCTGCTGATTTCCAATGGCCTGTTGTACAGGAGAATGGATGCTGGTTACTTAAAGGAGGAAAGGCCTGAATTAAAAAATCAATACTGGTAACCAGACTGCTGTATTCAGAAGAAAGCACTGAAAAGCTGATAAACAAGCACATCCATGCTAAGATAAGGAATCCAGTTTTAACGGATTGAACTACATTTCAAGCACCACTTCAGAATTAATTTTAATAAAACACTGCTACACAAATAAATAAATAAATAAATAAATCACTAATGACATGTTCACCTTCAGGTCTGTGGGAGCCAAAAAGAATGCACTTGATTTGGTGAGCTATTAATAGGTAGAGAAAATTCACAGTAAATAACTCAGCAAATCAAAATTTAAAAGCGATTTTGTGGTCTGGGTGCTACTTTGAGTGAGAAAGGATGGATCAAATTAGTACAACTGCAGTTAAGAGTTTGTTCTTGTGCTGTGTAACCCTGCTGTAACATGAATGTGTGTCATGAGAAGATTGTTTGTTAAGTATATGGTTATATATATTTGGACCTGTGGAATAAAAAGAAAATCCACAACAATAAAACCTGGATTTAGATGGAGCATTAAGGAAATATAATGAGGATATTCAATTAAGAGTTAAACAGAGTATGCCTTTCTAGGTATGTTTCCATTCATCTAAAATATTGAAATAACATCAGTTAGAGCTTTTGGGAAGCGTCAGGTATATTTTGGTCAGTGGTTATTTTTGGTTGAATAAAGGGCTCTGATTCACAGCCTGTGATCTTCAGTAACTTTTTGATCAGGTTGAGAATTCATCTCCATTGCACAATAAGTTCAGAAAGCAAACGGTTACTGTAGTAAAAGTAAATAGCCATTCACTTCCAGAGATTTCTTTTACAACGCTGCCTGGAAGCTGACAGTGATTAAAGAAAACAGAGAATGATGCAGATTTCCTTCTCAAGATTTTGCAGATCCTGAGTTATGCTTTTCCAATTAGCAGCTTCTTTCATCTAGACATAGAATAAGTGCTAACCCCTAAGGGTTTTGCTTTCCACATATTCCCAGTTTAGAACATCACTTACCATCTTCAATAGGAATCTGGCTTGTACCACTCATCTCCCTTCTTGTCTGCTGCGTGGATTCAGGAGAGATCAAGATTAAAAACCAACAAACAACAGCAAGCTAATTAATAAGGCTCCATGACTCTTAGTGACGTTTTTTTTTTCAGTCATGGCTTTCCAGAGAATACATTTTTCAGAGGTAAAGGTTATTTAATTTTCTTGGTAAAGAAAACTCTGGCACAGTGTGAGAAGAATAAGTTGTATTTGCAGTAAGCTAACACAGACCCTGTCCAGTGCCGCCTAAGACATGGTCAGCATCCACCTACCTCTCTTTTACTTGATGAGAAAAGCTAACAAGATAGGCCAGAGCAGAAGGAGAAATGTGTGAAACATTGTTTTTTCCATTTGCACTCAATATATCTGCTAATTCAAACAGGGAATTACTTGAGAAATGTGCTAACACCATGAGAAGTAACATTTCTTGGAAACAACACCTAGAGAAAAGCTTTATCAAGAGAAAGTCAGGAGTGCTTGAGTCCCAAAGCAAAAGATGTGGCAGCATCTTCAGAAAAGTCAGTGATCGTGTGTCCAAAGGAGGTTATTTCAGGAAGAAAAATCCTTAAAGAGACAAAAATGGCAGCAGAATTTTTATGAAGAATGGTAATAAAGTTTATGAAAAAACTGGTTCAAAAAAGGCTGCAAACAAAATGATCAGTGAGTATTTGAGATTTCAAGAAAGGTGATAATACACAGGGAATGAGGAAAGCCAGTTATTAAAGAGTGATAATTGATGGCTCAGAGCTGAAAGCTAATACCTGACAGTGTTAATCAGTGCTGCTTCAAACAAAAGATGTGGAGGAAAAAGAGTTTAAAAATGAGAATTACTTAGAAAAGAAAAATACAAAGAGGGTGGCTGGGCATAGTGATCAGAGAGTAGTATATTGTGGCAAGGCAAATCACAATAAAATCCAAATGTGTTAAAATATTATCTGTACTGGCTCTCATTCTGTCTGGATGTCCCAGTGTTAAGGTAAGGATGCTGGAAAGATTTTCTCTTACATTTTGAAGAGAAGAATTTTGCTACCCAATATCCTTAGTGGCACTAATCTGAGAAAAAAGTGCTTTCTGCATATCTATTATTATCTTCCTACAATTAGCAGTATTCTAATTAGCAACTACACCTATAATGTGTAAGGAAATAATCACATGAAATAATAGGTACCATCTGTAGAATCCTCTGACTTTCCTATTAGCTTTCTGTTAATCTGTAATGTTTGTTTTAGAGTTTTCCTCTATTAACTTTCATTATGCTTGCACTTGGTATAAACAGTTCCACAGATCAGAATAACTCTGTAATTCCTCTATTCTTCAAAGAGGAGGGACAAGTAATGGCACGAGTTCTCAACATTTTCAAAGGAAAGGGGATACAATAGTTGGAAATAGACCAGCTGAAACAATTAGAAATAGTTTTCAAGATTTCTGTTCAGGAAAAATGTTTAGATAAACATTTAAATTTTTATGTATAATTTCTAAATGTCTTTTTTATTTTATTGGAAATATTCAGTGTTAAAAAATAAGAATGATCAAAATAGATAAAGCATTATGTCCTTATAAAATTTATTCCAATTCCCTGGATCAAAATTTTGCATTTTCACTGCAACAATGAGATTTTCAAATATTAATCTGTTACCTTACAGATTTGACAACATTTGTACTAAGACAAACTTTTTTTACCAGGTTTAAATTAATGGTAAATTATCTTTTCTCAGAACATCTACATGAGTAAATGCCAGTTCTGCAGAACATCTGCTTTATCCTGTAAAATATAAATCACCTATATTATGCATTTTTTCTTATAAAAAAAAAAATAAAAAAAAATGTCCAAAGCTGTAAATGTGATTGAAAACATACAGAAAGAATTTATTTTGTAAATCAAAACTTAAAACTAACTGCTCAGATAATTCTATGAACTATATTGTCACATTTCAAATATGTTTGTTCCTGTGAGTGAAAAGAGCAGACTACATGCATGCTAGATACACTCTACAACATTTAGAGATATTTTGCTCATCTGTCTCAGTGTCACAAGTGGATCCTCCATTCTCAAGGAAGAATGAAAATTAAGTAAACCTAAACTGAAATATATCACCAAGCCAACTTTCTTGGGAATATGCTGTCTGTGTTTCCTAGATAACTAATATGTTTGAATATTTATTAATAAACTGAGGCACCAATATAAACATTTCCCAGAACTTCCTTGTAAGGAAAAGTGAAACTCTGAATTGCTGTCCTTGTAAGAGACTATAATTGAGTTTATTGCTGACAGCATTATTGGGCTGGAAAAACAAATGTATATATAGGAGTTTATCTGTGTTTGCAGTTATGAAGGGTGTAAATGAGGTAGTTGCCTTATGAAGAGTGCTTGAAGCTGAGGTCTCTTGTCATGAGCAGAAGCATCTAACCAGTCCCAGTCTAATTTTCCTCTCGAATCCTTGTTCAAGGGTAACCCATTCTGGGCTGGCAGTCATTCCCACCAATAGAGCTGATGGTGTATGAAGCATGATTTGACAGTGAATTTAATAAGCAAGTGCTCTGATGATGTTTTTATCTCTGACACAGACACAGTGTGCACTTTCAGAGAAACTTCATCATCTTACCCAGCATTTTCCCTTGCCAAACGTCATCCCATTGGCCTCAGCCCAGCTATCCAGCCTGTCCAGAACCCTCTAAAGGATGCTCCTACCCTCAGGCACATCAATACTTACTCCCAGCTTGGTGTCATCTGCAGAATTACTGAGGGTGCACTCCATCCTCTTGTCCACAACATCAGTAAAAATATTAAATGGGATAGAAGTCAGTATCAGACCCTGGGGAACACCATTCATGTTCCATGGCCAGCTAGATTTAACTCCATTTACCACTGCTCTAAGGTCCCAGCCATCCAGGCAGTTCTTTACCCTGTAAAGAGTGTACCTCTCCAAGCCATGGGCTGGTGACTTCTCCAGGATAATACTGTGGGAGACAGTGTCAAAAACTGTGCCAGAGTCTAGGTAGGCTACATCAACAGCCTCTCTCAATAGCCTCCCTCATCTACCAGGGGGGTCACTCAATCATAGAAGGAGGTCAAGTTGATCAAGGACATGCCCTCAGAAAGAAGCTGCTGTTATAGAGGCTGCTGGATAAGCAGTGAGAAGGGTTAGCTGAATAGCCAAGACCTAGTTGGAAGCTAGTAACATGCAGAAGATTCCAGTCAGTATAGGGCCCATTCCTGCTAAATGTTTTTGTTAACAATATGAAACATTGAACAGAGTGCAGCTTAACTAAATTCAGATAGCACAAAATTGGTGGAAGTGGCTCACTTTTTAGGAGGCTACACAGCCATCTGACTGGCTGGAGAGTTGAGATGTCAACAGTCTAAAGAAGTTCAGTGCAGGGAAGTGCATTGTCCTTCACTGGGGGAAAAACAACCTAAGGCACCAGTACAGACCAGTAGGGACTGGGACACTGCAGCTGGAAGGCAGATCTGCAGCAAAGAACCTAGGACAGTTGGTAGATGCTAAGCTGAACATGAGTCAGCAACGTGTCCTTGCCAGTAGGAAGGCTAACAGTATTCCTGGCTGCATTAGGCAAAGTATCACCAGGATGTCAAGAGAGGAAATACTTCCTCCTACATGAGCCATCCCTAGAGTAATATGTACACTTCTGGGCTTCTCAGTACAAAACAGGCATAGAGCTACTGGAGAGTCCAGTGTAAGGTCACAAAGATAATAAGGCATTGTAGGACCTCTGCTAGGAGAAAAAGCTGGGAGAGTTGGGACTGTTCTGCTTGAATAAGAGTCTCAGGGGAAGACCTTGACGATAACCATAAATATGTAAATGTAGGGGGAGTGTGGAAAGAGGATAAGGCCAGGTTCTTTTTAGAGGTGCCTACTGCCAGCACAAGAGGAAATGAGCACAAACTGGAACAGAATATATCTATCTGAACATCAGGAAGATGTTTCTTCACTGAGTACTGGCACAAGCTGACCACAAAGACTGTGAAGTGTCCCTCCTTGGAGACATTCAAAAGCTGTCTAGACACTGTCATGTGTAACCATTTGTAGGTGACCCGGCTTGAGCAGAGGGACTGACCAGGTGACCTCTACATATTCCTTTCACCCTCAGTCATTCTGTGATTATGTCATTGCCCAAAAGAAAAATAAATACAGCTGCTTGTATCAAGTTGTCAAATCCTCTGAGCTTTATTAATACAAACAAACAAATAAACAAACAAAAAAAAGCTATTAGAAAAACTTCCTACTTGAAATAAACAGATAATTCAAGAAGACACTGACCTACTTTGAGATTTCTCATGAAAAGAAAGATAAAAAATTTCATTAAATGTGGTATCATAATTGATATTATGTTAACTGTCATTAAAGAACCTAACCAAACTTGGAATCTGCTTTTGCAACTTGTTCAAACATACAAATGCTAGAGCAACAAATCTTCAAAGACCTTTGCTCTACTAGAAGCATAAATAGCATAAGAAAGTGACATTTTCTATTCTTTCAGTCTGGTGCTGAAAAAGCAAACTAGGTTATAGCTAAATACGTTTTTTTTGTGAATGCAAGATAAAAGGAGTATGGAGGAGAATGAAATAACTTTTGCTATTTGATTACTTTGTTTCTGCTGTGTTAACAAGTCTGGTACAGTATTTGGGCTCTTTCTAAGGAAGTGATAAATGCTCCTGGAAAAGTAAAAAGAAAAACAAACAAGCAAAACCTTCAAACAAACAAGCAAATAAACAAAAAACAAACTCCTCAAAATAACAAAAATTCTCTGCTGCAGTAAAGTAATGAGATTTAATTTCTGTCCTTTTTGTTTGTCTGAATTACAGCATACAAATCATGCAATGATCACCAAAGTTCCCAAGCAACATTCACTTCTAGTAATCATCCAGTGTCATCTAACTCTAGCTAGAAATTTGGTTTCCTTCCTCTGTTCCACCCTTCCTCCCTTACTTTAATTTTGTCTTTCTTCCCTTTTTCCAATTGTTTTTTTCTCCCGCTGTCCTGTTGAGGAGGGGGAATGAGAAAGCAGCATGGCGAGCCCCTGCCTGCCAGTCTATAATGATGTTTTTAAAAAAGAAACTGTCTAACATTTGTCAGTGGATACTTTCAAACTCAAAACTGAACAGCAAACTCTATAATCTCTTGGGAATAGAACAAAATGAGAAATTCCTGAAAATAATTTATTTAATAATGTTGGAAGAGACACGCGTCATACAGAATGACATTTTTCCTCATTAATTTGCCCTATCCACCAAGGAAAAAACTTTTAAGAGAATCAGTAAACTTACCAGAGCACTGAATCACGGACACAAGAATCTTCTTATTGCTTCCCAGATTTCAAATCTGAATTTTCTTTATATCTGTGCATGGTTGTTTCACTATTTTCATTTTATTATGCCACATTTCATTATACACTTATATTTGTTTTGTTGCAAAACAATTCAATTTATTTATTTATTTATCTATTTATTTATTTATTTATTTATTTATTTATTTATTTATTTATTTATTTATTTTAGCTTCTGATAATAATGATACAGTGCATGTTACTTCAGCTGGGATTTCTTCAGATGGATGACCATTTCTTTTTACTGATGTTACCCAATAAGTTGTAGGCCAACATAGCCCATCTAGGGCTCCTGTTTCCTTACTTTATTTGTTAGATGTTTTTATATTACCCAGATTACAGAGATTTTTGAGAGACAGCTGATTTTGTTACTAAACATGAGAGGCCTTTACTTTTGTACTTTGTCTGAAGTTGTGAAGTTGCAGCATCTCCAACAAAAATCATATGGCTCAATTTCTGGTAAAACTGTCTGGGAGAGTGCAAGTGCATGTTTATTTTGTTCTTCTGGTATGCATATTTTACATGCAAATTTTATTGCTTTATTTGAACTCATCTAAATAAATATCTAATGTCAATGCATTACCTGAGATTTCCCTAAAATTTTCACTGGTTTAAATAAACTTTGTATATCTCTAAAAATTTCTCTGATAACATGAAAAACATTGTAAGATACATTCATGTGAACAGTATAACTCCTTAGAGAATCAGGGTTTCATTTATGGAGATATCAATTATATGTAGAATGAACCATTGTTACTATTAAAAGGAACAAGGAAGAATGAAAGGACTGCTTCATCTTCTTTCATTTTATACCATAACTGTCTGAAAAGCCATTTATTAGTGCTTAAAAATATTTATGGAAGAAATAAAATTATTACACTTGAGGGTGGGCTGTTAAAAGAATGCGACGTAAGCTACTAGCAACTGGACATTTCAGTGGGAACTGGTATAACTTTCCCTTTGTTATTTGTGAAAACCATACATTAATTTAGAACAGCTAACTGGTTACTTTTTTCATTCAGGTGAGTGCCTTAAAAATCTAAAGCATTTTTATCCTTTATCTTGTTCCCTGGCACTGCTTCTATACAACAGTTATCAGTGTATGAATCAAGTGGAATTATTTCCATCCTTTATAAGAATAAACTACATCTGGTGGGGAAAGAAGAGGATTTGACAAATGAATAGCTGCATGCAAATATGTCCTTGTTTCTGCTGTGACAGAGTTAATTTTCTTTCTAGTAGTTGGTATGATGCTGTGTTTGGAATAAATAACAATAAGAAAAAAATAAGAAAAATGAAAAATTAGTGATACAGAATGCAATTTGATGTCCTGCCAGTTTTGAAGAAATGGTTTCCCCCCCCATTTTATTGTTCCTTCAGTTTTATTGTCAGCTCCAGTTCAGCGTGATGCCACATCATATGGGACATGCCTTTGACCATTTTACGTTAGCTGTCTTGCCTCTATTTTCTTGTGTAACCCCAGCCTCCTCATGGGCAGCACAGTGTGAGATGCTGAAAAAAGTCCTTAACTTCCTGCAAGCACAGTCTAAAAACAACTAAAATATCAGTGTGTTATCAATGTCATGCTCATACTAAATCCAAACAACAGCACCATACCAGCTACTAGGAAGAAAAATAACTATCCCAGATGAAAACAGGAGAATATAACTCTGTAGATAATTTATGTACTCATTCTTGTTGACATTTTGTTAGATCTGGACACAATTCTATGATATGAATAAATATTATCTAAATTTTACTGCTGGAATAATCATCATTATTACAATGTTGTAGCCCATTATCACAATTTAATTACATTTCTTTGATCTTCTAAATTACCTGTGTTTGATGCAGAAATATTCCCTGTGTCAGAAGAAAAATACTTGGTAATTGAGTAAACAGGAGATGGAATCATCTTAAGTTTTCTTATAAAATAGTCTGTGTAAGATTTTCTTTAGACACATTAGCTTATTAAAAACTAACTAACTAACTAAATAAATAAACCAAAATAAATATAACTCAATATCAATATGAAAGCATATGTACAATATTTCAAATTTAGTAAGACCACAGGGAATATGTACTGACTTACTATCAAATAACAGATATTTCATTATCATGGAGTTCTCATCTCTATGGCATGCCAGTGCACATGAATACTCATTAAAAATGAGATACGGAAATGACAACAACAAAACCACTGGACACAAAATCCTGTTTTTCTCTGTATGTACACATGCTTAATGACTAATCTGCTGGCAAAGGGATGCAAAGCAGGGGAGAGCTCAAGGATCCCTGCATCTTGAAGGTTATTCTAAGCATGTTAGTACTATGAGATTATCTAAGGTTGTGGTCCCTGAAAGATTTCAGGGAGGATTTTAGTGGCTTTGTGGTAATTTATGCTTGACTAAACACCCTGAAAACACATCAACAGGAAAAAGAGAAATCTGGAAAAGATGAGTATAAAAGTTACTCAGTCAGCATTACTGTGTCTTTCAATAAGTCCAAACCACTTCAATTGAAAATAATAATAATAAAAAGCCACTGGTGATGCACAATGAAATACGATACAGAAAGCATTTCAGCAATGAGATTGAGAATACAAACTCTCTTACAGTGCTTGACACACAGGCAGTATTTTTCTTCAGAAATATTGCCAAACTACAAATAGACTCTCAAAGAAGGCGATTAAAAAGTGAATACACTGAAATATAGAAGAAGAATGTAGAAAATTACACCTTCACCATGTACATCTTCTGCACTGGAATGATGCATTTAGTAAACTTTTTTTGTTCTCTCTTTGCTATTCACAGAATTATAGAATTGCCAGGGTTGGAAAAGGCCTCCAAGATCATTCAGTCCACTTAGCACCAATATTTCCCACTAAAGCATGTGTTTAAGTACAACATCTGAATGTTTTGTGAACACTTCCAGACATGGTGACTTAACCACCTCCCTGTACAGCCTGTTCAAGCACCTGACCACTCTTTCATAGAATAAAGTTTTCCTAACACCCAACCTAAATCTCCCCTCTTGCAACGTGAGGCCAGTCCATCTCATTCTATCACTAGTTATGCAGTAGAAAAGGTTGACCTCTACCCTGCCACAACCTCCTTTTTAGTAATTGTAGAGAGCGATATGGTCTTCCCTGAGGCTCTTCTTCTCCAGAACAAACCATCCCAGTTCCTTCAGCTGAACTTTGTAAGTCCACCAGACTCCTCACCAGCTTTATTGCCCTTCTCTGGACACGTTCCAGGACCTCAATGTCCTTCTTGTAGCGAGAGGCCCTAAACTGAGCACAGTACTCAAGTTGCAGCCTCACCAGGGCTGAGCACAGGAGGGTGATCACTTCCCTTTTCCTGTTGTCAACACTATTTCTGATACAAGACAGGATACCATTGTCCTTCTTGGCCATCTGGGCATGCTGCTGGCTCATATCCATTTATTCTGCACAGTCTTCCATCTCCAAGCCTGTAGCATTTTTGTGGCCAAAGTGCAGGGTCTGGCACTTGCTCTTGGTGAACTTCATTCCATTGGCCTCAGCCCCGCTATCCAGCCTGTCCAGATCTCTCTGTAGGGCCCTCATATGCTCAGGTGGATCAACACTTCCTCCCAGCTTGATCTAATCTACAAATTTTTTGAGGATGCACTCAATTTCCTTGCCTTGGTAATCAGTAAAGATACTGAACAGGAAATCCCCCAATATCAGATCCTGGGGAACATCACTTGTGACTTGATGCCACCTGGACTTAACTTCAGATGCAAGCCTATTACTTTGCAGTCCATTCCTAAATTATAATCTGAAGATAACTACTAAATCTCTTACACACATACATTTACAAATTAAAGCTATCCAATTAGAATTTGATTTCTTTTCAAAGGAATGAAATGATGATTCATTTCTATTACAGCAATGATTTAGTGAAATTATGATCGCAGAAATATCTAGGATCCTGTATGTGAGCACATGTGAGCTGTCAGAAACTAAATCCAGAATCACAGTGGAAAAATAAAGTCTGAATTGCAATGACAAAAGGAAAAACAATCTCAATAGTTAGTTTTATAAGATTGAAAGAAAAACACAATTTATTTCATTTTAAATAAGTATAAAAAATGAAACAAATAGTGTTTACTATTATTTTATTCTTATTTAGTTCCATAGGAGTCTTGTGAAAAGTGAAGGTCAAAAGAAATTAGGTCACTAGTAAAGTATCTTTGGACATAGAATGAGTGGTAAATATACGCTACCAAGCAATGGAGACTTTTAATAAACATTTTACTAACAATGAGTGCATACCTGTTTGAGTGTTTTGAAATATTGTTTTGGTCTGAAAACTAAATGAAATTCCTATCTAAATAGTCCAGACGTTCAAGAGCTTTGTTGAAATAAATATGTAGGAATAATTTAATCAACATTCACAGATGTATTTTTGTGTTATTCACTCAGACCTCATAATGAAAGATAAGGCATGAAAGCTGCACTTTGCAAATGAAAATTCACAGGATGACTTCTATTTCTAAGTGCCAACAGAAATCCACCTGCATTAATCTTACATATGAGTAGATATTGGGGGCGTAGGAAGAATAGTACTGAGGGATTACTGTGATAAAATATTCTTGACATGATAGGGGAGGTGAATTTTCATTAGAAACAAAATGATTCAAAATGAAAACATCAAACTGAGTTCATTCTTTCTGTTAGCATGAGCATCATACGGATTATTCTACTTATTAGTGTAATTAAATTTCATAATTTAATCTTGCATCCTTAAATCAGAATCTGAAAGCATATTTGAATATACACCGACATAATTATATGCCTGATATACCATAAATAATTATGAATCCTGACCTTAACAATGCTACATATTTAGGAATTTGGTTTATGTTGCTACTAGTAACCATTTAAATGCATCTATGCCACAGCAAATTAACATTTGTTACATGCTGGGACCTTGATTAGATATAGTTTCTCTCATTGTCTCTTGATGGATTTGTTCTACCTTGTACAGATAATTAAAACATTAATTAGAACAAGAACTTGAACCTCCAACACACAGGCATTAGGTCATGTCTCACTGCTGGCCCCATAGGCAGTCTTTATTTTTGCTCTCTGATCCAGTGAATAAGAAGTTGTATTTCTGATTGAAACCAAGCAGAGAAATTTACCCCAAAGTGAACTGTCACCATGTGATTTGGTGTATTCATTATCTAAACAACATACATTAATCTAGGATTTACATGTCTAAGGACATGTTTTCTGCTGTTGAGAGTATGTGACCTGAGATGTTTAACACCTTTCTATATTTAGGCCAGAATTCCTCATTTGGGCTTTCCAGTACTTTAGGGCAGCTTAAAAAAAAGGAGAGAGACTGACTTATTGCATGGTCTAATAGTGAGAGAAGAAGGAGGAATGTTTTTTAACTCAAAAAGAGGTTGTTTAGTTTAGATGTTAGGCAGAAATTTTTTCACTGAGAGGGTGGTGAGGCACAGGCACAGTCTGCCCAGAGAAGCTGTTGATAGCCCACCCCTGTAGGCATTCAAGGCTGGGTTGGATGGATGATCCTAGGTGGCCTGGTAGTAAGTGGTAACCCTGCTCGTGGCAGGGGGGTTGGAATGGGATCATCTTTAAGGTCCCTCCGTAGCCAAGCCATTCTGAGAGTATTTGTTTCTATTATTTAACAATTCTATGTTTCTATGTCAAAATGACCAGAAACCACAGGATGTCACTGTACTTGCCACTTACAGATTTCTCAGGACTGTGTTTTCTCTGCTGCTTCATCTACAGTTGAAAATAAATAAATAAATAAAAAAAATAAAATTAAAGAATGCACCTGAAAAGTTCTGGAAATAGGCTGAAGGACACATTGCTTTATTTTTGGAAATTGAGAACTGTATAAGATAGTCTCTAAAGAGAGAACAATTCCTGGCATAAGGCAAACTGCCTTTTAGAGATATTGGAATATCATCCTAATAATTAATATCAACAATAAAAAAAAAAAAAAATCCTAAAAATGAACATTATTTCAGAAATCCAAAACTCAGTATGCATAAACACATATATTGAAAATAATCCATGTTTCAGATCACTGATATAAGCTAGAAGGAAAAACAGTATACAACAAGAGTTAGTTAATATTTGCAGAATAAAGGTCCATAATATCATATGACTAAAATCTTTTTGACAGTATTCACAAGTAATTTCTGAATGTGACAAAATCCCACTTTCTATGAAGATAAGTAAAGTCTTTGTGCCTCAGTTGCTGGAATATGTTATTGAAGAACGGTGACACATTCTTGTTAAATCAGTGTGAAATTCTTCACGCCAGAATGTGCACTATATATTGAATGCTATATGTTTATGGTTTTTAAACTGTTTATGTGGGAGGAGGAAGTGTAATTTAATAGAAATACTGCCTATTTCTTTGAAAAAGTGCTTTTTATTTTTTTATTTTATTTTATTTTATTTTATTTTATTTTATTTTATTTTATTTTATTTTATTTTATTTTATTTTATTTTATTTTATTTTTAAGGGACTTTGGAGGAAGACAAGACAGGATCACAGATTAGACAAAAAGCTCAGCATTGCAATAGATTGTTGTTGTTTATTACATAATAAAAACATCTTGAAATATATGCAGATCTATTGTGTATTTTTCTTATTTGATACAACACTCATCTTTTTATACATAACAAGAAGAAGTTCCTTGTATTCTATACACCATATATTAACAAAGCAAGATATTTTATTCATTAAAGACAAAGAATATATTATGTACTTATAATAGACTTGAGAGTTCTAAATTGCATCCCTCATAAATTCAGTTCACACTATAAAATACAAAAAAGAAGAAAAAAAACCCACAAGTATGAACTTAACCTTTTGTTTCCAAGTTTTGGAAGGATCAAAATGAGCAAGAGCTCCAGTTCCAGATTCACCTGATTCAGATTTATACCTGAAAGGAAATGAAAGAAACATTCACTCCACCCCAAAATTGGCCTAAAATTTCAGGATTAACAGAGATTTTGAACAGTTCATTTACTTCTACACAAGGTGATATATTTATTTCTAAATAATGTTGATATTAAAGATACCAATGTTTAAAATTTGATAAAACCAAGTAATTTGATTTCACCACTGTCAGCTAACTTTCACAGCTGTCCTTCAGTCAGCATCAGCCACTTAAAATCATAAGGGAATTGAAGAAATGAAGGCTTGTAAACTGTGTAGTGCATAGACTATAGTTCTGACAGACTCATATGGAAAAAGTCCAGTAGTACAAGAACAAGATCTGAGTGCTCACATCTGAGAGAAGGCCAGCACTCCTGAATTTAATAACAATTCACCTGAAAGCTGCTTTTCTTGGGCTTTCATTTTCTTTTCTTTATCATATTTTTAAGCATTGGGGTAGTAAAGGGAGACTCTTCATTCTTCATCCCTTCCCTCTCTTTCTGCTTCTTAAAGAACTTCCTGGGGAAAAGTGTTCTCTTACTGTCTTCATCTTTTATTCTGCTTTTTGTTGTTGTTGTTGAAGGTGCATCTGTAGGCATCAACCACAATGTGTTGTTGTTGTTTTGTGTGTGTCTGTGTTTGTGTGGGGTGGAGGGAGTATAGGGGGTTGCTTGTTTTCTAAGCAATTCATATTAGTATTCTCTATTTCATTGCTTGGAGGCTTCTAAGGACAAATATACTATAAAATGTACCCATAAATCAAATTTAAGTGCACTACAGAGGTAACAGTGATAACAAAAATGTCATGCTTTGGCAGTGGGTTAGTGGAGAAAGACGCATTTTCATATAAAAGTGATAAAATCTGTATGATAAAACACATAAAAATTGTAACATTTTTACTGCTGAGGACTCATAGAGATTTAAATCAGCGCTGTATCATTTATTCATTCTGAGAGATCTGTAAAAGCATGAAGAAACAGGTAAAAAGCAAATATATTTACCTCTTTTCCTTTGGGACTTGGATAATAAATTCAAATAAGATTAAAAGTACTCTGATTTAGTAGGTCAGGTAGGAAATAAGGTTTTTTTCTCCCTCTGTGGAAAAGCACACAGAGATAAGGGCTACCACTCAAGATAAAATTCTTAAAATCCAATAAATAGTTAAGGCTGATAATATTCAGCATAATCCACTCCATTAGCAGAAATTTCCCAGTTAATTTAGATGGGAGACTAAAATTTTTAATTTGTCATAATGAAAAAGAGGGAAAATAAAACCATAGCTTTTAAATAGTCTTACTGTTCATCAGTATGCGTTTAAAGGGATTTTCTAACTACCAAAATGGCAACAGTAACAGTTTTGACTCCATGAGGACTTTGGAAAGTAGCAGTGATCTTAAGAACACATAATTGAAGGGTATAGTCACTCCTGTTTTCCAAATCTATAGTAAATTACAGTATACATGTACAGAGACAATAAAATATCTCTCAAACACTTCTCAGATAACTAATTGGGTACAATTTATGATTTATAGATAATAGAATGGAAAGAACTGAAAAACAGAGAATAATATTACTAATCAGAATTCTTGTAACACTTCACATTCACTTTTGGTATTGTTAAAATACTATTATTTGCAAACTAATAATTTTTGTCATTTTCTGATCGTGAAGCATATTCATTTGAATCCATGTGCATTTATGTAGGTCATCTCATGCATCTTTTCTGAAACAACAGTTCCTTTTGAATACTGTTCATTTTCTCACTAAAGCATGAAATGGGTGTAATTAAACATTAATATATGTATGGGACATATAAGCCTTATTTATTGCCATTATCTGGACATACTCCAGGGCCTTGATCTTTTCTCATAGTGAGGGGCCCCAAACTGAACACAGTGCTCTAAGTGCAGTCTCACCAGAGCATTGACAGGATCTCTAACAGGGGAAATCATCTTCCCCTGGCCTTCTGAGGAAGAGCAGAGAGGGAAATATCTTCAGCAATTAATACATTATGAAGATAAGTGTATGGACCCCATGAATTCCTACATTCAGAAAATTCCTATAAGATTATGCTCAATATATTTTCAATACCACTCTGCTATTTAAAATGTGAAAAATTTTAAATGTTTTTCTTATTGCTTATTTTATTTACTTTTGTATTTATTTATCCCACGAGAAATGCCTAATGCCATCATATTTCCATAGCATAGGAAAAATCTTTCCTAAAATATTGTGACTTCCCTGACTCACAAAATCTGTAGAGATTTGGATTTGGATTTATTTGAGGTAAGGATATTGCAGCCTAGCACCTGCTACCAGTGTCTTAGTTCTAATTTAAAGTGCAGTGAATTACTACATTTTGTGTCAAATCTAAAACGTCAGAGGATTTGAGATAACTTTCCAGTAGGTTTCTGACAACCCAGAGTTCTAACACTGTGGCTCTGAGGCAGACTCAAGGCAGCACAAAGATCTAGAAGAATTATTATTCCACTGATGTTTACCCTTATATCCTTGTCAGCCCTCTGTGTCCACTGATCTAAACAGAGCTTTTCTTCTCTGTGATGCTGTTATCTTCTGCCAAAGCCTGGCCTGAAGGTAGCAAAAATCATCACTAAGGTTGAATACAAGAGGAAAAAAACACTTCTACTTACTAGGTCAAACCTGCAAAAACAGTGTGGGTTGTATTACTAGTTAAGAATCCCAAAGTGATGTGGGAAGACTGACAAAAATGGAAGACCTTCTCAGATACTTATCTCCAGCAGAACAGATTTAGTACTTAGACTTCAGATTTAGTACTGTGTATAGTAAGATGGTTTACAGACTTAAATATATAGATTTATACCCCAAAAATTAGGCAAAAATGCCAAAATAATGAAGAATTTTCAGGTCCTGTTCAGAAATGTATCTTAACTGTATTCTGGTTGCAGTGACTTCTCACAGGAAACCAGCTTCACTCTTACAAGTTACCTGTAGAAAATACACATCCTTCTACATGCTTAGATATCTAAAGTACCCACATCAAAGATTTTCCCATTTTTCAAAATTCTCTTTTATGTGATAATTGCTTTTGTGGAATATTTTTATCTGGCTAACTTGATTTATTTTTTTTTTTTGGTGATTTAAAAATTATTATTATTATTTTTAAGTTATAACATTTGAAAAATTATAGAAACAAGATATTATTTTATTCATTTATGTTATTTCAAATGGAAATGTTTGCATATGTAAACACCCCCTGCTAAAGTCTCTGGCATTGCTCTGTACAACTAAGATTGTGGAATATTTCTCTTTGAAAAAATCAAATTCAAAAATTGTAGATATTCAAGCAAGATGAAACTAGTGATGAGTAAAATAAATCATATCCATATTATTTTGATTGTAGGTTTCAATGTCATCTTAATTAGGATACTTATGCAGAAGGCTTTTCTTAATATAATAATGCCATTTCCAAAGGACAGGATTACATCTGAAAAGGTACAACTCCAATTCTTACTAATCCTCAATTATGCACATTTGTTTTCTTTTATGTATATTGAATAGTAGTTCTACAGTTGTGCAGCATAGAATGTCTTCAGTGTTTGAGGTTTCTGTCTTATCTTTTCATAAATTCTTCTTTTTTTGGCTAAACTCTTTCACATTATGACACTAGGTAAGTGTTCCAAAAAAATAATTATTTTCCTTGCCTAACATTTATATGCTTCAGCTATATACAAACTTTGCTCCTTTTTTGTCTTCTTACCAGTGTGCACTTTAAAATCCTGTCTCTCTCCAGCCTAACTCCCCACCTCACCTCACGTCTCTGTTTTCAGTCCCCAAATTTTCTACAGTCAATAACTGTCTGACAATGAAGAACCTACAAACAATCTGTAAACCAATTCAGGTAAACCAAAAATTATATGCTGCAGTTTTTCACCAAAGTTATATTATGCTTGTCATGCTGTGTGCAGCCAACATTGTATCTTTTAGGATGCTTTACATCACTGCAAACTGATGTCTAAGCTGCTATACATTGATTTTTCTTTTCTTCTTTTTTTTTTTTTTTTAGTTTTTGTCACTCAATAAGATATACATATATATTTCAGACTATTTTCACTTGATTTCTTTTTTGTTGTTGTTGTTTTAAGATATGTTAAGCAATGTTTTTTCCCCAAGATAGTCCTGTATTGTTTTTCCCATATTTCTGTTCTAACAAGAAGACTCATGTGACATCCATGGAATAACATTAATCTACCTTTCCATGCATTACTTCTCTTTCTTCTTTGATGTTTTACAATTGAAAGAAGTTGAGAATGTTCCCCACTAGCACCAAATATTGCAGTATTAAAGATATATGGGTTTTGCAAGATAGGGAACTATGGTAAAAAAAACAGTCTGAAGGATTCAAAGACTTCTGCAACTAGAGGGTAGGTGTAAGCCGCAGGCCATTTCAAGGCTTCATTCTCTTTTATCTCCACAGTTTTCTAAACTTTAACTCTTCTGAGAGATAAGAACTGAAGAAATTCCACATCCTCCCTATCTTTCTAAGGTTGTTTTTTTTTTTTCCCCCCCTTTTCATAGTGTCGTGCCCCTTAATAAATTCATTTTTATCAATTTTGTAGTCATGGGAACTGTGTTATGAAGAATGAAAAGAACGATGTAACACTGATATGTTTATTTGTAAAACTCCGTCTCTTCTGGAACCAGCTCAGCAGGGCATAGAAAATACCTCATTCTTGTCAGCAAAAAATGTCCCTTTTGCAACCAGTATTATGCGGCTTTTTCACGTTACTTTTCCCATCTGCATTACTTTTGCAGTGTGGCTTGCTTTTTCAAATGATCCACACTGTTCCTTTCTCAGTCAACAGACGGGATGATATACACCCAGTACGTGTGTTGTGCTAGTAAAAGATGTTGCTCCTCCAACATATATATCATATATTCCCACATGCAGAGGACTATATGCAGATGATGGTGCACAGTCTTCACATGGTAAGTAAAGAAAATAAAACATATGCACAAAAATTGTATCAAAATCATAATCTCAGTCTACCACCTATGTAGGAACAACTTTGATTCTGAATGGGACCCAAGTATCTTCTCATTCTTGATCTTCACGGGAGGGACAAGAGGAATTTCACTGTGTCAGCTTCTTTTCTCTTTTCTTTTGTACCTCATTCCTCACAGTATTCAGTTGCCAACAATTCTTCAGAATTTTCTACTTCTTTTGAATTTTAGGAATAATGTTATTGAAAGAGCTTTTGTCCTCAGGAGAGAGGACAAACTCTATTAACATATATAAGAAAGAGAGGGTGGGATAAAGCTTAAAAAGCAGGTTATTCATGGGACTGGTTTTGAGCATATTCAATGTATTTATATCTAGGAGCACTTCATGTTGTATCACCAGAAAAGTGTTATTGCAGAATTCAAGAAATTTACAAAATATAAGCAACTCGTGATACTGTGTTGTACGTGATACAAGCATAACAGTAAGTCCTGGTAAGCTTATGGATTTTGAATAAATAACCAGGCTAAGATGAGGCATTAACCTGTAGCCAAATAATTTATTGGAACTAAACAACTTCAGACCTAGAACAGTGTGATTTAAGACTATAGCCATGCATTTCCTTGTTCCCTTTTGAACAGTACCTAATGGCCATGAAAATACTATTCAGTCATATTACCTCTGCAGGTTTATGACCCATGTAGTTAGTCAACTGTCATAATTAATTCCACAATGACTCTAACTGTAGTGCATATATATGTGCATATATATATGCAAGTATCAATGGCTGAAGTATCACATTTGTGCCTGAATCACCATTTTGACACTAACATAACATTTATAACTCTGAATTACTATACAATGTCATATAGAAGTATTTACCATTGAAGGTTACATGGCATATGTCTCAATTAAGTATCTACAGAGCAAAAGATATGAGAAAGGTCAAATACTATCTATGAACTACAGTGGACATATGAACAATTCAGAACTGTACTAGTTATTTCTGAATTACGTTATGTTTCCACATCCAAATTACAAAGCCTATTTAACTCTAGAAAAGAGAAAAACACAAACCTGCTAGCAGTGCTGCTGTTTCAATAAAACTGTTAGAGCAAAGGACACTGTATTAAAAAATGATGTCCACAATGATGCAAACTTCAATTCTTTACCTCTGCATCTTCAACAAACTGTGAAAATTCATGTAAGACTTTGATCCTTCACATCTTTGTTTGTTGGCCTATATACCTCCACACTTCAGATACATTATTAAAATCGGGGTGTTGTGGTTTTTGTTTGCTTGTTTAAAGATATGATGTTCATGAGAATGGCGAAAGTAAGTGTTATGTCTCTGACTCCTTCCCTTATTTGTGAATTTATAGGGCAAAATATTTGTGAACGTGATGACAACTTCTGCTTTGACAGTCTATTCTGGAAGTGGTTTTATGAACTTCTATTCCAATCACTGTACAAAAATGTGTTTCCTTACTTCACCCCTGCTACCTTCAGTGAGCACAGATGGATGAACAACCCTGTGCTCATCTTAGCTAGATGATCCTATTAATGCTGATCGCCTCTGCCCCAACCTCTTCCTACAACCGAAGAGTAGTCTCCTTCTTAGTAGCTCCTCTTACCTGATAACAATTTCACACGAACTACTTCGTGATTTCTCACCAGCACTTCATCCACTTCACATCAGCGTTAATGGCTACTCCATTCTAGAAAGAAAACATTGGGCACTAAATTCAAAGTGTTAAATAATATAAATAGATTACTTATAGTCAATTATAAACCACAACCATAATTACATATACAGTAGTATGAAAATTTAATGAAATCAGTGTTCTCTAACGAGAACTTCTTCCAAATCTTCAGTTGTCAATATGTCTTTTTCCTATAATTCTTCACTTTTCAGCTTCCCTGTTCACTTTTCCATTTCCCAAGATTTCAATAAAAGCTGGGAAGCAGAACCTCGCTGTTTGATATTTAAGCTATCCAACCTTACTGACAATTTTGATTTGTTTGGTGTTATTACAGTGTTCTAAAATTGTATTTAATATAAATTTATGGTCAGAATGGAAGAATTAATTTTTTATTTTGTCTCTAAATGTACTGCTGAAAACTTCTGGGATGAAAGCTTTTGTATACTTGGGAAGCCCTATAGCATTGCTGAGACACAGCATAGCAGAAGCAAACCTCTCATCCAGAACATGGCCAGGAGCCTGCCTCTGAGCCCCAAGGTGCCCTGGAAAAGAGTCCTATCACACTCAGGCAAAACCTCACAGCTGACAGCTGAGCTGCAGGACTCAAAACAAAGAACACTTCCCTCCAAACATCAACACAATGGCTAAAGACAACACATGCACAGTCAGAGGGTCACACCCTTCTGCCAAATTACTGATGTACTGTTGAATGCATCCTGATGTGAACCACAGGAACTAAGCCTTAAAACATGCTCTCTGCCACTGCAGTCTATCTTGCAAGTAGCCCATATGATCCCTGAGATTGCTTACAAGTCAACTGAGTCTGTCAGAAGCAATGAGAGTTGAAATAAGATGAATTTGTTGTCTATTTTCCTGTCTCCTCCAGGTCTGTACTTTGAACCAACAAAAATATTAAGTATATCTTGCCTTTGAATTGTGGGTGGCAAAATCCCTATTTTTTTATTATTTTTTTTTTCGCACTCTCTGCTTTACTCAGCACAAGCCTTACATAATCAGAAATTAAATTGTTACATAAGCATTTTTTTCTCTTTAATCCTTACCTAAGGTTGCAAATCAAAATGGAAAGGAATTAGTTTAATTGCAAAGGCTATATGAAATGGAATCAAAATACAAAATTACAGATAATAAACTTGGAATACAAGAAAATCAAGATAAGTTATTTTCGTTTTGTCGTATTATTATTAAGATAGAAGCTGTGTTGTATTAATTTTGATTACGGATAAAAAAGGGTACAAAAATTTAGTCTTTAATAATTTGTATGTCTTACTAAACATTACATTTGATCACGTGCATTTGAAATACTAGATAAATGCCTATGTGATCACCACCATTAAAAAAAATCCTCAAAAATACTTCAATGTAAAAACTAGACAGTACACTCAGTACTAACACTGTGCTCTTATGATTCAAATAAGATGAACTTTATATTCAGAGAATATAAAAAGGATTGTGTGTACTTATCTTTCACTTTCACTCTCTCCAGTAATCAGAACTTCTTGAGAAATGGGGTAATTCATGTTTAATTAATGCCGAAAATACTTTTCTATGGGTTTTCCTTTTCCCACGCCAGTAACTGTCACAGATGCAGTGGACTTTTCAAATGGATCTGCTTACATTCAAGCCTTTACTATTATTTTTACCATCAGCTAGAGTGCTGTCTAGTACCAGATCCTAATCTTTACTGTTTTCAAATAACTGCAGTACACAAGTACATGAAAAGGGGAAACATGCAGAGGTTTCTGGACTTTCTCTGCATTTTAAAGATAAAAGGCTCAAAGATTTCATGCAGAAAAGAAGTTTCCCTGAGCAGATATTCTCGCATCTAATGTGAATTTTTTTTAAAGCATACAGGCTTATCAGATCCCCTTAAAATACTGGAAAGCACAATATTATAGCTATATGAATGGTAAGAATATATAACTGTAAAACCAGATGTACTTACAAGGGCTGCTGTCTCCTAATTTTTATTTATTTATATTTTTTATGTTGGTCCACAATATTGGAGGCAGATGTTGGAGATATGGCAGTAAAGGTTGAACCATCCTGCCAACATTCCTTTTCATTTGGTACCATGTGACAGATAGCAGCAATGGGACAGCCTGGCAGAATAGCATCTGACATGGAGCATGTATGAAGCAAAGATGTATCACTGTACTTCTCTGTGTGGAAAAATTGCACCTACTTACATTCATCTAAGCTTGGTGAATGTTTCTGGAGACCAAACAGTGGATGTGAGCACAGTGAAGTGAAGGGTGGTGTACAACAGCAGGGGCAACAACCAGAGTGATCACCTCCCTTGGTGAAGATGTTTATGAGCGTGCCATGCAGTCTCTTATTCATCACTGGCAAAATTGAACAGCTAATGGCAGTGACTATGCTAAAAAAAAAGAGCATCTTACAGCAGAGAATTTGTTCTATCAATTAGTGCTATTGTATTCTTTGTATCTATTGCAGTATCCATGGAAATAAATAGGAGGCTCTACTTCCAGAGTGACCTATGCATAATCTCTGAAATTCAGGAATTCCTTTCCTTTCCTTTCCTTTCCTTTCCTTTCCTTTCCTTTCCTTTCCTTTCCTTTCCTTTCCTTTCCTTTCCTTTCCTTTCCCTTTCCCTTTCCCTTTCCCTTTCCCTTTCCCTTTCCCTTTCCCTTTCCCTTTCCCTTTCCCTTTCCCTTTCCCTTTCCCTTTCCCTTTCCCTTTCCCTTTCCCTTTCCCTTTCCCTTTCCCTTTCCCTTTCCCTTTCCCTTTCCCTTTCCCTTTCCCTTTCCCTTTCCCTTTCCCTTTCCCTTTCCCTTTCCCTTTCCCTTTCCCTTTCCCTTTCCCCCTCTCCCCTCCCTCTCACCTCCCCTCACCTCCCCTCACCTCCCCTCCCTTCACCTCCCCTCACCTCCCCCCTCTCACCTCCCCTCACCTCCCCTCACCTCCCCTCCCTTCACCTCCCCTCACCTCCCCCCCCTCTCCTCCCCTCACCTCCCCTCACCTCTCCTCCCTTCACCTCCCCTCACCTCCCCACCCTCCCCTCCCCCTCCCCCTTCCCCTTCCCCTTCCCCTTTCCTTTCCCTTTTCCTTTCCCTTTTAATTTTCCTTTCCCTTTCCTTTCCCTTTCCTTCCCTTCCTTTTGTCTGACTTGTGAGTTTTTAACATTTTGCACCACATTTAAAGACTGTATTTGTGTAACAATTAGTTCTATATAATTAAAATCCAATTGAGCTCCATCTTGCTCCTCGATAGCAGCTCTCAAGATAAAAATATGTTCTTCTACTTCATTTCGATAAAATTTGCTAAGCTCATAGAAAAAAAATGGTTTTTTATTAAGTTAAATTTCAATTACTAGTGTTGATACTATTTTCCTGCATTATTTGTTTACTAAAGTAGATCCAACCTTGTGCATCAGAAAGGTAAAATTTAGAAATTGCCTAGAATTAGGAAAATAATCTTTCTGGCAAGCATATAAAATGTTTTTCATAGACTATGAATATTCAGGTTTCATTTTTAACTTCAGATTCAACATCATCTAGAGCATGATACTTAACATTTCAGTGCAGGAATATTGATCTAGGATTGATTAAAATGTAAGAATGTGAGCTAGCATACTGATATTATTTTTCGAACACTATGTTTTCAGTGAACTCTATCTTGGAATTGCCACTGTAGGAGGATAAGAGAGGAGGATCATTATTACACAATTTTATTTTCATAACCTAATCTTCTTATTCATAGTTTTACCATTAGTAGGTGTTTTGAAAGAGAGTAGTGAGAAATCTATGAAGATTATTTTAATACATTGCAAAAATTTTGTCGACATCTCTTCAAAAGAACATATTTTAAAAAAAGCAATGAAAAGACAGTTATATTTAAATTTGATAATTAAATAAACCTCAAGAGTTAAGGAAGGAAGAGAAAGGAAGAAAAATATGTGAATTTGTGGAAGAATCAGAAGTTGTCCATTGGTTGGACAGAAACAGGGCTCTCTGGCTAGCTCAGACACAAGCTGGATGTTTTCTATCCATGATCACTCTGCCAAGATAGACTGAGAGTTATGGTGGAGAAAAAAGAGGAAGAGTTAGTATCTTATATAAAAGGGTCATAGAGTATTGTAAATAAAACACATCATGGAATGGATAGAGAGCTGGTAAAAAGACCCTGCATGCTAGAGGGCATTCTAGTGACAAATGCCAACTAGAAGAAATCTCTGGTAGGCCACCAAGCATAAAGAACCTGCAGAAATGTAAACTTTCTGCGAGTTGTGCCCTGATTGCTTGTGAAATTCCAATGTCACTTTACAGTAATCCACACACACCTCCACACATCTCGTATAACTTTGAAAATAATATTATACACATCAATATAAGAGTTAAAAATGGTAAATTCACATGTCCACTATTACAAAATACTCCTGGTGGAATGTTTATTATGAAATTGCTATTATTAATTTTCTGCTTTAGTGCATTATACTTACACTAAGTTAGAATAGACCATATGGAATCCATAGAGCATAAAACAGTGTAGAGCATTTACACTGACTCTTCATTTGTTGCTGTGTTCAGTAGCTGTATGCCACGGGTTACTTAGATTTACCTGTGCCCGTGACAGGGGGAAGCCACCTCGTAGGGCCCTCCGGGGCCCGGAAAGGAGGGGGAAAAGGGAAATGGGATAAAAACAGTGGCAATCTAAGGAGGAAAAAACTTATTTTACTAAATATGATATCGGAATACAAGATGACACAATATAATATAATTGAGGCTAATAAATTGAATGAAACAGAGAGAGAGAGTCCCCGAAAACCGAGAGGCCTACTGTGAACTCTAGGCAACACGGCTGGAACACTTCCCACTCTCCAAGAAGTCTGAGAGAAGAGAGCACTCCAGCCTGGGAACAAGATTGTATAGCGTCCTAGTCCCGTGACTTATCATTACCCCTGTTGTTCTCTGGGATATGTAGTCTTCTTCTGTGGACTGCACATTCAGTAAAAGTATCCGTGCTTTACATGATGTTATGATGTGGAATACTGATAGCAAAATTACAAAATTACAAAACCATAACACTGTACTAGTTAAAAATTTTTGGTAATTGTTATCCTTTGGATTTAAGAACAAATGCACAAATAAGCAAAAACTGGATACAATTACATCATCAAACAGACTGCTTGGCAAGGAGACCTGTCATCCCTCAATTCATATCACTGTGTTCCTTTCATATTAGTTTTGGGAATCACCTTTAGAGATTCTCCAGATTAACCTTAAGATGACCACTTTCTCTCCAGCCATGACTTTCTATAAGAACTTCCCCCCCATCTTTAAAAAAAATAAATTATAGTGAAAGCACTAACTGGTAGGCAGGTATATATTGTGTAAAAACTGGATATGAATTGTGAAAAATAAAAATAAAAAAAAAATAAAGCACAATCAATTAAGTTTCTCAGGTTGAAACACTGTTGATTTTCAACCAAGCCAAAAAGGACACTGAGTTAAGGATGTTCAGAAATCCGAATTAACATTTACAGCATTTCTCATTTTAGCTGAGATTTCTCAATTTAGTTGTTTGGAAGGGCTTAAATAGTTTGTTGTTGTTGTTGTTGTTGGTCTTTCCTTTATGTTTTTCTTTACTTAACAGACAATAACTATGGAAGTATGAAAGAAAAGGCCCAACTCCACATCCTGAAAGCAGTCCAGAGGCGATGCAGTGGGTGGGAACACCGATAGGGAAATGAGCCACATATGTCAGGGCTCCTAGGCCCTCCCAGGAGATCCCAGCTTCAATGGGCAGTAGTATCAAAAGCAGTTTGCAAACTGCAGATCTCTAGGGCAGCTCCCCAGAACAGGGCATCATTGCCTGGAGCTGGAGACACATTGTAGAGTATTGTGTATATATACATTTGTAAATACATTTATACACATACATGCATATATACATACAGCTGTTGCATAGATGTGTTCTGCCTGCATCTTGTGGGAAAAGTTCCTCAGCCTCAACACTGGTGAGATCTTGAGAACAGAGCTGCAACAGCCTTACTTTCTTTGAGATGTACAACTCTGCAACTATATCCTTTTGCACTTTGTTGTGATTATCCTATTTAGTTACATAATTGCGGATATACTGTTATAAAATTTCAAATATTTGGTTTTGACTACTAACCAATGCAAATTTCTAGTGTGACTACAATTGAACCAAACAAAGTATGTAAGCAAATGGAGTAATAACAGAGCCTGAAGAATGCATAAAATTGTTTCTTTGCTCATTCACAAATCTTGTTAAAAATCCAATATATAAAATTTTGAGTTTAAATTTTTGTCTTCTCTCATATGAAACCTCATCTTAAATTCTTTCTTAAAAATGACTCGTGTCATCAAAGCATAATAGAGTTTACAAATGCCATACAGTGTAACACAGAAAAAAAGGCCTTTTAACTGTAGAGTTGAGTCATGATTGCAAACTCATAGTAGGCAGTAACAGAAAATACTGAATATTGAACCCAGGGAGTCAGTGCCCAAGAACGCAGAAGTTAAAAGTAATGGAATACCCACAGCTTCTGTTTAAACAATTAATATATTTCTTGAAAGATTTCACAGAATCACAGAATTGTAGGGGTTGGAAGGGACCTCTAGGGATCACTGAGTCAAACGCCCCTTCCAAAGCAGGCTCCCTACACCATGTCACACAGGTAGGCGTCCAGGCGGGTCTTGAATATCTCCAGAGAGGGAGACTCCACCACCTCCCTGGGCAGCCTGTTCCAGTGCTCCGTCACCCTCACTGTAAAAAAGTTCTTCCGCACATTTGTGCAGAACTTCCTAGGCTGTACTTTCATCCCATTACCCCTAGTCCTATTCTCACGCACTACTGAAAAGAGACCAGACTCACCACTATGGCTCCCACACCTCAGGCATTTATAAACCTGGATCAAGTCACCTCTCAGCCTTCTTTTCTCAAGGCTAAACAGACCCAGTTCCCTAAGTCTCTCCTCATAGGGGAGATGCTCCAGGCCCTTCACCATCTTAGTGGCCCTCCGCTGGACTCTTTCCAAGAGATCCCTGTCATTTTTGTACTGGGGAGCCCAGAACTGAACACAATATTCCAGATGAGGCCTCACCAGGGCAGAGTAGAGGGGGAGGATCACCTCCTTCGACCTGCTGGACACACTCTTTTTAATACATCCCAGTATGCCATTGGCCTTTTTGGCTACAAGGGCACATTGCTGGCTCATGGTCAATCTGTTGTCCACCATGACGCCCACGTCCCTCTCAGCAGAGCTCCTCTCCAGCAGGTCTTCCCCCAGCCTGTACTGGTGCATGCAATTATTTCTACCCAGGTGCAAGACTCTACACTTGCTTTTGTTAAACCTCATCCGGTTTCTTACTGCCCAGCTCTTCAGCCTGTCGAGGTCTCGCTGAATGGCAGCACAGTCTTCAGGCATGTCAGCCAATCCTCCCAACTTCATGTCATCACCAAACTTGCTGAGGGTGGTCACTATCCCCTCATCAAGGTCATTGATGAAGATGTTGAACAAGACCAGACCCAGTACAGACCCCTGGGGGACGCCGCTAGTTACAGGCCTCCAGCCAGACACCGCACCACCAACGACAACCCTCTGCACTCTGCCATTTGATATATGCATGTGTGATAAAGACATCTGGAAATACCTTTATTAAGAATAAATAGATAAAGGAAAACTGTTACAAAAGACAGAGTCTTCTCTGTCCTGCCATGTAAAGTACATTCACCTTTCTTTTCTGTTTCAGTCACCATCAAAAGGATGCTGCATTAGCTGAAGTGTTAACATAATCTGTCATGGCAATTTTTGTATTCTTCAATCATCAGATTTGTCTGTAGGTGATAGATGAAATACATCCAAAAATACAATTAAATTTTAGTATACAACTACCATATTCTTTATTTATTTATTTTCTTTATTGGAAAATCAGGCATATTTTTTAAGGAAAAAGGATGTAGCTAGTATTGTGATTTTTGAATGTACAGAAGATGAAATTATACCTCCCACCTACATGGAAGGAAACCAGACTCCTTCACTAACATCACACTCAAGCATTTTTGTATAGAAGATATTGCAGTGAGTATTATGACACTTTAATGAAGCTGATGCTGTTCAGTACGATATAGAATCAGAATCTGTTTATGTCTTTGTTTCTGAAACAAATTCTAGATTTGGCAGTATAGAGTCTTTAATAGAATAATCTGTTGGGTAAGGTCATGCAAACTGAAAAACAGCCATCTCCAAGACAGAGAAATTAATACAAAGCAGAAAATATCTACATATATATGAGTCCTACCTCCATATTTCACTTTGACTAGGCAAAGCATAAAGCATATAGACTACAGAAGGACATAAAAATACAGGAATATGAAAACAGATCAATCAGACCCTTTGATATTCTTTTTTACTCTTTTTTTTACTCTTTTTTTTTTTTTTTTTAAATTCTGTTTGAAGCTTGAGTCAAATATTCTCTTTTGATGAGAGCCTTACATAGTCAATAGGAAATGAAAATGCTTCACAAAGAAAGAAAAATAAACAGAGAAGTTTGAGATATTTATTTATTTATTTATTTATTTATTTATTTCATGGTTAATCTCTCTTTAAAAAAAAAAAAAAAAAAGATACTTCCTTGTGAGTCCTTGACATCATATTACAATTCAAAGTAAATGATATAAGAAACACTGCCTCTATTTATGCAAGCAGCAAAAAAGTGATTTGTTCAACAGAACTAACAAAATAAAATTCTAACGTGATGCGCTTTTGTACTGCATTATTTTAATACTGGCAGATAGCATATAGTATATTAATTTGCAACTATGAAGGATTTCATGGAACCTCAGAAGTTACAAGGCTAAAGTTAAAGAAACTCTTTTTTTTCATCAGAACTGTGAACACTGGTTTTTGCTCTCTATTAGTTTTCAGATTTCCATAAAAGATCTCCATCCTTTTCATGCATTCTTAGTCAGAGTACAATACCCATTTGTCTGAGTGTCACTAGCATGACATTAAAGAGATCTTGAACTTCAGATGAAGTCCAGTGTCTGAGATGTATGTAGTACATGTGATGCTCCTAACTTTATTTTTTTTTTTGTTATGTTTTTTCCAAGTCGGAGAGAAATTCTGAGGTTCTTGGCTCACTGTTATTTTACACTAAATAGAATAAGAACTGGATTAATAAAAAACTGTGATACAAAATTAAATGAAAATTTACACAATAATATAATACACGATAAATAATAATAATAATACTATAATAATAATACAATAAATAATGATAATAATATCGTATTATCATATCATAATATCATATCATAAATGCTCAATGCTCAATAAAGCATTGTTTAACTAAGGAAGATTTCAGCTTCTGGTCTTGAAGGACCTCAACATTTCAAGAAAAGCCAAGGTTTGATTTAAGTGAGATCACTCCTAGTCCAACAAAGTAGCCATTCATGTCTTTTCTTCAGAGTACTCAAGGATTAGTGTCATATGGTATTGATAAAATGTACCAGTTATGGAAAACAGAGTGCTTAGAAAAACTAGTTGACAAAGTATCTGAAATATTTACTTGGTTGTAAAATGGACATGGATATAGAACCATAGAATCATTGAATTGCTCAGGTTGGAAAAGACCTTCAAGATCATCAAGCCCAACCTCAACCTAACTATACTACCCACTGCATTCAGACAATTTTTAAGCACGTTCAGAGATGGTGACTCAACCACTAGAGTCTATTCCTAAGGTTGTCAACCAGTAGACTTCCAGCCACTCCTCCCCAGGCCTGTAGAGTTTCCTGAGGTTGTTGTGACCTAAATGCAGGACCATATGCATACATGTGCATGTAGAATGTAAAATGGATATCAAAAAATAAAACTTTTGCACCCCTTGAATAAAATAGAATGCCTTCAATTGATCTTTACAGAGGTCTCCTTCAGTGGCTGGGACATTCAAGTGAGTAAAAATATCAACCTGCACAGAGTACTAAGGTCCTATTCCAAGAAGGACTGAATGAATTCTAGGAGGCATGTCCATCACTTATCTGCTAAATATGTCTTTAATTTCACAAAATACTTTAATTAGTATCTCATTTTTTACTCACCAATAAAATAACATTCTTATGAAGTATCTATAAATTTAATAGAATATGTTTTAATGTAATACTCAAAACCAATACAAAGTAGATAAGTTCTACTTCAGAAACTACAATAGTTAAATGCATAGTCAGCTTTCTTCTTGTAATTCTTTTCCAAAGTTCTTCCAGTTTCTCCCCTAAAATACAGAAAAAGCCATTTAGTTAAGCTGCATTTGCTACTTTTTTTTTCTTTTCTTTCTTTCTTTTCTTTTCTTTTCTTTTCTTTTCTTTTCTTTTCTTTTCTTTTCTTTTCTTTTCTTTTCTTTTCTTTTCTTTTCTTTTCTTTTCTTTTCTTTTCTTTTCTTTTCTTTTCTTTTTTTCTTCTTCCTTTTTTTTTCCTTTTTTTTTTTTTTTTTTTTTTTTTTTTACTGTATATGTATTATCAGTGGGGAATAGTTGCTTTTTACCTACTTCTTTCAATATTTGTTTCAGTTTTGCTTCTTATTGATTTTTAATTTATTTTGAATAGAATTTCAATCATTCAAATTGTTTCTAAATAAATAGTTATTTGAAAATATAGAGTATAAATACACAAAGCAACAGAATCTTTTGAGCATGAACCATAAGGCACACAATGTTAATTTGTTGTCTGAATTTTTCCTTTAAATTGGCTTATTTGATGCTATAATTATATGTTATTGCTATGGAGATTAAGGCTAAAAATTACATGAAAATTCACATAAGCACTGTGTTTGAGAACTATTTTGTCATCTGCAGTAAACTGAGACATCAACCAATATTCCATTACATTTAGTTGCCATCAGGCAGATGGCAGCAGAGGGGTGGTCTGACAAAATAACATCTGACACAGAAGTTCATACGAAGCAAAGGTGTGGAACTATAAAAATTGCACCCACCGACATTCACTGATGCTTGCTGGACATTTATGGAGACCAAACAGTGGAGAACAGTGAGCTGTGGGTGGTAGATTTCATCAGCAGTGACAGCAGGTGAAAGACAAGCTACATTTCAGATAGCCATGCACATTTTTAAGAGCATGGCATGCAGATTCTTGTTAATTGCTGCTGAAAACACACCACTAATGGTTGTGACCATGTTGAAAAATAGTGTCTTGTAGCTGAGCATATGCTCTAACAAATGATGTTATTATGCCCTTTGTTTTACTTTCCATGAAAATAAATAGGAAGCGTTACTTTCAGAGTGACCTATGTTCTGATTTTTACATCGGCTTTCCCATCTGCCTGTCACTCCTTCATCTACCAACGACACCTCCTAAACAACTCCCTGCTTGGCTTTCTTTCTTGACTTTTTTTTTGTACTTTTTTTTACTACTTGTCTTCATTTCCATAATCTTATTTCTTACACTGTCTCAGTCTCTGCTGTGAAATAAGCCTTGATGCTTCCTCATAGTCCTTTGCTTTCTGTCCCCTAACTACTCCTTTACTCTAATTCAGGCATTTTGTCTGTGGGCACATGTCAGTGGAGGATTTTGCAATATCTTCTTGAAGCTAGTCCAGGCTGCCTTCTCTTCTGTATGTTAAGCCTTTAATCTCATCCCCCACTCAGCCTGCCATGGTGTTTACAGATTCCTAGGTTAGAAAAACTAGGTCTATGAAGAACTCAGAATATGACTACTGTTAACAGTTTCAAGGAAACAAAATATTATTATTAAAAAAAAAAAAAAAAAAAAGTTAGAGAGCTCTACATGGGTAAATTGTATTTTTTTCTCCCAGTCCAAATATTAGAAAGGGCCAACCTATATTGACTGTACAGCAGATAACTCACAGAGGCTCCTCTCCTGTCTGCCACTTCTAGAGAAAGGGGAGAGAGTTTTTTGTTTGTTTGTAATCAGGTTTCTTACATTAGCAGTCTTAGAAAGTCATCCCTCATAGCTAAACTGGATTGTTGCCAAATTAACACACGATACCTTTTTTTTTCACTTTTCAGTCAGAGTAGAAGCAAGTGATTTTATGCCCTTATAATGTTTCAAGGTACGGGATCAGGTTGTGACAAGAAGTTATTGGATCTATGGTTTCAAATATCAATGTTTTTAAAGCATTTTCTTATTCTATTTTTTCAGGACTTGGTGATGCAAATAATTAGTAGATCTATCGTAATATGATACATGAGTAGAGGGAACAGTGCTAATACAAGGGAGTTGTCACATCTCCTGGTCTATATTTTATCTTGCCTTAATGAGAAAGAAGCAGGTAAGCAAGTGTTAACAGATAACTAGAAATCTGAATCGGTTTTATAGAAGTGTAGTGAAAAACAGGAGAAAGAAAACATTTACAGGGTAATAACACAGAACAGTCACTGCAGGTGACAGGACACCGGCACTTTGAGTGATTGAGCAAGTGGTTGTAGGGTTCGTAGTTTTAACATTAGCTTGATATTTGCATGTATGCTTGTACATATGGGGGTTTATTTGATAAATGAGGACTTCAGCTTCCTTTCAGGTGTTTCAGTCAGATTCGTAACATAATAATAATGAAAAAGCACTTTTTGATAAGACTCCAGAGTAAGAGTTCAGGCAAAGCTTCACAATAGGTTTTATATCACTTAAAAGGGGGTAAAAAAATAAAAACCTTGAGCACGCAGAGCAAAAAACTGGACAGATCTCTAGTCTAACTTAATCCTTACAATGACACTAATGAAGCAAATATATCCGTCTACACCAATGAAAGTATTAATTTAAATGTCTTTGTCTCTGACTTGGTTCTTGATGGCCCAGTGCTTGCTCATACTTCAGTTTATAGTCAAAAGACATTCAGAAAGATGGAAATCTAGTATATGAAAAAATCCATGATGAAGTAGGATCTTTCAGGTTACAAATGAGTTGAGATAAAAATCAAAGATGATAGCAACAAAAATAAAGGTTGAATAAGGAAATATTATTATTTCATACATTACAATGCAGTAAAACCCACAGAAATGGTTCTCTCCTTATAATTCTAGAAACTGTTTTGAAAATCTCGATTATTATCCATTTTATTTATAAAATGAACAAGAATAATTTATTATACTAGTACTGACAGAATAAAAGCATTCACATATTTTTTCTGTTTGTCCCTTTAGATTTTTTTAATTATTAATAATTTCCATCATATTTACTTGAGAAGGAGTATTTATAGACTTACAGTGAAAAGGACCAAGCATGCTGAGAATTTTTAAACCTTGAGTGGGGAGGTTTTAATTCAAACGAGAACTATTTCAGAAAACTGCTAATTACTAAAATTAGATATCAGTTAACTAGAAAACTATTCACCAACTATGTTAATGAAGAAATACTCCTACAAGGCTGATAGTGATATATTAGAATTGCACAAAACTGAAGTGAGTTTAATTTGCTGAAATTTCCCAGCACCTTTGGTTACCACACAAAATGTTTACTCTTCTATTCATAATTTCAACTAGGGAAAACAAAAACTTATGCACAATAACAGCCGCACCGGTTTACAAGAAAAATATAAAAGCATTTCTTTCTCCTTGGAAAGGTCTTCTCACTTTGACGTATGTACATCCACATTGACGTAGATGCTGCATTCTCTTGTAGATATTTGAATCTGACAGTAAAGCTTTATTATAAATACACATAATTCACATTTCTTAAACAAATAACATCTGCAGTAACAATGTTTTCTTAACACAAATGCTATGTCAGAGTATCTTTTTACCTTGAAGGATAATAAAATATTTCAGTGTCTCAAATGCAATATTGATCAGAAACATGCTCTAACAAATGCAATCACATTATGATGGAGATGATAATTTATGTGAATGTAGGACTGATTCCTCCAAACTTTTTGCACCTAGAGCTAGTGAAAAAGTTGCTTAGTTAGCTGCAGGATATTTTCAAAACCAGGAAGGATGAGGCTGTTAAAGTAGGGAGAACAGGTCAGAAGAAATGAAAGCCCACAGAACAGGGAGGGATGCAGCCCCACAGCCTCCAAGCATGGCTGGTGAGCTGCCCCATGGTTATAATTCATGGTAGGGTTAGGAGCAAGGCCCAGTTCAATGAAGCAGGACAGATGGATGAGGGCTCCTGTCTCACCTTACAGAGCATGTGTCACTGTATTATAATTGCTTGGTTGAAATGAATAAACAACTATGAATGAATAAACAACAAAGTTCACACAAAGACAGACCAATGATGCTTCCATCTCATTTGGGCTCTATAAGAATGAAGATGAAGAAATTATGTGAGCTATAACAGATAATGGCACCCCATGCTGAACATATCAGACCCCAGACTACAGTATTTGTTGTACTTCTGGTCTACACACCCCACATGACAAGGTGTTCATCTGTTTTGTTCCAGTACTGACTCTTTACATGATGGGTGTATTCCACACAGAGAACTTGCAGTCTTCCTGAACCTCTTTGCTCTCCCAGACTGAATCCTAAGGGACCCTCCCTACTAGTCTTCTGAAGAATTCAGTCCACTCTCTGGAAGCCCAAGCCAGTAGTTTTGCTGACCCCTCTCCTGGCTCCACCAAGGATCAAGAACTCTACCAATTCGTTGTCACTCTGTCCAAGACAGCTCACAACTTCCACACCTCCCAGCACACTTCTTTGTGAACAGCAGGTCTAGCAGGGCACCCCTGCTGGTAGGTTCTCTTACCAGCTGCAGAAGGAAGTTTTCTTCCATACACACTAGAAACCTGCCAGACTGCTTCTTCTGTGTGTGTTGTTCTTTCAGCATATATTAGGGAAGTTGAAGTCCCCCATGAAGACAAGGACTAGCAATCACACAGCTTCTTTGGCCTGGCAAAAATGCTTAGTTAGACATAATCCCAGTTTAATTAAAAATAAAAAGCTAGCATTTTCTTATTAGGAAAATAAGTGTCAACCATAGTATAATTTTACAATAATAAAGGGAAAAAAAGAGGATCAACTTTCTGATAGAGATTCTGTTTTTCAGGTCTGTTTCATAAATATCACATCTCACTGGTGTTTAAGGGATTTGGGATAAGAGTATTTTCACATCACAGATAACAATGCTCAATTATTTAATATTTGTTCATGTGACCATAATATTAGAAGAGAAAGGACAGTAGAAATACAATTCTTGTTCCATGAATTTAACAGATAAAATTCTGTTTAGCTCCTTCGAAGAAACTGTCTTGTTGATTACAAGGTGATCCTACATTATGCTAGAGGCTGGTGGTAGCTCACCTGCATTGTGATCTGCAACCTGAGGGGAGCCATCTTACATCCAACTCTACCTTTCAAAATGATGTAATATTATATTTCATCTGTGCTTCACACCACATAATGCTAGGGATTTGCAAGTCATCATAGTCTTGGAGCTTAGGCTAAAGATTTAAGTCCACAACAGCTGAAAGCAGCAGAAAGCTTCATCTGATTACTAATACTACAAATCTTGTGTAGATTCAGAAAACTCTCCTGAAGTCAGATAACAAACTACTGGTTTCCCATCCATCTAGAATTTTAATTTGATATTGTCAACACATGGAAGGAAATGAAATTTCTGCAGATGCAGATACACTAGAAATCTGTCTGTTTTAGATTGACCAATGCTGCAATATCATTACTACTTTCATATAAGCATCAGATACCTTGCTTCCAGGCTTTGTTGTTGTTCCATGAAGTACTATACATTATCTATTTATTTATTTTAAAGGAAGTGCCATCTTGTCTTCTCACAGAAAACCTGGCAATAAGTCTCTGAACAACAAATTTCAGGAGAGGTTTCAAGTGAGAATCTTGTTAGAAATATGGTGGTACACTGTTTATCTTTTTTTAAAGAGCAAGGAAAACATTTTATATATGTATATTTTTAGTTGAGTAAAAACTTTAAAATAAAGATATGGAAAAGAAAAAAGAAGGAAAGATTGGGAAGAAAACAAGAAGTAGGTCATAAATTCATGACTCCAGAAGGTGATGTACTCTGCAGAACCCAAGGGACGGCACTGCCAGAGTCAAACTTATCTTACTGCCAGAGGCAGCCTCTGGGGTTGCAGCTGACTACCTCAGAGTTAACTCAAGTGCTCTGCTCTCAGCTTTGCAACCTGCAGGGCAGAGGAACCGACTTTAAGGCATTTGATGTCTACATCCAACTCAAAAGAAAAAGTGGGTTTGATTATCATACAAGCCATCTGACTCATGCCCGCCATACATCAGGCTCACAGAAGATGATTTTCCTACATTGTTGCAGTAGAAAAGACTTTGGGAATCAACTGAATCACATAGAAATATCATATTGATGGACAATGTAGAAATATGCTAGTAGTTGACAGTCCATTTAGAAAAACACCAATAAAAGTATTACCAATATTCCTCTGCTTAAGGAAACTGAATATATAAATTGTAAATTGCCAGTGGACTATTTGAAGGAAAGTAATGCTTATTGGCAAAACTTGTTTAGTGTATACCTGAGAGAGTAAAAGAAAATTATCCAGTATAAAGACAAATTTGCACTGATGTAAAGTGAAAAGGCTGCTTGTGGACATGTTTCTAAGCTCGACTGGAATTTCTCATCCCTAAAGTTCTACTGTAAGCAGTAATGGTATTTTTACTGTGGTGTATTTACTAAGCTATCATACTAAGAACACTAGTGCAATCAATATTAATCACTATTGATTATCCTGAAACTGTAATGCAACATAAAAGCTTAAGCAGAACTGTATGAAAATTCTTAAGAAATTCTTGCTAAACATCAATTATAGAATACGATTCCCCAAAGTCATTGATAATGATACAGAGAAGCATTTTTCTTAATGGTTTAGTAATCTCTGCTAGAGAATGGAGATCTCTTTCTTTTCTCTTACATGATCTACCACAAAGACATTAGCTTTTGACCACACTATATGTTCTTATAGGTAAAAAAGAGCATTGTAGTTAAACAGTACTTCTTTCTGTTCTATAAGCTTTGGTGGCTGCATTAGAATCAATCAAAAATGGTGATGTAATCCTTCGTAAAAAGTAAAATCAAAATTTTGGTTAAAGTTTTAATAAATTGTGTCTCTGCAGATGTGATCTTAAAAAGAATCTGATGGAATGGCATCTAGTGTGGAAGTGTGGATGGAGAAAAGGTGTGCTACTGAATTTCTCCACACAGAAAAAGATGGCACCAATTGACATTCATCAGTGCATGGTGAAGGTTTATAGACACCAACCAGTGGATGTCAATGCAGTGAGGTGGTGGGTGGTGCATTTCAGCAGTCACAATGGGTCACGATTGCTAGTGAAGGTTTTTATGAGGGTGGCATGCAGGCTTTTGTTCTTATCTGGCAAAAGTGCAGAACTAATGTTAATGACTATGCTGAGAAAGTATGTTTTGAAGCTGAAAATTTTCTCTATCAGCACTACTACGTATTGTACCCACCTCATTGTACCCACTGTAGTTTCCAAGGAAATAAATAGGAGGCATTTCTCTCAGAGCAGCCTACATATATGTGTCCCAAGACAATTCCTCATCACTCAGTGTGACCCAGGCTAAGCAAGAGGTTAAATTTCCATGGTATAATAAATTTATTGCATATAAATGTAACATCACTTTTTAGGATTCCACTTTCAACAGAGGTGAAAGTTACAGCACTTCAGGAAGCTCTGCTCTAGCAAATAGCAAGAATAAATAGAGATTTATTTTCCCTTTCTTTCATTGCAGCTGCAGTATTGATTCTTGTGATCAACTACAGGAATCAGTTTAAATTTAGGGAGCTGTGAGCTGGTGAATTATGGCTATTAACCTTCTGATACTTAAAGAAATATCTTCTTATTGTACTTTTTGCTTTTCTTATCTATCATTAGATTCCAATATGATAGGGGCAAACATTTATTTATTTATTTATTTATTTATTTATTTATTTATTTTATCTAAAAATATAAGAATGTCTAACTTTGATTGATCAAAAAATGCAAATTGTATGCTGGACCAGAGTTCAAACAGTTAAACTCTCTATCTATATTTTTTTCATTATTATTATTATTATTATTATTATTATTATTATTATTATTATTATTATTATTATTACTATTATGTGTGTGTGTGTGTGTTTCCATATGTTATTATTTATTAGAGGAAATCTCTCATTGGTTGACATGATGCAACTAGAATTCCTCAGTGGTATTCAAATTCATTCTGTAACTGGGATATTTGATGCAGATCATAATATTTCACGTATCAAATGTATTTTATTCTATTTTATTTTTTTAGTGTTAATCATTTTTATTTTGTTTTTTTCTACCTCTGAAATAAAGATTCTGAGATAGGGCCATTTTTATGAAGAAAAAGTCAGGAATATGAAAGATGTACAGTCTAACCATTAATACTAAACAACTTAAAGTCAGGATATGACAAGGAAATCCCCATATGTGCCTAATTAATAATTGGTTCAGTGTCATATCCTGCTATAATGTGTTCAGATTGCCTGAGGATAAAATAACATCTATCCTGTTACAGACACATGGTTTTGTGTACCCATATATGGACATATGGGTACTCTCATTACTAGACACAATAGCATTATCACTAATTTGAGCATGTTAAGGTGCTTAAAGTTCCATTAACCAAAAGCAAATTTTTCCCAAACTGTTCAAGTGACAGGTAATTACCATATCGTCTTGTAAAAAGGAAGAAGAGAGGTAAGGTGGATGGAGAAAAGAAATGTGTTAGTATTCTACTAGGCAACCATTTAGCATTTACATTCAACTCTGGACATATTAAATTTCCTACTGTTGAAGGTTCATTAATTCACATCAGTGTGAAATACCAAGGTGGTTTGTGTGTCCAGACACTTCTTTAATTCCATCTCCCAAAAATAACCTTGGGAAAAAAAAGTCATTGTCTGCAAATAATGACAATTTCTTCTTAAAGTAAAGGGTAGGTAATTAAACAAATTTCTGGAAAGATTATACTTGTAACTGTGTAGGAGTGCTGTCATTGCTAAGTGCTAATAAACACTTAGACCCAGAGTTAAATTCATCTATATTACAGACACCTCTTACCAATTGCTTGGCTTGCTTTCAGTTAAATGTGTGTCTATTATAAGAAGAAAGGCCATAATCTGGGGATCATCCTCAATTTGTAATTCAGCACCAACACTTTTCGAACACTACATTTCATCTGTGTACATAAAATGAATAGAACCAATATATATAGGGTATAAAAATGAATCATAGAAAATTTTACTGCATGAGTTGCTGTGAAAACCTTCTGACTTTCCCATTTTTTTTTCCTGAAAAAAGTAAATAAATAAACACTTAAAAACATACACTATCTCTGTCATTTGTGCTAGTAAAAGAAAACTAAAACTCTTATGGGAACTTGTGTTGTCATTCTCTTCTATGGGGTTAATGTAATACTTCAGAAGGTTGTATCTTACATTATAGGATTGGTGTTCCCTAGCAAAACTATAAACCAAATCTATCAATAGATGCTAATTACATGACAAGAAGCTCTTGTCAAAAGAGGATAGAGGACAATGGAAGTTTTTGATATAAAAACTACTGTTTCTAATAGCACAACAATGCTCATATGCAAAATTACAGGCTTCAGTGCTGTCTAACTTAATATCTCAAGTGAAAACTCTGCCTTTGATATATAGGAGTACTCAAAATGCCTTTCCAACAAGATCTAATCTCAACTAACTTTTTTGGTATTATATGTTGAGTTGACTTTGCTTAAATTCTTTCATTTCACTTGTTACGTAATGCTAACTTTAGTTTACAATAGTTTTTTTGTTTTGTTTTGTTTTGTTTTGTTTTTTTTCCTGTAGCTTCCATCACCTACAATCAAGAGAATAATAAAGCCCCTAGAAAAGACCTGCATGGGAAAGTAAATCCTAGATGAGTTCTATAATATTTCAGGAGATACAGCATCTCCTCTGCATTATTGATAGAATTCTGCTCAACGAGGATACACATTTGATAACTGGCTATAATAAATTACTGCTTTAATATTTATAGATTTCTATTTTTCTCCTTCTGTGTATTTAATGACACATTTAACATGTTCCTATTTCCTTAGATAACATTAGTTCCTTGTTTCATTATCATGCTCAGTTCGTACTTACTACTTCAACTTCTGGACAAAAGACAACCTTCCGTTTCTGAGTCTCCTGTGTGCAGATTTCTGATACATAGATCAGACCACAGAGAGGTGGGCTGTGTTGTGTTTGTTTCTCCAGAGGAATAACAAGAATTGTTTGGATTAAAAACAACTGATGAAAAAGCACTGAGACCACAGATTATTTAATGGGAATTATTTGAGAGAATCATGGTGGCACCTCTGATGGTTATGGTTACTGAAAAATATGATCCATTTTTTTTACTATTTCTTCAAATACAACCTTATGATTTCCGAGTGTGACTTTTTCTGTGAGTATTTAAACCTCAGCCACACTTATAGGAGTTGTTTCTGTCTATGGCAACCACTAGAACTGTTTGAGACACTCTGTCATTGTAAGTACTGGCCAGCAAATTGGAGAATTCAACAGTCTTTTCTTTATTGGAGCTTGAACAACACAATTCCCTAAACCTGAGTGTGCAATGAACTATGAACAGAGATAGAGTAAGGCATAATCAGAGTATGAATTAGCTTAAAAGAGACTTCTGGATATCTGTGGTCTAAATTCTGCTCAAAGTTGTGTCAGCTGAGGTTTTTCTGGCCAGTTGTTTTAATCTATTATCAGAATCTTCTTTACTGCATATTTTATTTGTTGCCACACACCATGCCACTGTAAATCTAAGAAGGTATACAAGTCTGGTGAGACAGACTATTGAAGGAGCCACTTGTAGATATTTTTGGTTGTAGTGCAGAACTCACACCAATATGTGCATATTAATGTCATTTTACTGGAATTAGAATCCACTTTTCTGATTATTATATATACTGCATGTGGACTTATGTTCTGTGGACTCAGTGCCAGGATACAACACATGCACATTAATTCTTCTTCTTTTATTTTGCCAAATGTATACCTATGCTTTGCTTATAGTCAAGAGTGCAGAGTTGCAGAATAGCTTAGATATTTGACAGTTTAACAAATTCCCAGCTTGTTCCAAGCCAAGAAGTGAAGTGGCAATGTGTGAATCTGCGCCTGAAAGATAGTATCAGCTTTCATTTTCTGGTTGGAAATTTAGCTGTCATTTACTCTAGGTAGAATCTCATTCCTTCTCATGTCAGACACTAAAGTAATCTGATACACAAAGCACTTCAAAATAACATCAGTAATTGTGTTTATTGACTCAATGCACTGTCATGTTTTTTATTTTGTTTTAATGCTAAGAGATTAGTACCAGGACTGGTGAGTTTTATTTTCTTTGATTTTTTTGTGTCTTATAACAAGACTAGGTAGACTTAAAAAAGATCTGAGAAATCTATCATATTCCAGGATTTAAACTCTTGACAAGGATGGATGAGTAGACAGTGAAGTGGGTTGAATACAGGAAGAATGACTGTGTGTGGAAGAGGGCAGTAGTGTACCCCACGCATCTATAATGAGTCCAGAACTGTTTCATATGTACATTAACAGTGTGCATGGTAAGCCAGAATGTATCTTCAAGAAGTTTGCAGATGACAAAAAAAAAAACAAAAAACAAAAAAACAAAAAACAAACAAACAAACAAAAAAACAGGAATAGCTGCAGAGACTCAAGTTGTCATTCAGAGGGATCTTGGTAATGTGGAGAAATGGATTTCTGAGAACCTCATGAAGTTCAGCAAAGGGAAATGCTATGTTCTGAATATGAGGAGGAACAAACCAAGGCACAGAACAGCCTGAATACCAACCAGTGGGAAGTGGCTCTGTGGGAAAGAACCTGGAGCTCCTGGAGACAGATTCTAAACAGGACCTAGCCACATATTCTTACATAATCTTTAAAATTCCTGACAAGGAGCTGAGTAAAAGCATTTTCTCTCAGCTGTTTCTAAACACTATGCTGAGATTTTCTGAGTATTCTCTTTGCTTGGTTACTAGAAGTTTTAAAACCCCGGCTTTTCTACAGAATAATCCTTTATGTGCTCATCTCACTTTGAAAAAAAATTTTGATTTCTTATAAGACAATCTGTTTCTGAATCTGAGTCAGCAGTTGTATGTCATGACCTTGATTGTGGTCTGTCTCATCTACTGATGCACAGGAAGTGTTTAATCATATTAGCTGCACTTTCATTGGACACCAGAAGCCCACATTATTCAGAATGGATAGAAGAGGTGTCACTCAGTGCTTGGAGTCATGATAACTTTTAGCTGCAGATAGCTGCAGAAGTCATCTCTCATTTCATATAAGTGGTGAATGGGTGTTGCAGCAGCAGTGTTGCTTTTTCTTAGTATAGTTTTCAAAGTATAGACCATTGTTGTTAAATGAACTCAGAGCTCCTGATCCTTCTGGAATTAACATGAAAAGCAAAACAACTCAAGTCCCCTAAATGCTTGTTTAAAATATATGGTTGGAACTGTTCCAAATTTTTCTCCTTAAACATAACAAGTACTCTTTAGCAGAGAAAAATCACATGCAACCAAAAAAAGTAGTCACTGAAGTGGTTTTGTTGTTATTGATTTTGGAATTAAGATATCTAAAGGAAGAGGGCTCTTCAGAGAATATTTATTTCTTCCACTGTGATTCTTTTCCCTGTAGGAAATCACCAGGCTTGTCGCACTAAAATACTGCAAAGCACCAGAGAATTGCACCTTACCAAGAATGGGATTTAATCAATGTTGTTATCTTACACTGGGTGTGAGCAGAAGATGGAGTTGAGTAACTTGGTCATCTGGCCAAAGCACCAGTCTGAGATGTGCAGTGCAACACCCCATCTATGACCTCCTGTCTGTAATAATAGGCAGTGTCTGGGGTGGAGAGGAGGCCCCACAACCCCATGCTGTTTCACTGAAGATGTTTCACTAAAGACAGAATATCATCCACACCTCTGTACCAGACACTGGCCTTCTACCCACTCTTAATTAACAATGCAACAAGCCTTGTGTAATGGTTTTGTAATTTTATAATTTTGCTATCAGTATTCCGCATCATAACATCATGCAAAGCATGGATACTTTTATAGAATGTGCAGTCCACAGAAGAACACTGCATATATCAGAGAACAACACGGTCACTGATAAGTCACAGGATCAGGACGCTATATAATCTTGTTCCCAGGCTGGAGTGCCCTCCTTCTTCTCTCGAACTTCTCATAGAGTGGGAAGCGTTCCAGCCGTGTCGCCTAGAGTTCACAGTAGGCCTCTCAGTTTTTGGGGACTCTCTCTCTCTCTGTTTCGTTCGATTTGTTAGCCTCAATTATATTATATTGTGTTATCTTGTATTTTGATATCATATTTAGTAAAATAAATTTTCCCTCCTTAGATTGCCGCTGTTTTTATCCCATTCCCATTTTCACCCTCCTTTCCGGGCCCCGGTGGGGGGGGGGGGGGGGGAGTTGCGGGGGCACAGGGTGGCTTCCCCTGTCATGGGCATAGGTAAATCTAAGTAGCCTGTGACACCTTGTTAAGATTCCCATCATCACAAATGACTCAGTCCCACCTCCTCAAGAGTTTAAAACTGTCCTTCTGCCAACACTGTTGCTGAGAGGAGTTACTCCTTTAGCTTGATGGGTCTGACTCGTCTTCCTTGCCCCTTATTCTGCTTCCAGCTGAGTCATAGTTGACTCTCTTCACATTGACTGTTATGATGCTATGTTTTGGCTTTAGGAAAAGAAAAATTTTGACAACACACCAGTCATTTAGTTGTTGCTGATCAGTGCTACACAGAGTCAAGGACATTTTAGTTTCTCTGCTTCTTGTACCGTCCTGCCAGAGATGGGGCTGGCAGGTGCTCAAGAAGGTGGGAGGGGACAGAACCAGGATGGCTGGCCTAGACTGGCTAAAATGCACCATATGTCATTGTGTGAAAAACTGAAAATATCACAGACACTGCTTGGGGACTGGCTGGACATCAGTTGTCACGTGGTAAGAAATAGTGATAAGCATCACTTGTTTTTCAAATAAATAAATAAATAAATAATTTTCCTTTTCTGTCTTAGTTTTCAACTCAACACTTGGATGGTTTCCTTGGTGGTGCTGTTGTTTCTTTTGTTTTTTCCCTTCGATTCTCTTTCCCATTGCACTGGAAGCTGGGAGTGAGCAAATGGCTGCATGGTGCTTGGTTTCCTGCCAGGTTACACCGCAACACCTCATTAGCAGGGCTGCCTCTCATGGTGAATTATTATTGAATTATTATGATACCCGGGTGAGTTGTTAATTAATTACTGGCTAGTCTTGAGATATTAGTGTTCAAAGGGCTATTGAATGTATCAGCAGCAATTCAGAATCTGTTATCTGTCACCTCAAAAAGCCATCTATTTTCTACTGTGCAAACTTGTTTCAGTGGAAGTCCTCTGAGAGGGCTCTGACAGGCAAATGCTGAATCTGATAAGTGGCTATAAACAGTCCTTTAGGTATAAGACATTGGCCAGATCAGGGATGAAGGCTAGAACTATCCAAACTTAGACTCAGGCTTCTCTTTGAAAGAAGTTCAGAAAGCAAGTGGGTCTTCATGATCCAGGAGTAGGGCTTCCCAAACTTGCCAGATGTCAGACTTGTACCTTTAATGTGATAATGTCATTTTTTATTTTTTAGTGGGAGTGGGCAGAATGCAGGATGGGGTTGAAAGCAGATATCAGTCCAAGCTGAAAGTATTTCTTTATAAATTGAACAAAAACCAGTTTTTCATACAGACATGCACTCACAGAAAAAGCTTCTATTTTTCAGGGTGTATATGAGAGTAATTAATAGAATGATTAAAGACTACCTAAATTAGAACTCATCTAACTATCCTGCCATTGACCTTCCCTTGACAAGAAAGCTATTCCTAGGGGTATTGCAAAAATATGCCTTATGAACTTCAGATAAATTAATGATTTTTTTTTCTTTAATTTATTATAACAATAAAAAGAAAAACATCAGAAATGTAAAAGAGGAAACTGTTTCTGATTTCTGCAGCTGTTCTTGGAAAATCTTATCATGCCTAAGTAATATTTCAAGTTTTACAGTACACCATGTAGGAAAGAAAATCCCACACCTGGAAGCTCTATGTCAGGTTGACTTCAAATCTGTTGAAGTATGTCATGGCTGGTCATGGGGCCAAACAAAATATTCTGAGCTATTTCCCCCACCAAGCACCAACTGTGGAGACACTGATATAGCACCAGGCAGGTTTGAGTAACCAGGGCAGCTTACCATTCTACTGTGTGACAAGTGATCACTAGATCAGGTCCATTGTGAGACAGGGTCAAAATTCAGGCTGACATTACTCATGGCACAGTATAATTTATATTACAGTATGCAGCAAGACAAGGAGATTCCCAGTGAGAGCTGGATGCAAAACTCAGGATTCTATGAAGTGGAGATGACCTAGAAATGCCAAGAACTTGTCAATTTTCACAACCCTGTAGAATATGTAGATTTCAGGGGAGAATAGGGGCAACTAATTTCACTTCACATGATAGATACTACCCATTCATGTGCTCATTAAAAAGAGTATGTAATAAAATGTGATATTGGATTTGAATGTAATCTTTATTCAAATTGGCTCTTAGTCAGGATATGATGTTTGGGAGAGTTTTTAAAAAATGCTTAGAGTTAAAATTTGATATGAAAATAAACGATGCCATTTGAGTATCTGTTTTGTTAAAATAAAAACTCTTAGGTTTGAAGCATTATTAGTATTGCTTTCTTCTTGAATTTCACTTTCCAATTAAAATCTCCTGCTACTGATATGATTTGGATACATCTTTTCCTGTAGTCTGTAAAATGTCTGTCTTGGAGATAGTGGTAGATTCCAGTTTAATTCCCTGGGGATTCTTTTTTTTTTTTTTTTTTTTTTTACCACATATTATTAATAGCTCAACAAACTTTAAGGTCAGTTGCAGTGTAGGTCAGTCATTTTTATCTATTTATTTAGCATTTTATGCTTAGACTATGCAGAATACTTTGGAGTATCCTGATTGCTACAGTGTGTTCCTTAGCCTTAAGTACTGATGAGTGTAGGTAAAGACAGAAGTAAACGAACTAGAGTTAAGTGTGTAGATTGAAAAGAACAATAAGCATTGTTATACCCAATTAATTTCCTAGCAGCTGCACTCTTCTGTCACTTCTTTCTTTAAGAACATAGCAGAGAACTTCAGGGAATTTAGAAACCAGCTGCATTAATAAAGGAGAAAGTAAATATGAATTCAAGATCAATAAAGGAAAAATATAAGTTTAAATTTTTATTACTCACATTCAAAAGTAAATGACTGGAAATTCAGTACCCATCCAATTACACAGTAATTTGTAAAATAGAAGTTATCGTGGAAGAAGAGCATGGGGTATGCAGTAGGGACACTCCGTAATTAAAAGGCTGACTCTAGCATTGAGTTTTTTTATGACTTTGGGTTAATTAATTGTCTATTTTTTTCTGTGTAAAAGCATTACAATAACATCACAGAAGGGATGATAGGGCTAATTAATACTTGTACTGTGCCTTGAATAATAAGTTATGAAATATCTTTTACTATTATCACTAAAATGAATGTATTTCCTTTTGTATACTTATCCAGTCTATTATCAAGCTCTTCCTCTCTGTGATGAAAATTTATGCTGATGGGAAAAACTTGAAGAAGAATATTGTAACTTGGTTTTGAAAACTAAGTTTTTATTATTTAAGAAAATGATATCTGGGGGAAGATCCAGAATTAAACTATAATAAGAGGGAAAAAAAATAGATTGGAATTAACATCAAAAAAGTCTTTTTTGCTGCATAGTGATTTGCTTGTGATATCCTTTTGTGTAACATAATGCAAAAAAAAAGTTACTGTTTTGAGGACATATACTACCTTATGAAAACCATTCATAGTAAAAATACACAAAAAAATTGCTTAATTTGGAAATGGTAAGAACAATGTTTTTACGTGAATGGTTATACTACTCCTTTTTCCTTCTTTTCATCTTAAGTAGTTATATGGTCAAATCTTTAGATTTCAAGAGACTTGAGGGTTCTGTGACTAAATTCCTCACTGAAGAACATACGGAGCTTTGCTGAATATTGGGTACTATGATATTCTTTGCATACTGGGGAAAAATAAATAAATAAATAAATGGTTTTCAAATGAAATAAGTATAATGAAAGAAGAAATATATCTCTGAGCTACATGTTTTGAACTTCCCAAGCAATTTGGGAGTATATGTTGCCTACAGTTATGTAGGATGGGATAAGATTGTACAAATAAAATTGAAGTGACCTACAGATGTTAAAATTTATTTAATTCTCACTGTAGTATCATTTGAAAGTGCAAGGCTTGATTTTGCAAAAATACTTTCTGAAGAGAATTTTGCTGCGAGATGAGAAGAGAGCCTTCTTCTGGAAAGGATGAATACTGTACATTCCCATAAAGTTCAACTCTCATATTTGCAGATGTTTCTGTGAAATTAAGCATTTAGCACAAAACATGCTGAGCATAATTATTATGTTATTCCTTAAATGTTGTTCTTCCTCATGAAAGTACTCTGCTATCCATAATCATGCCATGGATAGTGTTAGTGAAGCAATCCAAGGAAATATGCAAATACCATCTTCATTTTGTAAGTCTGATAGAGAAAAAGGTGTGCTAAAACAGACTGGGGAATGAAGGAAGTTAAGGGAAAGAAATGTAAGATCATGGTGTAGGGAGAAGTAACAGAAGAAAGGGTTAGGTATTAATACTGAACTACAAGTAAGGGTAACTTTGCTCAATTAATTTCATTATTCCTAATCAGCTTTATTGTAAATCTGGCTCAGAAGCAAGACTTTATTGAAAGAAAGAGAGTGGGTATCAACTGTATATATCAGACATGTCCAACCCACGCCCTGCAGGCTGTATGCGGCCATTGCCATCAAACCAGATTGTTGCATCAATCTCACAAAAACAAGGTGAAATTTTGTATTAGTTTCGTGGTTTTGTTCTTCTCCTTTTATGTTTTAAGAAAAAATATTTTAAATACCTTTGTTACTTCTACAGTAACAATACTGTATATTTTGTGAGGGTGCTTTGAACGTGTTGACATCACAGGTTGGCATCACATCAGAAGCAGATATTGGTAGTATGAAAGAAGAGGCTAAGCCTTCCTGACAATAGTCCATTAAATTTTGTTGCTGTGTGTCAGATGGCAGCAGAGGGGCAGTCTGACAAAATGGTGTCTGACACAAAAGTGCACATATAGCAAAAGAGTTGAACTGATTTCCATGCAGAAAAAATTGCATCTACTGACATTCACGGACACTTGGTGAATGCATATGGAAACCAATCAGTGAATGTGAGCATAGCAAGGTGGTGGATGGTGCATTTCAGCAGTGGTGACAGTGAGTTACCTCTGCTGGTGCAGATTTTTGAGAGTGCATCATGCAGGCTCTTGTTCATCACAGGTGAAAATGTAAAAGTAATAGTGGTGACTGTGTTGAAAAAGAGTGTTTTGTAGCTGAGATTTGCTCTATCAAACAGTGTTATTATGCTCTTTGTACTAGTTGTAGTTTCCATGGAAATATGTAGGAGGTGTTATTTTTGGAGCGACCTACATATATGCAGACCAAGACTATTTCTATCCATTCAGTGTTGCTCAGGCAAGCTTATGATATAGACGATAAAAATGATAATTAAGTCTCAATTAATAATTCAAAAGCAAAAAGATTAAAATAATTGAGTCATTCCTGTAGACAAGTAGGAATTTGCTTATGCTCACTAGAATTCTTTACATTACAATTGATGACCTACCCTAAAGTATATCCTGTGCTATTGGAAATTTACAGATGGTTCTCTTAAATGAAAACTCATCCTTCCCACCCCCACTTTTAATTCAGAAATTTCATCTAAAAGTAATTTGTTTTACAAATGAGATACAGTATATAAAGAATATTTAGTGGGAGGTCTTTCATATATTTGTATAATTTTAGTAGCTAGGTGCTGTATCTCTTAAAAGAGTGACTGATGTTTTTAGATACTGTAGAGAGATTCAGAGGAATGCTATTAAAATAGCATCAATAGAAAAAATAGCTGCCAAAGCTACTTCTTCCTTAAAAGACTGAATCACTGTAACTTTATTGCTTAGCAAGTCTCTTGATTAATAGACTCATAGAGTTTTGCTTGAGGAATTAGGTCAGTCAAATCTGATTTCATATTTGATATGTTTTTACCAATGTTATGTTCTTATTGCTCTTATTGATAGCACAGAAATAAGCTGAAAGATTATTTTACCTTTTTTTTTTTTTTTTTTTTTTTTCTGGATGAATTGAATGTTTCACCTTTTAACAAATACATAATCAGTATCTGAACAGAGCTCTAGACTGCGGGCTTAGCAGCCTTTGACAGTGAAGTTAAACAGTGTCATACAACACACTGATTAGCAAACAGCATGCTGCCAAGGCTTCTTAACCAGGAAAATTCTTTGGTTATGCTGTGACGATGTATTTTCAATCTCTGGGAACTTGTGAGAGGGAAAACTGGCACTGAGAGTTGGTTAAATGCTTAGAATTGGAACAATATTTTGCATGAAAAAGGAGCATTTGAAATATGTTTTTTTCTTATTCTCTAGTGGTAGAACACTTAAATACACGTTACATTGTTATGAAAGCATGGATAAGATCTATTTGAGAATATGAGAAGATAATATTGACTAGTTCTGATTGTGCACTCTGAAAATAAGATTGTATCTGTTTCATATCTCCAGTAAGTTAAAAAAAATTGATGCTACAGCTGAGTGCAAGCATACTGACTAAGCTCTTGAATTCTAGTTTAAATCTTGATAGGATACATCTTTCAGATCTTTAAATTATTTTAAATTATCTTATAATTTTGTCTTTGAATTAAATTAAATCTCAGACATATGAGTACCTAACAATTTATTTACAAATTAAGTCTAAAGAATAATGTTAGTCTTAATCTACATAACGTCACTGATGATCCAGTATAGCTGCTTTTGTTGCAGTGTTTATTTAGTGATGCCCACCACCAAAATGCAGAGTTAATACTGGTGAGTATGTTGGAAAATAGTGTTTTATACCTGAGAATATGCTCTATCAAATAGTGCTATGGTGCTCTTTGTATCCAACTTCCTTGCTGCTGGTGGCCCAGAGACAACTGCTACTTCCCCTCCCCAATACGTGGAGTGACCCAGCTCCTCTAAGGCCATGTTCTCATGGGCTGCCTTTTCTGAGGAAGTGCATCAGACAATTACTTTGGTGTGTAACTCGTCCCATCTGGCAAGGTAGCTGCCCTCCATCCTGATGTTCTGTGTTATTCTGGCCTCCAGTGGGCTGCTCTTAATGACTGAATTTCCTATTGGTGTTTGATATAAATCTCCCCTCTTATAGTTTAAAACAATTCCCCCTTGTCCTATTGCTATCTGACTGTGCAAAACTTCAGTCTCCCTCCTTTTTTGGTAAGGTTCCTTTAAGTACTGCAAGGCCACAATGGCATCTTCCTATAGCCTTCTTTTCTCCAAGCTTAACAAGACCAGCTCCCTTAGCGTCTTCATAGGAGTGGTACTCCATCCCTCTGAATATCTTCATGGTTTTCCCTAGACCTGTACAAACAGCTCCACATCCTTCTTGTGCTGGGGGCCCCAGCCCTAGACATGGTGCTCCCAGCTGGGGCCTCACATGGACAGAGCAGAGGGAAATAACCTCCCCCTACCCCACAAACCCTACTGGCCACTCCTCTATTGATGCAGCACAGGATACTGTTGACCTTCCTGGCTGCAAGATCACACTGCTGGCTCATGTACAACTTTTCTTCCACCAGGACCTCCACGTCCTTCTCTCCGGGGCTAATCTCAATGAGTTCTCTCAAACTGCAGACGTATCTTTGATTGCCCCAAAACAAGTGCAGTGCTTTGCACTTGGACTTACTGAACCTTTACTAAGCTGATGTGGGCTGCCTTTTGAGCCTATTCAGGTTCTTTCAGTTGGCATCTCTTCCTTCTTTTATGTCAACTGCACCACTCAGCTTGATGTCATCTACAAACCTCTTAGTACTGACATGCTTGCTCAGCCTCCCTTTTACATTAAGCCATTAAATTTTTCATAAATTTTTCATGTTTTTATTTTTATTGTCCTCAAAATATGTTTTTCTAAATGCAAAAATAGGTATTTTCACAATTATTGTTATCTACATAAGTGTACATGAAGGTAACTAATACTACATTGCAAGTACTTATAAATGATGACCTCTGATCTCAGTGTAGATTAGGAACCTCATCAAACTTTTTTTTTTTTTTTTTTTTTTTGTAACCAAGTGCAAGATGATTTAGTACTTTCAACAATGTATGAAATAGAAGGTCAAATGCATATGATACTGACGAGAGACTACCTTGCAGCAGTGGTACTTCAAATCACCCATGAACATATTATAAGAAATCCACTTAAGTCATTGTTTTAGAAAACTGAGTCACTGTTGTTCAGTTCTTCTATAATATGTTTTGTGAGACCAGACTCAGCACTTTATTACTCCGTTTTTTGCCTGTTATAGTTCTACTGGTGTTAATAGAATTAAACAAATGCCCACCTGGAAAAATGGAAAGAAAAAAAAAAGAAAACAAGAACCCCAGATGTTCTATTTCAATATTTACTATCTAGCTTTACATTTATGTAAATTTCTTCTAAGTTAATGTTAAAAATCTGCTGGGAGCAGTACTAAAGCCTTGACTATAAACAGTTTCAGCATAAAGGTAGAGGAAGAAATACTTAAGAACTATTAGATGATAGCCTTTTCTCTTCTGCTGTAACCTTTTTTCCCTTCCCTTCCCTTCCCTTCCCTTCCCTTCCCTTCCCTTCCCTTCCCTTCCCTTCCCTTCCCTTCCCTTCCCTTCCCTTCCCTTCCCTTCCCTTCCCTTCCCTTCCCTTCCCTTCCCTTCCCTTCCCTTCCCTTCCCTTCCCTTCCCTTCCCTTCCCTTCCCTTCCCTTTTCTTTTTGTTACATTATCAAATGTTTGAATTGTAGTCTAAGAAGAATATAAAAAAAAAATGATTCTAAAACATAAGCTTTTTAAAAAATACATTTGAGTGTAACATCTAGCATTATAAGTAGTCATTCCATTTCTTGAAAACACTCTGAACTCTGACTCCAATAATCTCTTTAGACTTTCCCATAGCTGTTTGTTGTCTGGCTTTTGTCAGCAATTTTCTCCTTTCTGGGTGTTATAATCTGAATTCTGTGAAAAGTTTGGACCTGTTCAAAGGAAATTACAGTATGTGATGACCAATTCTCAAGTAGATTGCGTTAGCATAGGAGGTGGGGAAACTTGGCTATAGCTGTGAAGAAAAGGCAGTTTGAATTCTCTGGAATGAGAATAAAAAAGTAAGAAAATATAAAGAATTATTTCAAACCTTTATATAAAGAAAAATGAGTCAATTTTTTCTATGTATTTAGAAGCCATGCCCTGCAGAACGGGAACTGAAATCACTAGGCTATTGGTATTGAAGCTTTTTAAGGATTTCAGCATATATCTAGAGTAATCTTTCACAATGGAAATTATTTAACTCTGATTTTGAACACAGTTTTAATATTCTAGGCAAACACAAGAAAAGGGTTTACTTTTTTATTCACTGAACAGGAAGCTGAAAGAATAAGCGGCCTTGTGTGGAGGGCCAGGCTTGCTCCACTGTGGGTTGCTCCACTCACACAGCTCATCCCACTCTCCCAGCTGCTGTTGTGATCCCTTTTTCAGCTGGACACAATTGACTCTTATCCAACACTGGCAGACTACTGAGCTCTGCTCACAGGGGGCCAGCCCTGCAGCTTTCTCACTACCAAAATGTCACATAAGTCCAATAAAGTATGTACACCTTGTCACAGGTTAAATTTTTTTTTTATAAAATAAGGTGACCTGAATAAGTGCTCACAGCTGCTACTAAATGAAGGACATAAACCACTTCAGAAGAGGGGACAAGAAACAATATGGAGGACAAATTTTAATGGTGGTATTTTTTGTCAGCTCGGTTGTTCTATATAACTACCACTTATTGTCACACTCAGGGGAAGAGAGATAGAAACCTAGAACAAAACTGGAGAAAGCAAGATGGGTTCTTAAGACTCTTGAAGACTTTTACATCTTGTTACATACCAGTATGGTAAAGATCATGGAGGAGAAAAGTCAACAACTTCTGATGAAGTCAGTCAAAGCCATCTCTCTGCTCTGAGAGATCTGGATTCTGATGAACAGCAAATCAGTCCCTTAGCTGCAGTTTGAACAGAAGGATGCCACTAACCAGTTCTGAAGCAGAACTACCCACAATGAATATTTATTCCAACAGTTTTTGAAAGAATCCTGATAAAACTACCCAGTCTGTATGGTAAAAAGACAGAGCGCTGATGCAGGAAGAGGTGAAAACCAAAAGCCCTCTAGGATATCTCTTAGTGGTGATAACATTTGCAAACTTGGAATATAGATAAGATGCTGTCAGACCTCTTCCTGAAATATGGATTAGCCACAGAATGCAAGGTTCTTGTAATATATATAGTTGTTTATGTATACATATATGTATATTTCAAAAAAATCATAATTCTGGTCATGTCTCTGCCTGTGCCTTTGAGAATCTGTATTCTGAGCAACTGTGAAAGATCCATGTGCACATTAGTATATTTTCTGATTGCAATACAAGCAAGAGAAAAGTCGCAGTGAATTAAAGAATTTAGAACTGAATAATGGAGTTCATTAAGTGAGAAATGAAGGAGAAATGAAGGTGACTATGGTGATAAAGTTGAATAAAAATCCAAATAATAGCAAAAATAATGATAAACTTGAGTACATAATGTAAGTCATGGCCTCAAAAGAGGTATCAATGAATTTAAAGTAAAATAATATATACAGTGGCTTTCTCTTTTCATTTAATGTTGAGGTCTTGGTTGCTTATTTATAGGTATACTGTCCTGTTTATCTGACATTTGATTCTGCTGCTTTTAGTTGCACTGACCAATAGCTGGATCTAGGTAGAAATACTTGAAGTTATATTATTTTTGCTGCAGACTTGTTGTAGAGCAGGTAAACCTTGTTCCTTTCACATCTCTGTTCCACATCTCTTTTTACAGCTTCTTTTTTCTGTGTTTGTTCTACCTACATTTCCTGGGTCTTACACAGTAGGGTGGCCATTTGTTCTCCAAGGAGACATTGATGTTTCTTGCTTTGTTGTTCACAAAATAAATGAAAACAACTTCATGGAATTACTTGTCTTGAGTAGGACAACAACAGTATGAGAAACAGCAAGAGAAACTGTCACTAGGAAACACCTTTTGTTTTGGCTTAAGACTAATGTGTTCCAATTAATTAATTAAAAAGCTAGAGACTTCATTTTGCTATCTGCTTAAAATAAGCACTTGGCTGGCATGTAATACTCTAACCAGCTCCAACAAACATGGACACCTGGGCTGCATAGATTGAACTATGTAAGGTGAGGCTTCAAGGAGACAGCAGCTCTTTAGCACTCCTTTGCACCCATACAGCATTTTCATCATGACAGTTTTGCTGTTATTTCCTCAGTTATAAATTAAAACAGTGTAAATAAAAGTGGTTTAAGCATTTATTTTTGGACCAGATCTGTGGTCATAACAATTACAGTATTTAAGTACATCTAGATACTCTTTCCAAATGCAGTGTTTTTTCATTTTCGTTAAATGAAGTGAGAAAAGTTTGAAAGATACTACCTTTCAGGGAGCATCACTTTGGCATTGAGCTAAGGCTTTTACTCCAGTTATGATGGGATGATGCATTAATTTTCAGGTAGATTTTCTGCTCAGTTATATGTTGTGAGACTGAACAGTAGAAACAGTCTCATGACTTTATGGTACGGGTGGAAATTTAACAAGGTGTACATATTTCAGCATCCCAAGAAGTGCAGCCTGGCAAAAGTTCAGAACGTAGATAGTCAAAATGAGTACTTGAAGCCAAAAGGGGCACTGAAAACAACTGGATAGAAAATATCTTGTTGGCAGAACATCACATTTGATTGTAATCATATATGTAATCTGTAATGAAGTTGAGAAATGAAATGTGTTTGTAATAGAGGAAATCTACAAAGGAAATTTGATTGTAATTAAGTTCCACAAAAAGGACTTCAGTTCTAACCACTGCCCTTGTTTGATGAAGGAAGAAGCAGTAGCTTTGTGAGTCTCTTAAAAAAAAGCATAAGGAGTATTACTAGAACTAAGCTAAGCTGCCATGTTTCAAACAATTCATTTGTTTTTGTTAACGTTACTGCTGTTCTATGAAAATAAAGCATTCTTATGCTGATTTCCCATTTTCTAACCTTATATCAGAGAGAAACATACATCTTTCTGTAATTTATCTGCTCAGGATCATGTTCCTTATTTTCTATAAAAGTTTAATTGTACTCCTCTCTCAGGAGGATTTTGTACAATATAATAAAATTTTACTGCCACTACTCTGATCTTAGAGTCTGACATTTTCTATTTCAGAATTCGAAGAAATTTCCAAGCACTGAACTGACATTTTTAAGACTGAAAATTGCCCAGATTAAGTTATCAGAAAGGAACTGCACTAGCTGAAACTTGCTATTTTATTCCTCTTCAGATAAAGTCACTGACAGTTATCATAAGTTATTGATAGAGCACCGTTACCATTAAATCCTATATAACTAGAACTTATTTAGTTTTACTTATTTAAAAGATTAGAAGGTACCCCTAGATAACAGCTTAACAGCTTCTCACTTCCGAATTTAAAAAAAAAAAGTCTTGGATTTGAATTTTGACTAAACATTTATTTGCTGAAACACATTCTGATCTTTAAATAAACTGCATTATTTTACTTTATTTTTAGCCAAAATATACACCTTTTATCCTCCAATAAAATAAGTAAACCAACTGCTAATATTCTAAGCAACAATGGAGGAGGAAGTGAGTGATCTTTTATTTTTTTAATGAAAATTGTATGCCAATAATAATAAAAAATATCTTACTGCTCTTAAAGAGGAGACATGAGTCTCAGTGTACAACGCACAAACATTAAAAATTGGCAAGGTAGAATTAAATAGGAAATCTGATAATTGTTTATGCTCTTGTTTATTGGCTAAAAGCAGCTACAATTATCTTTCTTTTCCTTTCCTTCAAAAGCAATCAGAGCTTCTCGTATTTAGTATGCTGGAATGCCACATGTGCTGATATGAACTGCCACTAGAGATATGAAAATGCAAGAGAGTGTAAGACATTATTTAGCATGTTATATTTAATTTCATCAGAGATGTCGATTCAAACCTGTTGCTAATTCTGATGCTCCTTTTCAGTCCAACAGTGTCACTCATTGGTTTTCCATCCTCCCTCTGTCTACAGTATGAACAATGAAAACCCAAGTTTTAAGTCACTGCCTCAACTAAAGTAGAATCCCAGATGTTATTGAATCTCAGATGCTACTGAGGGCTACAGAGGTGAGAAAATGGAGATTTGAAGTATCCGCATTTTTGTTGTTTATTTGCTTGTGTTGTTTTTGTTTGTTTGATTGCTTGCTTTTCTTTTCACTGTCTCTTAAATATACTTAATGAAAATTCTTTTAGAAGTCTTATTTAATATCACAGCAAATTTCTACACTTCAGTTCTTCCTAAAATAAAAACTTATCTAACTTAGTCCACTCATCAACATAAGCACTTGGCAAGTATAAGATAAGCATTTTTCAACCTTATTACTCCTTAATTAGAAACTACAAATTTGACAGAATTTAGTCAGTCAACAGTGATCATTACAAAGAAAAAAATCCAGCTGAAAGAAAACCAGCTGAAATATGACAGAATTTGAATGAGTTTAATGATTTCCGAATAACACGGACAAATAAAAATGTAACAGCAAAAACAGAGGAAGAAAATAATTTCATTTGTGCCAAGTTAGAGCAGTAAACAATTGAAGTAATATCATGCTTGAATAATACATGTTAAAGAGCTAAACAACATGAATAATTAGTTTCAGAGATCCTCAGGAGAAGCAAGTGTCCAGTTAATAACAGAGGTACATGTATTTATACTATAAATGGCATTCACTAATCAAGTTGTATTTTATGCAGGGACGACTCTATTCTGTTATTATTATTATTATTTATGTTCATGAGTACTAATCAAACTACTTTTACTATTACAAAATTCTGAAGTTAATAGATTGTGCTGTATCATTTTTATAAGTATGAATAATGAATTGCCAAACCTTCAGATTTGAAAGACATATCAAAAATAGCTGGTTGACATCTGCCAAATATTCAAGACTATTGCAACTACACTATTTTTATTATCACTTTTGGAAAAGTATGTAATTACTCCTACTTAATTTATATAATTTGTGTGTCCCTGATTTTAGTTTTATTGGATCACATTAAAAAAAAATGCATTCATACAATATTTATTTCAGATTATCAGCTTTCTGAGGTGATGATAGTACATGTTTTTACTCAATTGACAAATATTTTTAAATAGCTATGTTGCCAGAAAACACTGGCTAAGGTGAGCATGCTTTATTATTACAAAGACATGGATTTTAATATCATGAATTTTTAGATTCATGATTTTATATAAGCAAACTTAAATAAGTATCTAAGTGATTCTACAAGAGAAAAAATAGCAGTTATTTAATGATTCTCATACAGCAGATAAAGCCCTCATAAAATCTCATCACAGGAAGAAAAACATAAGAATACAAATGAGAAAAATCTATTTTGACTTTATCTAGCCATCCGGATATACAGAGAGGGTCTCAGGAAAGCCAAGGTGCAGATTAAATTAAACTTGCTGAAGGATATGAAAGAAGGAATTCTACAGGTACAGTCCATGGAGTGAGTACCCCCTTCTGACAAATGAGAAAACTGGCAACAGCAATCATAGAGAAAACTGAGGTACTCAATGAGTTCTTTGCATCTGGACTTTACTGGTGGTTTGGATGTAGATTTTGATCTCATTACACTAATTTGCATTAAGATGTTTTTTTTAATCTGATAATTGATGTCTCTGTATAATGTGTAAAGAATACAGAGTAGAAGTTTCTATTCACTGTAATTTCATCATAAAAGTATCTTTAACATACTTAACACTCAACTCCTATATTCTGTCCATAGTCTAAATGAGTAGGCTCATGTAGGACGCCAAATGTGTAATTCATGCTAACAATGAATTTTAACAACAGTCTCTAAGAAAACTGGAGATTCCAGAAATTGCTACTTAGATCATAGATAAAAGGCACACCTTTATGAGAGGTGTTTTGCTATTTGGAAAGGTTTCTACGCATTCAGTTGTCCATGAACATATCATGTTCAACTTTCATCATGTGAACCTAAGAAAAAAGAGTTTTCTTGCATTTAACTTAAGCTACGAATTAGATTTTCCCAGTCTTTTGTGAAATATCTCCTCATGTTGAGCTGTGGAGATAAGTGAACTTTGTGTTTTTCTTTCTATCTCTGACTTTCTGTTCTTCTCAGATGAGTGCCTTTCAAGGAAACAGAGTGCATTTAAGAAGTAAACCATGGCAGTTGCAAGTGTTCAGGGTTAATTATGTCAAATAGTTATAATTTCTGAAGACAATTCCTAGTTTTTCTTCTCCACTGACATCCAGTAATATTATTACTTGATAATATACAATTATAGGGTAAAATACAAGGAAAAGATTACTGTCAGAGTCAATGTAATTGTTAGCTGCGGGCAAAGCTAAATTCAATTCTCAGCTGTCTTTCTGAAAGTCTGATCATATTTTTGTTCTTCAACCCCTCTGTTCCTGATTTGAGTTACTCTAGTACAATTACTAAAACAAGCTTTGTGCATTAAGCCAAAATTGAGAACAGTAACATTTTAACATTCTTTTCACCCTGAAGCAAAGATTATATCTGTACTTGAACTGCATGACTATCAGAGGCATCTTAAAACAACCTTCTAAACAGATCAACCAGCAACTGAGGTGTAAAAGTTTATGAAGTTGCCTCCCTTTACAGAGAATGTCAGAGGAAGATATCAATGTAGCAAGGACATAACAGTTAAATTCATACAGCTTGTATTATGGTTACTTATCTTATGATCTTAGGACAAATAATGATCAGTAATACTGTCTTAATATTAGGAGAATATGGAACATCTGTTGAGCTTCATGACACTAAAAGCTACATGGTTTGTTATATTTGCCAAATGTATTCTTATTAAAAATGTAAGTTATTATACCTTTGATGGAAAAGGCAGTACAAATCAGCTTTCCATGTCCTTTTTCTTCTCCTTAGAATTACACACCTGCAATGTTTTACATGAAAGTTTAGTCTGCAAAAGCCATTTACCACTGCAGAGATCGCTACATCCAGTATTCATTCGTATTTTCAGAGAAATTCTTTATGGATAAATATTTGAAGTATAAGGGCTAGTTAACAGGGATGCAACTTGGTCTCCTGAGTGTAGAAATTCAATACCATTTAAATATCTGAAGAAAACCAGCTGTTCTGCTTTCTCTACTTTATAGTTGTGTCAAGTGCCCTAAGATGTATAAAAATAAAACAGTTTCATTTAGGTGAATAAAGCCACATTCTTAATGATGTCACAAAAAAATATGCCAGGAAATTATTGTCAGGTCACATCTGTCTAATATACTACCTTTTTCAGAAAGATTAATCACAGAAGAAATTACTTTTTTGTTGTTAAAATTTATTATTATAAATTTTTTGTTTGCTATCATGATCTCAAAATTAAATGCATATGGATGTTGGAGGGACAAATTAGAATGGAATTATTGGCTAACAAACACAATATTTCTTGTCAGAGCAATAGTGCAATAGGCATAACAGGCAGGGGAAAAATAAAGGGTTAAATTCTAACTCAGAAGCTTATAAATCATAAGATAAGTGAATCATGACTTAGACAATATTCAAGATTCAGTGTTCATTCATGTGTCAAAATGTGTCTTATACTAGTGAAATGAATCCCTCCAATCTCAGAAAGTATTCATAATTCTAATATAACTTCATAAAACAATTCCTTTTTTTTTTTTTTTTATTTCACAGCATGTAATTTTTAAATATACATTTGCTTAGGTTCTTGGTTCTATGCAGTACTAGAATTAAAATGTACAATGTAATTTTTTTTCTTAATTTGCAGGGTACAATGAAAAATTGTTCACAGAGCAGACAAAAAATGAGCTTGTTTATTTTTTAACTCCTCATAATGAACACAGAAAGGAAAGAAAATGGATAAAAAGAGATGTTTTTTCAAGTTTTTACTGAAACTTTGCAGATTCAAGAGCTTGTTTTTCCAATAGTATCTGCTCTGTCTCTGGCCAAACTGTATGTTATATTTTCTAATCCCTGAGAAAATCTCAGTGTCATGGTTTGATGACTTTGGTTACTGGTATTCCACATCTTAACATTATGTGGGGCACTGGGAGTTCAAGTGTTAATGCTCCAGTTCCGGGTACCTGCCCAGAGGAGAAGAAGAACTACATTTCCCAGGGGACTTTGCTGTTAGAGGGGAGATATAACTCCTGGGAAGGTCACCTGAACAGGCCTTTTCATCTCGGCACTCCTCTCCTTCACTACTCCTTGCCTCTATCCCGTCTCGACTGCGTGCATTGCTTCAATATCAGTGTAAGGCCTTCCGCTGTTTGAACAGTCTCTCTCATTATATTTGATTTATTAGCTTCTATTCTAATTATATTGTATTATAGTGTGTTATATTGCATTCCTATACCATATTTAATAAATTAGTTTGTTTCACCTCAGATCATTGCTGCTGTTTTTAATTATTTTGTGATCCCCTGTTTCCCTTTTCTGGAGGCATGGATTTTTCAAAATCCCTCCACCCCACTAGTCATGGAACTGGGCAGGACCAGCCTGTAAACCGCTGACACTCAGCTATCCTAGATGGAGAAGTTTTGATTTTAATTAATTTCATTTTGCTTTATTTAAAACTTTTTTTTTGCAACATTTGATGTTCCTTTTCTCTGAGAAATGTCTACAATCTGTTATTAACACAACCCTACAAGTCTCTATTGTTGACCTTTGAAGGTAGAAAAGGGAAAAAAACAAAAAACGGATTGGATACTGGATATTGAAAGATATTCTTGTGTAATTCCTTACTTCTAGTAATGTGAAGAGAATACCTCTTTTTACTTTAACATCAATTACTAAAGAGTCCTTATATTTGGCATTGAAACTCTTGCTGATTATTTGGTTTTCAAATACATATCGGTAGACTGTATAGAACATCAATTGTTATATCCACTTCATTCAATATTGTCATAGCTTATTTATGCTATGCACATATTTCAAACAGAAATCTAAATGAAAGGAAAGCCAATGACATCTCCATCTTCTGGCATGAGTTTTTGCTTAAGATGTTTATATCAAGAAATGCTGATCTCTCCAATAGCATTAAAACTGCATCAAATCAACTCTAACTTATTATCATCATGCATTCTTGGACTTCAAGCCACTTTAACTTGCTGACATTTGCCTACTTGACAAAACTAAATGCAAAACAAGTTGCAAGGTGCTTTAAGATTTTCAGGCAGTGTTGCACTATTCATGGCAGTATTCCTACTATCAAAGAAAGTGTAAATAAATTTGCTGCTATATGTACTACAGTTTAGGTATATATATATATATGTATATATATACACACACACACACACACACTATATATATACTAAAATATATTACAGTGTAGGTGAACAACCAGTTTGGGTTTTGGACTCATATTATTGGTTATAATGGTTGACAAACAGCACAGTAATGGAGTGGAAACAGGTGTGGTTTTTTTCCTTTTCTTTTTACAGATATTGCAGATATTGCATTGTGTTGATGGCTTAGAATGAAAACAGTGAATAGTTTATAAATTAGAAGTTCTACATAAACAAACTACCAAAAAACAAAAAACAAAACCCAAAACAAACAAACAAGCCAGATTGGTTAAAGCAAATGACAATTAAGAAAAAGAGAGGGAACTAAAACAGTAATTAAGTTTAAATGTTTATATGTAGGTACAACCTATGCTACACTGAATATTCATTATCTTTCATTAATCCTTTCCTTCTAGAAAGAAAACAAAGAAAAAGGTTAGATGTTTCAAGAGAAGAACTATGTAAATCATATAAAAGTTTGTGTAAAAGCACTTAAATCCCAGCTAGAGCAGCCAGTTCTAAAAATGATCAACTCTAAGAGGTAAAAAAAATAAAAAAATTAAAAAAAACAATTGATCTGTTTTAAAGTTGAGAGGCACTAAATTCTACAAGTGAACTATGCTGCTTTCACATTACTAAATCAGCATAAATAAGAGGAGAAACAAAGTTTAAAAACCACACAGTTAATGCCCAAGAGAATGTTATTTCAAGTCTCTTCCTTAAGTGAAATAGCAAAATGTTAGTAGAAAATTGCTACCATTACACAGTTTCTGAAGAAATTCACTCCAATACAAATGAGAATAATTTTATACTTTTTTTTTTTCAGTGTTTACTCATACTCATTTTTTATTGTCTACTTAATTCCATTGTTTTACTTGCTGGATTTTCAGCAAGTACACAATAGTCAGTGGGGAAAAAAAATATTCCCTGAACGAGCCCATGTATTTAAGTTGATATTAACTCGAGACATTGGGTTCAACTTGTTTTTCTTCAGCTTTTATTTCTAATTCTGTAGAATCATAGGATCATAGAATGGTTTGAGTTGCATGGTTTAGGTTTCATATGGCTTAATATGAGCTTGATAGAGCTCAATATTTCATGCTAGGCAAATGTCAATAATATATTTTCACTGAAAAGGAAAACATAAATATCAGCACAGTGGTAAGTTTAGGTGGGACTTTGCGGGAACAAAGATGGAGGAGAGTCATAAGATGAAAGTAGCAAAGAACTAGGTGCACATTTAGTAAGCAATGGAGATGTATTAACCTCTACAGATCTCCAGAAACTCCAGAAATTTCAAAAATTAAAATAATAGGATTATCTCAGTTGTGCCACACAGCCTGTTAGTTTTAAACAGATAAATCTGCAATGCTATAATTAGTAGAACTATTTAGAAATCAAATTAGCAGCACCATCTCATTTCATACATTTTTGTTGTTAAATTGTTTCTAGCCCTGGTTTCTAAATGATAGTTGTATCCTGGAAATTTGTTTGCAGAATACTCTGAGATTTTTCTAGAATCTGAATCCTACAGTTATGTTCCACAGATAAAACTATGCTTAGTCTTATGTATATACACGTTTATTAATTACATAAAAGTAAATTCCATTAGAAAATAAGCATTTTTTTTTCAATTGATACTTTACTCATGCTAAAGGCATTCTCTCCCCCAACTTCACAGCAGTATGAATATTTGGTAGTCTTCAGCTTTGGAGATGTGTTGAATCTTAAATTCTGTTTGAAAAAAGTAAGAAAGTAAGAAGGAAAAGTAAGGAAAAAAAATGTATTTACATTTGAATGTAGAGGAATAAACTGGTTCTGCTAATTAGAATTCACTTTACTTTTACAGAGTAGTCTGCTTTGGAGAATGTAAGATGAATTTATTGGCTAGAAGGAGACTGTGTGATGTGAGACTGTGTTAGTTTCCTCCAGGAGCTTAGTGAATAGTTGTTTATTAAAAATGGCTGTTGTTCCTAGCCACGCAGAATTCCATTTGTCTGAACTATATTAAGTCTCACTTTAAATTCCTGTTTATCAGAGCATCAATTTAATCGCAGTGCCCAACTTTAATATATAAAACAACATATTGCAGAAGCTCTTATGCTATTCTGCATCTTGCTTTCACTATTTTCTTTCGGGACTTTAATTCTGCTTATGATGAGCAATTAAAACTTCTGTGTCACTTGGTTTTAGGCCAAGAGAATTGTCTAAGATGCTGTACTTGGACTAATAGGCTGCATAAATCTGCCTGTTTGGATACCATTATTGAAGTGCTTTGTGCTGTCCTAAGAACTGCATAGAAGGGAGACTGTAACTAACTCATCCTCCAGTTCCCCCTACATTTTATAAAAAAAAAAAAATGTTTTATTTGTTCAGTTCTGAGATATTTCTGAAGCTGTTCTTCCTGTGGACACATTGAAAAATCATGGCTGATTCTTAAGTTCTTCTGACTTCCTAAATTATTGAGAATATAAGGTATGCTGAGAGCATTCTTTCCAGACTATCCATTGCAGAACTGGATGTGAAAGGATAGCTTTTCCAGTGCATGAGTCAGGTCTGAAATTGCTGTGATGCTGCTACAACGGAGAAAAGTAATAAACTATTTAATATCCGTAGGCTTTCTGTAGATCAGAAGTGGGAGGAAACTTACTTGTTCATGAAAAACCAACCAGTAAAGTACTGTACCATGAGAAATCTGTGTTCTTCCTGATTTAGTAGTGTGTGTGAAGCTTGTTAAAACTAAATGATACAAAATGGGAAAGTCATTTACGTTTTTCCTACTCAACAAATTATATTGAAACTTTTCATGTTTTATGAATTGTTTTGTATTCATCTTATTGAATAGGGAATAGGCTTCAAAACTATGTGTAAAGCCAGTCTGTCAGTCAGAACCTGATCTCCTTCTATGACTGAGTGACTCTCCGGGTGGATGAGGGAAAGGCTGTTGACATAGTCTACCTAAACTTCAGCAAAGCCTTTGATTCTGTCTCCCACAGTATTCTACTGGAGAAGCTGGCAGCCCATGGCTTGGACAGATACACTCTTTGCTGGGTAAAGATGGCCAGATGGCTGGGCCTTTCACCTTTCACCACCCAGCACCCCAGGTGGTGAAAGGAATTAAATCCATCTGGTGACAAGTTAAAAGTTTGGTTCCCCAGGGGATGGTACTGGGGCCTGTCCTGTTCAGTGTCTTTATTGATGACTGGGGTGAGGTCACTGAGTACACCCTACATTTGCCAGTGACACTAAGTTAGAAGGAAGTGTTGATGTTCCCTGGAGTAGGAAGGCCATACAGAGGGAGCTGGAGAGGTTGGATTTCTGGGATAAGGCTAGTGGGATGTTAAAGCCAGTTCTCTTTCTCATTCTCACTCAACTTGGCGTTTCTCTTCAGAACAGTGTATTTGTAGAATCCCTTGTTGCTATTTTTGACAACGTTTGTTGAGTTCATTTCACTCTGTACTTTGGTTTTCTTGATCCCATGTCTGCATATCCAGTTGGCCTCCCTGTATCCTCTCCACATCATGCATACTTGTTTCTGCTGCCTGTAAATTTATTTCTGATCCCCCAGTGTGATCATCAGGTCCTTGTTGAACCATGACAGCTTCCTTCATCCTCTGCTTGATTTCTTATGCTGGAAGATGGAGAGCTCTTGTGCTCTCAGAAAGTCATCCTTAAAGTGCTGCTGGCTCTGTTCCATTCCTTTGTCCCCAAGGGCAGTTTTCCACAAGATGTCCTCCAGTTATTTCTTAAATAGATAGAATTTCATCCTCCTGAACTTCATCATCCTAACTTTGCTTTTTGCCAGTCTGATATCCCTGGAGATCATTATCTTAACCAGAGTATGGTCTCTACATCCCAGACTGTCTCCAGTCTTTTTTAATGAACTCCTCTGCACTGATGAGCATCAGGTCCAGTAATTAGTTGGTCTGTCTAATGCTTGGATCAGGAAATTATCCTCAGTTAGTCTCCTGAATTGCCTGCTGCACTGCTTTCTCTGCAGACATTCAGATGGTTGAAATACCCCATCAGGATGAGAACATCCAAGTGTGATGCTTCTACTAGATGAAGAAGGCTTTGTCAACAGTCAAGTTTAATCAGGCAGCCTGTAGTAGACCCAGACAACCATTATTGTTATCCACAAACTCTCAATCAGCTCATGGCTGTTTCTCAGACACAGATCTTTTCAACCCACCCATTTATTAACACTGAGAGCAGCTCCTCTGCTTCACTTCCCCAATTTTCTTAAATTGGTCTATGACATCTTCAAACTTTTTGTTACAGAAATTTCTGCATCTAGAACTATTAATCCTCATGAACTGTTACTTAAAGTCATTCTGAACACCAAAAGGTGTTTGTGAATGTGTAAGAGATTAATATTATTTATTATTATTATTGTTTGTTTATTTATTATCATTATTATATTTATTATTATTTATTATTATTATATTTTTATTTATTATTATTATATATATCACTGACTCAAAGCTTGATGAAGGACATAGATGAACAAGTCCAAGCTCAAGGGTTGAGAGATCCTTTGTCTGAGGGACACTGATGGACAAGGCCAGGGGGAACGAAAGAAAGAGAAGCTGCAGCTTAATGGCAGGGAAGCAGTCTTATGATTAACCAAATTTGCTTTTGATCTGCATATGGTCATACCAGTACAACAAAATTTCTTGGTATTTTGTGTGGGCTCACCTTTACCCTTTTATCTTTTGTCATATGGGAATACTGTATCAGAGGAACTGTAGATAAATGCAAAGTGTGCAGCATGTGCTGACAGGACATGAATCATGACCAAAAGAATGTAAGATTTACTAGATGGTGTATGGTAGCCACCACTTATATGTCACACACATACATCAAGATGTTTTATGAATGTTGCCCTCTTGTTTGGTCTGTGAACATTCCTTTGTTTTGAGAATAATTTTTATTAGAACCATTTTCCTTCTATTTTGCACTGTCAGAAAAAGCATATCTTAGATTAAGATAATTCTGTGATGAATCAAATCACCTTTAAAATATACTAAATTTCTGCTTATGTATGAAGTCTTTTTCTTATCATTTCTGTGTGTCCAAGAAACATTTTTGGCCACTAAAGTTTTTCAGGTAATGCCGGATAAGCGTTTCCATTGAAATCATATCCAAATACTACATACAACTTAACCAAAACTTAATTAACCTCAATTACTCTAAAAATGCATTCTGCCTTTGTCAAAGGCAAGTTACTCATATACTCTCTTATACTAATCAATCAAATTTTTCTTACTTAATTATGACTGCTAAAATCATGAAGTGATAACAAGACAAACTGAATTCAAACCTCTCGTTAAAATGTAACGAGTTGCTATAAAATGTAACTGAGAAATTGCTGATGATAATGATGAAGATCATTTTCTACAAAGCATTAAACACAGTTTCATGGAACTAAACTTGTGTTTTCAGTTACACATACCATAACGCTTTACTGTGTTTGTAGTAAATTAATCTCTAGAAGAAACTAACATAATCTAGTAATAAATGTTATTCTGCAGTTCAGTTTATGAATGCGTGTTTTTAGATGTAAACTGCCTGACTTATTGAAAGTTATTGCCCATGGGTCACACCAAAAATTGCTTATTCATCTTCCCTTTCATTTACTTCGTTCAAAATCCTCCCAAAGGAGCATATTTCCATCCAGTTCCAGTAACTTAACCACTGCTTTGGTTCCCCTAATTTGTTAAAAATCAACAGGTTTTCTATTTTTCATTCTTGTATTATGATGCATTTAACCTACACTTTATTTGACAGTTTTCACTGGTGTAACAAATGCAATGAAATGAAGTGAAATGAAATAAAATAAAGTGAAATAAAATAAAACATAACAAAATAAACCAAATAAAATAAAATGAAATAAATATTTTTACCCTTCGCTCTATAAAACCAAGGACTTGGAAATATTTTTTATGCCTTTTAAAACAGATTTGCCTGCTTATCTCACACTGTTGTGATTTAACTATTGAAATGTTAAGCACAACCGCTTTAACACATTTATTTATTTTATTTTATTTTATTTTATTTTATTTTATTTTATTTTATTTTATTTTATTTTATTTTATTTTATTTTATTGTATTTTATTTTATTTATTTTATTTTAATGGAATTATGTAAAAAAATGTAGCAAAACACGCACTGATTCCTGGTAGATATATAGCAAGTGAGCTCTCTTCAAAGCCAAAATTATTTCACCTTTTTCATCTCTCATAGGTACTTTTCAACCGACACAGTGCATCCTTTGCATCTCCACTCTCCCCAGCATACTGTGCACGAACACACCTGAAATGAAAAGTCAGAAGATTTGTTCTACCTTATTCTAAATTTACGCGTATATAATTACAAAGAGGTTTCCCTTAATGTTTCACATGGCTGTCTTCAGTATTCATAACACAACTAAAACTATCAGAACTTATTTTTTTTTTCCCTCCATAACACAAGATCTAACTCCATTTCAGTATTCACCTTCTGTTTTTTTAAAAGTGAGTAAAAAATAGTTGAGTGTGTGGATGCAAACAAATGTACATCATCCTCAAATCCCATCATAATGCCAGATCAACTACAGGAAGAAGCAGGATCAAAATACCACAAAGTGAATCCACTGCAAAATATACTGTTATTTTGAATTTTTGATGTGTACCCCAAAGCCAATTTCCTTATCAAAGACACAGTAAAATGAAGGTTAGGAATCATCACCTTTTTGTCCTAAAAAAATACATAAGAATTCTTACAGCATATTTGTAGCTTCTAGAGAATTTATGTGTGAAGTGAAAGAAAAAGAGAAAAACATAAACAGAACTAACTTCACATTATGTTTGAGAAACAGTTACCGACAATTAGAACAGACAGTAGACAACATGGTCAAAAGGAGTGGTCACAGGACACAGCAGTCAAATGCCTGAGCTATAAGAACCCTGATGGCATGATATTTCATGAGGTAGTCTGACCTAAGTAAAGCACTTTTGCCTATTTAGTGTGTAGCAGCTATGCTTCAGTGTTAATTGTTTCTGAACTTGTTCTGTCTGAGAGCTGGCTGCCCAGGGGGGTTGTGAAGTCTGCTTCTCTGGACATATTCAAGACCCGCCTGGATGCCTATCTGTGCAACCTGTTGGGAACCTGCTTTGGCATGGGGGTTGGACTTGATGATCTCTGGAGGTCCCTTCCAACCCCTACGATTCTGTGGTTCTGTGATTCTGGCTTACCTTTAATGCCTGTACTTTTCCTATTAACAACCATTTTCATATCCATGGTTCTATTATAGCAATGGCTTGAAGTCCAGAAAATGTTTCTAAATTCTACACATGGGATATGTCAGACAAAGGTATGTGAAAAAGATGTTTGCAGAGCACCTCTGCAGTCAGGGATTTGGGGGTGTTGGTGATAACTGTGTGCCCTGGCAGCCAAAATAGCAAACTGTATTTTGGTATGCATTAAACACAGCATAGTTTTCAGTCAGATGAGGCAATTATCCCACCATATGTAGTACTGGTGTGGCCTGACTTTGAATATTGCATGCAGCTCTGTGCTCCATCATATAAAATGGATATTAAGATAATTGAAAGCACCCAAAAGAGAACAAGGCTGGTAAAAAGAGTAGTGAGAATGTCCTCTGAGGAGAGGCTGAAGATGCTTTCTTTGGTGGAGCAAAGGAAGCTAACAGGCAACCTCATTTCTCTCTGCACCTTCCTAAGAGAATAAGTGAAGGAGGAGGTGATAAGAGAGCTTGTAACTCTCTTCTTTAGACTGTTCAAGATTTAGATAATTAATTTCATATATTGTAACAGTATCGCAAGTTTTACAGTTTTTATTTTTTTTTATTTCTATGATACACTAATACAGAAAGTCTGCCATAGTGACCTGCTGAGTAAATAAGCCTGCACTATAAATTTGCAACAATAAGTCATGAAAGACCACTGATTTCAGCTTATTTCAATTATTTCTGAATTTTATCACAGAAAATGTTGAGAAATAGTTTTTATTTAGGTTTGAAAATCCAAGGAAAACTGATTTGAACAGTGACTCAGTGCTAACCCTCGAAGAACTAATGTGAGTCATTTTACAAGAAAAGCGCCTTACAAAGTGATATCAACCTTATGGGTAAATAAGGGAAATCATGGTGGTCAACTGTATTTCTCACTCCCTTTTTCCAAGAAGAAGGGTGGAACTAGTGCGATGGAGTTGATCATTATTTTGATTTCCTTTTCATCCTCTGAATACATGGAAAGCCTGCAGTCACTCGTTGAATCATTGTAGTTATAACATGCATCAGAATTTCCAAACAACCGTATAGCTAATTAAATGCCATTTGTTACATTTATATCATGCCATAGTCTCATTACACTTGACATGACCAGAGCTCACCTTTCTAAAGGAAAGCTGTTTTAGCTTCAATTAACTTGATGATTTACTTTTTGTGCTCATGCATGTAGAAATCATTTTTGCTTCTAGTGTGACAGTACTAAATTTGTCCCCTGGAAATTCTGTGGTTTTTAAACATTTAAATTAGATAGATAGATAGATAGATAGATAGATAGATAGATAGATAGATAGATAGATAGATAGATAGATAGATAGATAGATATAGATGATAGAAAGAACCATGAACTAAGGTCTCAGAATCAATATTTCCAAATAATCAGATCTAACTTTGCAGATGACAGTTATGCTTACAGTATGTTAGCTTGTAATAAAAACTCATGAGGATGTCTGGACTCTAATAAATACACCTGATATTTCATTTAATTGGGCTGTATATAGTTTCCTTTGTCTGAAAACCACAAATTAGTGGTAACAGCATAGAAAGCACAAGGAAGATTAATTACTTATTTCTGAAAAGTTGTTTTCCTCTGGATAATACTACTGATATCCTCTATGCATATGCTGTGAAGACTCATTTCACAGAAGGAGTTGTGCGGGGTGCTGTTGAACCACAAGGAAACACAACAGTGAAATATTAAAAATATTACAGAAATAAATAGAAAATTATATTCCTATTTGGCTGAGGTTGTGTAGCCTCTTTTCATGGTTCACTTTGAATTATGGTCCAATTTAAATATAATATTAGATTTTTGCAATGCTGGCAGAAAGATCTTTCTCTCCTAAAATAGTGAAAAATCTAACATTCTCCTGGGGGAAGTATTATTTTTCTGTTATTGGAGTAGCCAACATAGTGGTTGAGAGTGATAATCTCAAGTTGGGGAATTAATTTATTCATACTTTCCCAGGCAAAGATAAATGGATAATCAGTATATAGTGGCTCAATTCTACTGTGACATAACAGTAAATAATAATAGTTTTTCTGATTAGACAGCAACAGTTTTCAGCTTCTGATTTTATGGCTTTAAAACTGTTTATTCCATGAAAGAAGCACGAGAAACAGTAGGATCAAAATTCACAGATGTGGCCTTGTCATTGCACACACTGGAAGTGTAAAGTCACTGAGAATAGCCATAGCACTTCAGAAGTGAAAAGAAATATTAGTATTTTTCCCAGGGTTGTGTGATGTGTCCATGACAGAGTGGAATTCCCTCCTGGGATCCAATTGTTCACATACTCGGGAAACTCATACCACAAAAGTGGTAAAACTGACAATTTGCTAGGTTTAATAAAACTTTTAGAAAAATCTGTATTAATTACAATGGCCATAAGTAGAATGTCATATAAATGCAACAGGAGTTTTTCATCAGTAATGAACTTTACTTTCCTTGGAAAACATACTGGTAACATGACCCACTGAAATGCAAAAAGTGGGGTGAAATGCAGTGCTATGTTTGGATTTCTGAAAGAAGGTATCTCTTCCCAAAGGGATATATCTATATCTACCTATCTGTCTCTATATGCCATCTCTATTTATACTGATTTATCATCTATATCTATTTATTTTTGTCTGTAACCTCTATATTTGTGTGTATGTTTCAAAGACACAGTGTTACAACACCTTAACATGTGCGTGTTAATTAAATATAGTCCCCAGAATCAGCATATGTGGTATTGGTAATGGTTTGTTTTTCAGCTCTCTCCTCACTGTCTATTAACTTTTTCCTCAAAAGAACAAAGATTAAAGTTTTTGTGAAACTACACATATTTTATAAAATATTATAAAATTAATAGTTTGTTCACAATGTCTCTCATCAGATAAATAAGAACTAGGCACCACAATAAAGCTTTCAGACACCATCCAAGGGAGAGGTACAAGGATGGTAGCCGTGGTTCCATGGAAACATAAGGAAAGATGGAAGTCTCTTAGTCATTCAGCCTAGAGCAGAGGAGCTCAGGGGAGGGGGGGCTCATTGCAGCCTACAGCAATTTGCAGGAAATAGAGGAGCAGTGCTAAGCTCTGTTCTCTGATGTCAAAAGACAGGGCCCAAGGGAATGGTATGGAGCTATGTAAGGGGAAGACCAGGTGGGAGTTAGGAAAGACTCTGCAACAGAGAGCGGTCTGCTCCTGAAACACATCAGTGTCCATGACACTGGTCCTGCTTGAGTTCTAGAAGTTTTTGGACTCTCAGAAATAGGGCTTCTATTTGAAGCCAGGAGATGGACTCAATGATATTTGTGGATCCCTTCCAATTTTATGAAAATTGATGCATCCCTTACCATGAAAGCAGCTGATGTCAGCTTGTTGGAAAGCAGCAGAAATTAGCTGTGCCAAAATGTCTTTTCTTTCATTCCTAAGCATACACTCTGTGCACAAAACATGGGCTGTTCCAGTCTTAATTGAAAGGGAAGATGTATTCCTTCAGAAACTTCTCTTTTTCTGTTCATTATTAACAATGTATACAGTATGAACGGACAAATTTTGATTCTTCTTTGGCAAGCAGACCCATTACAACAAGAGCAGTGTACCAGGCTTAACAACAGTCCTTACAGAAGACCTTGTTTTTTCACACAGAAGGCTTTTGCAGAATACTTAATGTTGAACTCTGTTACTTACAAAAATGTCCACCTTTTGCATGTTGGTCAAGAATGAAGTAAAAATGGCTGATCTCCTGGATATTGAACATATAGTCTACTTAAACAGAAACCTCCTTGAAATAAGTTATTTCTTGTGGATTTTTTGTTTTGTTGATTTTCTTTGCTTGTTGCTGAAGAAATATCAGACATCTCAGATGAAATGATCACCAACTGTGACTATTATAAATGACCACTCTTGTTTCAAGGAGACTGATTACAAAATGATAAACAAATCCATAAAAGTCGGAAAAAAATGTTTCTCCAGTATGTTTTCATAGTTCCACAATGGAATATTTTGATTGTTTTTTACATTCTTGTGTAAGCAGAAAAGAACTTTGTCATTAAATGATCACATATTGTTAGTTAATAGTAAGTATATACAATTTTAGTGTCATATTCTTGTAGCTTTTAGAATCCAATCAATGATAGAGTATTATGTTTTCATAATATGTTAGCTTTAGACTACACTGTGAAGTGATAATAGGGATATGCGTTTTTCTGTACTCTTGATTTACAATGTATGTATGCATTTTTTGCCCCACCAGTATTTGCTCATGCAGTCTTAATAATAACATAGGTCTTTGGAATATACATTCAGTTTTCCAGTAGTCAAAATGATATTATTTAAGGATTTGAATTGGAAACAATTGTGAGCTCTGTCTTTTCCTTAGTAGTTTTTCTTTCTAGAGGACTAGGGTTCATAAGAATAAAAAGAATGGAATTTGATGTTCAGGGGTGGTTACCATTTTAGATAATAAATTATTTCAGCAGAGAAGAGAAGCATTCATGGAGCACAACTCCTTCATATTTCATTCCCCAAGGTGTCTTGAAAAATCTCTTAATTACAGAAAAAAAGTGAGGTCAGACTAGGTCAGGCATGTGACAAGGAAGGATCATAGTTATTATAAATGATTACTTTAAATTTATTTCACCTTTAAAATTAATGGATAAACACTTTCCCCTACACACAGATGCATACAACTTTAAATCTTTGAAAACACTTATCACCATGCTCAATTAGACTTTTCATAACATGTGGTGAGCAAATAACAACTGTTTTTTGTACTTAACATGTTAATATTTTCAAATCTCACATTCTTATTTAACACCTCTGTAAAAGCAAGGTCAAAGCATTTGTCTTCAGTGACAGTTATTCATGCAAGTGCTACCCAAACATGACAGTGAAAGTCCACTAAACAGCAAAAATACCCAAACATCTTTATGCAGTGTTTCTATTTGTCCAGAATGACCAGACTATATTTATGTACAGCTGTACAAAATCTCAAGGAGAACAGTATCGGGCAAGAAAACTTATCTCACCTGTATAGATGATGATAAAAAATTGAAACAGAATAGGTTCGTTTATCTGTTGGACATCTTTCAAAAATGTTCAGAATGATGGCTGAGCAAGCACCACTCAAACTATATCTCCTTCTTACTTTGTTAAAGACAATGAGAAGGACACACAGATGATAAATCATATCCTGAAAGATTTAAATATTTGTTGCCTGTTTGTTTTGTTTTTTATTAGCAAACTTCAAACTAAACCACAGGGCAAAAGGGCAAAACCTAAACAACATCCCATTTTCCATTTTGTGAATGAAGATTAATGTATATTAAAAAAAAATAATAAAAAAAAAAAATAATAACACAAAGGAGGAAAGTAAGTGTTAGGAAAGTGCAAGGAGTATCGGAGTATTGAGTAAATGAACTGATGAAACGGACTATGTTGACTACTTCCTAGTGTTACTGCAGGAAAGCAATCAAACAAAAAACAGTTAATAAACCTCCATTTGCTTTTTTTTTTTTTTTTTTTTTTTTTGACATAACCAAATGAGAACTGTGTTATTTTGTCTTTAATGAAATGCCCTGCTAGAACTGCTGTTTGCAAACTGTGAAGGTCTGGTGGGAGATGTGGAGGTTGGGGGCTGCCTTGGACAGAGAGACCATGAAATGATAAATTTCTCAATTCATGGTGGAGCTTGGAGGGGGAATAGTAAAACTGCTACCTTGGACTTCCAGAGGGTGGACTTTGAATTGTTCAAGAGACTAGTAGGGGCAGTCCCCTGGCATTCGGTCTTAGTGAACAAAGGGGTCCAAGAGAGCTGGTTGCTCTTCAAGAAGGAATTCTTAAGGGTGCATGAGCCGGCAGTCCCCCTGAACTGCAAAATGAGCTGGCGGGGAAAAAGACCGGCATGGATGAATAGGGAGCTGTTCTTAAGGTTGCAGGAAAAAAAGAGAATCTACCATCTGTGGAAGGAGGGAAGAGCAACTCAGAATGACTACAAAGGGGCTGTTAAAATGCGTAGAGGGAAAATCAGAGAGGCAAAAGCCCAGCTTGAATCTAAGCTGACCACTGGTGTAAAAACAAACAAGAAACTCTTTAACAAATACATCAACTATAAGAGGAGAACAAAGGGGAATCTCCTTTCTTTCCTAGACGAGGCTGGGAATGTGATCACAGAGAATAAGGAAAAGACAGAGGTTCTGAATGCCTTCTTTACCTCTGTCTTTAAAAGTCATCTTGGTTGTTCCCAGGGCTCCCCACGCTCTGACTTGGTAGTTTTGGCTGGGGAGCAGACTGAACACCCTGTGATTCTTGAAGAAGCGGTCAGGGAATTACTACTCCAACTGGACTGCCACAAGTCCATGGGTTCGGATGAGATTCACCCAAGAGTGCTGAAGGAACTGGCGGAGGTGAACGCTGAGCTGCTTTCCGTTATCTTTCAGCACTCCCTGTTAATGGGTGAGGTCCTGGAAGACTGGAGGCTTGCCAACGTGACTCCCATTTACAAGAAAGGTTGTAAGGAGGATCCAGGGAACTACAGGCCTGTTAGCCTGACCTCGGTGCCAGAGAAGGTAATGGAACGAATTGTCTTGAGGGAGATCACGCGGCAGGTGTGGGATGACCAGGAGATCAGACCTAGCCAGCATGGGTTCGTGAAGGGCAGGACCTGCTTGACCAATCTGATCTCCTTCTATGATCCTGTGACCCGTCTGATAGATGAAGGAAAGGCTGTTGATGTAGTCTACTTAGACTTCAGCAAAGCCTTCGACAATGTCTCCCATGCTCTTCTCCTGCAAAAGCTGGCAGCCCGTGGCTTGGATGAGTATGCTCTTGGTTGGGTAAGGAGCTGGCTGGAGGGCTGGGCCCAGAGAGTGGTGGTAAATGGAGTTAAATCCAGTTGGAGACCAGTCATGAGTGGTGTTCCTCAGGGGTCAGTGCTGGGGTCCGTCCTCTTCAACATCTTTATTGATGACTTGGATGAGGGCATTGAGTGCACCCTCAGTAAGTTTGAGGATGACACCAAATTGGCAGGGAGTGTCCATCTGCCTGAGGGTAGCAAGGCCCTGCAGAGGGATCTGGATAGGCTGGAGAGCTGGGCCGAAGCCAACGGGATGAGGTTCAACAAGGCCAAATGCCGGGTCCTGCACTTTGGCCACAACAACCCCAGGCAGCGCTATAGGCTTGGGGCGGAGTGGCTGGAGGACTGTGCTGAGGAAATGGACCTGGGGGTACTGATTGATGATCGGCTGAACATGAGCCGACAGTATTCCCAGGTGGCCAAGAAGGCCAATGATATCCTGGCTTGCATCAAAAACAGTGTTACTAGCAGGAACAGGGAGGTAATTGTCCCCCTGTACTCGGCATTGGTGCGGCCACACCCCGAGTACTGTGTTCAGTTTTGGGCCCCTCACTGCAAGAAAGACACTGAGGTCCTGGAACGTGTTCAGAGGAGGACTATGAAGCTGGTGAGGGATCTGGAGCACAGACCTTGTGAGGAACGGCTGAGAGAGCAGGGATTGTTCAGCCTGGAGAAGAGGAGGCTCAGGGGAGACCTTATAACTTTCTATAACTTCCTGAAGGGAGGTTGTAGTGAGCTGGGGGTTGGCCTCTTCTCTCGAGTAATCAGTGATAGAACTAGTGGGAATGGTTTTAAGCTGTGCCAGGGAAGATTCAGGCTGGACTACCCTTCTCGGAAAGGGTAGTCAGGCATTGGAATGGGCTGCCCAGGGAGGTGGTGGAGTCACTGACCATGGGAGTGTTCAAGAAACGTTTGGATGTTGTGTTGAGAAATATGATTTAGCTGGGAAGTATTGGTAATGGTTGGACTAGATGATCTTCTAGGTCTTTTCCAACCTTGATAATTCTGTTATTCTGTAATTTCAGTTAGAGAACTGCAGAACTGTAGAGTTTGGAAGGGACCTCTGAAAGTTGTATTATCTAAACCTTCTACTCAGGTAGGACCAGTTGTCCAGCATTATGTCCAGACAAATTATTAATGTTACTCTTCACTTTATATTGCCAGGATACTTATTTTAATTTGTAAAGAAAAAGCACAGAGTAAAGACAGAATCCTATTTTGCTCTAATAAGAGCAAAAATTGACATTCATAACAGCATCCTGCTGAGTGGCTTTTATGTAATGTTAAGATATCTGGGGGCATCTCAACACATGAGTTTTTATGATGAAAATTGTGGACAGTGCAGAAGTAGAACTGTATCAGACACAAAATATGGTGCTATTGTCCTTAGGAGTGCTCCACACAGCAAATTACTATTCTGTTATTACATCTGCCCAGCTGACAGTGGAGTGTCTCACATACTCAGAGCACCTGTCATAGGGTGTAACTGATGAGAGCAGGGGCAGCAGAACTGCCTCATTTATCTGACAGTACAGGTATACATTTGTAGAGCTGTAAATAATGACAGAGTAGAAAACAAGCAAATAACCTAAAGTTTGTTAGTGTTATTACTTAGATTATCAGAAAAATTATTGGATTCCTAAAAAACTGTGTTTTTTTAAGGAAAAAAAAAGCACAACTAGAAACAAACAAACAAAAAATAGCATATCCCAAATTGTCTTGTAATTTTTGGATTTTGTCAACAGTTTGGAGTGAAACAAGCAGTTAAGTTTGTGAAATCAATGTCAGACATTGTTTTCTATGTAAAATTTTCTTGTTCTCAGATGAGTTTTTTCATCTCTATGATTTAAATGATTAGAATCAAACAGAATAGTCTAGAAATTCCTCTAATTTTATTTCCACATGTAATGACTTCTGGATAGATCACTGAAGGTAATTAAGCTCTCTCCACCTAATATTTCTGTGTAGAACAGTGTTTCTCTGTTCAGAGAATACTAAAAGAGAATAATAAGAGATTCAGCTCCTTCACAAACCTCTGGAAGGTAATCATACAATATTTATTTATTTATTTATTTATTTATTTAGTGGCAATGAGTCAGATATTTAATTAAATCTGATTACTTCTTGACCTTCCACTCAGTCACTCATATGCTGATATACAATGTAATTTTAAGGTAGCCTAATATGCATAAAGAAATGCATTTTTTTTTTTTTTTAAATTGGATATCTTATTCCAACAGGACATTCATGTGAGGCCTGAAAAGAATGTGTTAGATTCTAGATTTAAAAATTAATACTATGAATTCTCAATGGAAGTTAAATACTTTCTGAAATCATATGACTTTACCTCAGTTTTTCATCTTAGCTTCTCTTTCTCTTCTCCCTCTTCAGTTGGTATATACAGAGATGTGTTTTTCAATATATAGTTTGTTGTCTTTTGAAAACAGGGAACATAAACGTCTAACTGACTACAAATGGCTTTATTTGAATGTAATCAAATATGTTTGTTGTCAAACATCTTTTGAATTTTGCCAGGCTTGATGTCATCACTACTGCCCTGAAGAGCTCATTCCAGCAACCCTCACAATGCGGAAACTTTTCCTAATACCCTATCTGACCATCCCTTGCCTCATCTTCATGCTACTTACTCCCTTGAGTTCTAAGACAGTGATAAATGTCTGAGTTAGGAGTAAAATAATAAGGAAAGCAGTTTCTTAAGGCATATTTTATACTTTTTTTAAAAAAAAACACCACAGTTAATATTAAAGTTGTTTGACTGGTATAGATGCATAAGTGGAAAAACAAACCAGTGGTGAGAAAATGATTTGTAGACTATTTAAGACTTAATAAGAGAGAATTAATTTCAACCAAATTTATTTTATTTCTGGCAGTGTACATTTTATTTTATTTTATATTTTATTTTATTTTATTTTATTTAAATTTTATTATTTTATTTTATTTTTTCTCAGCAGAGAAAGACCTAGGGGTCCTGATAGACGAAAAACTTAACATGAGCCAGCAGTGCGCTCTGGCAGCCCGGAAAGCAAATGGGATCCTGGGCTGCATCAGGAGAGGGGTGGTCAGCAGGGATAGGGAGGCGATTGTCCCTCTCTACTCTGCTCTTGTGAGGCCCCATCTGGAGTACTGTGTCCAGGTGTGGAGCCCTCAGTACAAGAAAGACATGGAGATTTTGGAAAGGGTCCAGAGGAGGGCCACGAAGATGATCAGGGGGCTGGAGCACCTCCCCTATGAGGACAGGCTGAGGGAGTTGGGTTTGTTCAGCTTGGAGAAGAGAAGGTTGCGGGGTGACCTCACTGCAGCCTTTCAATACCTGAAGGGAACTTACTCCCAGGAGGGGAGTAAACTCTTCGAAAAGGCTGATAATAGCAGGACTAGGGGAAATGGTTTTAAGTTAAAAGAGGGAAGATTTAGGTTGGACGCTAGGGGGAAGTTCTTTACTAGGAGAGTGGTTAGGTCCTGGAACAGGCTGCCCAGTGAGGTTGTGGATGCCCCGTCCTTGGAGGTGTTCAAGACCAGGTTGGACAGGGCTCTGGGCAACCTGATCTAGTAAAGGTGTATGTTTGGTGGCCCTGCTAGGCAGGGGGGTTGGAACTACATGATCCTTGAGGTCCCTTCCAACCCGGGTCATTCTGAGATTCTGTGATTCTGTGATTTTATTTTATTTTATTTTATTTTATTTTATTTTATTTTATTTTATTTTATTTTATTTTATTTTTGTATCAGGACAACTTAGTTTTCTCACTACAGGAAAATTTAGAACAAACTTATGGCTTAGAGATTGTGACTCTTTTATTACAAAGATGTCAACAAAAATAGAGTTTTGTTTTTTTTTTTAATAAGAAGAAGGAAAAAAAAAGGAAGAATTTCTAGAATACCAGTGTTCTGGTCTCCCATTAGGAGTATCTACACTAATTGCTTGATTTAATAGGTAAATTCCATATGAATTATACAGATGAGATTTTGTTCCCATGCTGTCATCATCCTAATTCTTTGAAGTCTAAATTTGATTTATTTTTTTTGTCTTTTAAAGCATTTATTCTGTCTCAGAATGTTTTAGATTTTTATTTTTTATATTTTTTTTCTTTTAGTATGCTGTTTCCTCCAACAACCCTAGAAACAGACCCACATCTGAGACACCAGTTATGATTGAACTCCAGATGAATTTCATGCTTTTGATCGAACCATTTGAGCCTAGAAGCTCTGAGTTTTCCACTCACTTCATTATTCATTTATCTTACTTTCACTGTGTCTGCTTGTTTATGAACATTTATTTATAAGGATCTTGTGGAAGTGTCAAAAGACATCTTAAATAACATCTATTGCTCTGTCCCAATCCACCAAACTGGTTATCTCACTGTGGAAGGCTGTCAAGTTGGTCAAGCATGATTTACCTATTGTAAATTCATGTTGAGTATTCCTGATCACCTCTTATCTCTAATATGATGGAAGATGATTTCCAGGGTGAGTTGTTCAGTCATCCTCCCACTGCTGAGGTGCAGCTGAACATCCTGTAGTTCAAGAGGTTGTCTTTCTTTAACTTCTTGAAAAAATCAGTGCACTTTCTCTCTTTCACTGTCCAAGGAAGTCCCTCACCTGCCATGACCTTTCAAAGATAATATGGAGCGGTGACAATAATGCAGTCCAGCTGCTTCAGCTATTGTAGGTGCATCCTATCAAGTCACACAGACTTGCTTATCTCAGTTTTGCTAAAATGAGCCCTAAGTTCATCCTCCTCCACTAAGAGTAATTCTTCATTGCTCTAGAATTTCCCACTGATCTCACATCCCATGCCATCCCATTCCATTCCATGCCATGTCATCCCATCCCATCCCATCCCATCCCATCCCATCCCATCCCATCCCATCCCATCCCATCCCATCCCATCCCATCCCATCCCATCCCATCCCATCCCATCCCATCCCATCCCATTAGTTTTTTGTTTGAGACAAAGGATATCCAAACTTCCCTCAAAATGAATGTTTCGAACTATATCATGAATATTCTTCTTGTTATTCTTCTATTATTTCTTTAAAGAACAAGGAAAAAAATACTGAATATGATACAAGAATCTGTACTTTTGTTTTCCCCCATACTTGTTCTAGACTGTTACAGAAGCCTACAAAGTAAGACTAACATCATCATTTATCTCAACACAGAAACAAAAAATATGGACTATATCATTATTCTGCACCTTGAATAATTTCTCTAGATATATATCATGACTTTTTGGTTTTGTATTTACTCAACCAACAGGAACATCAATCTTTCTTCAGAAAGACATCCCCTAGAAATGACTTGGCATTTGACATATTCTCACATATTGCATGGACAAGACTCCTTTGCACACAGTAGGGCAAACTGTGTTATTCGTAACCCAACCATATATTAATGATTTGTTTGTTATAATGCAGGAGCTTAGAGGGATAATAGGTTTGGTCTTATTTGTACTAAGATATATTAGTGTGATTGCAAAGCTACAGATAACCTACAGAAGTATTGTAGTGATCCTCCCCACCCTTTGGCCTGAACAACAGAGATGAAAAGTACAAATTAATTCTGCTAACATTGTTTAAATGGCAATATTTCTGTAATGAAGATCTTACAGCTTATTTAAATTTTAAATTTAAAATTATTTAAATTTTAAACAGATTCCTGAGTGAAAACAAACTACTGTGAATTCATCTGCAGAAAAATTAGGCTGATTTGTAGTAACTGAGCATCTGACTTCTATATATTCCAGATTGTTTAACTGGAATGATGAGGAGTACAGCATCCTTTACTTTCTATGGTATAAGGGATATTTTATAAAAGACTAAACACTATAGATTGACAATTAAACAGTAAATCCTCACCATTAAGATAGACCTGTGTGAATTAATATTTACTATTGATTTTCTAAAAGATTTTCAGCATGATGCATACCATAAGCAGCTAACATATGTGCTGAATTCATGGTATTACACTACACTATTCACCATTTCTTAATGTGACCATTGGCACAGACAGATCATTTGGTCAAATTATCAGCAGTAATGAAAAACAGAACCTCTCTCCATGTTGTTTTGCACTTTTTATGGGTTGCCTATAGATCATCTTTAATTTTTATTATCCACACAGAAACTTACCTAGAAAAAGAAATGATTATCATAAATGTAATATATAAACATTAATAAGATTAAGCAGAGTGAGAACCCTGGGATGCATTATTTTTATAACATAGAGTAACATTTCTTTGTTCGGTGAATGGATCTGTAATGAACAATAATATTTGTGCTTTTTTCCTGAAACTGTATTTAATTTTAACTCTCCTATTTTATGTACAGGAAATTTTCTTCCTAGCTCAATGAACAAAAATGTGCAGACATCATTCATGAGCTATCTATTATATTTAAAAATACTACATACTGAAGTGGAGTTACGGAGATCTTTTGCTGTTACGTGCTTTCATTTACTCCCCTTATCATAGCCATTAAATGATAAAATTACATTTCATATTCAAGAGCACCACAATATTGGTATTACTATTCTGAATGTATTTCCCATTCAAATCTTGGAATGAGTTTTTTTCCACCCAAAAAGGTACATTATATTTCAGGAGCATGGTCTGGGGAGATAAGGTTCTCAGGCCCAAACAGATAGACTAAAACAGTACTTCTTGATAAGCTTTCCTGTAAGAATGCTATGTGATTTATTTATGGTAATTAGTTCATTTAACAAGAACAATGTGCTGTCTGCTCTAGCAAAAACGAGACCAAATATTGCTCTTATGAGAGTCAAGTATGATACCACACATAAGGGCAGCTGCCACCCACTACTCAGTGACACAGGGATTACTGTCTGCCCACCATTTTGTAATGAAACTGGAAAGTAAGGAAAGCCTCAGACTAAAAGCAAATGGATACTCAGATTTAAGCAAGAGAAAGTCTCCATACATAATTGGTTTCACTTTATAGTATTATGTGTCCCTTTACTATTGGAAGCTAAACAAAGGTACATGCAAAGCAAGGAGGGGATCTAGGACAGACAGCACAACCTTACCAAGGGTAAATTTCAGCTGACCAATCTGGTGGCCTTGTATGATAGAGAGAACACAAGTCATCTGTCTCAACCTTCAGTATAGTCTCACATCACATCCTTATACTGAAATTGAAGAGAGATGGATTAAAAGGATGGACTAATCAGTGGAAAAGGAATTGGTTGGAAGGCCACTGTTGAGAGTTACAGTCAGCACTTGTATGTACAGGTGGAGGCTGCTGAGGAAACAGCAGGAGCAAGGAAGTGATCACCCCTCTGTACTCAGCTCTGGTGAAGCCACACTGTGTACTCACTACAAGAAATACATGGAGGCCCTGGAACATGTCCAGAGAAATGCAATGAAGCTGGTGAGGGGTCTGGAGCACAAATCTTATGATGAGCAGCTGAAGGAGCTGGGATTATTTAGTCTAGGTAAGAGGAGTCTCAGAGGATATCTTATCACGCTCCATAACTACCTGAAGGGATATTCTGTCATTGTGTCTCATTCTGAGTGAGAGGGAATGGCCTCAAGTTGCTCCAGGGGAGGTTCAGGATGTAAGGAATTATTTCTTTGAAAGAGTGGGCAGGTGCTGGAATGGCCTGTCAGACATGATGGTTGAGTCACAATCTCTGGAAGTTTTCAAGACACGTTTAGATGTTGTGCTGAGGGATACGGTCTTGTGCAGAAAAATTGGTGGTATATGGATGATTGGAATGGTTGATCCTGATGGTCTTTTCCAACCTGAGTGATTCTATGATTTTATGATTCTATCTAATGTGAATGATAGTTTGGATTCTTACAGTCCTTTTTACAAGCCCTTGTATGTACTTTTTGTACTTTTTGATGTAATTGTTTCAGTTTATCTTCATTCTGTTTTTCTGTTTTCTTCTACACTCTCAAATCTTTAACTTTTGTCAAAAGAGAATTGGATACTGAAGAGCCACATGACTGCTATCACAGCATGTAATTTTATCTGTGAGCTTTTATTTTTTCCTGAGCAGAAATGTGGATAGAGATATCCATAACAACAAAACAGGCAACAAGAGGATGCACATACACAAACCAAAACTATATGTTCTCATTCCCACTACTTGTTGTGCCCAAGCCTTAGCTTTGTGGCTTTGACCTTGGTAACTCCCTTAATATTCAACTCTCAGCATAGTTTTGTAAAGTAGGGCCTGTTCTCTCCTTACTGCTTTGTAAATTAGACCTTTGATTAAGATGGCAGTTAATATAGTTTAATATATAATTTATATATATTAATTTTATATTCATTTAATAATAATATGATTTAAGTATTATATATTACAAATTTATTATTTATTATTAATAATATATAGTTAATATATTATAATTTATTTTTATATTAATATTATATATTAATTATATATAATTTTATATATATATATCCTAGATTGCAGTAGAGACAGTTACAGCAACTCTGTAATGCCCTGGGCATGCCATGCCTATCACAGAAATGAAATACAAAACACACTAGTTTGCTTCCTAGTAGAATTAAGTGCCACATTGTCTTGGTAATTCTAAAGCTCCTGCCTTTAAATGTGGCTCATACTGAATGTATGTGCACATGAGCATATGTTATATTTGTAACCTATTCTCTGCCATACATGTATTCTCAACAGACTAAAGATTATACACAAGTGAAATACAATCATTCTGTTAAACAACATTAGAAGGGTCTTCACTGTATATGAATTTCTTACGTGTTTCAAAGAAGTGGAATTATATGACCTTATTCAGTTTCATGTAGGAATCTCTATAGGAGTTAACTAATGGTAGTCTCAAATTTTGAAGCAGTTTTATTTCTTGGAAGTCAGGTTGTAATAAAGGTTTCTGAAGAAAAGAGTAATTTCTTAGATTATGCTTTTTTACTAATTCTCTAACATAAGAGCCTGATTAAGTTGTAGAAAATGCATGCACAATCCATTAATCCATTATACCCTTTTTTTCCCCCTTCTAATAATAATAATAAAAACAACCACAATACAGCACACACACCAAAAAATGGAGGTATCTTCTTTTTCCAGGTGGCTGTTTTCTGACATCCAACTCACTGTTTCCAGCAGCTGTAAGCAGCTGTAAGTGGATCAAACTTGGAGAATCTGCTTCGAAATGCTGAGCTGCAGCTGAGCAGATGGAAGGAGTGTTGAAGCAGATGTCTCAGTCCCAAGTGGTCTGATCACTAATGTCATTGCCTAGAAAAGATCTCACTGCTTACATAGAAATCCAGTGTCCTGCTTTGTCCATATGCAGGGCCAGAATTTCATTACAGTGTGGCAACTGAACACAAAATTATACACAAAGGCATCTTACTTAAACATTCATGAAAAGAGAACCTGCAGAGGTATGCTTCTGCACAAAACTGGTTTGGTAGTTTTGTGACTGTGAAGCATGAGACACAGTACTATTTGGTTTGCTTTTGTGATTTATGACTTTGTCAGAATTGGCAGACAGCACTAATTTAACGATTCTCTCATTCACTACTATTAATGCTATTTTTACTATAAGGAACCGATTCTTAACTTACTGTAAATAGTGCTAATGTTATCATGTATCAGTAGCTTTAGACAAGCTTATATGCATAATTGTTGTATGAATAAAATTAATGAGGATTTATTTATCTATAGTTATAGAGTTTTAATTAGGGTCATTTGCATAACTGAATGTCTAGATTCCTTTCCAAATGACTTCATAACCACAAGCAATTATGACTCATTTATATTTGTTAATTAAGAAAATATTCTGAGTCAGAGAAGCATTTAGTACTTTTTTTTGTGTGTGTATGAGAGTGACTTGTAATCTTGCTTCCTTTGTTCCCCCAGACTTCAAGGTCTTCAGTTTCTCCCAAACCTGCCAGATATCACACCAAAAAGATATAGCTGTAGACAAAATAGATGAATGATGCTATATTTGTCATGACTGCTACTGTTACTGTGATTAACTTGCAAGCATCCAGGGTAACCCTGTTACATAGGAAAGCCTGTGAGAACAAAACAGTTGAGTGATAGGAAGTCTCTGGTATAAAATGACTTCTTAAACATTCAGAGAAAATTTTTTTTTTCAACTATCCTCCAATTACAAGAATTGTATGGAAAACAAACAAACAAACAAACAAACCTACAGAAAGCATATAGCCCAGATGGGGAAGCAGAGCACAATGGAGAAAAACAAAGAAACAAACAAAAATACAAAACAAAGCTCAACCCTATAAATTGTCTCAATAGTGCTGAGGAAAGGGGGAAAAAGAAACAGCCCTTCTACTTGAACATATTTAAAGAAAATCTTTGCCTACCTTGTGGCTCTGACAGGCTGTAATACAACTTTTCACTTTCGTGGTATAGTTTTGTGTTTTCTTCTTATGTAAAAACGCTTGGCAGAGGGTTTTAGAAAGAGACAGAAGGGCTCTAAAGACAGGTGAACAAATAGAAAAGATATGATGATACAGTGAGAATTGCTGCTTTCATGATAATTTCTTAGTGTGAAGGTTCTTGGCAAGGACAGAAAATAGGCTTTAAAACAAGGGAAATTTTAGTGTACATTCTGATGATTCTTTGACACGTGACAAACATACATCTTTTTTCCTCTTTCAGTACTGCTACTTGGAAGGGAGGAAATGGGCTTGGTAGATGGTGAGATCAGGCACTCCTCCCCTCATGAAATGTGTGCTTGCTGACTTGCAAGTAATACCTGAATCTGCACTCTTACCTGTCAGCTTCAGTGATGCAGAGTAGTTTAATAGTACTGAGTGTTCAATTTAATCTCTATACATGAATTTAATCTCTACACAAGAATTCATTTACATGTAATCTAGAGGTCTTGAAAACATCTCCTGTGAATACTTACTGACCTATCAGGATTTTCATGCTTGTTAATGTAATAAAAGAAAAATTCAAATGTTCAGAGAATAAGAATTTTCCCTTTCATGACTGTAGTACAAGCATATTACAAATTTTATTTTACTATTAATGGGTTAATTCAGTTTGGTTAGTGATAGATTCATATTCATCCTCTCAGCACATAAAATACATATGTCTGCACATAAAATCCATAAGTCTGAGAGCAGATGGAACATTTTACTCTCACTCTCACAAAGCTAAGGAATGGATGATCTATTTACAAAGCATAACATGTGCAGATTCCAAGACAATCCAAGCCGCAGATCCTCAATGAAAATAGTGCAATTCTACAAGCTCCAAGACATCTGAAAGCTGAGCAGTTTTCCCATAACAGCAATTGAAGGAAAGAATCATAGAATCATAGAATCACAAGGTTGGAAAGGACCCACAAGATCAACGAGTCCAACTATCCTTCCATTACCGTAGCAACAGCAAACCATTAAACCTGATCTCATAGCTCCTCATCCAGAACACTGCCAGGGACAGGGACTCCACCACCTCCCTGGGCAGCCATTCCAGTGCCTGACCACCCTCTGAGAGAAAATGTTCCTTCTTATGTCTAATCTAAACCTCTTCTGGTACAACTTGTGGCCATTTCTTTGAGTCCTGTTCGTTGCCTGGAAGAAGAGGCCAAGCAACCTCTCTTTAGGAAGTAATAGAGTGCAATGAGGTCTCCCCTGAGCTTCCTCTTCTCCAGGCTAAACAATCCCAGCTCCCTGAGTCACTCCACATAAGACTTGTGCTCCAGACTCCTCACCAGTTTTGTTGCCCTTCTCTGTACATGTTCCAGGGCCTCAATGTCTTTCTTGTAGTGAGGAGCTCAAAACTGAACACAGTATTCAAGATTCAGCCTCACCATCGCTGAGTAGAGAGGGATGATCACTTCTCTGCTCCTGCTGGCCACACTATTAGGCAGGATGCTGTTGGCCTTCTTGGCCACCTGGGCACACTGTTGGCTCATGTTCAGCTGAATGTCAGCCAACACCCCCAGATCCCTTTCCTCTTCACAGTCATCCAGCCACTCAGCCCCAAGCCTATAGCGCTGCATGGGCTTATTGTGGCCAAAGTGCATTTGGCCTTGTTGAACCTCAGCCCATTCACCTCAGCCCAGTGATCCAGCCTATCCAGATCCCTCTGAAGGGCCTCTCTACCCTCAGCCAGATGGATACCACTTCCCAACTTGGTGTCATCTGCAAATTTACTGAGGGTACACTCAATCCCCTTACCCAAAGAAGACTATACCTGTCCAGGCCAGGGGCAGACACTTTCCTCAGGAAAATACTGTAAGAGACCATGTCAAAGGCTTTGCTGAAGTCTAGGTAGACTACATCAACAGCCTTTTCCTTATCTACAATTCTGGTCACCCAGTCATAGAAGGAAAGGAGGTTGATCAAGTATGACCTGCCTTTCATGAACCTGTGCTTGCTGGCCTGATCCCATGGATGCCACACACATGCCATGTGATCTCACCCAAGATGAATTGTTCCATAACCTTCCCAGGTACTGATGTCAGGTTGAAGGGCTTGTAGTTCCTTAGATCCTCCTTACAGCCCTTCTTGTAGGTGGGAGTCACATCAGCAAGCCTCCAATCCTCTGGGATCACTTCAAATAGGCAGGAGCGCTGGTAGATGGTGAAGAGCAGCTCAACAGTCACCACTGCCATCTCCCTCAGCACCCGAGGGTAGAGCCCGTCTGGTCTCATGGACTTGTAGCAGTCCAGGTGGAGGAGGAGCTCTTTAACTGTCTCCACCTGAATCACTGGGGGTGTATTCTGCGTAGCATCCCAGACTTTCAGATCAGGGCATAAAGTGCCCTGAGGATAACTGGTCTGCCCATTAATGGCAGATGTAAAGCAGGCACTGAGGACCTCAGCCTTATCCTTATTATCAAAAGATAGAAACTGGATCAAGTAAGGTACATATGAAGGGAGATATGTTCCTGCCATATATTTTATCAAGCAGCAGTCCCAAGCTGTGCCTTCTTACACCACCCTACCATGAAGTGGTGACTTGCAGTAGTTTGCATTGGCATCAAAACATTCACATTATATTATGCTATGGTATTTGTATACGCCCAAGCGAAGTGCATCCAACAATATTTGAAGAGGAGGCTTTCCACATAGACACCACTAATTGCCCCAAAATCATTTATGCTACTACTCTAAATTAGCCTGCATTCAGCGTAAAGTTTTCTGATAAAAATCAAGATCTCCTATCATTGCTTATTAGATTTTAATCATTTACATGTATACTTGGGCTGCAACTTGTGCATTATTCAGGGAAAAGCAGCTTATTTCTCTCTCCTCATTTCAGAGACTTGATTATTTTTCTTTTTTTCTTCAGTTCACATTACTTTGTTATTATATTCATTAACTCACTACCAGAACTTAGGATTTCAAACATCCATTAATCAAGGATTCTAATTGAACGTTAAACTCTGTATGCAGTGAATAGAAGACTTTACAGCAAACTTTTTTATTACAATCTAAATTAAGTGAGATACTAGCTAAAGAGATGCTCAATTCCTTGTGAAATGGAGAGAAGACAATAAAAAAGGAACCACTGGTTCACTAAGACTGCTAAGTCAAAGCATTTACATCCCTTAAGGTCACTGTAGTTCTGATATTACTGAAAGAATATTCAGTTTTCTTCCTGGGAATGTGCTAAAGGAGATGCTTACACCCTTTATTCTTATCAGATGGTTTTGATTGCTATTTTATGAAGTATAACTTCATATTAGTTTCATACCAATGTCATGGTTTCATGTATGATAAGAAAAGCAAAAGAGTAAAACCTTTACTGTATATGGAAATAGTATCTTTCATCCATGTGAGATTTCAGAATCTTCAAACTCCAGTTTAACAAATAATCCTTTTCTACAATTTTATATTTTATTTCCACCCTCATTTATTTGTTTGTTTGTTTGTTTATTTATTTATTTTGTGTGTGTTCCTCCTCCCCCCTTAATCATAATCACAACGTGCCTATGCTGAGCTCAATAGCACTATGAAACTGCAATACATCAGGCCTGTCTAGCTATCAAGCATAACCAATTTTATGATGAACTAGATATCATAACCTACTGACAGCATGGACCTATATCAAAGCAGATCTGAAGTCTGTTTCTGGTTATTTAAGCAGGAGAACATTCATAGTTGCCTGGAACTTGGACCAACAGGGGAATATCAGATACTGGTCCCTCCTTCCTCTCTCCTTTTCTTTTTCATCCAAATTCTTTCTGATGTGATCCAGGTGGGTTTTAGGAAAAAAAGCCTGCAATTTACAACTTAAAACTGATAAGCAACTTAGTGTAAATATCCCTCATGATCTACTACTGCCAGCTATAATCATAAGTAAATCTTGTTTTGCAAATAATACAACTTAGTGTTAACTTCAGTTTGTATCTCTTAATTAGTGCCTGCAAAAAGGACACTGCAAATGAGATGGGAAAAGAGCAATCCAGCACATGTGTTTCTCAGCAAAGCAAAAAGTGAGTCACTATCTCATTGCCTCAGTAGTAGGACAAGAAGCATTTGATTCAGTAAAGGGAAGGGTGGTTTTCTTCTACATTGTTTGCTTCGCTTCTATTTCTTCTGTTGCTTCTATAAATCCAATAACATATAGGCCATAATCCCTAAAAGGTTTACACAACTATTCTGCTTGAAGTGAAATACTTCATTTTTGAGAGTGGAAGAACTTTTAGGAAAATATTTTTATTGATTATCATAGTTCTGAATGTCTGTAACCACCAATTGCAAGAATGTGATTCCTTTATAATTCCAATCCTTTTTTTTCTCCTGTTCCCTTCCCTTCTTCCCTTCCAACACATCTTCCTTTCTTTCATATATACATTAGAGTGCTGTATTTCTGGAGATTGAATACTGCTATTTAAGCTCATTTTAATGACTTTGCTCTAACACCAAATGAATATTTGTTTAATAAAAGACAAAGAGCTTTCAAAAAATATTTTACTGCAGTCTGCTTGGCCTTTCTCTAAACAAGATATATAAACTAAAAAGTGTAGATATAAAAATCCTTATTGTAGTCTGACATTTGCTGTTTATTGGGATCTAATGGTGATCAGTATCATCAGATCTCATTTGACTTTTCTGTTTTAGATAATGGAAGTAGACTGAATTGAGCAGCATTAGTGATCTTTCAGGGCCACCTTTATCTTTTTCTCTCAACTAGTGTTCACTGAAGCAATGCATTTCTTACAGAAACTTTTCACATAACTCTCATCTGTAGTTGGAGTGTCCACTTCTGTGCTACTGTGATTCACCATCTTCTCTTTGCTCTGTAACTCTGATCTTGCTGTAATTTGTTGTACTCAGGTGCATAAGTGAAAAAATGGCTAGTAGATGGGGCTGAGGTCCTTGAAAATTCATTTCAATGTTTTGCAGATATTTTCTGACATTCTGCTATAAGTATGAAGCCATAGTAATAGCATAATCACACATCTGTTGATAGAAAGAGAGGGACACATATATACCTAAGCACTTAAACAGAAAGAACAATGATCATTTATTCAGATGATAAGCACCTAATCATGAGGATTATTAGAAAGGCTTGACTCTACTAACAAAAGATGACTTTAAATTGACAAAACCACTATTATCTTTGAAAACAAAGAAGAAAGAGACATTTCCAGGAGGAAGAACACTCCCAGATATGTTCTTTTCTTTAAATTGTCACATAGAGTATTTTCAGAAAATATTACTGTAGCAATTTTGCTATAGGTCATCCTTGTGAATTATATTCTTATGTATAAACACCAGTGCTTCTAGGAAATAAAAACAGAACTAGAGGGCTAAACATGTTGAACTAGATCTATGTGTAAATCTGGATAGAGAGTTGACCCAACACGCATTCATGATAGTGCAGTTTATTCTGTACAAACGTCTATATTCAGCTATAATCAGAAAACAGATAACATTAATTGTATACATCCACAATGAATTTGTTGCTCAGACATGCAAAACTTCATCTCCACTTAGATTAGAAGTCAAATCACTCTTTGTTGAAGGACTTATGTCAAAGATGGATCCAAACAATGTATTACTATAAATTGATATTTTTACTTGTGTCTTTTTTTAAGATACATTCTGAAGGAATATGAGAAGTAGAATAACCAAAATAAGAAAGTAGTAAAAATAAATTTAAAAAAGATTTTTTTTTTGTTTTGTAAGCAATTTTATAATTGCTTATAATATTTTGAAGAGTGTATTAAAAGTATTGAGTTTTTCAGGTATTATTCATCCTCAGCTAAATAAAAGTAAACACTGATATAAGTTTTATGTAGCCACCAAACTAATTTCCAAACTACAAACAATTGTATCTATCTGGAGAGGAAAAATCTATCAGTCTGGTGTATATAGCTAGGGATAACTTACAGAGGCTTACATGAGTGGAAAAACATAAAATATCATAATAGAAAATGAGTGTTTTTAGACCAACTATACCTTCTCTAACATTAAAGTTCTATGTATTAAGTTTTAGCAGTCATTGGTGTATTGTACAGTTTACCTTGATTATTTCTGAGGTTTAGTGCTTTTTCTGAGATGAAAATAAAGTAACTATTACCACAGTTTTTTAAAGCTCGAAAGTCTTTAATAGTGGAGCATCACATGCAGATTACTTTCACTGTTTAGATCTGGCTAGTCAAGCAAACACTTGAAAATATATGGTCTCTTCAAAGTCTTTTTCATTTTCACAGTGCATACAAAAACCCCAGACTTCACATATTTATGTATAATAATAGAAACAACAAGCAAGCAAACAAACAAAAACAATATAAAACCTGCAGAACTTCAAAGTGACTTAATTCCTACTTATTTGTGTATGTATGATATATATTCAAGAGACTTAATCACATGACTTGTTCACCTTTACCTATTAAAAAGAAAATAAGAATTAATAGCTGCTTTTGTGATTGGATTTCAAGCACTGAGTTTTGAAAACCTGAGGTCGTTTAGTCTATTACATATAGCCTTTTTTAGCCTATTACATATAGCCTTTTTTAGCCTATGGCATATGCAGATGTTGTGTTGTTAACATTTGTCATGTAAAATGAAAGATATTTATGACAGTAAAGTTTAAAAGTGTTACAACAGATAAAGGGGAGGAAAAAAAAAAAAAAAAAAAAAAGGAAGAATTTGTTCACATTTTTCCAACTTCTTATTTCCATATAATACAATGCAGTACATGAGATCTGACTATGGTAAAGGCAGTAAAACAAGTTAGTGCCATTAGCATTCTGTTTTCATTCTACTAGGTTTCTCCCACTTGGTGTTAGGAAGGTCTGGTGTACAAATTACTCTCAAACATGGGGATGACAGCTGCAACTTTTCTGTTTTACATAAAACACCTTAACTGTGCACTAGAGTCCAGCCTTTGCTGGAGCTCAATAAACTATGGTGATGAAGAAAATAAGAAATGAAGAGCACAGGAAAAAGAGCGCTGATAATTGTGCTCCTGTGGATAGAAATAGGTCTAAGAAGCAAGCTGATGAAGTAACACAGATCAGTGAAAAAAAAATCAAACTACCAGAAAAGTTTCTGTATGTCAGCAGATTTTGGATTGGGCCCTTCACCTTTCCATGGAAAACTGGTCTTAAAGTAGAAGTCTCCAATTTCTTGTTCTTTCAGCTGAATCTTGGTAGGGAATCCTGACATGGTAAAGGAAGATAAGAGTAAGCCTGAATGTTTCATTTCCACATTATTTTCTGTATATATACATGCATATATGGCATAGTTTCAAAAGAATCTGATACCCAGATAAGAAAAAAGCAATGGCTATCACAAACTGCTTCAACTGCAGTTGGGTGCTGAAGAAAAGCCAAGCAGATTTTTGTTACTTGATATTTTCTATGAAAATATTTGAGAGCAGAATGTTAGAGAATATTTGAAAGCAGAATGCTAGACTCTGCAGTCTTTAAAGTATGGGATGTATTTGCCTTTTTGTCAGTATTATAATGTATTTTTTATTCCTTTTTCCACTTTCACCCATTAAATATTTCTTTTTTAATTCACTAGACAGCAGTCTTCATGAGTATGGCACTTAATGTTTAAATGCATGTAGTAATAATACAGATCTTTTTGTTTGTTTGCATTTTCAATTAGGGGATAAGGATTAAAATGTGGGATGTATTTTCCTTGGACAAAAAGAACAGCAACTGAGACACAACAGAAAATCCAATTCCCTTCTGTTTTATTTATTAGTTTTCAGTTACCCAGTCAACAAAGGTTCATTTTCAATTTTTATCACATACGTTTGTGTAAGCTGCATTTGTTAACATTAATACACCTTTTTGGCTTGTTTGTTTTTGTTGTTTTTGTTTTTGTTTTGCAAACTGAGTGAACAAAGTGTTCAGACAAACAGCTATAATTGTACATCTGGACTGCTTCTAAGACTTCATGTCAACAGTTTCACTCTGCCCTCAGCACACAGAATTAAGAATTTCACAGATAAGAAGTGATAGGCATTCACAGATAATTGCATGCTATCACGTACAGACTATATTGAACGTAACTGGAAAACCTCTCTAGCTGCTTGTTGATTATTCTGCTTACAACTACCTTCATCCTCAATTAAACTTTTGTTCTGCGACTATGGATTGATTTTAATCACTCTAATCAAACACTATCACACTGTAATTGTTCATTATGATTTCAGAGTATCTTTACAATATCAGATTTTCAACTTATATGATTTTCAACTCTATCTAATTGCCAAAGTTAATTAAATTAATTGTGAATTAAGTTACCTTGGCTAAGCTAATGACATACAGATTTACTATTCTTTCAATAAGAAACTCATTAGCATTCATTAGATAGGCCTCATGATTGCTTTGCAGTATGACATTGATAGATGAGTGTATATCATGGGCTGTCAACAAAATGAAGTTTCTAGTGGATGCCTTGCTAATTTTGAGGTGTGGTACATGATCTGAACACATTATGTTCAAGACTCAGACGTGGATAAGCTAGTACTTGTGTTAACAGTGGACTAAAATTCCCCCCAATTTTCACTTTTTTTGAAATCTGATTTTCTATTCTGATATTTCTCCCATTGACATATTTGAGAGTTTTGCTGTGCCATTTCTTAAGGGAATAAAAATGAGAGCTTAATTTTGTGGTTTCTTAATGGAACATTGTTATTTAGTGCAACGTACCGTTCTTAATAATTTAGTAATATCTAAACATGTGCGATGAACTCCAAAGTTGAAGCAACATAGAAAATAAACTTTTTGTTATTTAGAACCCAACTGCCAAATTGAATTTAGCTTCCCATTTCCTTGGCCTGGTGCTGTTCATAAAATATGAGAAAGGATCAAGAACTGTGTTAAAATCATAGATGACTGGATCTAATGCAATTGGAGAATAGATTTTAATGAATGAACTATGCCATATTTTAAAACTCTAATTTTCAACAGATTGCTGATTACAAAAACAGGTTAAAATTGGATTGATCTTACAGAAATAAGAGATGAATGATTTTCCCACACAAAGCTAAAAATGAACTCCATTAAAAAAGATGGAATTGGGTTGTAGAAGGGAATTTTTTCAGAAATATTGTAAATTTACACAGTGACTGTCCTCTCTGTGGGACATACCACATTTTAATTCTACTCCATTGCAAGATTAGGCTGAAGTACCCTCAGCAAAACACTTAAGTTTGAAATGTATGATGCTGTAAATTTACCTGAGGTAAATCCTCAGGCGCAGTAACTTGTCTGTTTTGAGATTTTAGGGACAAGTACTGCTGTCTGTAAGTATGGAAGACTCTCTACCCAAACTAACAAAAAAATCAAGAGTAGATTTTAGATAATGTGAATTTGCTGTTGAGATGCTGCCCAGCATGGAGCCTCACACAATATTTCCATTTGAAGAGCTGATGATAAAGAGTGATTATGCAGTCTCCTGTGCTTTGAGCAAAAACAGGCAGGAGTTTGTGGCTCAGTATAACAGTCTGTATGAACTTGTTGGACATTTTCAGTTTCCCAGATTCACAGGCTGTCCCTGTGCCACAAGATGAGATAGTGGGAAGAAGACTGACATGGCTGAACAGGGACATTTTTGCTGAAAACTGTGGCAGAAAAAGGAAGTCTTCCTCCTGTGTAAGACAGACAGTTTGGGGAGAGTACAAAGATATTGCTAGGATATGCAGGGAGCAAATCAGAAAGGCAAATGACCATCTTGAACGAAAACTGGCCACTGTGGTAAAGGACAAAAATAAATAAATAAATGTTTTTGCAAATATATTAACAATAAGTGAAGGGCAAAAGAGAATCTCCAGTCTTCACTGGATGTGACAGGGAATGTGACCACTGAGGATGAGGCAAAGTCTGATGTTCTCAGTGTTTTCTTTACATTTGTCTTTAATAGTCAGATCCGTTTTCCTTGAGGTACTCAGCCTCAGTTCAATTCAGGTGGCAACAGAGACAGGCTATTACACTTGGAATGCCACAAGTCCATGGAGCTAGATGGGATCTACCAAAGGATCTGAGAGAGCTGGCAAAGGTGATTGCTATGCCATTTTCCATCATCTGTCAGAATTCATAGTCAACAGGAGAGTTCCCACAAGACTGGAGGCTTTCCAGTGTGACTTCCATCTACATGAAGGGTCATAAGGGTGGATTTGGGGAACTACTGGACTGTCAGCACAACCTTGCCAGGGAAGGTTATGGAAGAGATCATCTTGAGATTACGCAGCACATGATGGGGGCAAACAAGGGATCAGGCCCAGACAGAATGGATTCATGAGAGGCAGGTCCTGCTTCACCAGTCTGATCTCATTCTATGATTGAGTGGACCACCTGGTTGACATAGTCTACCTAAACTTCAGCAAAGCCTTTGAAAGTGTTGATGTGGCACTTAGGGACCTGGTTTAGTGGTCAATATTAGTGGTAGGTTGATGGCTGGAATAAATGATTAGAAAGTCTTTTCCAGCTTTAATGATTCTGTGGTTCTTCAGCTCTGGCAGCCTTGGTAAAACAAGAAAATTGTCTCCTGATAGTCTTCATGTTCATCACCTACATGTAATTTCTTTTTCAGGGCAAAAGAGAAAAAAAAAATAACAAAAATGTATTTGCCTTCCAGAACAAAAAATTGCAGTGCTTCAGCAGGCAGGCTGTACATCAGAACTGCTGATCTATATAGCTGAAATACTGGCAGTGGTCTTTATTCAAAAGTGTGAAGCTCAGTGCTGCTGAATTTACACTTTAACTTTTAAAGATTTGTGAACTGTAAAGCCCAGTTTTAAATGCTGTGCCAAGAGTTCTGTACAAGCCCTTTGACAGAACAAGTCATCGCACAACACTGTTCTCTCTGTTTGATTCCCCCACCAGGTTCAAGACAGTTTTGCCATGAGCACATATAAGCTCCTGAATAACGTTATCCAAAGCATAAAGTCAGTTTTCTCCTGGAGTCAGCAGTTCTGATTTATTCTTAAAGCAATGTGATTAGATTGTAATACGCTCAGTGATAACTTACCTGCATATTTAAAGAATTTTCAGAAGTAAAAAGTATTGTCTCTGGCATTCATATGTATCAATTTAAAACTTCTGAGATTTTTTTTATACCTTTAGTTATTAAATTTGGATGTGAAAAAATTTAACTTATTAAAAATGGGTAGGGATTATCTCATTTTGTTGCTTTGATATGGATATGACTGAAATCTAAAATTCCTTATGTCTTAACAAGGGCTGTAACAATTCCAGTAAGCTACTGGGAAAGTACTAAATGTGAGAGTACTGCTAGAAATCAAACTACTGTAGTATGCATTTGTTTATGTATATACGAACACACTTTTCCAAAAGCAATTAAACCTTTCCATAATCTTTATTTCTTTAAATATTTTTAAGAGTGAATATGCATCATTTCCAATTAAGTTGCCCAGGTTACAACATTTACAGGAAAATGATAATTGCAGCAATATCCATAGCAGTTTCATATACATAACACATTTTAATTTCAAACTGCATTTTATTGCCATTATTTATTTGTTATTTATGTATTCTTTCTCCACCTGATCAACCTGATTTGAAAGAGTTCCAGTAAGTGAACAACTGTCAGATTCACATACACATTTAGAAATATACACACAGATCTTAAAGAAGAGTACCTCAAACAAAAATAAGAGTACTTTGGTCATTTGTAGGTAATAAGGGATGCATGCTTCTGGAGATAAAAATTAATATCCAGCAGTCTGCCTAAAGAGGCACTAGCACATTATTGTGTTCAGAAGTTCCAGTCTTGAGCATGGATTATTGCACCACACATTCTCCAGAGAGGAGTGTCTCTTTGGGATGGGGAAGCATTATGAGACACAAGGTTAGAGGAATTCCTATCACAGAATCACAGAGTTATCAAGGTTGGAAAAGACCTAGAAGATCATCCAGTCCAACCATCACCAATACTTCCCAGTTAAATCATATCCCCCATATCAAGATAAGTGCTAAATTCTGCTATGTAAGGATTTTGTAGAAATTGTTTAATCACTAAAAGAAGCACACTATTTTCTACTTTTAAAAAAGCCCAACATAAATTAGGAGGAGGAGCTATGCTACTATTGACTTTTTTATTGAATTTCCCTATTGATTCTGATAAAGTTCTATTTAACTGGCTCCCAGACTTAGACAAACTTATTAGAGAAGTAAGTAAACAAATTATGTTTGCTTTCAGTGATTTGTTTCAGTTTCTCTGATGATGAAAAACCCTGTGACATTCCTAGGAATTATCCAAATCAGACTTATATAAAACAGAAAAGCAGAGGGTGGTGACACACCAGAACAGGTTGCCCAGAGAGGTTGTGGATGTCTCATCCCTGGAGGCATTCAAGGTCAGGTTCATTGTGGCTCTGGGAAGCCTGGTCAGCTGGCTGGCGACCCTGCACATAGCAGGGAGATTGAAACCAGTTGATCATTGTGGTGTTTCTCAGCCCAAGCCATTCTATGACTCTAAGATCTAGTCTGACAGACTTGAAGTACCAGCTAATTTTAAATGTTAGAGTTGAAGCTACAAAAATTGGATAACTGAAGTTTGGAAACTTATTTATTTATTTATGTAGCTATTTAGCTATTATCTTAAAAATATCCTGGAAAATAGCAGATGTTAAGTAAGAACAACAATTTAAATAATAATTAGTATAACAATAATCAGTAATAAATGAAATGACACATATAAAAAGACAACTAATGTTTCAACAGCAACAACAAACCAACATCAATTCGCATTCCCATGGATTTCTGAGTAATGTGAAGTCTCAAGGAATTTCTGAGTATCCATGTTGGTGGAAACAACAAAAACTCTTGAGAGACATTATTAAGATCTATCTAGATATTCCCTGTTCAACAGTATTATTTTGCATATTTTTCTATATTGCTTTCCTGTATATACAGAGGTTTTCTGCTCTGAAACACACTGATTTACTGATAAATTATCTACACAGAAACCACCGAAAAGCCTTAAATATATATAATTATTAGAGTAATTGCAGCACCTAAAATCAAATTGTTCTGAACAATAAAATTACCTAGAATTTTATTCTGGATTTCAATGAAAGTGCTGAAAGAGAATATTATTAGAAAGATTTTTTTGCAATCTTTTTGACAGTGTTTCAGAACATCTGGCAAAATCCTCAAAATATCTTACATATTGGAAAAAATAGTCAACACTTATTGAGCCAATAATTTGACATAGATAATGAAAGAAATACAGCTAGGCTAGGCTAGAATAGAGCAATTCAATTCAATTGGAACAAACCTTCGAAGACCATCTGTTTCAATTACCTGTCCACTTCAGGACAAGCCAAATGCTGAGCATATTATTTAGAATACTATACAAGTGCCTCTTGAATAATGACAAGCTTGGGGGATCAGTCACCTCTCAAGGAAGACTGTCCTGTCTTTAACCACCATCTCTCTAAATAATTTTTTTCTAAAATCCAGTCTGAATCTCCGATGGTACATTGAGCCATTGGTCACAACTTTCTGTGACCATGTAGCCACTTAGTTTTCCAGCAGGTGGTCTGATTTGGTGACCAGGATGTCATATAGGACAACATCAAACACTTTGCACAAGTCCATGTAGATGACTTCAGTTGCTTTTCCTTTTCCCACAGACACTGTGGCTCCATCATGAAAGGCCAGCAAGTTTGTCAGGCATGTCTTGCCCTTGGTGAAGCCATGTTTGTTACTACCAGTCATGTTGCCCTTGGCCTTCTTTCAAGGATGTTAGCATCCTATTAACACTGTGGAGTTCAGTACTGTAAATGGTACTCCAAGTGTTGCTGCACCAGTGCTAATTATGATAGGAAATTACCTCTTTTAACCACATACTCATTCTGTTTTTAATGTACCACAGAATGTGCCCTCTTGTCTGCCAATTTTGAAAGACAAGTATATTGCTGAAAAATTTGTTACAGATTTCTTAAGAAGTGTGAAAGGCAAGTGTAACTTCTGTCTTTTTCTCTCTCCTGTATGAAATAGGAGAGAACTTCAGCTAATGTCTTTAACTTTTAAAATATAACTATCAGTGAACTAATACTGAGAATCCAGTTTTTTTTTCTCTGTTATTTAATAAGTGGAAGGAATACAGTGTTTTGTTGATATAGTTAAGAAATCCATAAAGTAATAAAATTTGACTTCAAATTCCTTAGTTTTACTGGTACTAGCAAACTGATATTACCATAGTAGCTCATAGTTAAGCCCAATGTACAAAGAAAATAATTGAATCAAAATGATAGAATTGTTTTCCACACATTCATTTTACTGTCCTATCATTTATGAATATAAAGGGAGGAATAATCCCGGGTGCTGTTGTGATCCCTGGGAACTGCAATAGTGTTCTCTACAATCACTCGGCCCATGCTATCTGCCTGCTTGCCAGAAGGGCAGGAGAGATGTAAAGGGCGAGTTTCCTAATCATGAGGTCTTTTCCCAGTATGGAATCCAGAGCAGTTTTGTAAGGGTTTGAGCTCTTGCTGGTGGCAGGCACTTCCATCAACCTGCTGACATGTCAAAGCAACAACAATAGCACTAGACTTTTGACCCAGTCAAGCACTTTGACTGACACATAAGCCTAATGACATAGTCATGCAGGAATGAGGAATTTCCAGAACATACTTAGCCTGTGATCTTTTCTTACTAAATGTTTCTCTAGGACCTTTCTTAATAACAAGAATACTTCATGTCAAGTTTACATTTTAAAAGCATGTGGTATGCAATTGCAGCTGAAACAGGTATGCAGTCACTGTGGTGATTGCAAAACTGTAGGAATGCTGATCAAATCCTGTTTCCTGAGTATTTATCTTTCTTCTCAAGTATGTTTTGTAAACTTACATTAAACTTTGCATTGCTGTGGGAAAATTGTTTCTGAGTTAAATCTCAGTGTGACTTGTCTAACTTATACATTAAGAAGAGTATTTTCAGAATTTGATCATTACACCTTAGAAGGTCTTCCGTGAAACATATGATTTCAGTACCTGTCTTGCTCTGTAAAGGATTTAGTTCAAAGAGACAAGTGTAAAAATTTTAGTAGAATTTCCATATTTCTTACAATAAAGAAACTAAAGAGAGAATGCTGGTCATCTGATATTTAGTACTTTCATTCTTCTGGTTCAGTCTTTCCATGGAAAAATCTTCTTCTGAAAACAAACCATCACCTTGGTTTCTGTAATTACAATTCCCAAGCCTGAATCCTGTGTTCAGGCAAGGTATTTTGCCTGATTGCTTCCTCATAGCAGCATCTCCAGAATTTCCACTTCTAATCAATCTGCAACTGAATGGGTAACATTTGCACTCCTTGAGAAAATCCTCCACAGCACACAGTTTAGAATAAACTTTTCAAATAGACTTGTCTATAAATAGTACCTAGTTTTCCTAATTAAAGTCTCTGACAGCTCTTTCGTTGTTCTTTCATTCAATTTGAAAGCTCCTTCTTAGCAGCAGTTAGTGTGTGAGCTTTTTTTCCTTGGTTGGACTTCATTTTTTGACTAATCTAGAATTTTGCTCTGTTTTCTGTGTAAGTCTTTCTACTGTCTGGATGGTAAACAACAAGTTCTGATCAATTTTTAAGCATCTTTTTCAAAATATAAAGTTCCCATTAAAATGAACATAATCTTGAGCCCTCCAAAAGTTTATGAGGTGTTAAGAATTTTGAAATGCCATGTTGTGCGAGAAAATATGACTTCCAAGAGAACTGTTATTCCACCCTTCAATATCTATGCACTTAAATATATACTTGTATTTAAATAATTATATAATCATAGAAAAACATTTAAAGTCAATGAAATGCTTGGCAAACAGACAACTTCTTGGATAGATACTACGTTCACCTATGTAGCAAAGTCTTGTCTGGAAAAGAAGTGAAATCAGGACTTCTGTTTTGTCTGATCTGGTACCATATAAGATGAAAGAGTCCTTGCAAAAACTTAAGAGGCAGAAGAACCTGGCTGACACTACAGTCATTAGGATATGGTATAAATATCTTTGTTCTGGTGTGAGAGTGAACAGCCCTTGATTAAATGAGGAAATATGGAACTGGATTTCTCTGTGTAGTCTTGTTACCCCATTTTTATGAAGGGAGAAACGAAGTAATATATAACATTCATCAGTGGCAGTAAACTTTAGCTTTTGTTTTTTTGGGGTTTTTTTTGTTGTTTGTTTATTTTTTGTTAATCAGAGTGTTTTCTGTTTTGATTATATATTTCAAGTTATTCCACAGTTCATCTACATTTCATTTTTAGAAGTAGAAATATAACGTTCTCAAAACCAACTCTCTTTTCAATATCTGTGCTTACAGCTGTGATTTATTTTCTTTCCTTAATGTTTTCTTTAAACAAGGAATTACATTTGTCAGACATACAGCATTTGCCTTTGTGTTTAGTCTGTGGTGCAAACACTCAAAGGTCTGGAGATGGGCGATGATGCATTTTCAGTTATAACTGTGAGTAACTACAAAAGTGCTGAAATCAACAACATCTGAGCCATGTGTTCTTAAAGAGAAGGTACCCCTTATTACCATAACTCAATGATTTGTATAGTATGAAATTATAGTGGGGTTATCATTTAAATCTTCCCCTCATAATGTGATTTCATAGGAAATATACAGTATATATAGTGTATCTGGGGGGCGTGAGGTGGGGGGGAAGGAGGGGAAGAAAAGAAAATAAAGAAAAATTTAAAAGAAGACACAGAAAGTTTCACATGCAAATAAATAAAGATGCCAGAAACATGGGACACAATCAGCTTCCAGCCACAACAACAACAAAAAAAGCCTCTTTAGAACATAAATCTTTATATCAATCTGCTTGATACTTCCTAGGTGCTCAAAATGTATTCAGTGGTAATAATTTCTTGAATAGCAGATACTTTATCTTATCTGAGATGGGGAGCATTTCAGACAGGGAAAATTTAAGGAGAGCTGTTCTGAAACTAATGCTTCCTATTTTATTATGTTGGCCTACAATGTCAGATGCAGATGTTGGGATATTGGTGGCATGGCAGTAAAGGCTGAACATTCTCAAAAGGCTAGGACTCCTTTACCAGATAGCTTCAGGAAAATTGTAGCTAACCAGCTTTTGTTCACGCACCTTTCCAGGTTTTATATGGTGCCACACAATTTAATCTCCCTTTGAATTTAATAGCAGAGATATGCAATCACAGCTGCTCAACACTGTAGGCTGTTTTTGCAGATAAAGTAATGACATGTTCCCACATTTTGGTGACTTAATGGTGTTTGCATGAAACTTCATGAGAAAGTAAAGAAAGGAAACAATTTCACTGAGTACATCATCATATCATCCTTCACAAATGCATCCCATTTGCTGATCCAAAGTAGAGCAGTAGGTGATAGGAATATTACACAACAGTAAGCTATGACTTGACTTGTTTCCTATATTGAGAGTATTAACTTTTTGCTCACTGCCAACACATGCTCTTGGAGTTCTGTCTTTCAGTGACCAGATCTAGAAAATGTTCATATCCTGAAGAACTTGCTGTTACTGTCAAATTTTCTTGAGTTTCTGAAGGCTCAAGCCCTTCAGAATAACTCACTGTCACTTTAGTCTGTTCACTTTGCAATTCATTGATAACTTCAAATTATCTGTGGTCAAATTCTGATCAAAACTGTTAGAAAGAAAAAGGACCTGACCACATGTGTGTGTTACATGTAAAGCTTCCCATTGGTCCTTTTAAGTAGTGAACACTTCTCCCAAACAGCCTTCTGTGTTCAGGAAGTACCTTCTCATTTACAACCTGTGATTTCTTTGCACACTTTAAGCCCTAGTCGTGGCTAATGGGCTTTTATATCTGAAATGGACCCTGAAGGATTCAGCATTTTTCCATCTCATAAAAAATGTACAAGCCAAGATCTTTCTCACCAAATGAAGATGAAACTGAAATATAGATATCTATCAGTCCTAGTATCAGTCCTGAACTTCCTCTTGAATATCTATATATTACAGCTTATTGAGATATAGGAATGCATATAAAAGCTATAAACAAATAATGCAAAACATGTAAGTGGGAGAAGAAAATTAGGAAAAAATAAATGGGGAAAAAAAAACCAACTGGAATTTAGTCACATTTACTGCAGTGAAAATTGAGGAAAATAGGTTTTTGAGCACGGTGAAGCTTCTTGGGACAATCTCAGCACTTTCAATTAAACAAAAACCTGATTTTTCAGACTTTGATTATGCAGGTTTGATCTTTCAAAATGTTAATGGAACTTCAGTGTAGGCACTTATTTGCAGACACTGCCAAGTATTTGAAGTTATAGCTGAGTAAAAGCAGCTGCCTAACAGTGCCTAACTATGGGACATAATCACTCTTCATACAAGTTCTGTGCTGATGGGAAGCTGAAGATGAACTTCAAGGAAAATATCCTCTCTGCTTCTGCTGGGCTGCCACTCTTACACATGTCTTATTTGATTCCGCTTTCACAGAAGCTGTCACAAGCTTTTACTTCCATTGTCTTTGCCCAAACTTGTTACTTTCAGTTGAAATAATAAAATTGTTGAGTTTTATAATAACTGCCATATAATAATAATAATACAGATTATTATGCAAACAGAATACGTGGGTATTAAAAGGAATCTGGATATGCATTAGCATGAGGAAAAACAGTATCTCAGAGTAGGGCTTGACTGGGAGAGACTTCATCTTTTTGTCCACTGAGAACAACAGAGTTGCCATGGTGCCATCTTCAGGGAGTTAACGTATAGTTTCCTTTATGTTTTTCACTAGTGAGAGATATGACAGGATGGTAGTAGGCAAAAAACAAAACAAACAAACAAAAAAAACCCCACCAACTTAAACAAATAAGAATATTATGTTTAGAATTTCTGATATAAGATTACTGATATAGATTCTGATATAAGAAGGAGGACTTAGTTTAGCTGTAAGGAGAAAGTATTTTACCATGGAGGCAGTGAGGTACTGGCACAGGTTTCCCAGAGATGTGGTAGATGCCCCGTCCCTACAAATTTCAAGACCAAAGTAAACCAGACTCTGAACACCATGATTTAGCTGTGGATTTTCCTGATCACTGCAAGGGAGTTGGCTAGATGACCTTTAAAGTTCTCTTCCAGCTTGAAGGATTGTACGATTCTATGACTGGCTTCTTTCTTTGGCCCTACCACCAAACTACCATCTGGCTGTAGTAAAGCTGTGTCGCCTCAGCCTGTGCAAAAATCCCATTTTGTTCTTCTAAGCACTAACTTATCCTCAGTTGGAACTAACATTTACAAGTAGTTAATATAAGAGATCAGCTTCATATTAGACAAAGCTTTAGGTAGTTCAATAAAGTGATATTAATTATTGCCAATAATGTAGAAAAGTTTTCCAAGCATCTAATTCTCTGCCATTCTATTGGACACAAAAGGATGATTCTTTGAAGAAAGTGCTTTTAGAAGAGGCACATACAGAGATTTGCAAGGGCCTGTGAGCAGCAGCCCACCGTGATACATTATGAATTTCTGTGTTACAGCTACAGAACTGCTCTCAGTAGCTTAATGAGAACATTTCTGCTTGTTAAAGCCAGCTATCACTCCTGGTGATTTTGCAATTATTCAAGCACCATATATCTTGAAACAACAGATGTCACCGGATTCATTATGATGGGAAATATACTTCCAGTCTATTAAGTTTCATGTTACTGAAAGGGTATTTCAGTGCCATCATGTCTAACTTACTGAGTCTGCTGAACACAACCACCTGTCTGCATTTTTTTTTTTTTAAATATAATATTTAAATTTTAATTCAAACATCTGACCATAGCTCACATTTTCCCATTCTCCATTTCCATACATATCTCATAGGTGTCACATAATACTGTGTGTGGACAGAGGGATGAGTAATGAAAAGAGGAAAATTCACTAATTTCACTAATTTACTAATAAGTAACATTTTATTTCCCTTCTTGCCTCTTTTGAAATAACACACTCTATTCAGCTACACACATTATTTCCCAAATCAGCCTTTGTTGTCACTTGTATTATGTTTTCAGTTATGAGACTGAAGAAAAAAAGAAAAGAAAAAGAAGAAAACAAAACAAACAAACAAAAAAACCCAGCAAATGGATTCCTTTCCGGGAAAAACCTAACAGACCTTAAACCTGGGAAAATAAATATAAAATATTTATTAACAGTATCTTCTTTAACTTCAAAGAATGTTATTTGTTCCCTGTAGTTAATAGGTCAAGCTGCTTTCCAAAAGGTTTCATATAGAATCATAGAATCATAGAATGGTTTGTGTTGAAAGGGACATTTAAGATCACGTAGTTCCAACCCACCTGCTACAGTCAGGGACACCTGCCACTAGACCAGGTTGCTCACAGTCCCATCCAGCCTGGCCTTAAATGCTTCCAGGGATGATGAAATGTCTTCACAGAGATTTCCAGGCTGTTACTTTAAAGTATGGAAGAATAAATGTTAATATGGAGAGGCATCGGGTAAAAGACTGAGATCAGGTGTGTTAAAAAAAATAACTTTGCCAATGACCACATATTTTAACATGGCTCACTGTGAGTGGCAAATCAATGTAAGCAGTCTGTGCCAGTCACACTGTAGACATCTAGGACTGTAGTGAATTTTTGGAGGAGAGCTTTGTTGTAGTTCTATTTGGTTTGAGGATGGCTGTTGCCTAGAAATGTTTCCTCACACCTTATACACAGTAAGTCCTATCACTTTCAGAGGCAAAGGTCATATAGATATTTAAAGGCAGATTCTGACTGACATCCTCTGCTCCGAGAGAATAAGTGCTTTCTTAAGAACAGTTCAGGGATGTCTGTTTCCATCTGTTTGAACTAAAATGATAATAATTCATATACTTTACCCTACAAAACTCTTTGATAGATGTTTGTTTGCTAATGTCTTTTTCTGCATACATTGTCAAAAGCCTTTGACTCACGTTGCTGCTATGAAAGCTTTTATAATTTGCAACCAAAACCTTCTTTTGATGAGTTTTGACAGTGAGAAAGATTTTGTCTACTATCTTCTCACTCAGATGGAATTGCATATTGAGTATATTGTTATACACTCTGTACAACAAAACTTACATGGCTGTACTAGAATTAGAGAGATGGATACAGTATTATAAGATTTATAGTATAATATTATTAATAATATAATTATTTAAATACATGATTATATATACAAAATATGTATATTTATATAACAATACAAAAAATGTAATAAAATTATATAATATATATATAATATGTATATATATATATATATATATATATATATAAAATAATAATTATATAATATATATATAATATATAATATAATAATATATATAATAAAATGTAATAATATAAATAAAAATAATACTATGTACATCTCCAAACTCCATTTTAAAAACACTTCTCATTCTCTTAGGATAGTATCTCTTCCATATTCTGTCCTGAGCCTTGATTTATCCTGACTAGAATTTTGTTTCCTAGCTGCTTCACATTGCAGACTACTGATGGACAGCAACCAAAGTGTGTATTACTTTAACTGATGATCCCATACACATAAATGGAAACTTGTGGTTAATGTCTAATCATTTCATTCTGCTACAGGAACTACAAATGGACCATGATACCATGCTGTATGGAATTGTAATCTTACGATGGACATTTTGTAAAACAAGGAAATAAATAAGCAAATAAAAAGATCCCTTTAATGTATTTTATATTGTTCTCCTTGTTTCTAGCAGGTGAGATTTTTGAGTGACAGGAAAGGTGAGATTAAATGGAGGCAGAGCTGAAGGCCATTGAATAGAAAACTAAGAAAAAGATGGTGAAAGTAACAGTAAATGTTGATGCTTCTTCTGTATTCATACAGAAGTGGGAGGATGATGCTTTATTTCCACTTTCAACTTCCTGTCTTCCATGTATGGCATTTTTAAAAAAATTGTTATTTTTATTATTTTCTGATTAGCACTGCTACTCTAGCTTAAGCACCTTGATTTCTGAGTGGTCCTTCAGTTACAGAATTCACATGCAGTCCTACATGTGATTGCATTCAGTGTTAACAAACGAACTGATTTCATCAGTCTTAGGATGAGAAAATCTAAGACTTATGATGCTGGCTTTCATTTATTTTTTAAAAACTTAATCTCCTGAGTCCTTGCACAAGGATATTTGTACCCAGTAAATAACTACCAATTTGTCATTTTTCTATTAAATAAACCTAAATGTCAGCTATAGGACATTTGAACACAAAACACATACAAATCCATGGATCCATCATTATCTCAAGAGAGAGGCCATTTCCCCTTGTCCTGTCACTTGTCACTGGTGTGAAGAGACTTGCCCCACAAAGGTCAAATAAAGGTTAATATTTATCCAAACACTGATCTCAATCCCTTAGGAAGTGAGAATTTATCTTCATTTAATTGAAAAAAGAAAAAAGAAAAAAAAGCATATGTATCTTCACTCTTTACATTTATACCAGTTTTTTATGTTCTGGTTTTCTCCAAGTTTGTAATCAGGTGGCTCTCATCCAGTCCTGGGGATCTGAAACGAAGAGTAAGCAAAGATCATACAGCAAACATTTTCTATAGTGATCTACCTGCCCTTCTTCTATCTCTATCATTTTGTGCTCTCTATCATTTTGTTTCAATGACAAAATTTCATACATATTATCTTACATGCTATTTAGTCTGGGGAAGAGGAGGCCAAGGGGAGAAGACCTAATTACTTTTTCCCAATACCTGAAAGGTGTTCACAGTGAGAGTGGGTCTTGTCTCTTCTCATTGGTGACTGGTGAGAGGATGAGGGGAAATGGCCTTGAGTTGTGCCAGGGTAAGTTCAGACTGGATAGCAGGAAAAACTTTGTTATAGAAAGCATTGTTAAGCACTGAAATAGGCTCCCCAGGGAGGTGTTTGAGTTACCATTCCTGAGTGTGTTTAAAAATTGTTTGGATTTGGTGCTCAGGGAAATGATTTAACAGAGGGTTGTTAGAGTTAAGGTAGTATAGTTAGGTTATGGTTGGACTTGATCTTGAGGGTCTTATCCAACTTGAGTAATTCTATTGTATAGAATCTATCATAGATTCTATGGTTCTATATTGTACTGTATGACATTGCATCGTATTAATAACTAAATTAAATAACAATATTAGCAACAATATTAAGAACAATGAAATTCTAAACGAAGATGTTCCCCCAGGGACTGAGAGATCCACTCAAATTCTACCTTGCATTTTATCTTCCTAAATATTACCTGGAATTTTTAAATATAGCTTGAAATAAATGTGATGGTATTTAGGGAAAAAGGTCAACGAAAATAGTTTCCTTCCTTCTGTGGTGCACCTGCACAAAAGCCACCACAGTAAGAGCTCTCACAGTTATTGTCATCCCTAGTAGCCTTGCTAGACATGCTAAAAATAATTCAATAATTTAGAAATGAATTGCTTAGGACACATGAGAGAAAAATAATACAATTTCTCTGACATCAAGCATCGTGCTGAAACAAAAACCCAAAAAAAGCTATTTTGCAGGACCTGAATATCAACTCTGTTTACTGGCCTGCTGCAGTGTACCTGTGTCTGTGTACTTGTGACTGTTTAGGTCACAGTTAATTGACAGTCAGGACTCACCTAGCTGCCAGCCACAGATATCTGGCTGGACAAATCAGCTTTTTTTCCTTTAAATCTGTTTCACTATTACAGACATGGTGACAGGGAAAATAAGGGTATAGGGAAGGGAAAAAAAAAAAAAGGGAAAAAAAAAAAGCAAAAAAAAAAAAAGCAATAACTTTAATTGGTTATTTAATATTATTTTTCATTCAGAGTAAGAAATTCTTGAATGAAAGTTTTTAGGGGTTGAGATATGTCTTAAGGGGGTATCTCTCAAGTTGTTCCTGTCAGACACTGCAGGAGAATATAATAAACGTATGAGCCTTGAAGTAAAACATTTTTTTCCTAACCACAGCAACTCTTAAGTTTATGGATAAGACTCTTGCCACAAAGGATTATATTTAGAAAACAATAAAAAAAATAGAAGCTTGATTGCAGAGCTTGTGTTGATTGCCTAAAGGTTTATGTTAGATAAACCTAACATAAGCATTCTAACATTAGCATTCTAAGAAAAAAGGTCAGATATGTCATTCTCCTTTTACTGTCTTGTTTAATAAACCTAAAATCATGTTGAAAATATTCTGTTTGTCACAAGAAACTATTAAGTTTTATTTTGTGAAAAGATCAGGAGCAGCAGAAAATGTCTTATTCATATAGCAAATGTTGTTTTGCTATAAAATACTGAATGCTCTCAGCAGTATTTTGAAGTACTATACAGTGAATTTAAAGAGACCCAGTCCTTAGTAGATGCAGATCACAAGAATTCTCCTTTGAAAAGTAGAATTGATTTAGCAGTTTACAGTAATATATTTTCACCCGTTTCCTTGATTCCATTGAAGATATATTCCCATGTATTTTCATTCACTTCATTCTTCACTTCAACTCTCTATTCAGTGATTGTTTCTGACAAAGCATTTCAAGGAGACATCCACATACAGAGTGGATATATATATATATATAATTTATTTTTATGTAGACCTAATTGTTCAGCCCAAAACTTTTGTATATGTCAGTAAATTTGAGTAACATTCACAATACATTCATATGCACCTATTTCACACACCGTTAAACTGACTTTGAGAAAAGCCCCTGTTATTAAACAAGTCAGTACAAGTGAAAGTGGAATTATACAGTGAGAGTGGAATGATACAATCATTCCATCATACCACCATTCCCTTCCCTTCCCTTCCCTTCCCTTCCCTTCCCTTCCCTTCCCTTCCCTTCCCTTCCCTTCCCTTCCCTTCCCTTCCCTTCCCTTCCCTTCCCTTCCCTTCCCTTCCCTTCCCTTCCCTTCCCTTCCCTTCCCTTCCCTTCCCTTCCCTTCCCTTCCCTTCCCTTCCCTTCCCTTCCCTTCCCTTCCCTTCCCTTCCCTTCCCTTCCCTTCCCTTCCCTTCCCTTCCCTTCCCTTCCCTTCTCTTCCCTTCCCTTCCCTTCCCTTCCCTTCCCTTCCCTTCCCTTCCCTTCCCTTCCCCTTTTCACAATTCCCATGAATATATATGAATGCTTAGCAATTTCTCTAAGAGTTTAATCCTACCTTTACAACGTTCAGCCAACAGTGTCTAGAATATTCTTCTATGTGACATCAGAAAAATTGCATATGCAGAGGAACTTCCCCGGAGGCTTTCTGCAGGAAGTCTTTACATGGCATTCCCTGTTACTTTTGACCACCAAATTTGAGGAGCAAGAATTTGCAGTAGCCTTCATTATCTTTGTTACAACACTGCTAATTCTTCAGTGGCTATGATGGTTTTCCTAAAAAGTGACTCAGGAGCTTTGTTCCCTTGTCACAATCCTGAAGCACCCTCCAGGCAGGATTTGAGAAAGAATCATTGGAAAACAGTATATCTTCTTGACAGACTCTATTTTTTTGCTAAATTAATGTTTGGTCAGTTAACATAGACATTTCCAATCTGTCCCCTTTAACATCCTCTATATTTTTGTAACGCTGACTTCTATTCTCCTTTATTTTGATATGTAGTAAGCACAACACCTACAGAGAGAGATGTTACACTGTACCATCAGCTGGAGGTTGGACACATTGAGAATCTTTCTAAAATCCTATCTGTGTCTGTGCTGCTATTGAAATAAAACCAGAACTATCACTGACACAAGCAATAGGGAGATGCATCAATACACCTAAAACAAGAAATCTATAGTCTCTGCTGATGTCAAACTGGGCACTGTGTACACCCTCAGTATTCTGAAACACTAAGATTAGTCAGATCACTGACCAACTTTAGTTTCTCTTTAATAAATAGTAGTCTAGCCTGGGAGTTTTTATGGTATTCTCTCTCCATGCACCTTTCAAGCAAAGACATTTTACCTTTCCTGTGATTCTCTTTCAGGAACATCATCTTTTTTCTATTTGTTTCATAGTTTGCTATCATTTTCCAGATAATCTGAAACCCTATCAGGATTTTTTTTAATTTATTTAGTCTGGATATTTCTAGAAAGCCTATTTGATAGAAGCCCTTCTGTTTTTTTCAGGAAGGAGTATTTTCCACTGAGTATGATATTTTTACCAAGAAACAATCTGAAAGTGAAGGTGTCATACCTTTTGACAATTAAAAGTATACTCCAAAGTAATTAATTACAAAAGTATCTCCCTCCCTCCCTCCCTCCCTCCCTTCCTTCCTCCCTTCCTTCCTCCCTTCCTTCCTCCCTTCCTTCCTTCCTCCCTTCCTTCCTCCCTTCCTTCCTCCCTTCCTTCCTCCCTTCCTCCCTCCCTTCCTCCCTCCCTTCCTCCCTCCCTTCCTCCCTTCCTCCCTTCCTCCCTTCCTTCCTCCCTTCCTTCCTCCCTTCCTTCCTCCCTTCCTTCCTCCCTTCCTTCCTCCCTTCCTTCCTCCCTTCCTTCCTTCCTTCCTTCCTTCCTTCCTTCCTTCCTTCCTTCCTTCCTTCCTTCCTTCCTTCCTTCCTTCCTTCCTTCCTTCCTTCCTTCCTTCCTTCCTTCCTTCCTTCCTTCCTTCCTTCCTTCCTTCCTTCCTTCCTTCCTTCCTTCCTTCCTTCCTTCCTTCCTTCCTTCCTTCCTTCCTTCCTTCCTTCCTTCCTTCCTTCCTTCCTTCCTTCCTTCCTTCCTTCCTTCCTTCCTTCCTTCCTTCCTTCCTTCCTTCCTTCCTTCCTTCCTTCCTTCCTTCCTTCCTTCCTTCCTTCCTTCCTTCCTTCTTTCCTTCCTTTCTTTTTCCAAAGAAATTTCACCAGTTCTTCATGCATCTGTTTGAAGTGTAGTTCTGTCACAGGAGTTACAGAAGAGTCCATTGTTGAGTATCACGTTGCTTTGTGCAGGTGCTTTAGGACCATCCCTATAGCAGAATCTGCCTAAAATCATGTAGTCTCCATGTCTCATTATCTGCCTCTTTTTCTGACTGCTCCAAACAGCGTTGTTGACAACAGGGAGATGGGAAGATAAAGGACCGGTGGGTATCTACGATGTGTTATATATAACTTACTGTGTTTACAGCTGGTAGTCAAACTGATAGCAGAAAATTGCCCACATCTACAGTTGTAAGTGGGAACTGGAAGCACATCCAAAATTTTGCTTTCTAGAAAGAAGCTCATATTCACTGGATCATTTTGACCTTTCACATACAAGCCAGCAAAAGCAATGCAAATTTGTAAAAAAAAATAATTTTACTAATCCAGGTCATGAAGGCTGGTAAATGATATATGCTTTGTCCTAACTTCGCAGACAACTAAAAAAATATTTTGCTGCTCTTCTGGCACAAAAGAAATCACTACTAGTCAGTCTTTGCAACATATCTACAAGAAAACATGTAAATAGGAAGAGATGTTCTGAATGTCATTAAGCTCTTGATGTTTAAAGCCATGTGAAAATGAATCTGACATGCTTTATTACTGAATGTTGATGGAGCAGAATTTGAGTGAGCTAGAAAATCTTTCACTTGCTATTATGCTGTTCTAGATGAAAGCGGTCTAAGAGAATGAATGTAAAACAGAAGCTCAAGTCACCTTTCTAAAATGTCTTATGTAGTTGCACTTTTTCTCTTTACACAGAAGTACAGCTTATGTGTTTTCACAGTTATAAGGAGGGAAAATCATAAATCACACTTATTTTCTTGCATCTGCCTGCTGAAGTAAATGACACTGTAATGACAGTTCTATAATTCTGAAGTACCATCACAGAAACAGAAAATCTGAAAAGTTTTCACTTGACTTTGTTTGAAACATGCAAATCTTCTGAGTGTTAGATCCATACAAAATCACTTCTGTGGTGAAGCACTTTCTTCATTTGATATTTAAACAGTGAAACTTCAGGTTATGTTCCAGCACTGGAATCAACTGAGTCTTGACTCATGACTGTTTCATTATGAATTTGTCTAACTCTAACAGTTAGAGTTAATCTCACCACAGGCTAAGGTCATTGTCTACGAGGGAATTTTCTATATCATTGCAAACTACAGAATAGCACAAATGGAATGGAATGGAATGGAATGGAATGGAATGGAATGGAATGGAATGGAATGGAATGGAATGAAGTGGAATGGGATGGGATGAGATGGGATGCGATAGAATCAGATAGCATAGGACAGCATAGAATGGAATGGAATGGAATGGAATGGAATGGAATGGAATAGAATGGAATGGAATGGAATAGAATAGAATAGAATAGAATAGAATAGAATAGAATAGAATAGAATAGAATACCAATACTGATACAACACAATAATTCAGTTCAGATGCCTGGTTTCTTTTGAGATGAAAAAAAAAAATGTTACAAAATTGTCCAAGTAACTGAGGGCATTGTTTAAACATCTCTTCAGCACTGAGGGGCACGAAGAATAAACCATCCCTCTAGAAAGCCTTGCTTACTCTTTGATCTCCATCACAGTAACTAATTTTTTATAATATCCAGTTCTATTGTGCTGATTGGTGCCATTTCCTTGCACACCTCATTGGTTACAAGTGAGAATAGATTGGCACCTTCTTCTCCATTTCCACTCCTGAGGGAGCTGCAGAGAGGAAAGGGGTCACTCCTATTTTCCTCTTCATCATACAGTGCAACTCAAGGGTTCTCAGACTCTTCTCATAGAACATTACTTCCACTCCTTTTACCAGTACCATTGCCCTCCTAGGGATGTTTTCAAGTATCATAGCAGCATTTCCACATTGTGTAGCCCAGAATTGCATACAATATTCCAAGTGAGGCTTGCATCAGTACTGAAGATAATGGGAGAGTCATCTCTTCTGACCATCTGTTTATGCTGTGTTTAATACATTCCAAACTGCCATTTTCCCTTTTGGCTGCTATGGCAAAACGCTTGCTCTTTTTGAGCCTGCTGTTGACCAGAATCATCATATCCCTTTCTACTGAGAGGATCTCCAGCTAATCATTTTCCAGGCAATGAGTGGATAGAACCAGAAAAATATTGTTACTTTAAAAAAAAAAAAAATGTTTCTGAAAAACATGCTGGGCAAGCAACAACAGATATGTTCAGAATTTAGAATTGTGTGTTTGGACTCTGTGCCTATAATGTCACAAAAAGTAGCTAAGTAGCTTTGATTCTATGAAGTTTTGATTATTTCTGATTTATGCTTTGTATAAAAATAAATGAATGCAAATCTAAAACTGAAATGTAACAGTAATTTTTCTTTATAAAACTAACATTTAGATAAATGAACAATGAACAACAAAAAAAGACAAAGCAGATAATATTCCGTCTAAATGACTGTCCTGAAATGGCATGGCGGGCAAGAATGCTAAATTGATTTCTTTATTAAAAAAAAAATCACATTTTATTAATTCTGTAATTATCATCTGAAAGCTTAAGAAATCTAGGTGTGAAATACATGTAATTGATACATTTTTATACATACTGGAAATTGATAGTTTTTTATGCACACACATATATATGTATAGGTGAGCTAAAACACAACTTCCCTCAAACAGTGTGTCTGGTAACCCTCACTGGTGGGAAAGTAGTAAGAATAGGAACATCTCTCAAAACATCTTTTATAATTTCTAAGACTAATAGTGTATTGTCTTATTTATACACTAATAGTGTATTGTCTTATTTCACTGTGTGATATATAGTAAATATTCCTGGGTTTTTTTTTTTTTGTTTTTTTTTTTTTTTTAATGATTTGGGACTTCAGCTGTTTACTGGTTTACATCTTTCCTTATGATTGATTTGATTTGTAGATTTTCAAAATTATTTCTGCATTTCCAGTTCCTGTCTGTGCTTTCACCAGTGTTAACCCTTTGCTAAGATGCCTTTGCTGCTGCCTGCCTCCCTGCCTCTTTGCATATATTCATCTCATTGTTCTGATACATCTGTTCATGAGACCAGGCTATGACTTTTAGATATATGAATCATAGAATCATAGAATCACAAGGTTGGAAAGGACCTACATGATCATCTAGTCCAACCGTCCTCCCTTTACCATACCTACAGGAAACCCCTAAACTAAATGAAACCTATATGAAAATGCACATGCAAGCATAGAACTTTGTAGCAGTAGAGTTAATACTGTCTAGCTTATGAACTAAATAATTTCGTAGTTTTCAAAATGAAACATTAAAAATGAGGACTCTAGCTTTGTTTTATATCCCAATGATAAATATCAAGAAACAACAGAGGAAGAATAGCTAAAGCATGAAAGAGTAAAAAAAACTTTACTTGTCTGAATTGAGTGGCAGGTCAGTTTTGATTAATAGGATTGTCTGTGCTAAAATACATAACTCCTTTTAGCATGGACTAAAAAATAAAATTATTTGCATTTCTTTATTTATATGTTTTTAATAGTTGTTTTCTACAAAATCACTTTCATAACTCAGCTTGACAACATTTTCCACTTGTTAGGAAAATCTCAAAAAGGTTTGAAAGCACCACAGGTGCTCTGTAAATTACTACAGAGTTTATCCAGGTATCTGGTGTATGTAAACACAGCCACAAGATTTCTCATGTATTTATTATCAAATAGAATCAGAGTAATGTGAAGAAACATAAAGTATATAATCAAAATGTTTGTCACAGTTTCTTGTCTAGTTCAAAACCTTTGAAAATAACAAAGCTCTAATTTTATTATTATTAATGTTATTAATAGCGTTGATCTTTTCCACAGTAATTCCAGAGTATTTGATCTGGCATATCAGCTAGAGAGAGGTACTGGAAGAAAACAGTACCAGCATGAGGTTTGTATAAGACTTGCCTGTAAGAGTTTTCCTACAGAATGTTATAGACATAGTTTTGAAATGAAACCATGTGTTCCAGAACTTGATCATGTTTTATGTCAGATAGAAGTGTGAAAAACAGACTAACCAGAAGTGATTTTTCTTCAATGTTTTTAAATACCTATCCAGTAGTCTCTGTTATATGAATCCTTCCACTTGATTTATTTTTCCTTGAATTAATTCAGAGAGTTTTCTCAATAACTGAGAATTAGTGTTGCTGATCTGTACTATTTTGGCATGCACTTCACTACATTTGTCACTCTGTATATGCATTACACTATTCCATTACGCTACCATTTGGTGAAGACATGAAATAGTTGAACAAAAAAACCCAAAAACTTAACAATTCCATGTACTGAAAATTTCTAACCTAGTAATGCTAGAAATAGTGGAATGATAGAATAATTTTCAAGAGCAAAAGGAAAATGAGCCAAGATATTCTATCTGGCAAAGTATTATTCTTTCTTTGGCTGTGTTCATTTTCAAATTAAACAACTGCATAAAATGAAGAAACTCTGCAAGCTTTCATTCTTTTAGTGGGAAAAAGCAGTGTGTTTACAGTATTTTCTAAATGAATTTAGAAATATTATTCAGAGGTGTCCGAGTATCTTCCCAGCTATATTCTGTCTTTTCTAGAATTTGTTTACATGATGATTGCACGATAATGTTTGTAACCCTGTACTGGTCCACATGAAACAGAATGAAATGGCTGGATAGAAGAAAAAAAAAGTATAATTAAATTTTAGGAAGAGCCTTGGAAGAAGCAAATATGTTGACAATACACACTGTCAGAAGTTTCATTTCATGTTTATATTTGTTCTTGATAGCACTTGTGACAAGATAACATTCATCTCAGATTAGCACTGGAAATTTTTTTCCTATTAAAAAATAAATCTTACTATAATTGTCTTCCAAATACAACCAAGAACAGACAAGCTATTAGAAGATGGAGTAGGGAAGCGAGAAAAAGATATGAATAATTAAAAGTTTTTGGTTTAAATGAACTTCTTAGCCTTTAGACTAATTGCTGCCTTAGAACAGTTACATTTGTGTTAGTTTAAACATAATTATCCATACCTGTGACACTGATAGACAACTACTGATGTTAGCTAGTCCATAAATTACTTTCAGAAGTATAAATTGCATTCCTCCTGTCTACTGGGGGAGACAGTTCTTGCCTATTAATTCAGTACACATTTTAAAAGATGTGTTCCTTATAGGTTGGTTCCTACAGCTTAGTTCCTACAAACTGCATCTTTTTATGTTTTTAGATTATGGTGAAGTCAAAACTAAACTAGAAGTCTGGGTACCACACAACTTTTTTTTTTCCTGTACATATTCCTGTGGCATATATCCCTGTAAATGAGAGCCCATCATTTCTTCACAAGTCAAGTGTAGATTCTGGCAATGCAATGACAATGAAAGCCTTCTGTTGTCTTTGTCCTGGTTTGTCTGTAGGATTTGTAAAAGAGATTCTTAGCCCTCTGGCTGATCAGTAGATGAAGATGATTTTAGCAGAGTAACTATGGCAATAAGTAAATAAATAAATAAATAGAGAAAGAGAGGGAGAGAGAGAGAGAGAGAGACAGAGAGAGAAAACAAAGCAAATGGCTGATAAAGCAACTAGATGTCTGTCCATTGACACACTTATAGGCTTTAATAAAAGTGGAATTGGTCCTCTGTTCTCTTACTTCATAACTGAAAGTAAGCTGAATAATGAAGTTAATACTCTAACCTAGCTCCAGGAATATTTCATGGTACCTTCTAAGTCTTTCTCCATCCAAAGGGAGCACAACAATGAAGAAATTTAGTTAATACATGCAGCTAGTATCTATCCTTGCTTAGCAGTTCCCTCTAGGCAAACTGCAGTCCTATTATACTTGGCAGGGATTTTGCTATTGACTTCAATGAATCTCAGATTTACATGCAATCTAGACAAACAGAACTTTATTATATACCTTTCCCTGGAGGTACCATTGACATTTTTCAAGACTCAGTGTGATAATTTAATTTATAAACCTGTAGCAATTGTTTATAGAAGAAAACAAACAAACAAAACCATCAAAACTGCTTTGTTCCTTGTAAATCTAATCTGATGCACTAGAATTTGTATTAAGGTACTGATGCCCTGTATTGAACTTGACATTAGTGGGACCTTCTGTGCTTCAAAAACCATGACAGTTTAAATTATGTCCTGCTGTATTTAGAAGCAGACTTGACTGAGGGGTGTTAATTTGTTATTCATACAATGGCTTTAATGATGTATGCTGTTAAAAATCTCAGATGAGATTCTGCTCTCCCTTAACATTTCAAAATTATTATGTTAAAAATAATAATAGTAAAGACTTTATCCCTAAACTTGACTCCATGCTGTGATCTATGAGCTTTTTTCCTGTGCATGCTCATGAATTCCTGACCCTTAAACTTGTGCTGCTGTAGATAGTTACTTACCAACTGTAAGTTAAGCACACTTTACAAGAATTACAGCACAAAAAAGCACTTCTCCATTTTGGAATGGAAACTGTTTTAACTGAACTACTGTTGCAATGGTCAACAAGTTCAGAAAGCTATTTTCTTCTGATGCTAAAAGTCTACAATAATAATAATAATAATAATAATAATAATAATAATAATAATAATAATAATAATAATAATAATAATAATAATAATAATAATAATAAAAGGAATGTATGTTTCATTCTTCTTATAGGTTTTGTTTCAATGTAGGATTTTTAACTAGTTTTTACAGTTTCTCCTTGTCATTTAGATTTCTGGCTTTCATTTACATACAAATAAGGTATATTTCACACCCTATCAAGGAAAACTAAGCAAAAAATCCTCTGTAATATATTCAGAAAACTTTTCACATTATGGTATGGAAACAGATTTCTACACAATATCTAATATTAAAAGCTGTCTTCTGCAATTTTACTCTGCACCAAGTGCCCATTGACTACTGTCTAGGGCTCTGTGAATATCCAATTTCCAAATTCATCTTAGAACTACAGAGCAAGACTGAAGTACTGATGCCTAACTGAGCAAACAGACAGCTTGTAACAGTCCCCTTTTCACCTCAGTAAAATATTAATTCACATTTTCAGTCAGAACGTATTTCCTTCCTGATTTCTGGTACACGAAGACTAGGTAAACATATGGAGGAGGTTCCAAGAAATTGAACCATGACCATCATTGCATTCTTACAATCACTGTCAATAACACCTATTTAAATTCCCCATTTATCTCACATAGGAGTGAGAGTACAGAAGGTCTTTCTGCTGTGCTTAATAACCAATCAGTCCCTTCCCCTACAACGGCAATTTTAATGTAGGTTCACAGCTTGTGTGTTTGAGGAATTGCTATACTGACAAGTGATAACAGAGTAGCACTAACTAGTACCTAGTTGAAGGGTAACAATTTGTTTAATAATGATGTATTACACTGAAACATTTCTGGAGTGATAGCACAGTTGGTAGTAAGTTACACTGATATTACAGTTTACCATAGCAACAGAGTGTTTTGAGGATGCATTGCAGAGAGAGCAATGGAGTCATCTCCATTTTCTCTAAATCAAACTTATTATATGTCTGTGCTGAGAAGACAACTGTAGTACATCTTATATTGTGAATTGTAAGTTTTTGTGCACTTTTTAAGGATTTATATGTGTGGTTGAAACATATTATTTTAGTCAAGCTTGAGGGTCTCCAGGACCATTTCATGCTTTTTATCTCACCATTCCAGACCTGGCTTTCTGTACACTGATCCTTGTGTTTGTGCTCTGGTGGGCCCCAATACCATGTGATGTCATTGTGCCAGAGGAAGAAACATTTCCTTTTACAGTGATTAACAATGTCTTATTACCTATCCATGTAAAAAACTTCAAAATTATCACATCATACAAAGACAAATAGAAGATAATTTAGTCATAGCCACTTGGTCAGAAGAAAAAATGCTAGAAATAAAACTGAGCAAGAGCAAGCCTCCAAACAGACCAAGACACACTCACAGTCAGCCCAAAATGCTTCAACTTTGACGTCTTATAAAATCAGCAAAAGCCCTGTGGTATATTGCCTGCAATGCCTTACCATATCATTGAGTTACAGGGTTGTGTAATTATTTTTCCCTCCACTTAAAATCTGAACTGTGCTTGAATGATTTGTTTGTCTAGTGGTGCTGATCTTTCACTGATATCCACTAATTATCTGAGATATGTTTAGTTCCACATTCCCACCATTTTCCACCTGACTAATTAGTTTGCCCTTGATTTCCAAGGCCCCCACCGTCCCATTACACCCTAAAGAATGACATCTAGAATAGGACTGTAATGAATTCATTTATAATGTTTGTTAGTGAAAAGATTATCAAAGACATCAGCAGTGCTGTTAGAAGATGAAACAAGCATATGAACAACTTTGGAAACCACTAGGTGAAAAAACACTGCCCACCAATGACTTAATAAACTGCAAAATACAGAAAGTAGAAATCATATCTTGCAGAAAATTATCCTGGAGCTGCAAATCCCACTTGGAAAAAAGTCCATTTATTTGGTCTCTGTGTAGCTTTGATTTACTGAGCAGTGGGAGAGTATTTGCAGGCAAAGCCAAAAAAAAAAAAAAAAAAAAAAAAAAAAAAGGAAGAAAAGAAAAAAAAAGAAGAAGAAGAAAAGAAAAAGAAAACAGAAAACCTGCTTTCTTTGTTTCAATAATTTAAGGCTGCATTTTAGAGTTTGAACAGTGAAATACAAGTTCATGAGACACAGAGGAATCTATTTTACACCAAATGTTTTTTGTTTTATTTTTCTTTCATTCTTTTTTTTTTTTTTTTAATATGTGTAAGTCATTAAAGGCCCCTAGAGTTTAGAAGTTATTAGCTATGAAACAATAACACAGCTTTATGCTTGACTGCTTTATTAAATGACCCAACCCTAAACCCAGGAAATAAATAAATAAATAAATAAATAAAAGTAGTCTTAATTTGAGGTAAATTTACAATTGTTTATTCATGATGAATACAAAGTTCTTTAGACATTTAATTTCAAAGGAAGAAAAAAAAATCAAGAAAATAAGGAAAGGTGCTTCTGAGAATTCAGAACTCTGTAAATCAAGGTAGAATAAGTAGAGACAGTGATTTAAAACTCCATGGAAGACTTGGCCAGTAAGCTACTTTCCTTAGAGAAAAGTATAATCAGTAGCCTTTTCCCTCAGAAATGGAAGCATTTAACAAGTAAATAATGGTGGGCTCTAACTTCTTCACTTATCTCACATTTATACCATTAACCAGGAAAAAAAATTGGCATAATTACTTGTCAGTGCTGACAGGAAGCAGAGGTCTAGCAACAGCACAGGAACAGGAGTGTTACAGGCCCAAAGTGGGGAGTTTTGGCAGAGCTGCATGGGGGAGACACACCATGCAACTGTTTGCAGTGTGCTGAGCTCTAATTAGTGTCATCAGTTTCTTGTTTTGGAGAGTCAGACAACCTGCATGCAGATGTGTATTGTATGATCCATGACATGTCAGCAGCAGAGTGCCTGAATGAAGAGGGACCACAGTGGCTCCTGCTGTGGGTGGCTGGTGAGAAGGACAAATGGGGAGTCAGGCTGATGTGCTGCAATGCTGCTTCTACTGTTTGGGGCTGCTGTGACTGCTCACCTTAGATAAAATGTTCCTGAAGTCAGAAAGAGCTGCATCTTCTGGAAGTGGGTCCAACATCAATGTGGTCCTGGGTGTCTTTGCCCCACCCCTACAGCCTCTGAGTCACTAGTTGACAACAGACATTTCCTTTGCTATGCACACAAACTATGTTAATATTTTGCACTGGATTTCTGAGACTACAGCCTGCACAAAAGAAAAAAAAATGTCTTGCTATAAACATTTCTTGTGGTAGCACTCCACTAGAGGGGAAAAAAAAAAAAAAAAAAAAGTTTTTCTTTAACAATGTTCCTGTTCAAGAGTTAGCTAGCGTCCACATAAACAATTTCTTACCTTCACCCAAAAAGTGGATTTAGACTAATAATGCTGCCACTGCTACAGCAAAAGGATTATGATGCAGTGGCCACTACAAAATCGAGAAGGTATTGTTTACACTAAGGTAGCATATTCACGGGCTCAGCCACTTACAAGAAAGATCTGATGCCGATTTTAATCAAGAGCAGATTTTGATTAAAATATAGTTTACAGAATGAAATGCATTTCTTTTGAAGTGACAGAACAGTGCATATTCATAACTAATGTTTTCCACACATAAGAATCAAGGCAGGAAACAAGGAAATGTGTACTATTATACAGAAATATGAACAGTGTGACATCTCAACAGTGGTAAACTGGTACATGGAAATCATCTTTAACCTGCAAATTCACAATAGCAATTGATTCAAATCAATTTTACAGAGAAGTTAACAACTGTAGTTGTTGTGAAGCACGTACCTCTATTGAATTTTCCCTGTCTTATAAATCAGTAACAAATTCAACTTAATAAATTAATGATTCTGGGGGAAGAAGAAGAAACTGAATTGCAAGGTGAATAAGAAGGAAGTAGCATTACTGTATATATATTATTAATGTTAATGCAGATATAACATTAGGCTACCATGAAAAGTGTACATAAAATTGCTGATTTGTAGTATTTTAGTACCCAAAACCACACAGAGTGCTCAAAGTGAGACCACATCAGTACATAGTAAAGCAAGACAATAGCTGTACGATATATCAGATAGCCAACAAATTTTTTAATACTCTATGTATGGGAGACTAGGGCCTTCTGGGAAATTAAGATCTCAGCTACTATTGGCTATCATTATAGACTGTCTCTTTGTATTTAAAGGATATGGAACATGTTCCAAATGTTTTTTATTATATCATTAACACCTGTTCTGGATCAACAAAGAACATCTTCCACTGTAGATGTTTCTGTTTTAAAACTTTCTACCTGCCAGCCGTTGCACTCAGCATCACCAACTTGCCATAACATTTGATATGGAAAAAAATGGATAGAACAATCAATCTGCAAATGCTTTTTAATTAGCTCACTTCAGAAATGCATTTAAATAAATCACAGTGGTCACTAATCAATAACTGCAGTTTTGCATGCCTTTCCAGAGTGTAATGACCACAAGAAAAGCCTTTCAACTAGCCATTTATATTCAGATTTACAGGAAGTACCATACAGTGCTATCACAGCAATCACGGCAGTTTAATTGGACAAATAAGAGAACAGAAACAAACAAACAAAAAACCTAGTTCTTATCTTTCTAGTAATATAGTACATTGTAGACAGTGTATTTGCATAATATTTAACACTAGTTTTAAACTAATAATTAAACTAAGAAGAAAGCAAATATAGGATAGCATATCCAACCCAGACAGATTTTCTCTGACTAGTTCTACATTGACCTACATTCCTTGTAGGGCTTGTGTAACACAACTGCTTAGTGAGCTTTTTGGAAAATGTGGCTTGCTGTGGTGGCATACACATGTTGAAAGTGGTCTTGTTCTCACAATAAAGTTTTGATAGTCCTCACTAATCTATTCAGTGAACACTGCTAATAGGTTGCACTTCAGAATAAGCAGTTTAATATAAACATGTTTTTGAGTTGCTATTTTCAAATTAAGAAAGTACAATTGATGTCAGTCAGATTCTACCTACTGGCAGTGGAAACTGAAATTACATTAGGCAGTTGGAACAGTACAATGATAAACTTAACCCAAATTCGACAGTAAAATGATTAGTGAATCTTTTAAGTATTTATTTCTTTATAGCTCTGAATCACATAAGTAAGTCAGGATGAATAAAACTCATTCTCTAAAAAATGATTTTCATTGTAAAATGTAGAGAATACAAAAGAAAATGAATTTGCAGTCTAGCAGTGGTTTAACAATTCCTCTACCAAAAACAGATAACAAGGATAATTAGCATGAGACATGCCTTCTTTTAAGAATAATCAAGGTTAAAGATTTGAAAGACTAAGCCACAAGAGATCTATCATGTCTGAATAGCTCTATATATAACACAAGAACAAAAATATAAATCCAAGATTTCAAGCTCTACAAAATGTTGATGAATCTAAAAGCAAATCTGATTTTAATTTGGACAGAAGATACCTGTAAGTGTATTCTGGATAGTCCTGTCAAAAAGTCAGAGTTAAAAGACCTTCAAGTTGAGGAAAAATGTTGTATACTTATATATAGTGGCACAGAACCTATTCTTAAGCTAAAACTAGCCAAGCGATCTCATGAAGGTGCTGAGAAAATGAAAGAATGACAGGCACTGATACTTTAAATTCAGTAAACCATGACAGAAATATGCCTTCCTCTTTCCAGAAGAAAAGAATATAAAATTTTCTTCTGTGAACAAGCAGCAGTATGCTCTGATCCCATCACTCAACTTTAAGCACAACTCTTTCCTGTTCCTCCCTGCCAGCAAGCCACTAACTACAGCAATCAGACTGAACAAACAGAAGCAGAGAAGAACATCAAGGAAAAGCAGCTTTCCACTTCAGCAATGAGTTTTGCCATCCTGCTGATAGGAAAGATTTATGTTTTCATTATCATCATTTGAATTTATTACATATTACTGTATTGCTGTTTATTGTACAGTGACAGATTATCCCGTTACTAAACTGTCTTGGACTTAGCTGCAGATGGAGGCTTGTGATGAAATTGACAAATAATGAAGGGCAATTATATTTATTGGCAAGGTTTTTAGTATTCTTTGCCTTTCCCAAGAGTTTACCTTGAATTATTCCTTTGATTAAGTAGGATGGATTGTGTCCCTCGACCTTAAAAACCTAAAAATTACACAGGTAAGTAGGAGCCCATCATTCACTGTCTGGGGAAAAAAATACCTTCATTGAGTATAAAGATGGTCAACTCAATTTATGTGCAAATACTGCTTTTTGGTTTTTTTGCTCTGTAGTTTTTCTTTCAGGCTTAGTGGCAACTTTCTGGCTTGTTCCAAAATTCTTTTGCTTCAGTAGAACTTAACAAGAGAAGTTCCTCATCTTGAATTCTCTAAATTTCTAACGATTTCTTTGAGTAGTGCAGGTAGGACTTTTTTTCCTAGAACAAAATTGTTTAATTTTTAACAGCCTAAGATAGCAATCATATACTAACATGAGACCCTTTACTCATTTTTGGAATAAGTTTCCCTATATTTTTCTTGAAGCAAATTTGAATCCAGAGTCAAATCTCTGCTGAAGGCTTCTACACTAGACTATAGATAAACTATATTATTATTTGTACGTGTTCTTCCTTTCTTCTTTTATCATTTTTTTTTCTTTCTTTTAACATATGGCCAGCTATGATTGATAGTTGCTTTGCCTTTTATTTTTATCTTTAAAGTATATTGCTAAAATATAGTAAGAGACATTACTGTCACTTACATAGCACACATCATTCCTTGGGTAATGATTAGAATGACAATTAGTAAAATTTTGCTCATAGTAATTTCCTCTCTTCATGTTATAAACTATGTTTGGTCTCTTAAGATGAAAGCTTTTGCCTGATAGTCCGTCATGTTGCATATATCATGCTGATATTATATTTACTTTGTTTTAGTAATAAAATGAGTTATTGTAAGTCAACAGAAAGAACATAGTCAGATGATATGCATCCACAACATCACTCTCACTTTAATAATAATGAGAAACAACAATTCTGAAGTACAACTGATAATTTAAAAACTGCAGCTACTTATCTGACCCATGATCTTTAACAGGTTGCCATTACAAAGCATTGTTCTTGCTTAGGTGATGGATGAAATAGGCTGGATACTTCAGACCTTTACACTTGAGTACGAGCAGTATGACAATAAATTATGAGGTTCAACAGCAGTATAAATAAGGACAAAATGGAAATGACCTTGGTGACTTCATACTTTGGCAGAGATAGTGTTTTCTGATACTAACGTTATGCATTTGTGCTGCTAATATTGGCTTTGAAAATGTATGGGGGAATTATACCCTAATTTCAGGTCTGATTTAAGATATCAATACAAAATTTAAAAACAGTCACTCATTATTTTGGCACTGTTGAAGGCTGTGAGATGTTTATTGATAACTTAAATGACACACAAAGAAATAGAAACTACTACTTTAAAACAGAAAAGGAAAGTTTATGCATGCAGTCACACCCAAAGAAAGAGTAGTAACATCCCCTAAGGACTCAGAGATAAAGAAAAGCTAATGTGCAGGTAAAGACACCTGAAAATAATAAATTTGCTTTTAAGTATCTATAAGTAGCTTTGGTTTCTCAGGCCCCATTAATAGTTTATTTTCTGGTCAGGTGCACTATTGATTCTTCTGCACTGGAGCTATTTTTTCCTCATTAGCTTTCCAAACTTTTCCTTGTCTCAATTTTCTTCAGATACAAAAGCTGAGCAAGATTATGTGAGGCTTGTCTCTTAGCAACAATCCTATTCCTAAAACGATAATGGCTGAGCACTCCTTGTCATCTTCTCTTTAAAGAGGTCATATTCCTCACTTTGCGCTATGCTGCTTTGGATCCTTTCTCACTGTCTTTTTCCTTACATGAATGTGTAAAATGAGAAATATTTACAATTTATATTATGCTCATACACACAAGTTATATACTACATAGAATTAGGAGTTCTGTGTGCAAAGAAACTACCAAAACCAAACCAACCAACCAAATGGAAAAACTCTTAATATTTCAGAGGGAAAGAAGGATCCTGAATTTACCAAAATTAACTGAGGGGTGACGGGAGATAGTTGGAAAGATTTAGGATACAGAAAGCCCCATCCTTTACTACTCTCAGAAATATCATTACTCTTAAAGTCTTTTTGGCACATCTAGTCATAAAGAATCACTAATAAATTAAGACTCATGGAATTAAAGAGTGCAAATATGTAAAGTAGAATGAGCTTCCCATCTAAGAAATATTTAAACTAAACAAAACAAAATCCTCATCCATTAATATCTCACAAAGCTGTCCATTTACATTGCTGGTACAGTTTTCAACAAGTAAGAGTCCTCTTTTTAAAAAAATAATTAAGTCACTCCCAAGGGAAGGAGTGCACAATCTGTACAGTATATATGATGGGTACTGTGGTGGAACCATTTGAATAAACACAAGTGACAAGTAAAATAAACAGACAAATAAAATGGGAAAAAGCTTTGAAGATACTGAAGAGAGGCTCACAGAGAAAATATGTCACTGTTTATGGTGAGTCTAAAAAACGCATGAAATGAGAGTATATGCTATATGTGAGCCCAAGGCTTATGAATGCAAGCATTCACTGACTGCACTGATAGTGGGCAGCTCACATCTGGGTTGCTAGGAGTATATGGTAAAGGAAAGTCCTGTGGAAAAAAAATGATAGGGAAGGAGGGGGTGTAGGTGTGGGGAGAGGCAGGACTGTTAGGTAGTGGTTAACAACAAGCAGATATTTTTGGCTCTAAGAGGGCAAATTAGATTTAATTAGTCTTAGACAGCACTCCAGAGGTAACTGAAGTACTCTTGTTTCCAGAGAGATATTTTCTGCATACAGATGTCAAAGCAGTCCTTGCTGTCCTATTTGCTCTGTGATGGGAGAAACAGCATGCACTGATTCAAGAACATCTGCCAGCTCCAACCAAAGTGTCTATCCTGGGGAATACAGGGAGGAAACAATCACCTGAGACCATTTATGATAGAAAGAGCATCTGTACTTTGCTCCTACCAGTACTCCTCCTCCAAGAGTGGGCAAATTATTGAGGTCCTGTCTAGATGGTTTGCAGCTGGCAGCAGAAAAGTGAAAGTGAGAAGATGTCATTAGAGACAGACTGTGGTTGCCTGCACTGTATTAGGTTTCCATCTTCAATACTTTTTCATCTCATGACTGTTAGAGTGAGACATGGCTCTGTATCCTCAGAAGCTTGGCAGTCTGGTTGTCCTGCTGTAGAAGCTGCCTTTTCTCCTGTGTAGATTTCTATAAAGTCACCTGAAAATCAGCCAGTTGTAAAAAAATTATATATCTCAGAATTTTACTTATAAAATATCAAATAACCTAAAATCAAGCACTGAACTTAGCTCTTAACATGTAAACTCCAGGTCAGATCCTCTCAACATTAGTTTATCATCATTTCTTTTACTCATTACAATAATATGGTGCATATCCTTTGAATTTCGGATTTTCCTAATTGATTCTTAAAACTATTGATATAAAACACATTGTTCCATGTTTCCTACCTCAAATGTCATGAACTGTGTTACTAACTTTGCTATGTTATTATGTTATTGTCTTTGTCATATTCTTTTCTCATCAAAGTGGCTCTTCATTGACTGGCTCTGTGTACCTTAAGGTCACAGGGTCACAGATTAAGTTCTACCAAAGCAGAAAGGAATCTGATGGTATTGGTCATCAGTAGGCTCAACAAGAGCCAGCATGAGCTACCAGGAACAGAAAGAGATGTCTTTTTGTTCCTTTATGTTGAGATAATTTATGGCTGCAATACTTGCTACTTCCATGTTGTGATTTAACAATATTTGACCACTGTGATGTCTAGTATCTCTAGTAGCTTTACTCTTGTTCATTATGTCTTTGAGCATACCAAGGATTGATAATTCCTACTGACATTCTCTAGAAAAATATTCCAATAGCCAGTATCTTATTGCATTGAGCTACAAAAGAGTCTTTATGGTGGAGCTCAAAAGACTGTAATACGTAGATCTACATCTGGCTGCTGGCCTGTCTCTATCAGTATTCCACAATGCTCAATGCTAGGGCCAGTCCTGTGTGAAGTATTTTTGCCAGCTATCCAGATGCACGAATGGAGTGCACCTTCTGAATGTTTGTTGATACTATACCTGATCTTTGTGGGTGGCACCTATGCCTATGACAGGTAAATTTAAACTAGATAATATTCTAAGTCCCTCCCAACATACCTTCCAACTCAAGTCATTCTATGATTCTGTGGTTTTATAATTCTATCATTCTATGAAACTGGGAGGTGCTGTTCACTCTCTTGAGAGACATGAGGCCTTGGCACCTGTAAAGATGTAAGGCCAGACACAGGCATAGGCTGGAAGACAAGTGGCTGAAGAGCAGCTCGGTAGAAAGGGATCTGATGGTCAACAGTAGGCTCTACAAAAGCCAGCAGTGTACCAGGGCAGCCAAGAGACTACATTCTGAGTTTCTTAGAAACAGAGTAACTATCTGATCAAAGGAGGTGATTCTTCCACTTATGTGTAGTGTTTGTGCAGTAGCACCTGGAGCACCATTTACAGCACTGTGTCCCACAGCGTGAAAAGGATGTCAAAGTCCTTGAAAGAACCTGGAGAAATGCAACAAAGCTGGTAAAAGGAGTAGAAGACATTTTCTATGAGAAGGGGTTGAGGACACTTGAGTTCTGTAATATAGTGAAGATAGGAGATGATCTCATTGATGTATCTCAGCCACTCCCAGCAGGAGAGAAATGGAGAAGGAGATGCTAGTCTCTTCTCCATGGTAGGGGAATAATGCAAGGGAATGGCACAAATCTTCATCATGTGAAATTCAGACTAAATATTAGGAAAATTTATTTAGAGGCAGGTTGGTTAAAGATCGGAGCTAGAGAGGAGGCTGATGTACTTAGTAGAGTTTGTCCAGACAGGTTGTGAAGTCTCCCTCTTTGGAGATACTCAAAAGTAGTATAACAAACTTCTGGGCAACAAGCTCTAGCAGAGAGACTGTAACAGATGACTTCCACCCTCAGACGCTCCATGATTCTTAGAAATGGTCTGGGTTTATAGCAAACTGTCTCCGCTGCTAGCTTTCCAGCTATCTGCATTGTGTCTTGCATTTAATGTATATATACTTGATTACCAGGAGCAAAGAGTTTGATATTCACTCAGACTCCTCATATGACCTACAACCTTCCAGGTAGAACAGATAAAGACCAGAGAATATGCAACTTCAGCCATGATCATATCAGAATCCTGAAGCCAGATAATGTGGGAGAAGGGCAAATACCAATTTCCTGCAGCAAAATTTTGCGTACTTTCTAGATTTTGTGAGGTCATTTGCTTCCAAGTAAGGAAACTGTGGTAACACAAGGGAAACTTTCGATAACAGAATCACAGAACCACAGAATCACTGAATGGCCTGGACTGGAAGAAACTTTAAAGATATTCCAGCTCCTACCCCCTGCCATTGGCAAGTTTGCCATCTATATTTCAGGCTGTCCAGGACACATCTAACCTGGCAATGATTACCTCCAGGGATGAGGCATCAACACTGTAGAATGGTACTAAGTGATCTACTGCTTTCCAACCACCATAAGCATGTATTAATTATTTCAAATACCATATTTTTGTTCTCCTTCATATTTCTAATAGACTGTCTTCTGTTCACATGACTGTTTGGCATCTATATTGTTAAGAAAAGAGATATAATGGCATATCTGATGTAACTACTAGAGTCTAGTGTAGACCAGAATTGAATGATTTATAAAAACTGTTGGGGAAAAAGACCTTTAAATTATCTTCCACTACTTGCCTGGAAGGCTACCCCATGTACTTTTCTTGATTCTCTATCTTTGTTAATTACAGAGTGAGGGCAAGCCAACAGTTCTTTTCTAAAAGGAAGGAGCTGCAGCAGCATACATTTAATACATTGATGTATTAAAATAAATAAATAAATAAATAAATAAATATACTGTAATATTAAATCCACTCTATGTAGCAGAATCTTTGTATTCTGACAGAATTTATAACGGGCAAAACAAAACACGGAAAAGTGATTCTCACAAGTGTTTTTTAGCTGTTCAAATGAACAGCTGCAAAACGTGTATCATTTTCTATTTCAAAGGCAGAGAAAAGAAAAATTTCCTTCTTTACTAGCTCGTATCCACATCTTCTTGGACTTTTCATTTTGACATCTAATATGACCTTTCCCGCAGAGTTTTCAGGACAAATGTTTCCATTTTGGCTATCTGCTCTCATACACTGCATACATCTAGTCTCCTGTTGCTTAAATTAATGTTGTCTGATTCACACAGCTACATATTAAATGAGTCTGTACCTGGACAGTAATTGATAGCATAATGAGTGGCTGAACCTACTGATTCACTTCCTTTCTCACTGGCCTTTTCCAATAAACTGTCAGGTTTATTTCAACATTTCCACTATAGAATTCATCTCTACCAGCAATTCGTCCAGATGAAATAGTTGTGTATTTCCATGGGAAATAGTAAAAAACTAAGTTGTCATAAAACTTAGTGGAGGAAGCAGTTGGATTTTGCTTTGTCTTGGGCTGTCATGAGAAAAATGTTTTCTTTGTTTCCACAACAGATCTACAAGTAATGCAAGATGGTGCAGTGAGAGGCAGGATATAAAGAATAGGAGGGGAAGAGGCAAGTCAGGTTTTCTGTTGTTCATGGGTTTCTTCTCGAGATTGAGACTGTTTTCTATGCATGATACAAATAGGCTCAGAGTTCCTCCCACCCTCTTACTTCCTTACAGTCAGTACATACTGAATCGAATGTTGAATGTACTTAATCTGTACAAACTGAATTGAATATTGAATGTACTTAACACATCACTGCCAAAAACTCTTGGATGACCACAAATCAAGAGCTATTGCAGCGGTCAAATTAGCCAGCGGTGAGAAGTAGCAACTGTTTAGGTCAGGACCGCTATCAAAATGTTTGTTTTGTAAATGTCACATAAGCAATGCTAGACTTCCTAATTTTGAAATGATTATAAGGCTCATGGAAATGGTAAGATACTCAGTACTCCATACTGAAATCCTCCTATGTTTTACATTATTACAAATAATGAGAAGACTTTTGCACTACATGAACTTGCAGCTGGTTTTGAACAAACTGCTTTCAATATCAGTCAAAATCTCTTGTCTCAAAATCTAAAAACTTTTTTTTTTTTAATCAGCCTCTAATAATAGAGTATTTGTCTCCTGCATGGCAAAGGGATTTGAAGGGGAAAGCGTAATTCCATGGTATGATTAAAGATTGGTTGGAGAAGATTTTCAAGTTCACAAAGTCCAAAATCAAAACTGGCATTCATTCATTCATACTTTACTAATTATGCATACAACTTCATGATTTCAGAAAGTGTTAATTTCTTGTTTCCTGACAATATTATTTTAATACATTTCCCATCAACTCATTTATGTTTTCTTTTCCAAAAGTTTAGCTTTATTTTTACTGGAAATCTGGCTTTATTTCTTCTTCTTCAGTGTGGTATTTTTTTCCATCTTATTTTCCTCCAGCCTGTAGAACAGTGATTTTAGTTTCATGCCTTCAAATTTTTTTGACTCCTTTTCTTGTTAAGAGTATTTTTGCATGGTTTGTCCATTTGGACATCTACCATATGCATTCTTTTCTTTGATCTTCCTTGTCAGTTCTTATTCTGTTAAAATTTTTCTCTCTTATTAGTGAAAAAGATATTTCTTTACCTGCTAATATGGTCCTACTGATATCTCATAAAGCTATGGCTCATACTTCAAAAGTGCAAATAGTTATCCATTTATTCTCCTGATAACAAACACTGGCTTTCTAAATGAAATACATCACATAGTCTCAGAAGGTATTATGTTTTCCTTAACTCTCTTTTTAGAGTCTTACTCATATTGTATTGTTCCATGCAAATGAATTTTTACATGTGGAAATCTAACACTGAACCTGCAGTTTTTAGGCCCAGTGCTCAGGCTGAACCAATTCTCCCCCTTTCTTAGCATGAACTGTGTAAGGGTAGCAGGTAATTTGGGTTAACTCATTGTTCCTTTTAGCAAGCTGTGAAAGTAGCACGGGAAATACTTAGGCTAGAGACATGGAAAAATGTCTACCATTTCATTTTTCTCCCTTTCACTAAGAATAAGTTTTGAGGAATGTTGGAATTAGATATATTTAATACAGAGGAAACGAAGAAGTGACAGAAAAAGTTTTCTTTTTGCTTCTAACAGTGTTTAAAACAAATGGTTCTCTGGAAATTCCAACTTCTCTCTTGTTTCACATGAGCAAAATTCTACCTCCAATAGCAGAACACTCTGGAAAATATGATTTATTTATGCTTTTGCCTCGTGATCTAGCTGCCTATCTTCAGATTATCACATAAGTAAACCAACTTTAATATATTTAGGAGCTACATGAAAAATTTCTCATGCTGTTACTAATTAATTAATCTTCATATGTCAGCTCATATGAAAGCAACAAAGAAATTCTGACTTGTCATTGCATGGCACTTACATAGAAGGTTAATCTGTATGTGATTGCTTGGGATTACAATTTTTAAGGCGAAAGCTACGATCCTTCATTTTTACCTTTCTTATTTTCTCTTTCCCTACAAAGATTATTTATCTCTAAATAAATATGTATCAGATATAGTCCTTTGCATCTGCTTTCTCAGGTTTGCCGAAGTTGAAAAGATCAGGAGATGTTCTGAAGAATATTCCCCCTTGGCTCACCCGTCAGAGCAAAGATAATTCAGATTCCTAGAAGGCCTGATTTTCTTTTAATTCCCTGCTGAATTGTGGCACACAGGATATCTCCTAGCTCTGTTTTAAACTCTGGTTTGAGACTTTCAAGACACAATTTGGTTCCCTTTCACCTTTTCCCTTCAACCTTTTCCTTTTTTTCTTCTCTTTCTACAGTCACCAGTGTTTCCCACTTCTTCACATGGTTTTCTTTCTAAGCAAAACTGTTACTTTTCTGATAGGTAGAACCCTCAGCTTTCCTCCTAGCTCAGCTGTTAAATTTGATAGGACTATAGGGAATGTCTTCAAGTTGTGGCAGGGGAGATTCAGGCTGGACATTAGGAAGTATTACTTCTCAGAAAGGGTGGTCAGACACTGGAATGGACTGCCCAGGGAGGTGGTGGATTCGCCCTGGTGGTTTTCAAGGAACATTTGGATGTTGTGTTGAGGGACGTGGTTTAGTACATATTGGTAATAGGTGAATGGTTGGACTGGCTGATCTTTAAAGTCTTTTCCAACCTTTGTAATTTTGTGATTCTGTGATTCTCTAACTCCTGATAGAAAAATTGGATTGAGTGACTTGCCAAGGTCCTATAATGAGAGTACAACACTGTTTGAAATTCCCCTTAGTAGGTTCTTGCTGATCGCCAATCTGTTGATCATGTTGAATACTCACTCCCTTCACTACTGCATGATTTCAGGGAGGCAAACACTCTAAGAAGCAATGAGCCTGCATTCTGTGATGAGCTTTGGAAACATGCTGCTAATTGCCATGGCTGTGATTCTCAGTTTGACTAATAGCTCTACGAATCAAAGCATTGTCTCTGGAGTTCAGCGTGATTTACAAGTGAGCCCTCTGGCTTTTTCACTGAGTCACCATGCCAACCATTAGCAACATTTCTCACTAAATGCATAACACAGTCTACAAGCTTTTCAACCTTCTGTAAATATACTGTAGATGGTCTAATATATATTAAGTTTTATTTACTAGAGAATGTATATTTTCCTTTTATATTTAAGGTTAGGTATGTACATATGGAATAAGTGTGCACATAACAATCAACATGAGGGATACTATCACGTGCATATTGTAATTCCTTATGTGATTCACTATGATGGTTTTTGTTGCTCTTACTTATGTGTGCACGTTTATTTAAATGAGATCTTCTAACTGCATAAATTTAGATGGACATGTTTTGTTTTCAAAATATCTCTCAAATAACTCTCAAGCCATTTCTATAAATCAAAATACCCACATCAGGTTAAATATGAGAGAAAAGAGTTTTAGTAAGGAAAAGATGGATGTACACATGCCCACATTATGATAAGTGATGAAAATAGATACATATACGTATTTGTGGAGTTTGTTGAGACACTACTATCAACAACTGTCAGAAAATGAACATATCATAGTATTAAGTCCTTGCACAGTTGCTAGCATATGTAGGGTGTAGGAGTATATGTGCACACATATTGTGTATGTATGATATTTATCTGAACAAAAATCACATTTCTTTTTTTATTTCGCATACCCACATTACATAACAGATTTCTGTGTGTCTGAAAATCCTTACCTTCTTGTCTTCTTGCAAATGGACTTCTTCTAAAAGCAAATTGAAATGAATATATAAATATATAAATACAATCTTCATTAACTTCCTCACAGCTTTTATGCTTAGAACAAAAATGTTCAGGGAGGAGAGCTACTATAAGTAGGTGAGCATTGAATCATGGGCTATTTGTATTAAGTAAATCCATACAAACCTATTGGACATTCAGGTCTGCATATCAGGCCTTGTTTTTTTAGAAAAGCAGAAATATAATTTGATTTGATTTGATAAATCATACATAGTACAAGGGAAAAATATGAACCTTGCTCATAAAACGTTCTCATCACTCTAGTAGTGAACTGTAGCTTTACTGGCTAAGAATTTCTTGCGGTGCAAAGTAAGATAACAGACAGTGACCTGTTTCCAGAATTGTTTGGAATAAACAGCTCTAAAAATGTGTGCTACTGGATGATATTTGACTGTGTTTTATTGCAGCTGTTTTCCAAGTTTATGCAATAAAAATATCCAGGAGAGACAAAGAGATCTGAGATCTCAGTAACAGGCAACATTCAGTGAAGGGAGCTGACATGCTTTTGAATTCTTCTGGGATCAAGAGTAGGAGAAAATAGGTTTATTTATTTTTGTAAATTATACCTTAGCTGCTAAGAGCAGCCTCCACAGACTTTCTTAATTGGCTGTGGTCCAGATAACCTTTACATAAATCAACATAGCGAGTCTTAAGAATGAATTTCACTCCAACATGAAGACTCTTCAGAGCAATGAAGAATCCTTATCCTAACTTCTCATTAGTACAACGCTTAATTTTGGGGGGAGCCAGGAAGTATTCATTGCTTAGGCATACAAATGCTGCCAGATGGGATGAGTCACATCAGGGTATCATGTTATTTAAAGGATGAGAGTTTTAAGAGTTGTGTACATTTTAGAATGTGCTCCTGAAGTATAGCTGTAGTCACATTTTCACTGTGTCTCTGGGCAACCGAATCTTAAATTGAGTGTTAAAACACTCTTTTTTAATTCTTCTGGTCCTCCTTATTAAAAAGGCTATATAACTTCACAGCTTTATAAATATTTCCAGTTTTACTTCCTTTTAAATATCTATCTGATGTGACTATCACTCTTTTCCTTTTGTATCAAAGTTTTGCTGTCATTCAGATTCTTTGAGTGCTTGAGACATCCTCTGGATTCTTAGAATTGAAAAGTTGTTGAAGTCTCACTCTTAATTTGCTTTTTCATCTTACTGACGCTGTTCGGAATGAGTCAGCTTGGGAAACTCCCCCATGTGCCATGGAAATGATTACTATCATCTAATAATGACCAGGGAACACTTTGGAATACTGAAAATAATATTAGCTTTTGGAATTTACTTCTCTTCTTCTTTCATGATCTCGTTTTTCTTTTACTCTTTCATTTCCCTTTGGAGAAGTTAAAGATGACTGCATATAGTTCTGTCCAGGCTCATATCCTTTGCTCGGAAAAGAACATAAAGTCACTTGAAATTCAATGAATAAACTACAAGTGTGCCCATGCAGAAAAAAACAACTAATGAATAAATAGACTTCTCCAAAACAGATTTGCCTATGTTCAAGATATGTTAATAGAAAAAATTTGAACAAAAATTTTGAAAACAGATGGTTCTTTTGACAAGTTGTATAATATGATTTAAAATATTTGTCCTATTCCCAATTAAGAAATGAAAATGATTTTATTTCTCAAAGAAATAAGACCAGAGAGTTTGGGAACAAGGCATGGAGAGAATCTGAATTAACTGGAATACATAGGGAGAGATTCCAGATCCAACATTTTACTGTTCTTTATGCTTCCTTATTGTTGCATATTGGGTAGGTGGTGCCTGTGCGCACCTGGGGTGGAGTCAGGGAGGTCACGAGTGTTTGCCAGGGGCGGTCATCTGTACCACTATATAGGGGTTGTTGTGAGGCATTAAACTTGTACTTTCAGCATTACGCACTGTGTGTGTGTCCCGTCTGTTCCCTGTGCGCAGAGGCACGGTAAAGTCACTAGGCAGCCTTGATTTGTCACTGGATTGGGAGGCAACACTTATGGAAACAATTTGGAAATAAAACATTACAAAATTCAGTTTCAGAAGTGTTAAATGTTGTCAGATACTTAAATAGCTTAATTTTAAAAAATCATGTAATGAATGTTTTTACTGCTGTTATTTTTTTATTTTTTTTTTCCCCATTTAAGTTATTTAAGTGAAAAATTACAAAACATCAGGGGAAAATGCTTCATCTAGAACAAGCAATTCTCAATATGCCTGCCCAAGATTCAGGTCCAAGGAAAATCTGAGCAGTGAATTGGTATTTTCTGTTGGAGAGAAACCATAACTATATGTAAAACAGCCAGGATTCTGGCCTGTTATTTTTAGATAGGATTTTTTATGGCGTCTCAATGGAGCGTTTATATAGACCAAGCTGAAAATTGTAATCTGTGGCAAAGAAAAAGCCAGTATTTTATATCATGAATTAACATGATATTTTGAGTGTGGTCTTCAGAATAAAACAGCAATGTTAGCAATAGTCTGCCAAAGAAATATAATACACTTTTGACTACTTCGCTCTAGCTCATTTAAAACCAGTTCAACCATCTTGGAATGTAGTGCAATATGTATCATGGCCTTAGCTCCAGTAGCATAGATCACTAATTTTTTCACTGGTTTTCATTCTTTCTGTCCACAACAACAAAGCAAATTCTCAACAAATTCTCAACAAATTCTCTAAGCATTTCGATTAGATTTGGTATAATTTTGCCACCTTTGTTGATACTCTTATTCACCTCATCCCAGAATAAAGACAGAGATGGAAAATTTCAATAATGTTGTGTTTATTTTTAAATATCAAGCAGAAGTTCTGTCCTATGCAAATATGATACATGCTGACCCTCACCTCCTAGAGATCTCAGAAGTCATTTTTACACATGTCCCAAGAAATCTGTTTTCAGTCCACACATAACAACTATTCAAAACTAGAGCATTTTCCACTTTCATTTCATTTTGTGAAAACAGCATGGATATAACTAATATTTTTATGGTGGAATAATGTCAGTTTGTCATTTGATAAGCAATCAGTGAAGTTTTAAAAAGTAATCATTTTAAGCGAAACTGAGAGCCTGAGTATTTAAAAAATGTGAAGGTTCACTGTCCTTTCATTAAGAAAAGGATAAGGAAAAAAAAAAATAAGAAAAAAAAAATAAAGAATGCAAACTACAAGGTATTGATCATAGTGTATAAAAGCCATTCAAGTGTTCGTGTATTCGTGATGGTATTTCATAGCATATTTGTGTGAGTCCTTGTTGAACCAGATCACAATTAAAATACAGAATAACAGCTCTCTTGGGGATAAAGAAACAGATAATTGTTTCTACTGTTAATTATATCTCATATATTCAGTTGAAATCCCATCTACCACGTTATCATTAAAAAAAAAAATAAAAAAAAATTTAAAAATCTGAGAATACAAAGCATTTTAGATTACATTATAGAAATTACAAAAGACAGAGATCAGAGTGATTCCAACGTCTGGTGTATAGTAAATTAATTTGTGGCTCTGTTGATAAGTAACAGGAGTACCAATGGAGAAATTTCTCAGGAGCTGCAAAAGAATGCTTGCAGCAAAGTTCAGCCAACTAAAAAGGCAGCAAGAGGAAAGCAAGACTCAAACAAGAGAGAAAAGGTGTCAGTTTAAAATAACTGTTTAACAGTTGGAAATGATTAATTTTTGTTTTCATGCTCTGATATAGTATTAAGAGCATTGGTATCGACAGCGTTGTATCATGTCTTCTTTAGACAGCTCAGAAGTTCTCCAAGGTTAGGATACTGGAGAATCAGGAACAAGGCCGAGGGCCCAGATGAGAAGTAGTTAGATTGCAAATGCAGACCTTCAAAGATAATTTAAAATCCAAACCCTGTTCCAGCAGGCTATTTAGTGGAAAATGAGGATGATTGAGGAATATTTATTACATTCACCAGGATTGTATTAGAAGTGATTAATTTTAAAAATTTCTATCAAAATAATGTAACTTTTCAAACTGTACATCTGATACATATGTTTGTGCTAAAAAATTAGCAACAATTTCAATCATGATTTAGAATATCCTAGAAAGAGTGAACTGATGAAGTGAAATACACAAAACATTGCCAAGATATATGCATTTTTTCCTTCCCCCTGCCCCTTTCCTGCATGCTTTTGAAATCTTTAAATTGTTCTTGCTTTTAGCACTTTTTCTTCTTTTTGCAGCATCATTGCAACTACTTTTATACATATATATATATAAAATACAAGTATATAAAGTATATATATAAAATATAGAAGTATATATATAAAATAAACACACACACACATATATACTTCCTAAATGTTTTTCCCGTACCAAGTTCCTTTACAGACATGTGAACAAAAATGCTGATTCTTCATAATCATGCAGACAATAACCTAGTGCAGCTATAGATAATAAAGCAAGCCTTCTACAATTTACAAAGGGCAGGTAAGTATCATAGTTGCCAGCAATGACTGGTGGTGACCAGCTCTGTGTTTCCACAGGAGTTTATACCATACCTCAACTATTTTCATCAATTATTTAGAAGATAGCTGAAGAAAAATAGGGTATAGCACAAAGATTTTTTAGAATTATGAATGAGGAAGATCTGACATTCAAAGAAAAGGTGAAAGCTTGCTTGATAGGCAATTCTAGTGGGGGAAAAAAAAAAAAAAAAAAAAAAAGGATTAACACATGCAAAATTAATGTTTCAGTATGCAGTACACTCTATACAGAAAGATTATATATATAAAACAGTGACTGAAAACAGTCAAAATATCTACTTTAAGACTCAGCTCAGCAGGTTCTCTCAGTGCCCTGCTGTGATATAATGGTCCACAAAGCAAAGGAATACTGACTGAGTTAGGAATAGACCTTGCCTCCGTGAACAATATCCACTCAAATGAGTTATTATTCAGGTAGCTGCATGTTACTAGAAGCTGATATGCAATACACATCCCAAACTCTATTAAAGTAACTCAAGATCTGAAATTATTAAGAAATGAATAAGTGTTAATATTTAAATGAAATTTGTTTTTTGATAACAAAGAATAACAACTCTCACTTTTGGTCACAACAGCCCCAGGCAACCCTACAGGTTTGGAGAGAAGTGTCTGGAAAGCTGCCTGATGGAAAGAGACCATGGTGTGCTGATCGACAGTTGGCTGAATATAAGCCAGCAGCATGCCCAGGTGGCCAAGAAGGCCAGTGGAATCCTGACTTGTATCAACAATGGTGTGGTGAGTAGGACTAGGGAAGTCATCCTGCCCCTGTACTCGGCATTGGTGAGGCCTCACCTCAAGAACTGTGTTCAGTTTTGGGCATCTAAGTCCAGAAAGGACACTGAGGTGCTGGAGCAGGTCCAAAGAAGAACAACAAGGCTGGGAAAGGGGTTGGAGAATGTGACCTATGAGGAGTGTCTGAAAGAACTGGGGCTGTTTAGGCTGGGGAAAAGGAGGCTTGGGGGAGACCTTATCACTTTCTTCCAGTACCTGAAGGGTGCTTACAGCGAGAGCAGGGCAAGTCTCTTCTCACTGGTGACAGGTGACAAGGTAAGTGAAATGGCCTCAAGTTGTGCCAGGGGAGGTTTATGTCGAGTATCAGGAAAACCTCTTTACAGAAAAGGTTGTTAAGCGTTGGAGCAGTCTCTCCAGGAAGGTGGTTGAGTCACCACCCTTGAATGTGTTTAATAACTATTTGTATGTGGTGCTCAGGTATATGACTTAGCGAGGGTTGTTAAAGTAGTAGCATGGTTTGGTTGTGGTTGGACATGATGATCTTTGAGGTCTTTTCCAACCTGAGCAATTCTACAATTCTGTGATTCTAAGAAGGAGCCATAAGTCTTGCAAGGTCTTTTAGATTAACCTTAGAGGCAATGATTTAAAGGGAATGTTAAATAAATTCAAATTAGCACTAAAGAAGACCTTTTAAATGTAGGTGTAACTCTTGAAATAAGCTATCAAAGGAAGGGTTAAAATTTCCATTCCCTATAATAGCAGAGAAAGATGGTACCCTCAGAGAAAGCACATCTGCTCAAAAAATGAGATGGAATCAATGCAATGGCAATTGAGGGAAACAGGAAGTGTTTCCTGTTGCAGAGTGGAAGACTGTCTGAGCTATAGCTCTTTCTTGATCGTTATGTTCATTAAATCTCTGAAAACAATCACCTGGTTTAGAAGTGCCCAAAGGAGACTGCTTTATCTTTCCATCATGTTGTCATAGAAAAATATAGAGATGCTATATTAGGCTTCAGAATTTCAGTATTTCAAAGAAACATTTTCTTCCAGTTTGGTTTTATCTTTCCCTACTTCATGCTTTTTGACAAGCTGAAGTTGTCAGAGCCACTGCCAACAAATATTGGCAAAAGTTTTTTTTGTGTATGTATGTGTGTATGGCACTGTGTCCATAATAATTTAGATTGGGTTAAATTCATCTCAATCCCTTTGAGTGAGAGAAAGGCAGAATATATAGCTTTACTCGTTTTTAATTCTTAGTATGTTTCTTTCAGAAAAAATAAATTGCCATTCTCTGAGCAGCCAGCAGACATGAAGAACGATTCTAGCATGGTCCTGCAATTTGATGCTTGCAATTCTTTGCTTTGTGTGAAAGGTTTTATATTACTATAAAACGTTGTTTACTGATTATGCTGACAGTGTCAGTGAAGCCAGACCTATTTCAGGTTTCAGAATAAGAATGAGCTTCATGCCAAATCATATTCTTACTTTTCTTGTTTTCATATTTGTCTTTGAAATCTCAAATAAGGAAATGTTTTCTACTGTATTTTCCAATTTACTGTTATCATTATATTATTTAGTGCAATATAGAGTAGGAGAGACAGGAGAGGAGAAGCTAATGAGCAAATACCAAAATGGACTGAGGACATATAATTTCTGTTGCTTACTTTACATTCTAATACACTGTGCATCCTTTATAAGCCTCAGGCTTCAACTCTAGTCTGTAAGCAAAAATGATATAAAAGCACTTCCTGGACAGAGTCATTTGATCAATTTTCTGGTTATTTCTCTGTGCATGAGTACACATCTACTTCTCATGTGCTTTTCCACATATGGATGTAAAAGATATTGTCTAATTTACTACATATTGCAACAATCCATTATTCCATTTACATTTTTAAATCTTCTTCTCTGTGAAACAATATTCTTAATTCTCTTTGCCTGTCCTTTCATTATGCGGACTTTAACTACACTTTTTCAAGATTCACGAGTATTTTTTCTTAATCACTTTAATGCACTCCTCCTTTTCCTACTAACAAATTTTCATTCATCAAATATTGCAAAGGTGATCTGAAGAGAGAATGGAACTCCCAACTCTTTTCTTATATCAAACAGTCTCCTTCCTAATGCATTTCAATTCTGCAAGTTTATCTTCCACATAATTATTATTTATAGCCTTTCTTCAGCAAAAGGTTTGTTGGTAAAGTTATTGCATGGGTCCTGCAGCACAAAGAGGCAGAAGACTTGTGTCACTGAGTGTCATTAAATAGAAAAAAAAAGTGATATTTGACATTAAGAATGGCAGTCAGCCACAGTAGATGATGCAACAAGGGTTTTGGATAATTTATCCATATGAAAATAAAAGGCATTATTTCTTGTTTCAATTGAATACTTTTCCTTGAGATACTTGCTGTCACAGAATTCATTTAAACCAACAGAAGGAACAGCCTTTTCTTAGTGTGGTAGCCTTAATTTATATTATCAAAATTATGCTCTTTGACAGTCAGAATTGTTGTTTGTAACTGTCTGGAGCTGAGAAATTGAGTTTTTCAAAAAGCAGTTCCACATGCTTCAAGACTTAGTCCTAAGATGAATATAAAGTTCAGTTTTATTTTATTTTAATAGCTCTCATTCAAAACATCAAAAACTTGTTGACAATGATACATAGAGCAGAGAGGGAACACTTTGTAGTGCCAGACTCATCAGTTACAAATGCACAGAAAAATTAGTAAAAGAATGATGCAAGGAGACAAAAGAAAGCAATGGTTTAAGGGGATAAGTTTCTCCGGAGATAGCTAAGAAGGTGATTACTTGTGAATCATTTGCAGCAGCAAGGGCTGCTCTGAAATGAATGCCTACTCTTTTATTATTTTATTGTATTACTCAACATCAGCAGCGGAAGTTGGTTGCATAAAGGTTGTACTTTCCTACCAATACTCCATTCCATTTTATTGTCATGTGTCAGATGGCAGCAGAGAGGCAGTCTGACACAATAGCACCTGGCATGGAAGTGTATATGGAGCAAAAGTGAGTCACTGAATTCATTCATGAGGAAAAAATGGCACCTGTTAACCTACATCAGTACTTACTGAATATCTAGTCAGTGTGTGCACAGTGACGTTACAGTTGTAACGTTTCAACAGTGGTGACTGATATTGTGGTTACCTCCTATGAAGCAGTCATTTATGAGCACAGCATGCAGGTTCTTGTTCACTACTGGCAAGAAAGTGCAGCTGACTGTGATGAAAAATAGCACTTTATAGCAAAGAATTTACTCTATCAATAGTGTCATTGTGTTCTTCATATTTGTTGTAGTTCCCATGGAAATAAGCAGGAGTCATTATTTTTGGAGTGACTTACACAACCCTCACTGCTGATACCTACAATGAGAGTTTAGTTTAGAACGGAATTCACTAAGGACCATCTCTCTATTAAAAATAACAGTGTTTCCAACATAGAGGTAAAAAAAAAGTCTTGAATAGCTGCACTTAAGCAATGTTAGGAAGTTCAAATAATGAACTTTTCAGGAGGTAAAAACAGAACAGGATAAGTGCAAATAATTGCAGACAGGAGGTTAGAAGCAGATCAAATCTCTTTTCCTGGAAGGGGACAGGTAACATATCTATATCAAATAAGACGCAGGGAAAACAGAAGGAGGATAACAAGCCTACATCTACTCAGGTTTTCCTTGCTGGTTGACTTCCATGGCTAATCACTTCATCCTCTGTAACTAGGGCCGCGTATGGCACAGATGTCAACCAGGACTACACAAATCATGTCTGTCATGCTGCATGTGCGCAGCAGGTTCAGGATGAGGAGGACAGTGACGAGGATGGACAATTTTGTATTTGTTATGATAATGTTTAATAATTTGTATCCGTAATTGGAAAGTGCATTCCTTAAAATTTTGATTCTCTCCTTGATAAATACATGTTATATATTTCAGTTTAGCTGTAACAGTGTTTTCTTTGATATCAGCCTGAAGTTGGCAAACCTGAGAATGTGGTAGATATCCCTGAGGAGGAGTGGCATTGGATCCAGCCACAAAGCATATAGCCAGTGGTGCAAGTGAATTGATTTTTAGAAGGAGTGTAATGTAATAAATTCACAGCTCTTGAAGTCCGTGCCAACCAAAGAAATGCAAATTTGAACAGGTCTGTATGTACTACCTGAAAGTACAAACTTGTCTTCCAAGTGACAGAGAGTGTACCGAGTAGTTCTCAAATGGGTTATGATGCAGGTATTTTACAGAGTTTCAGGTCAATTTAGAGACAGAATATTCTGCTTTCTTCAAAAAGTGCCTTCCACAAGCAGCACTGAAGGTGGCAGCTGCACAAAGGAGAGCTGGAATCATTCCTGTTCAGAACAAAACAAAACTCTTGGAAAACCCCAAGACATTGGGTATGGTCTAGAAATATCATCAAGAATGAGTTGGAAAATAAAACTCCAATACTACTCTCTACTGGAGAGTTTCTTTTAAATTATTTATTACTAAAAGCAGAAGCTTCGTTCAGTTTAATGTTGAGTTTTATATTTATTTTACCTTGGGCATAACATTGCATTCATACATTTTATTTTCTATATCACAATCACTTTCCACCTACTGTATTTAAGTAAATTGATTTTAAAATAAATAAATATATAAAATTCGGAACCATTGAAATTGACACATTATATTTTAACTTGATGTCTTTTGAATATTTTGGCATTCTACATTGACACTCATTGGTTTTAGTTTTGAATGATCTGGGAAATATAATTATGAGTAATATAATTAAATGAAATCTAGAGACTCCAAAGAATTAAATTTATGTTTCCAAAAAGCATGAATCACAATACTCAACCAATTACATGATGTTTCACAATATGTGAAACCTGAAGATATGAAATGTTATAAGATAATAATACTTTTCCAGAAACTTAGTGTAAAATCTCATGACATTGCATGCAAATTAAAAATATTCTGAGTTCAAGTTCATATTACTGCTCTCTTGAAAGCTCCTTAATGCTTATAGGCAGACAAAAATTGTATTTACAAAAGTATATATCAGGTTGCTGTAGTTCAACATAGCAGGCAGCTAAGAACCACATGGATGTTTGCTCATTCCTTCTACCCAGAGTGATGTGGAAGAGAACTAGTACTGGAGTGAAACTGTGGGTTGAGATAAAGACAGTTTAATAAGAAAGAGAAGAAAGGGAAAATATTATTATTGTATAATAAATTCACAAAACAAGTTATTCAATGTTTAAATGCTCATTGCCTGCTGGCCAGTACCCAGCCACATCCTGAGCAACAGTAACCTCCCCAGAAAACACAGGACTGTATCAGCCACTAGGAAGAAAATTAACTCTATCACAAGTGAAAACAGGACACAGGTGATTTTTTCTTTTGAAAGTATATTTATCAGATGATCTCAATTTACTTAGCAAAAGAAAGCCACTACTTGCTCATTTTTGAATAAACACAACTTGTGGCCATTTCCTTGGATCCTGTTTGTTGCCTGGGAAAAGAGGCCAAGACCCTCCACATCACAGCCTCCCTTCAGGAAGTTGCAGAGTGCAGTGAGGTCCCCCTGAGCCTTCTCTTGTCCAGACTAAACAATCCCAGCTTCCTCAGCCATTTCTCATAAGACTTGTGCTCCAAGCCCTCACCAGTTTCATTGCCGGTCTCTGGATAAGTTCCAGAGCCTCAATGTCTTTCTTGTAGTGAGGGGCCCAAAAGTGAACACAGTAATGATGAAGACAAGGAAAGATGAGAAACTCAGAAACTGAGAGATTTGTAAAGATATTGGAAATGTAAGATAACTGTTTCTAGTAAGCTCACACAGCTGACAGAAGGGGAAATCCTCAACACTGCTTCACTTAGCAGTGGACAGAAAAATTCTTAGGGAAAATCCATGTGAATTCCTTGGCCCTCAAGGGCCTTCCTCAGGAGAAGGAACTGTATTAAAGCAAAAGTGGAAGGGGTATCAAATAAGTCATCAAAAATCGTTATATTTTTTCTTTAAATAGGACTCCACTTTGTATTTAATTTTTATATTCAATGCTCCAAATTCTGGGGACAACATGCAATCCTTTTGAGTCATCCATTTACCTTTGCATGAGTGAGATGATCACCTGAAGAAAGGTGAACTGGAAAACATGCAGTAATTGCTTCAGTAATCTAATTAAATTTATGCACCTGATGAAATGTTGCACTGACATCTTTAATGATGTAACTGGTTAGATATACATATATAGGCACATAATTGCAAGAAATATCTCAAATTCCCTTCAAAATAATGTAGCTTGAGGATGATACAAGAGAACACAAAGACTACTGTTGTCTTTCAGTGGTCAGACACTAACTTGAAAACAACCATGATGGTATTCACTTTTGATCAGAAGTTTGAACACTCCATCCTCCAGAGATGTGTCATATTTCATAATTTCATTAATTCACTTCCTAACCTTAATGACAAGTATTTAGCTTATATAAATCAGAATAGCTTTATTAGCTGTGGTGGGTCTACGTTTATTTATATTTACTAAGCATCCAGACCAAAGGCTTTGTTTATATGTTTAAAAGGCTCTAAGAAAAAAATTTAATACCCAGTGTTAAAGCAAGCTTAGACACCATTGATGAAAGGGAAAAAAAAAAAATAGTTCAACACATCTAGTGTAAAGAAAATAAGATCAGCAAGATCTTCCAAGGAGAGTAAAACAACTTACTAAATTATTGATTTGTTATTCTGAAGTAGAAATTTTTATTCCTAACCCAGGAAGCAATCATCTTTTCTAGAAAGCACTTCTTAGACTGAATCTATTTTTGTTGTTGTTGCTATTGCTGTTCTCTCCAGGTGGGCTGTTCACCTTCGAGGCCATAAACTAGGCAGTGGAAAGGTGTTTATGTTTGCAATATACTGGCAGTCTGCCAGCAGCAAACGACTCTGACCACCAAACTGGCCATCTATCTCCTGACATTTTATGGCAAAGCTATTAATAAAGTTAATTCCAGCAGTGTGGGGAGCAACCATCTCACAGATGATAGAAAGGATGAACTCATAAACTTTGGAACATAACTCATAGCTTATGGATATTGTCATCGGGGGTTGTGACCTTTTCATCTATTACTAAGCATAAATGGACAGAACATAATTCTTCTGAGCACTGTTACACAACATCATATCATCCCCATTATGTCAAACCACAGCACAAAACTTTCCAGATTTCAGCTGGACAGTACTTCATTATAGCTTCCAGGTCAGTGCTAAATTTTCCTATCAAAATCTTTGTCAATAAATGTTTAACTAAATATATTGCCAGATATAGGCAGGGCTCAAAAAAAAAAAAAAATCAAACCAAACCAAAATCAAAAAATAAAACCACTCATTTGACTGTCATCATCTTAGAGAGTTTGCTATATAAGTGAAAGAATATTTAAAATAAATTTCTTAACTTCCTATATTCTATTTTCGAGTAAATGTCCTGAAAGCCCTTAAAGAGAGAACTGTTAGATTCACAAGTCATCAAGCATGACTCAAATTGTCACATTAATGGAGAATAAAGAAATGCTCAGACATTTAGATATACACATAAATAAACTTGCAAATAATATAAATATATTTTTGGCAAGGTTCCAGTAGTTTGTGCTATAAGTCAGAGTTAAGAAGCAAAACATTAGACCACGCTATGAAGAAAATTTAGTTCCAACCAAACATCCTACATATATGAAGTTATAAATTAGGATTGACACTCATAGGTAATAGTTCATTTAAGATCTTAGGGGAAAAGAAAAAAAAAAAATTCTGTTTTTAAGCTTTTCTGTGTTTTGACTGTTCTCTCACAAAAAATAGAAAATGTGTTTGGAATATAAGATAATTGAATTCTTCTATCTATGGGCATACTAGATGTGGAAATATAAAACATTTAGTAAGGAGGCCCAACATAAGGGTGTCAAAAGGCATGCCCTTTACACGGATGGTAGGCTTATTACATGCCCTTCATTACTTATCTGCAAGAGTGAGAACCAGAAGGGATGAGTGCAGGTGCCTCTTGTATTAGAAAGGTCATCTTTGCCCTCTCTCTCTTTTCTGAGATGTCTCTTTTGTTGTCTCTTTTCTGAGTTAAGGAAAAGAAAATAGAAAAAAAAGAGAAAAAAAGAAAAAAAAGAAAATTCCTCCAGTTATTTTAATGATACTGCAGCACTCACTCCCAAGGTCCAGTTTCAGTGACATAAAATACTTTAGCTGAATTAAATAGATGTGTTCATGACACCCGGCAGATGTAAGCTGAGCAGTCCTCCCATCACAGTAAAACTGTGCACAAGAGAAATGAGATAAGCAAAGTAAATAAGATAAACCAGTTGACTGAAAAATTAAATTAAACCCCACAGAAATGTTTAAAAAAGTGAATATAATACTTCCACCTCTTTGTCTCATAGTGCTGGCCAGAATGAACTAAATATTCACGGATCTCCTCTAGTTCCATATCACTGATGCAATCTGAATTTTTGCTTTTTTGTGGTTATCTGTCCTCTAGAAGATATAGTCAGCCATCAAATATTTTAATTTTGCTGATGTGACCTTTAAAATTAAAATGTGACTTCTAACATGTATCTTTAAAAATTTAACCTAGACACACAAAAACCAATTATGCTTTCATTTACACTTCTACTAATTTTACCAGTTACATCCAACTGAAAAATTACATTTAATGAAAAGTAACTCCTGCTATTCTCCAGTACTCCCTTAGTTTATTTATGTGTTTACTTTAAAGAAATTGGAATAAAAGAATAAAAGGCTGTATATAAGCGAATTAAGATTTCTGTAATTTTCTTATCATTTTAGTATGTAAAAATATATTATGAAACATTTTGATAACTGTTTTCACAATCCACCTGTGATTTTAAATAGGATGAAGGATGATGAAGTAATTCAAGAGATCTAATAACATATGTTCTGTAAAAACAGTAAGTCATTTTTTGCTCTACATGGCAAAACATAAAGCAGGTAAGAGGCATTCTCAGCTTTCAATTTGTGGTAGACAACAGATTGTAGGGGATAATTACCAGTGAACAATGATGGCAATTTGGTTTTGAAACAAGTCCTTCTTAAGCAGCCTGTAATCCTACAGCAGAGTCTCTTGGATTGCTTACATGGTACAATAGATTAGATTGAGCTATATAATCATTGCAGTCTAGAACATGTTTTCAGTTTTCCTTGCAATTATGACCTCCTTTCATAACTGGAAATAATTATTCTCTACAGCCTCCAGAGTTACATGTAGTTTTTATTTGTTTTTAGGTTGGGAGCTGTAAGTTTTACCCATCCTACTCTCTCACAAAAGTAGTTGCACACCTCAGTAGGATAGAAGAACTGGATGTTTCTCACCTGTGTTGTACAAACTGATGCTTGGAGAAGGATTTTATGTTATTTGCCATCTACATTACTCTCCTCATTTAGCAAACATTGAAGGAAATGTGTAATCTTAAAAACTACAGCTGAAATTCATGAATATTTGTGGGAATGCAGAAAACAACTTACTAAAGGGAGAGTCTAATTTCAGCCTGAAAGCCTATAAAGATATATTGTATATGTAAATATATATATGTGCATATAAATACATATGTATGTATATACCTTCTATCTGTATTTATACTTAAATATATATACATAATGTGCTTACATCGGAGTATGTGTTATAATAGGTAATATAAATATTGCAGTAACAGTAACATATATGTATGTGTTTACATGTACATACACATGCAGAAATATAGACTAATGTGTATAAAATATTAAATTAACATGAATTTCTTAGAAACTTGTACAGGAACCCTGATACCTTCATAAGTTATTCAACAGTAAAAACTTATATTTTTTCAATTTTATGCACTTCACAGAACAGATTTGCATTATCTCTTGTAAAACATGTGAAGCATCTCTGTGTACTTAACAGTAGTCAGAAGAAGCAGTGACTCAAGTGCCACTGAAACTTGACTGTGACCCAAAAAGAACAGTTTGCTTTTTTCCCAATTTAGTATTTATAAAACTGAACACAACTTTTGTTATGCAAAAACAAGTTTTGCTAACCTTTACTTAGAATTTAGCTTAGAAATCACTAACATGGTTAATTTCCATTGTCTGTCAACTCTGAGAAAATTTCTGTAAGACAGGAAAAATTTATGTTTTGCCAATTTTTTGCCAGAGCTCAAAGAAAAACCTTACAACAATCATAGGTAGAAGATGACACAGCTGATGAAAATTAGGAATAAATACAAATTATAGAAATTTACCAATCTAGATTTTTGACAAAGAAAAAAACAATCAGATGTTGTGGCAAATTTTGTGTTAAACGGAGAGAGAATTCTGCAGGCCTAGGAAAAACAAAGTTTGTATTCAAGAAGACATTGTAGTAACTATAGTTTATGCAGACTTTATTAGGTTATTTTTATTCTAGCTCTCTTGGTTATTGTTGTTGCGGTGAGATGCTCTGGGGAATATGTATGCTGAATAACTTCCTGGATTCCAAATCTCTGATTATCTAGGGTTCCACTACATGGTAAATGTGCATTTAAAAAAAAAAAAAACAAACAAAAAAAAAAACCAACATAATTTTGCCTCTGTAAGAGTAAATTTCTCACTTCTTACCATGTCTAGTTATTTACATGTTGTAAAAAAAGCTATACATTAGTATCAATAATAGTAATTTTTACACTGTAAGCGGCAGAAAACTGCTATAAAGCAGAAGCAAAAACAGAATGATAGACTTTGAACATTTTCTCATGTATTTGATCTGTGGTTAAAATATTCTGCTGTTCTTTATCAGCTCTTTGGCAATGTACATCTAATAATTAGTTAAATATCTCAGATTCTTATTACTTTTCATAAACTGCTATATAAAATCCTCAGAGTTCACATTTGTCGTTTAAAGTCATGTATCTAAGAACATGTTTTTTGTGCTCTGATGTCAAAGTATCATTACATGGGACTTGAATTCAACCTAACTGCAGAGAAAGGGAGTGTGGTTATGAATTCACAGGTTGGATTATGACACTCGGACTATAATACTGCCTTCACATGGAAGAAATATTTGAGATCCTCTAGTATGCCATTACATTCTCTTCTAGCAATCTGCTCTATCTGTTTTTGACAATGATTCATTTCTTTGGCTCTGGCTGATTGATAACTGCAATCTGTATCAGTTGCACAGGAAACGATGTTGATAGTCTTATACATTATTTATTTATTTATTTATTTATTTAGAATCCACAGTTAATTTAACGTAATGACTTCCCCACTGCAGTTTTGTTTAAAAAGGAGTGTTTGGTTCACCTTTTCTCACTGCTGACAGGTGACAGGGCAAGGAAAAGTGGCCTCAAGCTGCACCAGGGGAAGCTTATGTTGGGTACCTTTCTTTACTGAAAGGGTTGTTAAGAACTGGAATAGGCTCCCCAGGGAGTCACCATCCCTGAATGCATTTGAAAACTTTTGGATGTGGTGCTCAGGGACATGATTTAGTGGAGGATTGTTAGAGTTAGGGTAGTATGGTTAGGTTATGGTTGGACTTGACAAACTTGAAGGTCTTTTCCAACCTGAGTAATTATATGATTCTATAGTTCTATGGTAATTTTATTTATTTTAATGTGAAGTCTTTCTGCTCTTATATGCATGGCAGATGGCATACCTATTTCCTTTTTCTCTGGTCTTGGGACTTAGGATTTCCGCCTTCCACTTATCTTACTTCCTGTTGTATAGTTGTTAAGATATGATCTTTTAGATTACAGTGAATTTACTTTCTACTCATATCATATTGTGCCATGTCAAAATTTAACTAGTTGCATGGCTCATTTGTATCAGTTTGTCACAGAGTTCTCTCTAGAGCTCACTCCGGGACAGTAGGCACAAACCCGGGGCAGCAGGAACAAAAGCCCCCCCCCCCCTTTTCTCTCACGGCACGGTAGGGCACAGTGCGGCGTGGCCCAGCCCGGCCACGTGCGTTTCGGAAGAGGGGAAGGGAAGGGAGATTGCGATTAGGTCTAACAAAAAAATGAGGGAGAAAAAAGGTGATCTGAGAACGAACGGCAGTTTAATAACCTAATAACACTAAACAACAACAAGACAGTTTCAACAAAGAGAATACCAAGTCCCAAATCTCACCGATGGAGCTGTGGAAGGCAGGAAGCTCTGACCACGTTGTCTCCTTGCAGGGAGCCGGGCCAGCAACTCCGTCCCCTTTCCCACTTCCCTTCCGGTGCCACCCCCCACATGCTCATTAAGGCAGTTCACAGAAAAAAATTTGTCCCCTTTACTCCATTTGTGAGGCATGGTGTTCTGATGTAGAATACCAACACCAACCAAATTGCAAAACCATAACACAGTTGTTGAAGAAGAACATTTACAAAGGAAGACTTTAATTTCCAACATTCTTTTTATTTCAAAGTTATATTTGGCATGTTACTTATATGTTGAAGCAGTCACAATGAAGAGCCAAAAATGCAGAAACAGAAAGCAGAAAGTCTTCCTGATCTATTTTGCAGCAGAGTGAGAAGTTTACTGTGGTCATGTCCAGGTGTCTGTTTTAAAAACAGCCATTCTTTTTTGTTTATTGTGTCACACAATTGTTTCTTTGGTATTGTTAGTGTTGTCACCATTCTAAGTAAATATTAACCATTCTAAGCAAAATTAATATCAGGATAAAGCTCAAATAGTTCAAGCTAGTTTTATAATTCACTTCAGAGCTAGTGTAAAGCTAAGCACAAGTAGAGCCACGAAGTACAAGTTGTGTAGTTTCTTAAGAAACAGTGTAGTCTTCCTCCTATTCTGTGTAGCAATATAGAGAAGGAATAGACTTGAGAAGTTTTACTGTGATATGGAAATGAAAACAGGGGAAAAAATGAAAAATTAAAACTGAGCTTTAATTTCCAGTTATCTAAGAAAATTAAATAAAGCAACTCTACTCGCAGAGTCTTCTTAGACTGGTTGTAACAGACTATACTGGTCTGTACCTAAAGACCATTTTTTTCTTCATTATCTTCAATTTTTTTCTGATCTGTTATGCTTTTCTTTCACTCCAATGCCAGAAGTTTGTAAATAGTCCTGATGTAACATAATCACAGAGAGGATTCAGATTGTATTATTATTGACCTGGTCACAGGACAAATGTATTTTACTGAGCATTCAGAGAAGAGGATTAACCTTTCTTCTACTATTCATTTGCTGAAAAGTCATGCATAACATCCATTCACTGCTTGCACACGTGTTGGTTTCGCTGGATAGATAGCTCCTTCTGATTTTATACTATAGATATTTCTTCCTTATGAAGAATATTTTAAAATGTTCATTTCCTACTTGAAATTTTCTGCTCTGTTTGTCAGAAATTCGAGGGCAAATATATCTAGCTTCAAAAATGTTGCCTGAGAACTGCTAACTGGGTTAGCAGTTCCAGATGGATCTGAACTATCCCAGCTCTTAAGGAAAATACTTTTTTTGTTTGTTTGTTTTGAGAAAGGTATTACTACTTTATGTAATCTGCACTATGTGGAATCAGGCTACACATTAAATGGGATGAAGAAATATTAGTCCAGTATAATTTCATTAGAACAGTTTTAAACCTTTAAAATCTGGGTCTTGGGTCCTTATCACAGGAAAGAAGTAGAGTTGTTTGAACAGGTCCTGAGGATGACCATGAAGATGTCCAGAGGTCTGGAGCACCTCTTTTATAAAGAGAGGCTAAGGGAGCTGAGCTTATTCAATCTGAAGAAGAGAGGAAAGCTAAATGTTTCAGTGAAACCCTAATACAGCCTTTCAGTATTCAGAGTGAGCCTACAAAAACAGGTGGAGAGATTTTCTTCTGTCTAATTTAATGAGTGGTAACCCTGTGCATTTTCATCTTTAAGACCCATACCAAACCAAGCCATCCCATGGTTAAGTAATTCCAAAATGTATATGCAAAATATATATGCAAAGGCAACACCTCATATGCGAGTGCTGTACCTCCACCAGAGTATGTGAAACCAGATCATTAGTTAGGATCTAGCATCCAACCTAGAGAAAAGAGTGTGATACTGCTCACTTGCCATTGCCTGTGTCAAAGTCTTACAAATACCACAAAAAAGTTACTGAGGGTAACTGAGAATCACGCAACTCATTTATGAGGATACCTCTAAAGTTAGTTTTTTTGTTTGTTTGTTTGCTTTTTGTTTTTGTTTTAAATAATAGAAAACCAAGTCAGCATTAGGTAAATACAGTTAGGAGTGTTAAAAATTTATAGTGATTCTACAGGTGAGATTTTAATGCTGTAGTAAATAAAAAACATAAATTAAAAATTGGTCTCATGGCCAATCAGCCTCATGGCTGAGCTCTTCTTTCTGGTGACAGTGACAGCCTGAGGGAATGGCATGGATCTGTGTCAGGGCAGGGTTAGGGAAAGGCTCTTCATCAGACATTGGTGAGGACGGAATAGGTGCCTCAGGGTAGCAGGCATGACAATGGACAATGCACTCAGACATAGCATCTGAACGTTGGTAACCCTGTTTGGAGTCAAAAATTGGTCTCAGTGATCGCAACTTGGGATATTCTACTATTATATGGTTCTAAACGGTGTATTCAAAATGATATGTCAGTCTTTAGATCACATCCTAAATGGCCTAGACTTCTTTTGAGCAGGTCACCTGCTTTCTGCAATTGTATATTCAATTTTTAAATTTCTCTACTTTGTATTTTCAGTCTTAAAATCAGGGCACGTTTAGGTTCTGTAACCAAGTAGAGGGATAGTTCATAAAAATAAGCATGTAAGTGCATAAGAGAAAATGTGCTCCTGGAAAGTGACAAACTTTGTGCAGGTGTATCTCTACAATATCTTTGCTTCTTACAAGTTCGTCCTTGACTTTGATGTTTTATTTCTATGGCAGTAGAGTAATACAAGTAACAGAAACTACATCCTTAATACATCAACAGCTGACATAATAGGTTCAAAAGCAGCTTGTGACAAGTGAATGTTGTGGTAGTTGCAAACACTTCCCTCATGCAGACTACAGTCATCCCTTGAGTCATGTAGTTTATAACACTAATGGTAAGTCATTGTGTTAGCTAATAAGAAAACAGAAAAGCAATATGTTTTACATGAGAGACGTGAGAAAGTGATTTCTTCCTTATTAATCCCCGTATCTGTCACCTTATCCACATGCAAGTTCCGAGTGTAGACTGCACTTTAGTTCAGATTCAATTAGGAAGATTTATGATAGCTTTTTAATGTTTTTATGCAGACTCAAAAGATATATTGATAAACTGATAAGACATCAAGGTATTCTTTTTCATGCAAAGCTTTCCCCATTTCAAAGTAAGCAAATCTTTTGCTAGCAAGTGATATTTTGTGATTCCATGAGACTTAAAAAAATTCTGTGTATCCTTTGGGCAGTTTACATATTTCCATCTTATATCCTGCTGGTCTCACAAGAAATTTCTTGCAAGAACTTTAAAATCCCTGTTTATTTACTCATCAGAATGTTACTGCGGCAGGTGGGAGCAGGAATGAAATGCAGACCACAAGCCTGCAGCAAATATCCATGGGGAATAACCTTTAGTTACCTAGGCTCACATACACACTTCCACTGACTACAGCATGCTTGTGTTCTCCAAACTGAAACTTTGCCAAGTTAATCAGTGATATGTTGGTAGGCAGAAGATAAAAACAGCAGAAGGAAAATCCTGTTCATGAAATCAGAACTAACTTCCTGCCCTGCTTTTAAATCCAGGCAAGACCCTCAAAAGGGCTGTTATTTAATATCCCAGTCTCGGGAGTTACTTATGGTGTTTCTTCTTAACCTGTTGTTTTTATGGCTTATGTCAAAGTTGTTTTATTTGATGTATTTGTTTCTGAGAAATATATGAAAACTAGGACATTTACGCCTCTTATCCTATTGAAGTGCTCTGTTGGTTGATGAAAACAACTTATATTTTTGGCAACTAATATTTTCTGCAGCCAAATAGACATAATTCTGGAAAGTTATACCTGAATACTTAGTTATTTATTCAATGGTTTTTCCTTAATTTAAGAACAATACAGAAATGACCAGTGAAGTCTCTGACAGTACAATCTCTGACAGGTTATTCAGGTCAACCTGCATTGCTGAGGTAAACTATTCCCATGAACTAGTCTGCATGTTCAAATGACAATTACTTTCCAAGGGAAATGCTCTTCAAAGAACAGTGTGTTTTTAGTCTAGGTGGTGTCTATATTTACAGGTTTCTACACCTCCTGGGCACCTGTAGAGTATTGACTAAGTATTTTGCAGTATGTAACAGCTAGAGCATAACTAATGCATCATTGGCTTGACAAAGCAGTAGACTGTCATGTCAGTTCAGAAGCTGCTTTTTTCAGACACAAGACCAAACACGGTGATCAAACAGTTTTATGCCAGGAAGGTGTAAGTGGATGTTCTGATTTCAGCTAAGACAGTGTTAATTGCACACCAATGTTCTTTTTGCTGCGGAGTGACTGGTACAGGGCCAGGGTGGTCTGCTCAGTGGGGAAAACTACTGTCATTATGGGGCAGCTGGGACAGAGCAGAGCCAGGACACCTGGCCTGAACTAGTCAAGGGGTTATTCTGTATGATGTGACAGAACACAGAAAGCCATGAAGCTGTGGGGATCTGGCTGTGAGACAGTCACACCTCAGGGGCTGCTTTGTGTCTGTCAACTGGTGATGAGTAGATACACAGCAGATATCCATGTATCTGTACATATATAGTTATCATCACATATTTTTCTCTTCCTTTTCTGTCTTAGTACATAATGCTTATCTCAGCATGCATGAGATAAGCATTTCTCTCCCCAGCACCACTGGGAGGGTAGAAAAAGAGCAAATGGCTGTGTGGTGCTGAGATGCCTGCTGGTTTGAACCACAACAGTGGAATTTATAAAACACATCTAAATAAGCAAGGCAGTTAATTCCCAAGATTTTCAAATGAGTTATTTAATTCTACTACAAAATTTATTGTTGGTTCTTGATAGATATTAAGCCATGTAAATCATGTTTTAATTCAGTTTGGAGTTTTCATTATTTTAATAATTCTTTTCCTTGAATATTCCATCAACTCTCTCTGAAAGGAGAGAATATTTAATAGAAACATTTCACTCTTTTCAGAAAAAGATGACAATTGTAAAAGCTACTGTTTGCTTGGATTTCCTGAATTGCTGCAGCATCCATACATGCACACAATGTGCTGTCATGAGTACTGGCAGCTGGGAGAATTACACACTATGACTTTTGGCGACACTTAGGCAGGAGAAGCCTACTAGGCTTTTGAAAAATAACACTTGGACACTTCAGTCACTTCAAAACTATCATCTCCTATCTTCATATTATAGGTTGGCAGAGAGAAATACATAGAGTTTAGAAGAAGTGTTCAAAACCAAGTAGAACAGAAGTGGCAAAGTAGAAATCCCTGGCATTCTCATACAGAAAGACAACCCTCTAAACACCAGTTCCATGACATAAGACTAGTAACTTCTATATGATTAAAAGTATAAAAAATCAAACAAACAAACCAAAAAAAATGAAGGTAGAGATTAGATGGATAATTTTCACTGTCAAGCTGTATCTTCAGGACATGAAAAGCATCACACAGCTATTCAGTGGTCTCTGATATTTGCTGACATTACTTTCAGAAATTTTGTGTTAATTCCTGATGCTGCTACTGCCTGAAAGTCACCACACTAAAAGTAATTTTTGTATGAACACTGAGAGCAAATAGCATCTTGGTTTTACAATTAAGAGCTCCATGTTTCATTTACACACACTTCCCCCTTGTTTTCTGAGCCATTCACAAAGGTACATGTTCCAACATACAGTGTAGGTATGAATGGAGACTGCTAGTAGAGAGTTGCTGGAAAAACAGACACGGGGAGACAGTATCATGTAAGCAGAAGATAGGAAAAATCCTTCAATACAGATGGATGGACAGAGAAGAGCAGTGATGGTCTTCAGTGTAATGGAGCAGCCCAGCACTCTCTCCAAGGGACCAAAGAGAGTATATGAGAGAGGGATGTCAAGAAGAGAGAGCAGTGAGACAGTCTGTTCAGAGCTGATGACATGAGTAAGCAGGTAGAATTAATTACCTTCTTGTAGGATAATAGCAGCAAATACCTTTTTTTTTTTTTTTTTTTTTTTTTTTTCCCATTAGAGCTAAAGAAGAAATTTATTGTAGTTCTAAAATAATTCACTGTGAACTTGTCAATTTTTTTATTTTATTTTTTTCTATGGCGGCAGATATATTTTATAGTCTCCAATTCTGGTGACCATAGTTCTAATAAGACCTCCACCTCCATCCTGTTTCTATTTCATGGTCATAATATATTTCATTTCACTTTCCTAGTTTTTATATTATTCCTTAAATTTTGTGAATCAGATTCAAATTTTCATTTTTTTTAATTTTCAGATACCTTCTGACAGCAACACAGAAGTTTGATCAGAACTTTATTTCATTTTGCTGATTTTTTTTCTCCTGGTATTGTTGCCACCCAAAAGAAAATCGTCCCCAGACATTCATTGGTTCATAACAATCTGTTCAGCTTAATTCCTGAATCCAAGACCATTCCTTCCAAACTTCTTTTTCCACCCCCAGGATATTCTAATAATTGTTAATCATTCTGTGTCCTGGTATTCTGCCAAATATACCAATTATGTATCTCAACAAGACTTCTTTGGATACTGAACAATAATGCAACAATTAACTGAATAACAAGATGCCAGGGCTTTGTTGAAGCATTGAACTTTAACTACACAAATACACAATTCTAGGAGAAATACAAACATAATTTAATCATAACCCTAATAAGCAAAATACGAACAATTTAAACATGATTTTACTAAACAAAAACAAGAAATTTAAACAGAAACATACCAAAATTCATTAAAGCGGGAGAAAGGCACACCTTTCAAAAAAGAGATGATGCCTTTAATGAATAATCTCACCTGTTGTTGTGATCATCTTGGGAAACTGTCAGCCTTTTATATTCTCTCTCACAGTGTTGGATGTCTCCTTCACTTGGCAGCAACCCTGGACCAGCCAACTAGGCCAACTAGGACTATCTTGAGCTCACACTGGGGAATTACTGTGAGGATTGTCACTTTTGGTCATAAGACCAACTGCATTATGCAAGAGCATCATGGGAGTTTTTAGAAAGTTGCTGGATCAGAAATAAAGGACTATTGTCTGGCAAATAGACTTAACTGTATTCTTGTGGACATTTTCTACACTGTTCAGGAGTGACCAAGTGGGTCAATATCTCTGTGTCTTCCATGGATAATCCATTGATATATTTGGGGACCACTGTGAAATAAATTACAGGTTTCTTTGTTTAAGCTGGCTATGCAAACATGTAACATGGGCATCCTATTCTACTATTTTTACATGCCATACTTGAGGAGAGTAATGTCTTGTGAAACTCTCTCTAGACACCTGTAGGGTTCTGGAGGGGTTATTGCTTGGTGCAGTTAATGAACAGCCTAGTGAGGTGACAAACAACTGGATCTGCTGTCCACAAACAAGAAAAAACTGAGCAGGAGACAATCATTGACAGCTGTGACTACAGTGGCAGTGGAAAAGAAGAGTGCAAGATCTTGTAGAGAGAGAGGTAGGTTAGTAGCAGAGCACAGATATGGAACTTCAGGTGAGCACATTTCATTTACATGGTGCAGGTGGGAGAGATCAGGGTCCAGCATTCAAGGGCAACGTTCTCCAAGGGTGCGTGTGGTCAGCCCCATTCTCATCAGGACATCAGTGTAGCTAAGTGGGGAATTCAACACAAAGTTTCAATCCAAAAAGCAGAAAACACAGAGTGGAGGCTGAGACAGGCAACAAATAAGTAAAGAAATAAAAGAGAGAAATGTAGATATATTGCCTAAAGATTATAAAGATGGTGATAGGGAAGGAGAAACGCATCTAGAGCTGAGACTGCGAGGGATGTCAAAGGTAACATGAAGAACTCCTGTGACTAAAGTACAGAGTGAACATAAGAAAAAGGCTAAATGGACAAGATTATTAGTGTAATGGACAGAGAAATCTAAAGAGTACAGTGTCTTTATTACTTCATTTTTCAGCCGCAATTTCACATACTTCTCCAAATTAGTAGAGACTGAAACTACATGTATTTTGGGCAGTAGCTTGTCTAGCATTGTCCCAAGCTCCAGTGATCCTGGAAGGACCAGAGGAAGCTCTGGGGAGAAGGCTGCCCAGGAAGGCAACGAGTTAGGCAGGACCAGAGAGGCTGGAGTTAAGGGAAAGTTTTTCCCTATGATAACTATGATGCATTGTAACAGAAACCTAGAAATGCTGTGTAGCTGCATAGGGGTCTAGATTTAGATACAGATTTGGGTATGATGCTGGTGAAGTACTAAATTCATCTTTTAAATATTAAAATATTTGTCTACATTACTGCACCATAAACATTCAATAGGAAAAGAAAAACAAACAAGTAAACTACTTGGGCATAAATTACAATGTGCATAATAATTACAGTCTTTCTGTTCTGTGTTCTTTTGTTTGTTTGTTTGTTTGTTTGTTTGTTTTTGTTTTTTTTTTTTGCTTTTTGTCTTTTAAAGAGAGAGAATAGAAACCATATTAATCTATTATAGCAAGAAACTGTTGTTTATGTTCGACATAGAGTTCTATAAAAAAGTGTATAGATACTTGAATATGTACTGAATTTTCACTCTGGAGGAAACAAAAAGACAATACCTGCTAAAACCAAAGATCTCTGGTACAAGTCTGATTGCACTAATGGTGAGAACAGAGCCAAGCTTCCCAGATTATGAAAACATGCTTCTAGGTGCTGAAGGTCTCATTCAGACTCTCACAATGGTAGTTTTGTTTGTTTGTTTGTTTTGTTTGTTTGTTTTGTTTTGTTTTTCATAAGTTGATTTCTTTTCTTTGTCTTTATATTTTGAATTATATTAAGCTTTTGACTTCAGCAATCTCCTGTGGCAATGTATTCCAAATATTATTTGTTATAAAAAACAAGTTTTACTTAATTAGCTTTAAAACTGCTGCTTAATCAAAAATATTTAGTACCCTAATTTGATTCTTGTGTTATGAAATCTACTGAACAATGTTCCTTCCATTCATGATTTTATAAAATTCAAAGCCAGAGAAAGCTAGCTTATTTGATCTCATTAAATATAGCATTTACAGAATGTGTTATGCAAGGATCTGCAGAGCAGAAAAATAACTTTCAACTCGTGAACATTTTTTAAACTGCCTCACAGGAAGAGCTGTGTCTGGTTGTGGTGACAAGCAAATCACTGCTTTCTACCCGACGTGCAAAAAAACTGGAACAAACCAAAAATGAAAACCTCTTACCAGCAGCACATCTTAAAGTGCTTTATAAGCTCCAAGTTAATTTAAAAATATGAGGTGTTTTTTGTTTGTTTGTTTTTTAAGTTTCTTACAGCAAATATGAATTCTGCAAAACAGTTTCAGCTCATTCCTTCTGTAGCTGTGATGAAAAGATCTGAAGACCTTCTATTAAATCAAGTATAATTGAACCACGGCTTCTTCACAACTACTTAGCTTGTTTGCTTTAATGCACTGAAGATCAAGATACAAAATCTCTACTCTTGGCCAAAATAATATGCTGCTAATGAAATGCTACCACCTATTGAGGGTCAGGGTTTGACAAGATACAGTACAACTCTGTGAAAGGCTGAAGAATGTTTCCACACACAGAAATGTTCTCAATGCACTGCTTCAGTGCTGAATGTGGATCTTCTGTTGGGCTCTTGTGAGTTCTGAATATGACTAGAGTTCATGAAAAAGTCAAAAACGGTTTGAAAAGAGGGGAGATGTCATAGCAAAACCACATGCCTGTATTTCCAGAGATCTAACTTTTATAATGTGATAAATGCTGTGGTGTAAAGCTCAAGGTTTTCTTACTAAAACTGTCTAGCAAGGTTTATACAGTGGCTGATAGATGGCTTAAATCATATGTTAGAAAGGGGTAATGCATCTTACCCACCTGATGGATGCTTTTATACCCTGCTCAGTCTCTGAGTAAATGAGAACAGAGAACTACCAGAGAAGTGTGAAATGTTTTTTTGTGTGGCCTAGTAAGAAAATTTGAATATCCTCACATTCTGAATATATATGCTCACACTGCCACCACCAACAACACACACAGACATTATTTTTCATGAAAATACATTCCACAGTTTGTTTCAATAATAAAAAAAAAAGTATACAAAGAACCCTCCACCCACCAGCCTTTTCAGACCACAGTGACACTGATTTCTAGGTATATAAGAAAGGGGAGCATGAATGGAACCTGTCTATTGGGAGTACAGAGTTTGGTTAAAGCTCTGACAAATGTCCACGAAGAATGCCTAGCACACTATTCCTCACATATTACTTTGTCTTCTAAAACAACAGAATATGAGCAATCCACAGTTTGTCGCCTTCACCCTGACCGTAATTTTCAGGGGTTGTAGTTTCATGTTACTACAGAGAGAAAACATTACTTGGTCAATTTCTAGATTTCTTAATGTTATTTTAGATATTTCCCCTGCATTAAATGAATTGTGTCTTTTCTAAGTCAAAATTAGATTCACTTTTCTTTGTTGTAATATGTAAGCCATACCCTAATAATAAAGGGTCTATATAAGCTTAGCATATATATTATATATAATTGGATATATATATATATATCCTATATATATATATATATATATAATTGGATATATATATATATCCAATTATATAATATATATATATATATATATATCTCCAATATATAAATATATATATATATATATTATATATATATATATAATTGGATTTATAATATATATATTGGACATCTGTACATGTGAGTGCCATCTGTACCTCAGTCAATACCAGGGTGAAAGAGCTGCACAAAATCATCTTCCCATTCCACTTTCCTACAATAGTTTCCATAGGAGGAAAGCATGGGCCTGTGACCCAAAAAAAAAGAAGCTACATTTTACCACATAACTTTAGTCTCAATAATAATGGATTGATGAACTATTCTAGGCATATCTTCCAGTACTGTCATTTCACTCATCCCCAGAATTGCAATAAATTTGCTCTGGAAGTCCTCAGTCAAGAAGAGGTGGCAACCAACAGTCTGCCTCCTGTACTGGAGTAATGAACACTAGCAGAAGGATCATGTGGAGAATATGGCTGAAATCTTAAACAGAATCTTTGTTTCAGTTTTCTTTGTTGGCTTTTAGAATATCAGATGCTGTTTGATATTTCCTCATTTCTTTCCTCTGCAGAAATAAGTCACAGATTAAGTTTTTGTAAGCCCCTCATCTGCCTCAATAGACACATGATTCTTTATAAAAGTTATTTTACTCTTCTTGCATTTACAAAATTTATATGTAAAATTTCACTTAAACTTTTCACCCAACGTTATAGGAGAGGCTTCTTAACCTCTCAGGAATTAATTAGCTTTTCACAGAATCATACAATCATAAAATGGCTTGGATTGGAAAAGACATCAGTTGGTTGCCAGCCACTGGTTGAGAGTGCCCAGGACCCCATCCAATATGGCCTTAAGCACATTCAGGAATGGTGCATCCACAGCTTCTCTGGGCAGCCTGTGCCAGTGACTCACCACCCCATGCATAAGGAATTTCCTTATCTGATCTGAATCTCCTCTCTTTTTCTTTAAAAACATTCCGACTTATCTATCACAATCAGACAATGCAAAAAGTTGTTCTCTCTCCATTTAAGTTCCTTTTAAGTACTATGATGTCTCCTTGGAGTGTTCTCTGCTCAAGGCTGAACAAGCCTGGCTCCCTGAACCTTTCTCCATAGGAGAGATGCTCCAAAATCTTATCATCTCCATGGCCCTCCTCTAGACCGGCTCCAACCACTCCTTATCCTTCCTTACTGAGGGGCCTAAGTGTGAACACAGTACTCCAGCTGGGGTCTCACAAGGGTAGAACAGATGGGGACAACCCTATCCCTCTTCTTGCTGCCCAATCCTCTTATGATCCACCCAGGATGCTGCTTAATTTCTGGGCCTCAAGTGCAAACTGCTAGCTTGCAACAAGTTACTCATCCACTTTTCATCCACTTTTGGTGGTAATTGTGTGTGTCAGATAGTGAAGCATTGCATATGAAGAAGAGATGTATACTTTGAGCATGAGAGTTATTTCCTCCTCCACTGAAATATTCCAAAGATTGATTTGATATAATTAATGCACACAGTCATATAAATTATTAAAATTTCCTGTGTTGAGTTACAGTTTTGGTCTCCTCGTGACTATGAATGCATGTTACATAATGCACTGTTTATGATAATTAATGTAGGAGGCAATGAAGGAACAGTAATTATGCAAGCTTTCTAAATCATTAAATTCTCAGGTTAATAGTGTAAGATGATGGCATATGAGCAGTCCTTTGTGATAGAAACCAAATATACAGAGAATATAGTGGTGCAGATGGGAGAAGTTAGATCAAAGTGGAGTAACATTCAGGCTGACTTAATGTCAGTGATATTGAGTGCAATATCGCATTGTAAACCCTTTAAAGACTTGGAACTATGTCTAATGACAATTTATATCCAGTAAATCTAGAAATCGGGTAATATTTCTGGATTGGAGAAGGTGGGGGGACGGGGGGGCAGTGGGTGGGGGTGGGGTGAAGGGGGACCAGGGTGGAAAACAAACAAACAAGCAAACTAACAGAAAATCTAACCTAATGTTTTCTTAAAGACGGGACATGAAAATTTTATTTCAGACCTTGGAAACAATCACGTACTGAACTAAAAAATCTGAAGAGTTTTCAAGTGGACAGGCAGGAGCCTCTGAATACTATTATATTCACTGAAATAAAAACAAAGTGTATAATCTGACTAAAAACAGAACAAAGACTAACTCCATATTCAATTGATATTGTACCAGAGAAATGTACCCACAGACTTTCAATACTAATATGTACTTTATAATGTGGAACCAAATATTTAAACTCTGTATCTTCTTATATGGATTTCATGTCATTTAAACTAGATTTTTTAATTGATTTTGTGTACATGTGGAAACCACCTAGGACAAAAGTTTTGTTTCATGAAGTATAAATGTGATCTAATATGCTATTTCTGCCCTCCCTGAAAAACATAATAGAAATGAAATAAACATGAACTACCAAAAGAGAACACAAAATGCAAAGAAAATGAAGGCATTTGTCTTATAGAACAGACTTGTCTCATAGAACAGAATTTGCCTAAGATTAAGATGAAGCCAAAAAATCTTTTCTTCTCTGCTACCGTAAGCCTTCCTGTCTAACTGCACATTCAACATTCTACAAAAGATATATTTTACTTCGTGGTCCATTGCCATGCTGTACAAGCTGGAGAAACTGCATATGAATATGTTGGTAAGAATTAATTATGAAACTGGAAGTCCAATGCCAGACAAAAGCAATGAATTCCAAAAGCTGAGTTAACTGAAAGTTTCCACAGGGCATAGCATTGCCATTTTATTATCCTGGCTACTTCCCCATGTCTTTCTTCACCTTTTGATTATAGAGAAACTAGGAGGCAGTTTTTACAGTCCCCTAGAATGTCTTATTCTAAATTTTGAATCAAGATTATTTAGCATATTCTGTTGCTAAATGTTACTTATGAAAAACACTCTCAGTGGTTTAAGAAATAATTTAAACATATTTTAAACTCTATTATTTATCTCAAGTATTTGCTTCAGCAATTTTTTTTTTCAAATTCTTAGCTCCTATTGATTATTAGTCTAATGTTACAAAACAATCCACCAGTTGGTTTCTCTAGAAAATTTGCTTAATTATATTGTTAAGTTTTACTATGTAAGAAAAATTCTCTGTTCAGCAAATGTCAGATAATCAAGATGTTTAACAACTAATAAGTTTTTGTTTTAACTCTAAAGGCAGAGAAGATGGTTGAAAACATACAAGTAAAAGCTATTGAGTTATATGGTAATGAGAACTACCTAAGTGGCATATATACTAGGTGTATTTAAAATTCTTTATCCATCTCAAGAGTGAATACAGGCACGCTAAACTACCTTTTGACTAACAGCTTCATAACAGTTGGGTTAAAGTCAGAGAAAGAAATCAAAGGAAAAATCAAAATAATTCAAATAATTTACATAATTTCCTATTCAAAATGACCTCTGGCCTTTCTTTTGGCTAATTGAGATATGTTACAAGAATATATGTTTGCATATGAACCGTCTTTCTGGAATTACCCGGATTTATGAACATTTCATTAGAAAATTATTTGCAGAAATAGTGATAGTAGGGATTTCTTCAAGGGCTGAATCTATGAGAATGCACCTGAAAATATTTACTCTAGCTTTTCTTTTCATCAGAAAACCATTGCTCTACCTCAGTGGATAATCACTGTTGCTAGCAGTGGTTCTTAGACATGAATGTTTTTTTATTTGTTTTATTTTATATTATAGTTATACCCTGTGGAATGTGCTCTATATTTTACATGAAGAATCCAGCTACAGTCAAGAATGAGCACCCTTATGGCACTGACCAAAGTAATTATTTATGGGACTCTTTCTGCAAGAGCTGCATCCTTTGTACTCCAGAAAAAGAGTATTTCTCCACCTCAGTGGAGAGAACGTGAGCCAGCAGTGTGCCCAGATGGCCAAGAAGGCCTATGGAATGCTGCCTTGCATGAGGAATGGCGTGGTGAGCATGACTGGTAAAGTAATCCTGCCCCTGTATTTGGCACTGGCATGGCCTCACCTTAAGTACTGTGGGCACCTCAGTCCAGAAAGGGCATTGAGGTGCTGGAGCAGGTCCTAAGAAGGGCAACGAGGCTGTGGGAGGGCTTGGAGAACATGCCCTATGAGGATAGATTGGAGGAACTGGGTCTGCTTAGTGTAGGGAAAATCCTCTACTATCATAAACCTCAGTGCTAGAACATCTGCTGGCATGGGGACCCTACCACCTCCGTTCTAGCACCTTGCCACTCATTCAGAGAAGCAATTATTCCAGATATCCAGTCTGAATTCTCTTCCACCACATGGCTTTCCAGCCACTGTGAAGGAAGCTTCTTTGTTATAAAAATCATAGGTTGAATTCTGCTTTGAGAAAGAAACAGTTTCTTCCTTTACAGCCCAGTCATTTTGCTGGGTATCTGAGAGCATTCAGTCATGAAAGCTGAAACTAGTTTCACTGCATTAGGAATGTAGGATTTTAAGTGTTTTAATCAAAATTTCATCTGGTACACCTTAGTCATTTATGAGCAGATGTTTACTGAGCTACTGCAGAGTGTCCTATGGGACAGGGATGAATATTAAATATTCTCTACAAGACCTACTCAACCACACTTTATTAGGACACTGCTGTTAGAACTTGGAGTTCTTAATACAGTCCAGAGCTAATGTGCTGAAGTGCTGTAAATCCACTTCATAATCAAGGCTACATTATTCAGACAACAACATCTACACAGCCCTCTAGCAGGGATTTCAAGAAGCAAGTCATTGTAGCACTCTGAGTTTGCTCCATCATCATTAACATGAATGAGGCAAGGATACTCCTGGAGGCATGTTGCTGTGTAGAAAATATTGCATAATTATTTTCATATTTTTGATATTTTGATATTAACATTACAGAAGTAATACTAATTGATTCCATGATGACATAAAATATAGGAATAGTGTTCTGAATCTTAATTCACGTCCTTCCTCCAGACAGCAAATATATTCAAAGAAAGGACAGCTGTCAAATTCAGATTCTGCAAAAGAGTCAAGCAGTGTGACACAAGATAAATTATAGTAAATATATATACATGGTTGTTTTTTGTTGTTGTTGTTTGTTTGATTTTGATAGAAATAAAAACAGCCAAACGGAGATAAGATTCCAGTAAGGTTTTTTGATTCTTGTATGAAAACAATGACTGTTCTGGAAACACTATATTTTTATTATTTTTCTTCAGCTGATGTGCTCATACATTCATTCTTTGTGTGTGCTTGCTTTACAGCACATATACTAAATTGACATTATAGTTCATTCCAACTACCCCTGGAAAATCACATTTTTATAACAAATTCATTTCTATTATGCAGATCATTATCTTCCCAGTAGTAAGATAGTAATATATTTTCTAGAACCTCAGTTGTAAAATGCATTTAATACAGTAAATAAAGGTAAATTCTATCTTGCTTACTCAGTACGTTATTAATTTCCTAGGAAGAGTATTTACTATATACATAATAAATATAAATGTGACTCCATCATCTCTTCTGATACATCAAAAATGTGTCGATTATTTTTTTTTTCAGAAGTTCCAGTAACTATTTGCCCATTCAGAAAATAAAATATGACAAAACTGATAAAAAACTAAGTATAAAAATAGTAATTACATTGTGGATTTATTTTCATATAAAGCACAATTTTATTTTTCTGGAAGTCTGTAATTCTGCATCCAGCTATATCAGTGTTTTTAAACTTATGTATGTAAAATATCTTGAAAATGCAAACAAACAAACAAAAAACTCCACAACTTTCTTTGAGCTTTGAGCTTTGAGCTTCAGCTAAGATTTGCTTCTTAGCTGTTTGATTTTTTCTTTTTTAGTAAGTTTTGGTTTTGTTTTTACTGTGAATGACAGTACCTTACTTCATGTCCTTAAGACCATATACACTCGCGCAGAGCATAAGTCTCATCAGAATGGGTCAGCACATATAAAAAGTAAAATCATATATTTAGAACTAGAATGAGAGGGAAAAAAAAAAAAGAGATTAATAATTAGTCTAACCTTGTTGTTCTAAAGAATTAACATTCATGATAAAATAGACATAAATTGAACAGTATTGAGAAAAAATTATTTAAAAAACCATTCAGAATTATGAGGTTTTGTACTAACAAAAGCAGTGACATTCAAGCCAGGAGATTATTCTGTGAACCACATAGGTCAGCATACATGAAACTACTCTTTCAAATCCTTTTTTGTTTATTTTCATTATCTTTTATGAAGTTAAAATAAAACGTAATTTAAACTGAAAAATTCTAAAGCAAATATGGGAAATATTTAAATATTTAAATAAAGGGTACTGGACAGTTAACAAAAATTACTGTCCTGATTTTATCAGTATTCCATATCATGACATCATGCAACAGACTGATTGGGTGGAGAGACACATAGCACTCTGGAGATGTGTTTCCTGGTTTCTCCAGGAGCCTCACATGAGTTCTGACACTTGAAGAGTTAGATACACAGGGATCCTTCATACTATTTCTCATTCTGGGTGATGTGAGAAGAGCTCTCTAGTCTTCTCTGGGTGGTAGCTGGCTTGCTGATAAAGACTTGGACTGACTCTCACTCCTTCAGATTTTTTTTTTTGTTTAATTTGATTTATTATTCTTAACTATTCTGTATTATCACATGTTCCTTTAAATAAATTGCTTTCTTCTACCTCAGTTGTTTTTTTTCCCCTCTTCCTTCCCACTTCTTTCTCATGAGAGGAGGGAGGAGTATTACATGATTAACTCTGCAAACCACAACAGATGTTCTCGAAGTTGGATCTCAAAATAGAATACTTTTACTGCCTTATTCCACCTAACACAGACTTATCTCAGTTGGCCATTTCAGATGAAAACAAAAGGGACTTGAAAAATTTGTAGAGAGAGCTATTGTTCTGATTTTGTAGATGCAAGAGGTTGTTCCAGAATCTTTAATATGCTGTTGTATTCTGATCAAGATGAAAAAAGTGCGAATTCCGTCTTCTTTGAAATGGCATTCCATATAAGCAGCACTCAAGGTCAGTTGCACTTGTGAAAGAGGAAAAGATAGAGCCAGAAAGAATGAACAGCATTGGATATTCCATACTAGATTGCATTATGCAGGGCTTTAGGCAATTTAAATTTACATACAAGGCTAATGCACTGAACTTACTCAAGAGAGAACAAAGTTATTTTTATCTACTTACATAAAACCAAATTAGAAATAATTGATGAAAAAAAAAATCCTAAAGTATATAAGGAAAACCAAACTAAAAGCACCATCTGACCTACTGTTTTCCCTTCCCTTCCCTTCCCTTCCCTTCCCTTCCCTTCCCTTCCCTTCCCTTCCCTTCCCTTCCCTTCCCTTCCCTTCCCTTCCCTTCCCTTCCCTTCCCTTCCCTTCCCTTCCCTTCCCTTCCCTTCCCTTCCCTTCCCTTCCCTTCCCTTCCCTTCCCTTCCCTTCCCTTCCCTTCCCTTCCCTTCCCATTTTTTGAAATCATTTTACTGTATTGAAACTTATTTAGGTAATCAATACTGAATCTAGATTGGATTATTCTTGAACGTGAATGTCTTCAGAGTATAACTGTGTCCATCAGTGCTAGTAGCATCCCATAAAATCAGTAATATGCTTGAGATCTTTCTGTTATTCCTGACTATGTCTAAAGTCCTGTTTCACCTCAGACTTTGAGCACTGTCAGAGAAATAGTGTCCAGAAAAATATATATTTTTAATGGGAAAATAGGTTAAAATGATGAAGATTCATATGTAATAAAGTGAATGATATGCACCACCTTTTTTTACATCGAGTATTAAATCTTGGATCAGGGATAATTTTAAATGAGAAGAGTAGAGCTTTCCAATTAATTCAGTGACATTCCATTATCAAGATCTCTGGTTAAATCTGCATTATGTATTTATTAAATTCTCACATCAGTGAAATGATCCATGTTATTTTACTTCTAAGAGTGAAAAAGCTACCTTATAATAGAAAAATCAAGCTCTAAAATTTTACCATTTTACTAACTAAAATTCAAATATTATGATCACTTTGCTTTGAAGGTAAAAACAAACAAACAAACAAAAAAGCAACGACAACAATAACAAACACTGTAAAGATTCTTGACAAAGACAATTCATTTAAAATTTAGTTCTTCCAGTGCAACACCTGCTCTACATAGACACTAAAAGTTCAGTCTTTTCACTTTTACTTTTCACCTGAAACATGCACATCTGCTTTTGTTACTTGTTAAGGGAAGAAATACTAGATACATATTTTATAAGTCGGTTAGATTTTAATGTCATCCTAGTTTGTTTCTGTTATTTAGAAAGTTATTGCAGTACCAAAAATTGTCCTTAGTGTGTGGCTCTAGAAGTCTTAAAGACATGCCAATATCACTGAAATATAAGAAATAACAACAACAGCAACAAAAAGCTGTATCTTGAATTATTTTTCAAAAAGAAGGGCCAGCAAGGCTCTATTTATATTTAAATAATTTCAGTTATCTGAAGAATTCACTTACCGATGAAATTTTATAGACAGTAGTTCTGATGCGGTTTGCTTTACACAATTAAAAGCTGTGAATCCACACAACTACTTGATTATCCTCATCACATCACTAGTATACTCCTTTTCCAAAAGTCAAGCCACTTCTTAGTATCTATCCTTATAGATGGAGGTGCTATGCAAATTTCTTTAAAATTTTGTCTAGGGAGAGCGGACAGGACAAAAATGTTTTATCTGTTACTGATACACAACAGAAATCACCTTCTGCGTTGCTGGCAAATGTCTAGCAGGTAATGCATATAATGGACTGTACCTTTTAATGGTTTTATTCAAAAACCCTCAACATTTTCCACTAAGTACTTTGAAAATAGAGAATGAACCAGTGAACATCATCTTTGATTCAGGATGGTGCTAGACATCAGCAAATACAAGATACAGCTTTGAAGCCTCAGCTGAGGTTCCAGAGGTATGCAGATGAAGAGGAAGTTCAGATACTATACAGACCTAGGATATTTTACAACAAATTAGAAAATAAATATGAAGAACTAAGTTTTCATTTGTGTGTGGGATTACTTTTTTTTTAGAATAGTGTCTAAATTACAATTGAAACAAAGCTGATATTAAAGGGTAAAGAAAATTGAAACTCTCAACATGTAGAAAGGCATGACTATGTTGTTCTAGTCTTTTTTTTTTTTTTTTTTTTTTACAGTAACACACACGCATGTATCTGCTTGCATAGTATAAGGAAAGAACCATCTACCATTATGGAAAGTGTGGTGTAAATGGAGTATTATGTATTTGTAGAATAACCACTAGGAAAAAGTATATACAGATTTCAGAAATATAATAAATTCTGTGGAAGCCAGGTACAAATCTTTAGATTTAACCCATAATCAGACATGACATACATATATATTATGTGTTCTTGATTTCAACCTAAGATCCTGGGGGGAAAACATACCAAGGAACTATAGAGATGCTGTAATGAATCTCTAGTACACTTAATAAAAGTATTGTGCTGAGAAAGGGTGGAAGTAAATCCAGGTGATACTTCCCAACACAGACAGAAAGAAATAAAAATTTGATTATAACTTAAGAAATATTCATATTTTTCCCTTTTTAAGAAATCTCCATTCTGGCCTGTTTTCACTCTTTTTCTGCATATATGACACTAAGTGAAGATTGAGAAGAAAAAAAATCACTCTTGGTAAAATCATAGAATCATAGAATGGCTTGGGCTGAAAATGACCATAATGATCATATAGTTTCAACCCCCCTGCTATGTCCAGGGTTGCCAACCCCTAAGGTCCTTTGCAACTTACTTTCTTGTATCAGTACTAGTTAAAGTTCATCCAATATACATTTGCTTATTTAACATTATGTGTGGCACTGCAAGTCATAGATTGATGCTGTGCACAATATATTATTTTTACCCTCTGTACATTGAGTAACTATATAATATTAGCAGTGTAAATTATTCTTAATAACTTCAGTGTCTTCTGACGAAGAAGAGTATTTTCCTCTGAAACCATTTTTTGCCTTATGTTTAAGACACTGTGCTTCAACTCAAACTGTTTTATCTGACAGTTTTTGTCTATATCATTTGCCTTCAAGACTTATGTTATTTTCCACTGTGCATCAGTTTAATCTTTGTGGAATACAAAATCAGAGCCTCTGCTGCTTATTTCAATAATGCATTTCTCACTGGCACCACAGCTTTCTTTCTTAATGTTGTGGTAAGATTTTGAGTTTCAGATATAAATAAGTTATTTTCTCCTGTACTTGCATCTCTTTACTTTTGTATTTCAGGCTAAATAATTTGAATATGACAGTTCTTTCAGAAAATGTATTCGCAATGGAAGAAATCTATAGAGCATTTTGAAATGAAAGTGATGCCCTCCCTAAATTATAAACTGGAAGTTATACTATCTAGCATTTTCAGTCAGATTTAGTCCCTAAAGAATTCAAAGCAGCTCTAAGTTACTTTTTTCCTTGCAAATTACACTGAATATATAGGTTAATTATATGATGGAAAATAGCTCAAAATGCCTGAATATAAGATAAAAATTGAAACACACATCTGATCTGGTGCTTTTCTGAGAATGAGACTTTAATCATGTTGCCAATTTTTTTGGAAATCATTAGAGCTAATAGAAATGTTAATTTCTATTTCAGCTTTAATTTTATAGTAATGTATTTTTCTTAAATAAATTGCAATCACAATTCATGTATTTTGGTTTGTAACACATTAAGATCAAGGAATCATAGAATTGCTCAGGTTGGAAAAGGCCTTAAAGATAAAGTCCAACAACCATGATACTGTAACTCTAACAACCCACCACTGAATCATGACTCTGAGCTCCACAGCCAAAAACATATGGTGGTGATTCGACAACCCTTTTTGCAGTCCTTTTCAACTCAGGACATTCTGTGTCTCTATGATTCCAAGAAATACCTGGACTTCTGCAAAGCCTTTGACATGGTACCTCATCGCATCCTTCTCTCTAAACTGGAGAGGTATGGATTTGAAGAATGGACTGTTCGATGGATTAGGAGCTCTTGGAATGGGTCCAGAGGAGGACCACTATGATCAGAGGGCTGGAGCACCTCACCTATGAGGAAAGGTTGAGGGGACTGGTTTAGCTCTGAGAAGGCTCCAGGGGGACCTCATTGTGGCCTTCTAACACTTGACGGGAGCATATAAACACGAAAGCGAATGACTGTTTATGTGGGCTGATAGTGATAGGTCAAGTGGCAATGGAGACGGGAGGTTTAGGTTATATACAAGGAGAAAATTTTTCACACAGAGGGTGGTGAAGCACTGGATTAGGTTGTTCAGACATTGTGGCTGCCCCATTCCTGCAGGCAATCAAGGCCAGGCTGGATGTGGCCCTGGACAGCCTGATCTGGTGGTTGGTGACTCTGCCCATTGCAAGGGATCAAAACTAAAAGATCTTTAAGATCCCTTTCAACCTACGCTATTCTATGATTCTATCATACTGTGTCAACAGCCTTACAGAAGTCATTGGTCATCAGGTGACATCAGTGGCTTTTCTCTTGTCCACTGATTCAATGACATCATCATAAAAAGCTGACTAGCCTGGCCAAGCAGGATTTGCCCTTGGTGAAGCCAAATCTCCCATAACAGCTCCCTGCTTTCCATGTGCCTTAGCATCGCTTCCACAGAGGTGAGATTGACAGTCAGAAGTTCCCAGGGTCATGCATTCTGCGGGACAGAAGGTGAGCAGTCGGGAACCATGGGGAGTTCACTAACAAAGAAGCAACAAGTAAATCTTGAAGTATTACAGTTAGTTTAAAAGTTTCAGGATCAGCCTGTATCTACTTCAGCATTAGCTACTTTTCTTGAGTGGATAAGCAAAAACGTCCCAGAATTTCTGAAAACTTTCTTCTCTTGATGGAGAGCTTTGGGACAAAATTGGCATAAAACTCTGGGAGGCTTCTGTTACTAAAGACAGGAAAGCTGCTAAACTTTTACCTGTTATGCGCCAAATAATGGAGAGGCCGAAACAAATTCAACAGGGAAGAATTTCTTCTGAAGCAGTAAAAAAGCTAAGAAAGTCATTGAGGGATTATTGAATTCAGTCTGCCTTTACATATAGTTTTTTGGTTGCAGTGGGTGATAGTTATGTTATTACCCCTCCCTGCTGGAAATTTTGGTTACACATGATCCTGTGTCCCAAAGGAATACTGTGGCCTGAATGAGGTCACACAACCCCTGAGTGCTGCTGTACCACACATGTTGAACTCCAGTAGGAGCTGGAATCAGTTGTTCTGTGAGCTGGTTTTGCTATTAAGTGAAGCAAAGTGAGAGGATCTGCAAAGGAAATTCAGTTCCTAGGTATAAAATGGCAAAATGGGCATCATCACATCACAGTGGACGTAGTCAACAAGATTACAGCTATGTTTCCTCCCACTTGAAGAAAGAGCCACAATCTTTTCTGGGCATAGTGGGCTTTTGGAGAATGCATGTTCTGAACTACAGCCTCATTGTAAGCCCACTTTATCAGGTGATGCAGAAGAATAATAATTTTAGGTGAGGTCCTGAAGTCATTATGGACTGGCTTGTAAGTAAAAAGTTTGGAACGTCACCAGAACAAGATTGCAACAACATTGCATGCTGAAGAGGCCCCACCATACAACTAAGTACCAGAAATTGAATAGAAATCTGCCCTTCTCACTGCTGGATCGTGTATTGTGAGGAAGAACTGCAGATGGAAAGCTCCTTGTGGAGCTCGACACAACAAGTTGTGGAGGCCACCAGAGGAAAAGGAGAATCAAGTCAGTTTGCAGGGGTAAAGGCTGTCCAACTGGCCTTAGGTGTTGCTGAATGGGAGAGGCAGCGAATGCTTGATCTTTATACTGACTCACGGGTGGTGGCAAATGCCTTTTGGAGTGGTCACAGCAGTAGGAACAAAACAACTGGCAATGAAGGGGTAAATCTATTTGGGCTGCTGACCTGTGGAAAGATACTGCTGCCCAAATAAAGAATATGGTTGTAAAGTGTGTCATGTAGGTGCTTCTGTGCCCAAGAGTCGGGCTACTGAAGAACAGCAAAATAACCATCAGGTAGACTGAACTGCCAAAATTGAGGTGGCACAAATAGACTTGGACTGACAACAGAATGGTGAATTACCTCTAGCTCCATGGGCCCATGAGACCTCAGGTCGTCAAGGAAGAGATGCAACATACAGGCGGGCTGGAGACAAGGTGTGTACTTAACTATGGATGCAATTGCACAGGTTATTCATGACTGTGAGACATGCACCTCAGTTAAACAAGCCAAGAGGATGAAATCGCTCTGGGGGAGGGGCGATGGCAAAGTGGTTGATTACACCATCTTACCACAAACCCACAACAGTAAACACTGTGTGCTTACTATGGTGGAGACAACCACTGCGTGGCTTGAAACATAACCAGTACCCCGTGCTACTGCCCAAAGCACTATATTGGGTCTTGAGAAACAAGTCGTATGGTGACTTGGCACCCCATGAAGAACTGAGTCAGATAGTGGGACACCGTTACAGAATTCTCTTGTAAATACTTGGGCCAAAGGTCATGGCATTGAATGCAGAAAATTGGGAATGTTCAATGTTTATATGATACAGAGGGAGTGCAGTCAACATCAGTTCCGTGTATATATAGATATGTGTGTGCGTGTGTGTGTTTAATGCATTTTAATTATGTTTGATTGTATATAAATTAAAGCCTGATGCAGTGAGGAGCTTGGGAACTATTGATTCTCTTCAGTGGAACTGCGTGCTGTTGCTGTTTGTCCAGTTCTCGAAAGAATCCAGTTCATCCACATCTGTCTTCTTCCCCTGTGGCTCGCCTTGTGGAATTCAGGGACAGCCCGTTCTTGTGTCTTTAAGATTTCCATCTTGAGGAGCATCCAGGCTTCCTGGACCCCTCTACCCTTAAGGAGCAACTCCCAAGAGACCCCTGCAACAGGCATCCTGAACAGGTTAAAGTCCACCTGACATTTCCAAGAACAAAGAATTCCACCATCTCACGGTTGCTCTGCCCAAGACAGTCCCCAGCCTTGACATCTCCCACCAGGCCTTCGCTGTTAGCAAGGAGCAGGTCTAGCAGGGCCCCACCCCTTGTACACTCTCGGACCAACCAGCTGCGTAAGGAAGCTCTCTTCCACACACTGTAGAAACCCCTTGGATTGCTTCCTCTGAACTGCATTATATTCCCAACATGGTCCCACCATGTTTCTGTAAGAGCACAGTTGCTTCCAGCTCCTCCTGCTTGAAAGCTGGAAGAAAAACACCCCAAAGTACCCATTCTTGCATGCTCATCTTTATCACTGGAACGTCTGCTTTTGAAAAAGTTTCTTTTCAATTTGGTTATAAAACAGATTGTTGTTAAAAGGAAATTCACATGAAACTTAATGATAGTGGCTACATAAACTACTTTAATCTGATTTTGCATAGCAAGAAAAAATGTGGAATTTCAAATTACCTAGAAATCGATATTTTCTATTTCAATCTATCTGTTGATTAAAAAAATTGTTGAAAGAGTATCTCATGTGCGTACTGTACACAGAGTCTCCTTGAATGCTCAGTCACATTTGTTGTCAGAGCTAAGGCCTATAGGAGCAATCTAGCTTAGTCAAAGCCAAGTTGCCCTCCACGAGCACCTCGCATCTTCAGCAACTGAAATTATTCTTGCGAATAATGTCTTCTGTTATCTTGATGTAGCCAGTGTTGAGCAAAGCAAACAAAGTCAGCCCGATTTTCTTAAAATCAGATTAATCTGCGAGGCACAAAGTAATAAAGGAATGATTTTTAGTAATAAACCGAGTGATAGCAGTTGTCAGAAGAATGCATGTGTCACACACAGAGGTAAACTCCCCACAGCAAAACTAGCTCTAACATTTCCTATCAGTGCTTCATCCTCACAGGAAAGAAGAAGACAGATGGTAGTAGACATGAAAACTTAAGGATCAGAACAGAGGTCTCCAGTAGCTCCCTCTGTACACAGATGGTTGCAGAGACAAAAGGTCAAGTCCACTTTTGGAGGGAGCTTGGTGATTATTACCACTAGTGTTACACCAACTACAGGTAAAGTCTGCTTGCTTTCACATCCCTACAAAAGTACATGAAATGGATAAGCATCCGCTTCTTTTTTTTGGCTGTTGCTGTTGCTTTTACTCCAAGGGCAAATGATACTGGCTTTGCTGGTGTCTTCTCCACTCTATTGCTGTGGGTTTTTAAAATTCCTATTTTTCCATTTCAAAAAATGCAACTTTGACACTGTTTTCCCATTTCCAACAATCCAGAGAAATCCCAGTCAATATTCAGTATTCAGGGCTGCATCAAAAGAGGTGGCAAGCAGAGAGAGGGAGGTAGCCATTCCTTTCTACTCTTCCCTAATGAGACCGCATTGGGGCTACTGAGTCCAAACCTGGGACCCCCAGCACTGGAAGGATGTGCAGCTATTGGAGTGTGTGAAGAGGAGGATCACAAAGATGATCAAAGAGTTGGAACATCTCTCATATGAAGAAAGGCGGGGGAATTTGGGTTTGCTTAGCTTGAAGAAGGCTCTGAGGAGACCTTCTTGTGGCCTTCTGGTCCTTGAAAAGAGACTACAGGCAGGAGTGGGACTGACTTTTCACACGGTCTGACAGTGTGGATAAGCAGGAATGGCTTTAAGCTAAAAGAAGTGGGGTTCAGGTTAGAAGTTACGAAGATAATTTTTACTCAGAGGGTAGTGAGGTGCTGGCACAGCACTGCCGGCAGGGGCTGTGGGTTGTGGTACGGCACAGTACTCGGTAGAAGCCCTTTTGATCGCCGAAGTCGCCTGACTCGGAGCCGTCCCGGAGCGATCAGCAGCGACTGACCGCGTGGTTCAAGGGGGATTTCGGGCGTTTCCTTCCAGCAGGGAACCCCCGGGTAGAGGAGGAGCCCGGCAGCTCTGACGGAGCAGCTGACGCAGCCGCTGACGCAGCGTGTGGGCATTCCCCGGCAACGGCGGGAGATTTAAACGGGCACAACGGACTAGTCGCTGCCCACCAGAGACGGGCAGGAGGAGTCAGGGTTCTTGCACTGCGTGACTTCCAGTTTCAGTGCTGCTGAGTCTTCTGCTTTGACACGGTTGCTCGCCGGCGGAAGGTGCTGCCAGAAATACTGAGGAGGCCCAGACAAGGGTCCCAAGCTCTCAGAAACGGGAGGCAGCAACCAAGAAGACTGCAGAGACCCAGACTGAGGTCCTGCACATGCCCTATAGGAAGGCTGCTGCAAAAAAGTCTGAGCAGACTCAGACTGAGCCCCCAGCCCGAGATGCTGGTGTGCAGGTCTCTGACTGTACTGAGTGCCTGAGCCTGGCCCTTGCAGTGCTTGGTGAGGGAGGCAGTGATTGTGTTCGCTGCGACCAGGTGAACTACTTGCTCAGCCTCGTAGTTGACCTGAAGGAGGAAGTGGAGAGGCTGAGGACTATAAAAGAGTGTGAGAGGGAGATTGACTGGTGGTGTCAGTCCCTCTCAGCCTCAAGTTCTCAGCACACAGTCGAGGCTCCTAATGGAGCATGTCAGCCCCTGCCACCTCACAAACAGGTGGTAAAGGGGAACCAGCCAGCTGGCAACACTGCAGCCAGCTCCCTGTCCTCTCTTCCACCTAGCAACAATTTGAGAAGGGAGCAGGAGTGGAAACGGGTACCTGCTCGACGGAAGGGGCATCCTCCATCACGACCATCCCCGGCTCCCCAGGTGCCTCTGCGAAACCAGTTTGAGGCCCTGGAACTTGAGGGGGAGACTGGTGAGAGTGTGGAAACAGGTTCACCCATGAGGTTGCCTCAGGTGAAGCGGTCACCCCGAAGCCTCAAGACTGCTTCTACACGTAAGGACAGAAGGGTGATTGTTGTAGGTGACTCCCTTCTGCAAGGAACAGAAGGCCCTATATGCCGGCCCGACCCTACCCGCAGAGAAGTGTGCTGCCTTCCTGGGGCACGGGTCAGGGACATTTCAAAGAAAATTTCTAGATTGATTCAGCCTTCAGACTACTACCCACTTTTAATAATTCAGGCTGGCAGTGAGGAAGTTGGCAAGGAAAGCCTGAGGTCCATCAAGAAAGATTTCAGGGGAATGGGGCGAATACTTGAAGGAGCTGGGGTGCAGGTGATCTTTTCTTCTATGCCCGTGGTGTCAGGAAAAGGTACAGGGAGGATCCAAAAAACCCATCTCTTAAACAGATGGCTTAAGAACTGGTGCAGACACAAGAATTTCGGCTATTTTGACCATGGGGCAATCTACACTGCACCTGGAATGATGGCTGCTGATGCAAGCAGCCTGTCCCTGAGGGGTAAGAGGGTATTAGCTGAAGAATTAGCGGGACTCATTGATAGGTCTTTAAACTAGGAACGAAGGGGAAGGGGGCAAAATAAGGGCTACTGGGGTTGAACTGTGCATTCGAGGGATTGTACCAAACTCCATGGGCAATGATTGCAGAGTGCAAAAGGAGGGAGTAGGGCAGGGAGATGCTGGGGATGCCGCTGTTCTAGCGGATCCTGGATCACTTATGAAGGTGGTGAGACGGACAGCCTGGCTGAAGTGCCTTTATACTAATGCACGTAGCCTGAGTAACAAGCAGGAGGAACTGGAAACTGTGATGCACTCTGAAAATTATGACATTGTTGCTATCACAGAAACATGGTGGGATGACTCCCACAATTGGGATACTACCATCGATGGCTATAGACTCTTTTGGAGAGATAGGCGAGGTAGGAAGGGTGGGGGAGTTGCTCTCTATGTCAGAGATTGCATAAACTGTGAGGAGCTCCCTATGAGAAACAGTCAGGAACAAGTCGAGAGCCTGTGGGTTAGGATTAGAGATGGGACTAATAAAGGTCAGCTGGTATTAGGGGTATACTACAGGCCACCTGATCAAGGGGAGGCTGTTGACGAGGCTTTCTTGCTCCAGATGCGTGAGGCGTCTGGCTCACGGGCTCTTGTCCTGGTGGGAGACTTCAACCATACGGACATCTGTTGGGAAAACCACACGGCGAGCTGCAAGAGCTCCAGAAGGCTCCTGGAATCCATTGATGATAGCTTTCTGGTTCAGGTATTGGACAGACCGACCAGAGGTGAAGCGTTGCTGGACCTGCTGCTCACCAACGCTGAGGAGATCATCAAAGGCGTCAAGGTTGGAGGATGCCTGGGCTCCAGCGATCATGCCCTGGTTGAGTTTGTGATCTCAAGCGATGTGGGCCTGGCAAAGAGCAGGACCAGGGTGCTGAACTTTAGAAGAGCAGACTTCAAGCTACTCAATGGAATGCTGGCCAAGATCCCCTGGCGCGCTGCCCTCAAAGATAAGGACGCTGAGGAGAGCTGGCTGCTCTTCAAGGATGCCCTCCTGGCAGCACAAGAGGTCTCCATTCCCCTGATTAAGAAAGTGGGCAGGTGAGGTAGAAAACCGGCGTGGCTCAGCAAGGACCTGCTAAGAGAACTGAGGGTGAAGAAAGGGGTGTACAAGCTCTGGAAACAAGGCTGTGTCACCCGGGAAGAATACAGGGATGCCGTCCGAACTTGCAGACGTGGGATCAGGAAAGCCAAGGCGCAGGCAGAACTGAACTTGGCGAGGGACGTGAAAAACAATAAGAAAACCTTCTACAGGTACATTGGCCAGAAGAGACAGGCCAAAATGGGCGTACCTACTCTGGTAAATTTAAAAGGAGAAATGGCTTCAACAGATGAAGAGAAAGCTGAGGTGCTGAATGAGTTCTTCACCTCGGTCTTCACTGGTGGTCAGGATTCTAGTCTTTTTCACGTCCCTAAGTCTTGCACCCCCATAGCTCTATGTGGGGACCAAGGAGGTAAATCCCTCCCCACTTGTAAGGGTAGAGCAAGTCCGAGAGTGCCTCCTTAGACTGAATGAGTACAAGTCTATGGGGCCAGATGGCGTGCATCCCAGGGTCCTGAAGGACCTGGCTGAGGAGGTTGCTGAGCCGCTCTCCATCATATTTGAGAAGTCGTGGCTGTCAGGTGAGGTCCCGGATGATTGGAGGAAGGGTCACGTCACTCCCATTTACAAGAAGGGGAGCAGGGAGGACCCGGGGAACTACAGGCCGGTGAGTCTCACCTCCGTGCCTGGGAAGATTATGGAACAAATCCTACTGGACAACATGCTTGATCACATAAAGAACGAGCATGTGATCCGAGACAGCCAGCATGGCTTCACCAGGGGAAGGTCATGCTTAACTAATCTTGTGGCCTTCTATGATGGAGTGACGGCCTTGGTGGATGGAGGGAAGGCGACCGATGTCATTTACCTGGACCTGAGCAAGGCCTTTGACATGGTCCCCCATCACATCCTCATCTCCAAATTGGAGGGAAGTGGATTTGATGGGTGGACAACTAGATGGATAAGCAATTGGTTGAAAGGCCACAGACAGAGGGTGGTGGTCAATGGCTCTATGTCCAGGTGGAGGCCGGTAACGAGCGGTGTCCCTCAAGGGTCTGTCTTGGGACCGGTGCTCTTTAACTTCTTTATTAATGACATCGATGAGGGAATGGAGTGCACCCTCAGCAAGTTTGCTGATGACACCAAGCTGAGTGTTGCAGTTGATACGGTGGAGGGAACGGATGCCATTCAGAGGGACCTTGACAGGCTGGAAAGCTGGGCTCGGGTGAACCTAATGAGGTTCAGCACAGCAAAGTGCAAGGTTTTGCACTTGGGCCGGAAGAACCCCAGGCACCTGTACAGGCTGGCAGGAGTTGTCCTTGAGAGCAGCTCGGCTGAAAAAGACCTAGGGGTCCTGATAGATGAGAAACTTAACATGAGCCAGCAGTGCGCTCTGGCAGCCCGGAAAGCAAATGGGATCCTGGGCTCCATCAGGAGAGGGGTGGTCAGCAGGGATAGGGAGGTGATTGTCCCTCTCTACTCTGCTCTTGTGAGGCCCCATCAGGAGTACTGTGTCCAGGTATGGAGCCCTCAGTACAAAAAAGATATGGAGATTTGGAAAGGGTCCAGAGGAGGGCCACAAAGATGATCAGGGGGCTGGAGCACCTCCCCTATGAGGACAGGCTGAGGGAGTTGGGTTTGTTCAGCCTGGAGAAGAGAAGGTTGCAGGGTGACCTCATTGCAGCCTTTCAGTACCTGAAGGGAACTTATTCCCAGGAGGGGAGTAAACTCTTCGAAAGGGCTGATAATAGCAGGACTAGGGGAAATGGTTTTAAGTTAAAAGAGGGAAGATTTAGGTTGGATGTTAGGGGGAAGTTCTTTACTAGGAGAGTGGTTAGACCCTGGAACAGGCTGCCCAGGGAGGTTGTGGATGCCCCGTCCTTGGAGGTGTTCAAGACCAGGTTGGACGGGGCCCTGGGCAACCTGATCTAGTAAAGGTGTGTGTTTGGTGGCCCTGCTAGGCAGGGGGGTTGGAACTACATGATCCTCGAGGTCCCTTCCAACCTGGGTCATTCTGGGATTCTGTGTGATTCCGTGGTTGCCTCATCTCTAGAGGCATTCAAGCCCAAGTTGGATGGGATCCTGACCAATCTGGTCTAGTGGCTGGCAACCCTGTCCATAGTAACAGGGGTTGGAACTAAATGGTCTTTATGGTCTCCTCCAGCCTAAACCATTCTATGGTTCAACGATCCTGTTGTGTGTCACAACAGTAAAGGGCTGAAAAGGAAAACTGAAAACAATGCCCAGTTCCCCTCTACAATTTTGTTCACAAGGCAGCTCTTTTCTCTTGATGTCAGAAAGACTGAAATATCATCTTAATATGTCAGTGTGCCAAAAGTCTTTTTTGAACAGTGAGGAAAGGTAAACAGGATTCATCGTCTTTGAAGAATATCCTTACGAGGCTCTTCCAGCTCAGAATGTTCTGGGCTTCTATAATTCTATGAAGAGTATGCCGTGCAGCAAACCAAAATAGCAGAAAGAATTATTCTGAAAAGTTAAATTTCTTGCCATTTCCATCAAAGCCATAAATGGGACTTTTTCCCACCAATGAGATCATGGAAAGTATTTATGGGGCTGAAAAGTACTGCTTTAGATACACCAGAAAAACGTATTTTCTACAGAGCCCTTTTTCCTGCAGCTTTCCTGTTGTTGTTGAAGCAATACATGCCTCCTTCAGTTGACTGCCTGAAACAGCATCTTGTATAGCAACTAGAGAGGCAGCAATTATGACAGCAACAAAATGACGAAGGTAACAAGTTTTTAAGCAAAAAGAGTAGGTTGGACTTTATAGGAGTCTGCAAAAATGTGACATCTGAAAGAAGCTTTATTAAAATTGCTTGAGGCGCTGTGTTATTTGATGGTAGGGGATTGTATCTCTGGTCAGAATTTCATTCTGTCCTGTTTTCCTGAACCTTCAAAAGATATCCCTCAAGGAGCATTTTCAGAAACAGCAGCTGTTGGGTTAGAGTCACGAACAGCCACAAAGTGATTTGCCTTCAAATGGATGGCGTTGCACGTGAGCAAATCCCTGCAACATGTGATGCTGGTATGAGCGCGCTGTTTCACACTACATGGTTCCTTAATCCATGTGATTAAATCTTTGCAAGACCAAGTGTTTGCTGTGTCTATTCAAGGGTTGTTGTTATGTTATCCAATGCTGCTTTATAGTTAGCAGCTCTTGGTCTGCCTTGCAGTGAATACTGAATGTATACATATAGTTGCAAATTCATTGGCTTGTAAAAGAAAAACCCATATTCAAAGCAATACAATTCTGACAGTATTTTTTTTGTTTGTTTTCTAATTTTTTATTTTATTTTTTTGCTTGGCAATCTTTCATTTTTCTCTGTAGGGGAAAATAGGGGACTCTGAGTTATATTACAGTTTGTCAACTAATCTTTGTGCCACTTCCATTTTTTAATTATATATCTGCCAGTATTAATATATGAGACAAAGTCCTGAAACCACTGAAAATATAGGTTAACCTCTACGTCTTAGACAGGTGCAGCAGATCTCTCCTTTGTAACCTGTTTTATCTACTACCTCCACAACAATAAATTTTTTCTTTCACTTCCACAAATCATTTTTTTTCCTGTTATTTTGACAGGATTACGTCATGTTCTAGAATTGCTGAAAAAATGTAAATATGATGTCTCTTTCTTTACGCCCTCCCAACTTAATGTATCTGTAACTTGAACAACAAATTCTTCTGTGTGTCTTCATTCAAAGAGTGTTGTCTGGGAAAGGCTGAGTGAAGGACGGTATTAATATTTTGTGCCTTCTGTTAGTTAAAAATACGCAGTCCTTTTTGTCTGCAATCTAGCTACGGGTTAACAATTTATTAACTTGCAACCAAAAGCTGATTAGGCAGATACAAACCCAAAACACAAACAGGATAGCATTGATTAACAGCAAAATATAGACGGGGAGTTGCACTGACTACTATTTCTTGTTATTATTTGTAATGGGGATTACAGTGCATTACTTGCTTTTGACCTACTTCCCACTTTCTCTGATATAAACACGTTATACTCTCTGATAGCAATCACTGATGGTTCAGATTTTACAGGCCCCTTTCCGGGAAATAAAACAAAACAGAAAAGCCAGATAAGCATGGTGGTAGAAATACCTCTTTCCCTACCTCACAGACAAAGGAACAATCAGCATTATGTAAAGTTCCATTTGAAAGAATAAATCCTAATCCTAATTAAATCCTAATTCAAGTGGGTTTTTATGCACTTAGAAATTAGGTCTGAAAGGTTCTTTGACAGGTCTTCAAGTCCCAAACCTGTGAAACTAAAGTGTTTGCTTAGCACAACAATCCAGTGAAATCCCGGTCTCATTCTGATGACAATAAGAAGAACCATATTGCATTCTGAAGAGGACAAAACATGCTTGCTCCGTCTTTGGTTCTTGCGCACAGGGACCCTAACACCAATTCAGTTCATAGGAGAAGTTTCCTCAAGTGACTCTTCTCCCTGTGCCTTCCTTCATCTTCCACTATTTTGTTGTTGCGTTGCTGTTAGTAGTAGCAGTAGAAACAGTAGTGTTGTTGTTATTGCAAGAGTCAAATGTCATCAAAGAAAGTCTGCAGAATCATTTCTAATCCGGTTTTGAAATGCAAACTCAGAAGCAAAGATCTTGAAGTCTGGGTTCCTGGGTCTCCAAGACGTAGGTGAAGAAAATATGTTTTTTTGTCTTTTTCCACGTGACACTTACTTATGCTCAGGCACACAGCACTATAAGCAAGCAGGAGCTTTGCTGCCCAACATTTCAGCTTTGCAAAAGCTAGGAAAACCATAACTTTTCTGCTTGCTTAAACAGTTTCAAGAACTCGTACGGCGAGTTCCAATTAAGTCATGGAAATTGTGATAGGTTCTGAGTCTGCGTGCATGTGTGCTGCTCTCTAACAGTCACGGGCAGACGTCTTCTCCAGGTCTTCCTTGTAAAGGCTTTCAGGTGTGCTTTGCACCTTAATCAGTCACTAACTACAGACCCAGTTCTAACCAGCTTGTTTCCTGTACTGTGTTTCAAGATGTCCGTGCTCCTAGGCTCCTTCCGTTGTTCAGGGGGTCTGTCTTGCATGACAGGAATACTTGTCCTTGCAACGTTACTGTAAAAGTGTCCTAGTAACGTTACTGTACAAGAACTATCCTTCAGGTGCTTAGGCAGGACAAGCGTCTAAATATCGAGGTCCTCCTCTGTGTTGATGATGCCGCATTCTGCCTTAGCTGTGTCAGCTTCTGGATTGTCTCAGATGCCATAGAGCGGACTGTCGGATGGGTGTCATTTTCCAAAGGCTGAAGGGCTGCAACAGAAGGAAACAGAGCAGAGATTGAACTCCCCAGTCTGCAGAGAGCCACCAGCTTCCCCTCAGGACCATGCCAGCCCCACTCGTTGCTTTTCCTGGCCAGGAGGAATGTGAGTCTGAGGGGTCAGCTGGAAGACACTGCTCAGGATTGCCAGGAATGCTCCTCTGCCCTGCAGCATTTCCGTGCAGCAGGGCAAAGCACAGCTGCATGCTGACCAGGCTCTGCCCCCAGCCCCAACACAGACAGCACTGCCCTCACTCACCACTGCAGAGTTTATCCAGCATCTCCTCACTCTGTTCCCCGGAGTACTTCTCAGTCAGCCCTAGGGAAAGAGCTCCGTCAGACACCCACGCCCCAACACGCTGCTAGCTAGGAGCGCAGAGCCTGGCCCCGCCAGCCCAGCTGCTTCCCCTTCTGTGCTGCAGGCAGGGGCAGTGCCCAAAGGGAACCTGAGCAAGGCACCCACTGGGGCTAGCAGCATGGGCAGGGTGTACCTGGGGGTTCAGGGCTGTGCCTTCCTGCCAGGGCAGGGCCCAAAGAGGGACGCAGGGGTTGGGCTCACCAATGAATCTGACAGCCGCATGTCTCAAGGAGGCCTGAGAATCCTGCAGGTATGGCAGGCTCTGCTGCAGGATGCCTTCCACTATCTTTCTTTTCTGCTCCAGCTGAAGAAGAGCACAAGAGCATGGGGCTTGCAGAGTGTCCACAGCTGCTGGTGCAACCCCTCCTCCAGCATCCACTTTCCCTCAGCAAAAAGGTGAGGGCTGTGTGATTGTGCTCACCAAACACTTTGTGATTCCCGCTGGGTTCTTCAGCCAGGCATGCAGCTTGAGCTCATCCCACTTCAGGAACCTTCCACAAGATGCAAGGGCATCCGCAGATGCCTACAGAAAAACAGATGCAGGGACATGGCACCACACACACAGACACACATCCCAGTGTCTGAATGCTTGCTCAACTTGCTCTCAATTGCAGATCACAGCTGAGCTGTCAGCGCACCACTGCCTGCACACTGGTCAGGTCTGAAATTCGTACCTGTGCTACACTCGGGGTCTCGTCACTCATCTGAAAGAGCAGAGGGAGCAGGCCCCTGCGCACAGTCTTCTTCATGCTTCTCTTCTTAAGCCACACCACAGTATCCATCACATCCTTGAAGAGGCGGATGGAACCTTCTCGCACTTCACATGATGCCTGAGGGAGAACAGGAGGACCTCAGACCTCAGCAACACACTCTCACTGCCCATGGTGAGCATGAGTGTAGGCATGGCTGATGTGAAAGGAGGTGCTCTGGAGTCACATTCTGCACAAAAGTGCATTGCAGTCATGCAAAGCAGTGCAAAAGGTTTCCAGCATGGGGTGTCTGTGCCTCAGAGTGCTCCCCCAGCCAGTCCAGCAGGTCAAAGCGGAGCTGCCCTGGCACCTTGGGAGTGTTGGACAAGGAGGAGACAGAGCTGGCCTTTGGCAGAACCTTTGGGGCACATGCCGCCTGCTCAGCCTCCACATCCCTGCTGTGATCCCTGGAGAGAATGCTTGGCACTGGTAGAAAAGGGAGCGATGGAGGTTCTGAAAGTAACCGTTGGCAGAATGTGTTTTGCTGAGGTGCCAGGCTGAGACCCAGCACAGGGGCCTGACATCACCAAGAACAGCCAAGCTGCACTGCCAGGGACACAGCCTGCTGGGCTGCAGAGCCCACAAGGCATCTCATTCCTGAGAGCCCAGAGAAGGAAAGAAAGGAGAAGGCACTCCTGTCAAGCACCCATCCGCAGAGCTCAGCCTCCCACAACAGACTTACATGATTAAAAAGAGGCAGGATATTCTCAGCCAGCTCCAGAGTAAACTGACTGGCGCGCCTCCTCCCAAGACTGTGCATTGCATTTCTGAAGATATTCAGCACTTTCACAGTAATGGGTGTGCTGGCAAACCGCAGGGTCTCCATGACTTCTGGAAGCAGGGTCCGAATTTCCATTGCCTGTACAAAACACACAATTTCCTTTCCATCAGGAGGTCAGTGGCCACCCTGGCCTAAAAGCTCTGATTACAGAGCAGCAGCCACACGCCTCGCTTGCCCACAGCTGCCACAGGAATGGAAGCTGTAGATTCCAGGCAGGTGGTGGCCAACAGTGCCAAGTATGGGGAAGGCAGGAAAAGGAGGACGGGTGAACAAGGACTCTGTGCCCCCTTTTCCAACAGGCCCCCGGGTAACCCATCTGAAAAGCTTCTGGAAATCTCAGCCACCAGGCCCCACCACAACCATCACCCCAACTCCCGAGTGCCAGGCAAGGCCAAGGCACAGCGTTGCCCACCGCCCCAGTGCCAGGCTGCCAACAGGAGGGCTTTGTTTGACAAGGTCCTGCTCACCGTCTCAGGTCTATCAGACAGCATTATGAGGCCTCTGTGCACCAGCCAGAGTATTGCCGGGCTTTCAACTTTCAGAAGCCTCTGGAGCAGTTCTGGCTTACACAGCTCCTGCAGGTTCTCTTCAGTGGGAGGCATCACCTGAAATGAACACAGCAGTGAGAGGCAGGCAGAGGCAGCAGGACATCCTGCACCCTGCAGCTCCTGGCTGCTCTGGATCTCAGGGCAGGGCACTGGGGAGACATAGCCTGGCCTGAGGTAGCAGTGCCTTTGGAGGGCCCCACCATCCCTCTGCGCCCAGGCCAGGCACTATGCAGGATGGCTTTCTGGCCTGCTCCTCCTGCCCTCTGAGCTTCTGAATCCTCTGTGGAGTGCTTGACCAGCAGGAGCTGGCACAAAAGAGACACCAGCCATGGCTGGCCACGGGCAATAAAGCCTGCTTCGCCTGCATGGAGGCTCTCCCAGGCCCCAGCCATGGCTCTGACTCTGCAACAGCCCTGCCTCAGGTTTCTGGTCTGGGGAGCAAGGCAGGGGGAGGCAGGGAGCTGGGGAGAGAGTGCCCTGAAGGAGAGCACGGTGCCTTGTCCAGTAACTCACAGTCAAGCGAAGGAGGCCCAGCTCCGCTGTGGTGATGTTAAATCTCTCACACAGCTGTTGGTCCTGGAGAACGTTACTCAGTTCGTCCAAGATCTCCTCAGACTTTTCCAGCAGGGGAAGCACACTCTTTAGTATGTCCAGGGTAGTGCTATAAACAGAGAGCAATGCTGTGTCAGCAGGGCTGCCTTAGCCACAGCACCATGGCTCAGGCAGGAGCCTGATGGGGGGCTCTGGGCTGCCATGGTTGGTAGTGGCTGCTGCAGCCCTGAGCGGCCCACCAGCTCTGGAAAGCACAGTGGGATGGAGGGCCTGCTCCTCGGGATGTCCTGCAGCTTTCCTTGGCTCTGGCAACCAGACCGATTCTGAGCCCTGCTCTTCACATGGAACAAACGTGTGGGGCTGTTTGGGCTGATACCTGTCAGTCTGTGGGAGGTCGGTCAACACACTCCTCAGCACATCTGCGGGAAACTGGATGGTCAGCACATCCAGCACTGAGTGCAGGATCTGCTGAACTGATGTGCTCTGGATTTTCAGGTTTGTGTGGATGCATCCCAGGATCTCTGGCACCTGTTGTGAGAACACAGGGAGACTGCTGCTGCCACTGGACTGCAGCCATTTGCCTCCCAGGCTGTGTTACTACTGCCCTTCCCACAGCTCTTTGCTGCCTTCAAATGGCTTCAGATTCCCAAGAGCTGTGGCGGGCAGGGTAGGGCATGACAATCCAGCCTCAAACTGCTTACATCCATCAGCCAGATTGCAGGGTCTCTCAAAACTAGTTCCAGCAGAGCGTCAGCCCACTCCTTCTCATCAAAACTGTAGTCCCCAATGATCTTCTCCAGGATCACAAGGACAATGTCTGTCCTCTGAGAAGGGGGAAGGTTTTCTCCAAGTGGCTGCAGTAAGAAGGAAAAAAGGAGGGAAGGTATGTTAAATGGAGTGAGAGAATAGCGTCTGGAGTGGGATGACCACAGGCAAAAGGAAGGATAATGACCCTCCCTTCAGGTCAAAAGCATTCTGAGGGTTCCCGCCTGAGCCCCAGCTTGTCTCACAGATACTCCTGAGCCGTAGAGGCAGCTCTGGGATGCAAAGAATGAGAGTGCCTGGCTGGAATTTTCATGTCTCCTTACCCGCTGCCAGAAACTGCTGGTCATGAAGTCACTAATCTCCAAGATGCGATCTAAAGCCCTCTCACACACAATTTCTGTCTTGGAGACGGTGAAAGGCAGCAGCACCTGTGAGGAGAAGAGCTGCTGGTTAGCCCTGGGCGGATGCCCACTCCAGGAGAAGCAGGTCTGCTGAGCTCCTAGCTGGAATCACAGCATCCATCCAGGCTTCCTCTGAGCTTAAGCCAAGCCCATCATGGGGCTACTGCCGCTGGGGTCCCTTGCCAGCTCCAACTGCTGCCAGTGCCGTTTCCATGGAGCGGGATAAAATTCTACTACAAGGGAGCTCTGGGGGCAGAACTTCAAAATAGACAGACCTCAAAGATTCTCTGCAGCAGACTATTGAAACTGCGGGTGGGACAGCTGTCTAGCACAGTCTGCAGCATGTCATCCATAGCATCCAGGGTCTGTAAAGAGAAGAGTGGGTTGTGGAAGCCTTTCAGGGTTCCCTTTCGTACCCAGGAGACTGCTGTGAACCCCTCTGGCTGTCAAGGAAGGATACCCACAGATCTGTGCTCAGGGACACCCTGCAAAGCTGCTGCGCCCAGACCAGGCTACAAGCACAGGGTGTTTGCCAAGCCCAAGGCAAGAGTGAGAGGGGTGAGGGCAAGCAGGGCTTCTCCCTTGTCCCACAAACATCTTTATAGATCTCTGGACACAAGTAATCCAAGCAGCAGCCCAGATGCATGGGGTCAATCAGTAGATTGCCCAGTACATACGTTGTTGTAGAGGCAAATGTTCAGGTCGCTGGTTGGAGGAACGCACAAGATGACACTGCAGCACACGTTGAAGAGATGTAATATCTCTTCCTCCGTAATTGCATTCACTGCACTGCAAATAGAGAGACACAGATGCTAGGAGCAGTGCCTTGTTGCTGAGGTAGGGGTGGATCAGGTCCTCCCCTGGGCGAGGCTCCCTGAGAGGGATGGGGAGACCTGACAGGAGGTGCCTCTTCCCCCCACAGGGCTGCTCTGGGTCAGAGGACAGTCCTGATGCCACCAGCTTTAGGACAAGGGCCAAGATTTAGCGGGGAGCTGTGTCAGGGCCACCAGGATCGTGCCCGGGGGATGTGCTGGCAAAACCAGGGACTGGGCAGGTACCTCAGGGAAGCAATCGCATTCATGCAGTGGAATCTGAGTGCTGTGCTCAGCTGCTCGCTGGGCTCGTCACACAACAGAACCTGCAAAGCACAGTCAAATCAGGATGGCACCTGGCAGCTGCCAACACCCACCAACAGAAAACCTGCCACTGACCGGTAGGGCCTGAGTCTCCCCAGTGGCCCTCGACAAACCCTGGCACACTGGTGCTGCTGTCTGCCTCCACTGCTGAGGTCTCAGCAGCACCTGGAGTCCCATCTGGGGCACCTTGGTGTCTGTGCATGATTTCCCTGCCTCCCTCTCCCCTAGTCCTGTCCTTCTTTCAGTGTGCAGGTACCTGGGAGCCATGTCCCCTCACCTCAATCTCCTGTGACAGATTTTGTTCAGCGCAGAAGATACGCAAGCTCTTTTTCCTGCCTTTCTCTGCAGCGGTGCTGCACAGTGAGCAAATGCAGTTCAGGAACTGCAACTTCTGCAACAGATCCTGGCAAGCACAAAGAGACCGAGGAGTGTGAGTGGGGAGAGCCGTATCGAGAGGGACCAGTTGTTGCGGGGTTTGGAGCAGCGCAGGACAGCTGCAGGACAGCAGCAGCTCTGCCCGGCCAGCAGCCCTCATGCAGCCTGAAGGCAGAGCCAGAGGGATCATCTGGAGATGCAGGAACAGCCAAGATGGAGATGGCTGCTCTTACCTTTTCCTCGCTGACGTCATAGGTTTCGATGACATTTACGGCCACCTCTTCCAGTTCACACAGAGGCAGCAAGCTAGGATCTGACCAAGTAGAGAGAGCAATGCTATAGAGGGGCCAAAGGCAGGCGCGAGCAGAGGAAGGAGCTCTGGCCTCTCCAGCCCTGGGCTCACTCCCCTGGCACAGTCTGCCCGTGCCTGTCAGGACAAGGGGGCCTGGTGTCAATCAGGGGGCACTCACTGGGGACCCTCACTCACCAGCACGGAGTAGGATGACCTCAGTCACTTCGTAGGGCTCCGGTGGAGATTTTCTCTCCTGGGGAGCCCCACTCTCCTCCCAGGCCACCTTGGGGTGTTTAGGAGGTTTCTTCTCCATCCCGTGGGATGTAGGCTAAGGATAGGGATGTGGCAGCTGCGGGGCTGCCAAAGGTAAAGCGAAATGACTTGGGCTGCGCTCGGGGGCTCTTCGCCAGACCCGCACACTCCTGCCCTGTCTCCTCGCTGTCCTGACGGACACTGAGGCCGCCTGCTGTCAGTGCCAGCTATGCCTGGGTGTCATAGAGATGGGTCACAAAGGGCTCCACTGTGACGTGTTGCCCCGCCCGGGTGGGGCTGGTTCCAGAGCCCGGTTAAAATGGCACAGACCAAACTCCTCAGCAGGAGGGATGCGTGTGCCTGCTTACCCAGATAGCTTTGGAAGCGGGCCTGAGAGCAGCTGGACTGCTCAGGCTCCCGTCCTTCTGGATTCGGGTATAAATGATCCAAATGGTTTCTTACAAACTGACAGACATTCACAATTTTCCTTTTTTAGCTTTTCATCCTCCCTTCCAACTTTCCCCTTTTGTTTATTAGCAAGCAATTAAAAACAACAGCACTAATTATACTAATAACATAATCATCATCATTCAAGCAAATCCTTGATTGATAATGCACTAAACATAAGAGTTCCATGTAAAGTTTATAAATTATTCAATGTATATATGTATATGCACTCATACATGTTAGACAATTCCGTAAGTGGGAAATGGAAATTTATAAGCTAACGTATTATTACTTATTGACAGCTATGATATAGCAAACCACTAAATGGAGAGAGAAGGAAAATGACAGGGGTGAATGTGGTAGGCAGTTCCAGCAGGGCTTCCCCTGCTTCACTCTGTGCACTCTGCCTTTCTCACCCATCACAGATTCTCTCCTGTTTTTATTCTTGCCAGGGACTGCAGGGTTTTTTCCACTTGTACTCCATATCTGCATGGCCAGTGCATGATACAGAGCCCAAGTGGAACAGCTGCTCACAAAACTGAACAAACCACTACATTAGATCTCTTTGAAATATAAACTTAACTACTCACAGAAAGTTATTTACAGCTATAGTCATTTACTCCCATTGTTACTTGCTTTACCCTTAGCCCCCTTTTTTATTTAATTGGTAAGCTGTTTTCTTGTGGATCACTCCTACTATTGTTACAAAAATCATCAGTGGGTAGTACTTCTTGATGCAGTACAGAGTGAGATGCACCTTTATCTACCAGAAAACATACATCTTTACCCTGCTCTGTGCACGTTGCATTCAGTCCACTAGGGGCAAAACTCATCCTGGGACCTTCAAGTCCTGCTCTAGTGCAGCTGCTGTTGTTCTTCCCAATTCTTTCATTACAGTCCCTCTTTCTATATACTTTCCAGGCTCCCTCAATTAATTTGTCCAGGTCCCTTACTTCAGTTCCTTTAGTGTGTATATTACTGGGAGAAAATAAAGACCTTCTTGGTCAGAATGCAGATTCTCAAATTGTGGAAGACCCCATAAGCTAAGCGTGGAACCTGCTGTACGTTGTCCCAGCCTGGAACAGACGGGGTAGACGACCTGCGCAGAAGGAGGTGAGGGCCAACATCGATCTGCATCTCGCTCAGGAATGGTTCTATGGAAGGCTGGGAGCAGGGCGCAGTAGGCGGCACATCGCTGAGCGGATGCTGACGGAGTACTGTACCGAGACAGGGTCCTCCAGTGGCTCCTTTCTTGTCAGGGAGAGTGAGACATTCGTTGGGGACTACGTTCTGGTACCTGGCACAATGGAGAGGTGCAGCACTGTCGCATCCACTGATGGCAGGTTACCAGCAGCCGCAGGTACTTCCTGACTAATAATCGAATATTTGACAGCCTTTACGACCTCATCTCCTATTAGCAGGAGACACCGCTGAGATGCAACAAAATGGAGACGAGTGCCTTGTTCCAACCCTTGTGACAATACAGACTGGCTACCACAGCACAGCACCAGAGGGACGAGCGCAGCTCCAATGCTATCCTCCTCAGGGGAGGATGGAAGATCCAGCACTGCCACATGTGGCAAGAGAGTCATGTTTAATAGGGCACTTGACCAAGTGCATATTATTGAAGTTAATCATTCACAATAAAAGTTTTTGTTCCGCACTAACCACAGAGTCCGTGTCTAATTACTACAGGTAAACGTTAATCTTATTCGCCTTTCTCAACCTGTATGAGACATAGAAGGGTTTTACCAGTGTTCCACTGTTGTAGGTGACACCACCTTGTCATCCCTTGGAAAGTCTGGAGCTTCTTAGCTGTTTGTGGTTTCGGAGTCTGGCAGCTTGTTTTCTTCCTCTCTGGTCCCAGAGGTTCGGGATCCAGCAGTGATTCCATAATGCAAACGGGTTACTGGTGGCTGTGCCACATGGGTTTTCTGTGGAGAAACTCGATAGCCATTAAGTCTGAGAAGGTTTAGTAAACTAATCGTCCATGTTATGCATAATTTCCTTTGTTTTGGTCACTATCAGGTAATCCATGTCTTCAAATTTGAGGGGCTGCAAAATGTCAATGGGCACCGTCCTTCCCCATTTCTTAAGAATAATTTGAAAAGGAATTAGGACATTGTGTTGTTCCGAGGTCATGTTATTCCCCATGGTAACGTAGTCTCTTACCTTCGTCCAGTGAGGGACAATCATAGCTGATAGGGATGATGAATCCTCAGGTTGTTGCATTTCTCTCAACGCATCCAAGTTTCTCTTCATGTTCTGTACAGATTTCTCCGTGTTTTTCTCAATGCCTGCCGCGTTTGTCTCAACATGCTCTTGTACAGGTTGCTTGTGTTTCTCTCAACGCACCTGCCTTTTTCTCAATACACCCACCCACATTTCTCTTCACCTTCTCTTATACAGATTTATTTGCGTTTATCTCTAATGCTTGCCACGTGTCTCTCTCTAGGTATAAAATGGCAAAATAGGCATCATCACATCACAGTGGACGTAGTCAACAAGATTACAGCTATGTTTCCTCCCACTTGAAGAAAGAGCCACAATCTTTTCTGGGCATAGTGGGCTTTTGGAGAATGCATGTTCTGAACTACAGCCTCATTGTAAGCCCTCTTTATCAGGTGATGCAGAAGAATAATAATTTTAGGTGAGGTCCTGAAGTCATTATGGACTGGCTTGTAAGTAAAAAGTTTGGAACGTCACCAGAACAAGAAGCATTGCATGCTGAAGAGGCCCCACCATACAACTAAGTACCAGAAATTGAATAGAAATCTGCCCTTCTCACTGCTGGATCGTGTATTGTGAGGAAGAACTGCAGATGGAAAGCTCCTTGTGGAGCTCGACACAACAAGTTGTGGAGGCCACCAGAGGAAAAGGAGAATCAAGTCAGTTTGCAGGGGTAAAGGCTGTCCAACTGGCCTTAGGTGTTGCTGAATGGGAGAGGCAGCAAATACTTGATCTTTATACTGACTCACGGGTGGTGGCAAATGCCTTTTGGAGTGGTCACAGCAGTAGGAACAAAACAACTGGCAATGAAGGGGTAAATCTATTTGGGCTGCTGACCTGTGGAAAGATACTGCTGCCCAAATAAAGAATATGGTTGTAAAGTGTGTCATGTAGGTGCTTCTGTGCCCAAGAGTCGGGCTACTGAAGAACAGCAAAATAACCATCAGGTAGACTGAACTGCCAAAATTGAGGTGGCACAAATAGACTTGGACTGACAACAGAATGGTGAATTACCTCTAGCTCCATGGGCCCATGAGACCTCAGGTCGTCAAGGAAGAGATGCAACATACAGGCGGGCTGGAGACAAGGTGTGTACTTAACTATGGATGCAATTGCACAGGTTATTCATGACTGTGAGACATGCACCTCAGTTAAACAAGCCAAGAGGATGAAATCGCTCTGGGGGAGGGGCGATGGCAAAGTGGTTGATTACACCATCTTACCACAAACCCACAACAGTAAACACTGTGTGCTTACTATGGTGGAGACAACCACTGCGTGGCTTGAAACATAACCAGTACCCCGTGCTACTGCCCAAAGCACTATATTGGGTCTTGAGAAACAAGTCGTATGGTGACATGGCACCCCATGAAGAACTGAGTCAGATAGTGGGACACCGTTACAGAATTCTCTTGTAAATACTTGGGCCAAAGGTCATGGCATTGAATGCAGAAAATTGGGAATGTTCAATGTTTATATGATACAGAGGGAGTGCAGTCAACATCAGTTCCGTGTATATATAGATATGTGTGTGCGTGTGTGTGTTTAATGCATTTTAATTATGTTTGATTGTATATAAATTAAAGCCTGATGCAGTGAGGAGCTTGGGAACTATTGATTCTCTTCAGTGGAACTGCGTGCTGTTGCTGTTTGTCCAGTTCTCGAAAGAATCCAGTTCATCCACATCTGTCTTCTTCCCCTGTGGCTCGCCTTGTGGAATTCAGGGACAGCCCGTTCTTGTGTCTTTAAGATTTCCATCTTGAGGAGCATCCAGGCTTCCTGGACCCCTCTACCCTTAAGGAGCAACTCCCAAGAGACCCCTGCAACAGGCGTCCTGAACAGGTTAAAGTCCACCTGACATTTCCAAGAACAAAGAATTCCACCATCTCACGGTTGCTCTGCCCAAGACAGTCCCCAGCCTTCACATCTCCCACCAGGCCTTCACTGTTAGCAAGGAGCAGGTCTAGCAGGGCACCACCCCTGGTAGGCTCTCGGACCAACCAGCTGCGTAAGGAAGCTCTCTTCCACACACTGTAGAAACCCCTTGGATTGCTTCCTCTGAACTGCATTATATTCCCAACATGGTCCCACCATGTTTCTGTAAGAGCACAGTTGCTTCCAGCTCCTCCTGCTTGAAAGCTGGAAGAAAAACACCCCAAAGTACCCATTCTTGCATGCTCATCTTTATCACTGGAACGTCTGCTTTTGAAAAAGTTTCTTTTCAATTTGGTTATAAAACAGATTGTTGTTAAAAGGAAATTCACATGAAACTTAATGATAGTGGCTACATAAACTACTTTAATCTGATTTTGCATAGCAAGAAAAAATGTGGAATTTCAAATTACCTAGAAATCGATATTTTCTATTTCAATCTATCTGTTGATTAAAAAAATTGTTGAAAGAGTATCTCATGTGCGTACTGTGCACAGAGTCTCCTTGAATGCTCGGTCACATTTGTTGTCAGAGCTAAGGCCTATAGGAGCAATCTAGCTTAGTCAAAGCCAAGTTGCCCTCCACGAGCACCTCGCATCTTCAGCAACTGAAATTATTCTTGCGAATAATGTCTTCTGTTATCTTGATGTAGCCAGTGTTGAGCAAAGCAAACAAAGTCAGCCCGATTTTCTTAAAATCAGATTAATCTGCGAGGCACAAAGTAATAAAGGAATGATTTTTAGTAATAAACCGAGTGATAGCAGTTGTCAGAAGAATGCATGTGTCACACACAGAGGTAAACTCCCCACAGCAAAACTAGCTCTAACATTTCCTATCAGTGCTTCATCCTCACAGGAAAGAAGAAGACAGATGGTAGTAGACATGAAAACTTAAGGATCAGAACAGAGGTCTCCAGTAGCTCCCTCTGTACACAGATGGTTGCAGAGACAAAAGGTCAAGTCCACTTTTGGAGGGAGCTTGGTGATTATTACCACTAGTGTTACACCAACTACAGGTAAAGTCTGCTTGCTTTCACATCCCTACAAAAGTACATGAAACGGATTAGCATCCGCTTCTTTTTTTTGGCTGTTGCTGTTGCTTTTACTCCAAGGGCAAATGATACTGGCTTTGCTGGTGTCTTCTCCACTCTATTGCTGTGGGTTTTTAAAATTCCTATTTTTCCATTTCAAAAAATGCAACTTTGACACTGTTTTCCCATTTCCAACAATCCAGAGAAATCCCAGTCAATATTCAGTATTCAGGGCTGCATCAAAAGAGGTGGCAAGCAGAGAGAGGGAGGTAGCCGTTCCTTTCTACTCTTCCCTAATGAGACCGCACTGGGGCTACTGAGTCCAAACCTGGGACCCCCAGCACTGGAAGGATGTGCAGCTATTGGAGTGTGTGAAGAGGAGGATCACAAAGATGATCAAAGAGTTGGAACATCTCTCATATGAAGAAAGGCGGGGGGATTTGGGTTTGCTTAGCTTGAAGAAGGCTCTGAGGAGACCTTCTTGTGGCCTTCTGGTCCTTGAAAAGAGACTACAGGCAGGAGTGGGACTGACTTTTCACACGGTCTGACAGTGTGGATAAGCAGGAATGGCTTTAAGCTAAAAGAAGTGGGGTTCAGGTTAGAAGTTACGAAGATAATTTTTACTCAGAGGGTAGTGAGGTGCTGGCACAGCACTGCCGGCAGGGGCTGTGGGTTGTGGTACGGCACAGTACTCGGTAGAAGCCCTTTTGATCGCCGAAGTCGCCTGACTCGGAGCCGTCCCGGACCGATCAGCAGCGACTGACCGCGTGGTTCAAGGGGGATTTCGGGCGTTTCCTTCCAGCAGGGAACCCCCGGGTAGAGGAGGAGCCCGGCAGCTCTGACGGAGCAGCTGACGCAGCCGCTGACGCAGCGTGTGGGCATTCCCCGGCAACGGCGGGAGATTTAAACGGGCAAAACGGACTAGTCGCTGCCCACCAGAGACGGGCAGGAGGAGTCAGGGTTCTTGCACTGCGTGACTTCCAGTATCAGTGCTGCTGAGTCTTCTGCTTTGACACGGTTGCTCGCCGGCGGAAGGTGCTGCCAGAAATACTGAGGAGGCCCAGACAAGGGTCCCAAGCTCTCAGAAACGGGAGGCAGCAACCAAGAAGACTGCAGAGACCCAGACTGAGGTCCTGCACATGCCCTATAGGAAGGCTGCTGCAAAAAAGTCTGAGCAGACTCAGACTGAGCCCCCAACCCGAGATGCTGGTGTGCAGGTCTCTGACTGTACTGAGTGCCTGAGCCTGGCCCTTGCAGTGCTCGGTGAGGGAGGCAGTGATTGTGTTCGCTGCGTCCAGGTGAACTACTTGCTCAGCCTCGTAGTTGACCTGAAGGAGGAAGGGGAGAGGCTGAGGACTATAAAAGAGTGTGAGAGGGAGATTGACTGGTGGTGTCAGCCCCTCTCAGCCTCAGGTTCTCAGCCCACGGATGAGGCAAATAATGGAGCATGTCAGCCCCTGCCACCTTACAAACAAGTGGCAAAGGGGAACCAGCCAGCTGACAGCAATGCAGCGAGCCCCCTGTCCTCTCTTCCACCTAGCAACAATTTGAGAAGGGAGGAGGAGTGGAAACAGGTACCTGCTCGGCGGAGGGGGCATCCCCCATCCCGACCATCCCCGGCTCCACAGGTGCCTCTGCGAAACAGGTTTGAGGCCCTGGAAATTGAGGGGGGGGACGAGTGAAAGCGTGGAGACAGGTGCACCCATGAGGTTGCCTCAGGTGAAGCGGTCACCCCAAGCCTCAAGACTGCTTCCACCCGTAAGGACAGAAGGGTGATTGTCGTAGGTGACTCCCTTCTGCAAGGAACAGAAGGCCCTATATGCTGGCCCGACCCTACCCGCAGAGAGGTGTGCTGCCTTCCTGGGGCACGGGTCAGGGACATTTCAAAGATAATTCCTGGGTTGATTCAGCCTTCAGATTACTACCCACTTTTAATAATTCAGGCTTGCGGCAAGGAAATTGATAAGGAAAGCCTGAGGTCTATCAAGAAAGACTTCAGGCGAATGGGGCGATTACTTGAAGGAGCTGGGGTGCAGGTGGTCTTTTCTTCTACACCCATGGCATCAAGGAAAGGTACAGGGAGGATCCAAAAACCCCAACTCTTAAATCCATGGCTTAAGAGCTGGTGCAGACACATGAATTTTGGCTTTTTTGACCATGGGACAATCTACACTGCACTCGGCATGATGGCTGCTGATGCAAGCAGCCTGTCCCTGAGGGGTAAGAGGATATTAGCTGAAGAATTGGCGGGACTCCAATTAGTTCCGACATGGGTGCCCCCCGGCGAAAGGCTGCTGCCAGAAATACTGAGGAGGCCAAGACAAGGGTCCCGATCTCACAGAAATGGGAGGCAGCAACCAAGAAGACTGCAGAGACCCAGACTGAGGTCCTGCACATGCCCTATAGGAAGGCTGCTGCCAGAATGTCTGAGGAAACTCAGACTGAGCCCCCAACCCAAGATGCTGGTGTGCAGGTCTCTGGCTGTACTGAGTGCCAGAGCCTGGCCCTTGCAGTGCTGGGTGAGGGAGGCAGTGATTGTGTTCACTGCGACCAGGTGAACTACTTGCTCAGCCTCGTAGTTGACCTGAAGGAGGAAGTGGAGAGGCTGAGGACTATAAAAGAGTGTGAGAGGGAGATTGACTGGTGGTGTCAGTCCCTCTCAGCCTCAAGTTCTCAGCACACAGTCGAGGCTCCTAATGGAGCATGTCAGCCCCTGCCACCTCACAAACAGGTGGTAAAGGGGAACCAGCCAGCTGGCAACACTGCAGCCAGCTCCCTGTCCTCTATTCCATCTAGCAACGATTTGAGAAGGGAGGAGGAGTGGAAACGGGTACCTGCTCGACGGAAGGGGCATCCTCCATCACGACCATCCCCGGCTCCCCAGGTGCCTCTGCGAAACCAGTTTGAGGCCCTGGAACTTGAGGGGGAGACTGGTGAGAGTGTGGAAACAGGTTCACCCATGAGGTTGCCTCAGGTGAAGCGGTCACCCCGAAGCCTCAAGACTGCTTCTACACGTAAGGACAGAAGGGTGATTGTTGTAGGTGACTCCCTTCTGCAAGGAACAGAATGCCCTATATGCCGGCCCAACCCTACCCGCAGAGAAGTGTGCTGCCTTCCTGGGGCACGGGTCAGGGACATTTCAAAGAAAATTTCTAGATTGATTCAGCCTTCAGACTACTACCCACTTTTAATAATTCAGGCTGGCAGTGAGGAAGTTGGCAAGGAAAGCCTGAGGTCCATCAAGAAAGATTTCAGGGGAATGGGGCGAATACTTGAAGGAGCTGGGGTGCAGGTGATCTTTTCTTCTATGCCCGTGGTGTCAGGAAAAGGTACAGGGAGGATGCAAAAAACCCAGCTCTTAAACAGATGGCTTAAGAGCTGGTGCAGACACAAGAATTTCGGCTATTTTGACCATGGGGCAATCTACACTGCACCTGGAATGATGGCTGCTGATGCAAGCAGCCTGTCCCTGAGGGGTAAGAGGGTATTAGCTGAAGAATTAGCGGGACTCATTGATAGGTCTTTAAACTAGGAACGAAGGGGAAGGGGGCAAAATAAGGGCTACTGGGGTTGAACTGTGCATTCGAGGGATTGTACCAAACTCCGTGGGCAATGATTGCAGAGTGCAAAAGGAGGGAGTAGGGCAGGGAGATGCTGGGGATGCCGCTGTTCTAGCGGATCCTGGATCACTTATGAAGGTGGTGAGACGGACAGCCTGGCTGAAGTGCCTTTATACTAATGCACGTAGCCTGAGTAACAAGCAGGAGGAACTGGAAACTGTGATGCACTCTGAAAATTATGACATTGTTGCTATCACAGAAACATGGTGGGATGACTCCCACAATTGGGATACTACCATCGATGGCTATAGACTCTTTTGGAGAGATAGGCGAGGTAGGAAGGGTGGGGGAGTTGCTCTCTATGTCAGAGATTGCATAAACTGTGAGGAGCTCCCTATGAGAAACAGTCAGGAACAAGTCGAGAGCCTGTGGGTTAGGATTAGAGATGGGACTAATAAAGGTCAGCTGGTATTAGGGGTATACTACAGGCCACCTGATCAAGGGGAGGCTGTTGACGAGGCTTTCTTGCTCCAGATGCGTGAGGCGTCTGGCTCACGGGCTCTTGTCCTGGTGGGAGACTTCAACCATCCGGACATCTGTTGGGAAAACCACACGGCGAGCTGCAAGAGCTCCAGAAGGCTCCTGGAATCCATTGATGATAGCTTTCTGGTTCAGGTATTGGACAGACCGACCAGAGGTGAAGCGTTGCTGGACCTGCTGCTCACCAACGCTGAGGAGATCATCAAAGGTGTCAAGGTTGGAGGATGCCTGGGCTCCAGCGACCATGCCCTGGTTGAGTTTGTGATCTCAAGCGATGTGGGCCTGGCAAAGAGCAGGACCAGGATGCTGAACTTTAGAAGAGCAGACTTCAAGCTACTCAATGGAATGCTGGCCAAGATCCCCTGGCGCTCTGCCCTCAAAGATAAGGACGCTGAGGAGAGCTGGCTGCTCTTCAAGGATGCCCTCCTGGCAGCACAAGAGGTCTCCATTCCCCTGATTAAGAAAGTGGGCAGGTGAGGTAGAAAACCGGCGTGGCTCAGCAAGGACCTGCTAAGAGAACTGAGGGTGAAGAAAGGGGTGTACAAGCTCTGGAAACAAGGCTGTGTCACCCGGGAAGAATACAGGGATGCTGTCCGAACATGCAGACGTGGGATCAGGAAAGCCAAGGCGCAGGCAGAACTGAACTTGGCGAGGGACGTGAAAAACAATAAGAAAACCTTCTACAGGTACATTGGCCAGAAGAGACAGGCCAAAATGGGCGTACCTACTCTGGTAAATTTAAAAGGAGAAATGGCTTCAACAGATGAAGAGAAAGCTGAGGTGCTGAATGAGTTCTTCACCTTCTAGTCTTTTTCACGTCCCTAAGTCTTGCACCCCCATAGCTCTATGTGGGGACCAAGGAGGTAAATCCCTCCCCACTTGTAAGGGTAGAGCAAGTCCAAGAGTGCCTCCTTAGAATGAATGAGTACAAGTCTATGGGGCCAGATGGCGTGCATCCCAGGGTCCTGAAGGACCTGGCTGAGGAGGTTGCTGAGCCGCTCTCCATCATATTTGAGAAGTCGTGGCTGTCAGGTGAGGTCCCGGATGATTGGAGGAAGGGTCACGTCACTCCCATTTACAAGAAGGGGAGCAGGGAGGACCCGGGGAACTACAGGCCGGTGAGTCTCACCTCCGTGCCTGGGAAGATTATGGAACAAATCCTACTGGACAACATGCTTGATCACATAAAGAACGAGCATGTGATCCGAGACAGCCAGCATGGCTTCACCAGGGGAAGGTCATGCTTAACTAATCTTGTGGCCTTCTATGATGGAGTGACGGCCTTGGTGGATGGAGGGAAGGCGACCGATGTCATTTACCTGGACCTGAGCAAGGCCTTTGACATGGTCCCCCATCACATCCTCATCTCCAAATTGGAGGGAAGTGGATTTGATGGGTGGACAACTAGATGGATAAGCAATTGGTTGAAAGGCCACAGACAGAGGGTGGTGGTCAATGGCTCCATGTCCAGGTGGAGGCCGGTAACGAGCGGTGTCCCTCAAGGGTCTGTCTTGGGACCGGTGCTCTTTAACTTCTTTATTAATGACATCGATGAGGGAATGGAGTGCACCCTCAGCAAGTTTGCTGATGACACCAAGCTGAGTGTTGCAGTTGATACGGTGGAGGGAACGGATGCCATTCAGAGGGACCTTGACAGGCTGGAAAGCTGGGCTCGGGTGAACCTAATGAGGTTCAACACGGCAAAGTGCAAGGTTTTGCACTTGGGCCGGAAGAACCCCAGGCACCTGTACAGGCTGGCAGGAGTTGTCCTTGAGAGCAGCTCGGCTGAAAAAGACCTAGGGGTCCTGATAGATGAGAAACTTAACGTGAGCCAGCAGTGCGCTCTGGCAGCCCGGAAAGCAAATGGGATCCTGGGCTCCATCAGGAGAGGGGTGGTCAGCAGGGATAGGGAGGTGATTGTCCCTCTCTACTCTGCTCTTGTGAGGCCCCATCAGGAGTACTGTGTCCAGGTATGGAGCCCTCAGTACAAAAAAGATATGGAGATTTGGAAAGGGTCCAGAGGAGGGCCACAAAGATGATCAGGGGGCTGGAGCACCTCCCCTATGAGGACAGGCTGAGGGAGTTGGGTTTGTTCAGCCTGGAGAAGAGAAGGTTGCAGGGTGACCTCATTGCAGCCTTTCAGTACCTGAAGGGAACTTATTCCCAGGAGGGGAGTAAACTCTTCGAAAGGGCTGATAATAGCAGGACTAGGGGAAATGGTTTTAAGTTAAAAGAGGGAAGATTTAGGTTGGATGTTAGGGGGAAGTTCTTTACTAGGAGAGTGGTTAGACCCTGGAACAGGCTGCCCAGGGAGGTTGTGGATGCCCCGTCCTTGGAGGTGTTCAAGACCAGGTTGGACGGGGCCCTGGGCAACCTGATCTAGTAAAGGTGTATGTTTGGTGGCCCTGCTAGGCAGGGGGGTTGGAACTACATGATCCTCGAGGTCCCTTCCAACCTGGGTCATTCTGGGATTCTGTGTGATTCCGTGGTTGCCTCATCTCTAGAGGCATTCAAGCCCAAGTTGGATGGGATCCTGACCAATCTGGTCTAGTGGCTGGCAACCCTGTCCATAGTAACAGGGGTTGGAACTAAATGGTCTTTATGGTCTCCTCCAGCCTAAACCATTCTATGGTTCAACGATCCTGTTGTGTGTCACAACAGTAAAGGGCTGAAAAGGAAAACTGAAAACAATGCCCAGTTCCCCTCTACAATTTTGTTCACAAGGCAGCTCTTTTCTCTTGATGTCAGAAAGACTGAAATATCATCTTAATATGTCAGTGTGCCAAAAGTCTTTTTTGAACAGTGAGGAAAGGTAAACAGGATTCATCGTCTTTGAAGAATATCCTTACGGGGCTCTTCCAGCTCAGAATGTTCTGGGCTTCTATAATTCTATGAAGAGTATGCCGTGCAGCAAACCAAAATAGCAGAAAGAATTATTCTGAAAAGTTAAATTTCTTGCCATTTACATCAAAGCCATAAATGGGACTTTTTCCCACCAATGAGATCATGGAAAGTATTTATGGGGCTGAAAAGTACTGCTTTAGATACACCAGAAAAACGTATTTTCTACAGAGCCCTTTTTCCTGCAGCTTTCCTGTTGTTGTTGAAGCAATACATGCCTCCTTCAGTTGACTGCCTGAAACAGCATCTTGTATAGCAACTAGAGAGGCAGCAATTATGACAGCAACAAAATGACGAAGGTAACAAGTTTTTAAGCAAAAAGAGTAGGTTGGACTTTATAGGAGTCTGCAAAAATGTGACATCTGAAAGAAGCTTTATTAAAATTGCTTGAGGCGCTGTGTTATTTGATGGTAGGGGATTGTATCTCTGGTCAGAATTTCATTCTGTCCTGTTTTCCTGAACCTTCAAAAGACATCCCTCAAGGAGCATTTTCAGAAACAGCAGCTGTTGGGTTAGAGTCACGAACAGCCACAAAGTGATTTGCCTTCAAATGGATGGCGTTGCACGTGAGCAAATCCCTGCAACATGTGATGCTGGTATGAGCGCGCTGTTTCACACTACATGGTTCTTTAATCCATGTGATTATATCTTTGCAAGACCAAGTGTTTGCTGTGTCTGTTCAAGGGTTGTTGTTATGTTATCCAATGATGCTTTATAGTTAGCAGCTCTTGGTCTGCCTTGCAGTGAATACTGAATGTATACATATAGTTGCAAATTCATTGGCTTGTAAAAGAAAAACCCATATTCAAAGCAATACAATTCTGACAGTATATTTTTTGTTTGTTTTCTAATTTTTTATTTTATTTTTTTGCTTGGCAATCTTTCATTTTTCTCTGTAGGGGAAAATAGGGGACTCTGAGTTATATTACAGTTTGTCAACTAATCTTTGTGCCACTTCCATTTTTTAATTATATATCTGCCAGTATTAATATATGAGACAAAGTCCTGAAACCACTGAAAATATAGGTTAACCTCTACGTCTTAGACAGGTGCAGCAGATCTCTCCTTTGTAACCTGTTTTATCTACTACCTCCACAACAATAAATTTTTTCTTTCACTTCCACAAATCATTTTTTTTCCTGTTATTTTGACAGGATTACGTCATGTTCTAGAATTGCTGAAAAAATGTAAATATGATGTCTCTTTCTTTACGCCCTCCCAACTTAATGTATCTGTAACTTGAACAACAAATTCTTCTGTGTGTCTTCATTCAAAGAGTGTTGTCTGGGAAAGGCTGAGTGAAGGACGGTATTAATATTTTGTGCCTTCTGTTAGTTAAAAATACGCAGTCCTTTTTGTCTGCAATCTAGCTACGGGTTAACAATTTATTAACTTGCAACCAAAAGCTGATTAGGCAGATACAAACCCAAAACACAAACAGGATAGCATTGATTAACAGCAAAATATAGACGGGGAGTTGCACTGACTACTATTTCTTGTTATTATTTGTAATGGGGATTACAGTGCATTACTTGCTTTTGACCTACTTCCCACTTTCTCTGATATAAACACGTTATACTCTCTGATAGCAATCACTGATGGTTCAGATTTTACAGGCCCCTTTCCGGGAAATAAAACAAAACAGAAAAGCCAGATAAGCATGGTGGTAGAAATACCTCTTTCCCTACCTCACAGACAAAGGAACAATCAGCATTATGTAAAGTTCCATTTGAAAGAATAAATCCTAATCCTAATTAAATCCTAATTCAAGTGGGTTTTTATGCACTTAGAAATTAGGTCTGAAAGGTTCTTTGACAGGTCTTCAAGTCCCAAACCTGTGAAACTAAAGTGTTTGCTTAGCACAACAATCCAGTGAAATCCCGGTCTCATTCTGATGACAATAAGAAGAACCATATTGCATTCTGAAGAGGACAAAACATGCTTGCTCCGTCTTTGGTTCTTGCGCACAGGGACCCTAACACCAATTCAGTTCATAGGAGAAGTTTCCTCAAGTGACTCTTCTCCCTGTGCCTTCCTTCATCTTCCACTATTTTGTTGTTGCGTTGCTGTTAGTAGTAGCAGTAGAAACAGTAGTGTTGTTGTTATTGCAAGAGTCAAATGTCATCAAAGAAAGTCTGCAGAATCATTTCTAATCCGGTTTTGAAATGCAAACTCAGAAGCAAAGATCTTGAAGTCTGGGTTCCTGGGTCTCCAAGACGTAGGTGAAGAAAATATGTTTTTTTGTCTTTTTCCACGTGACACTTACTTATGCTCAGGCACACAGCACTATAAGCAAGCAGGAGCTTTGCTGCCCAACATTTCAGCTTTGCAAAAGCTAGGAAAACCATAACTTTTCTGCTTGCTTAAACAGTTTCAAGAACTCGTACGGCGAGTTCCAATTAAGTCATGGAAATTGTGATAGGTTCTGAGTCTGCGTGCATGTGTGCTGCTCTCTAACAGTCACGGGCAGACGTCTTCTCCAGGTCTTCCTTTTAAAGGCTTTCAGGTGTGCTTTGCACCTTAATCAGTCACTAACTACAGACCCAGTTCTAACCAGCTTGTTTCCTGTACTGTGTTTCAAGATGTCCGTGCTCCTAGGCTCCTTCCGTTGTTCAGGGGGTCTGTCTTGCATGACAGGAATACTTGTCCTTGCAACGTTACTGTAAAAGTGTCCTAGTAACGTTACTGTACAAGAACTATCCTTCAGGTGCTTAGGCAGGACAAGTGTCTAAATATCGAGGTCCTCCTCTGTGTTGATGATGCCGCATTCTGCCTTAGCTGTGTCAGCTTCTGGATTGTCTCAGATGCCATAGAGCGGACTGTCGGATGGGTGTCATTTTCCAAAGGCTGAAGGGCTGCAACAGAAGGAAACAGAGCAGAGATTGAACTCCCCAGTCTGCAGAGAGCCACCAGCTTCCCCTCAGGACCATGCCAGCCCCACTCGTTGCTTTTCCTGGCCAGGAGGAATGTGAGTCTGAGGGGTCAGCTGGAAGACACTGCTCAGGATTGCCAGGAATGCTCCTCTGCCCTGCAGCATTTCCGTGCAGCAGGGCAAAGCACAGCTGCATGCTGACCAGGCTCTGCCCCCAGCCCCAACACAGACAGCACTGCCCTCACTCACCACTGCAGAGTTTATCCAGCATCTCCTCACTCTGTTCCCCGGAGTACTTCTCAGTCAGCCCTAGGGAAAGAGCTCCGTCAGACACCCACGCCCCAACACGCTGCTAGCTAGGAGCGCAGAGCCTGGCCCCGCCAGCCCAGCTGCTTCCCCTTCTGTGCTGCAGGCAGGGGCAGTGCCCAAAGGGAACCTGAGCAAGGCACCCACTGGGGCTAGCAGCATGGGCAGGGTGTACCTGGGGGTTCAGGGCTGTGCCTTCCTGCCAGGGCAGGGCCCAAAGAGGGACGCAGGGGTTGGGCTCACCAATGAATCTGACAGCCGCATGTCTCAAGGAGGCCTGAGAATCCTGCAGGTATGGCAGGCTCTGCTGCAGGATGCCTTCCACTATCTTTCTTTTCTGCTCCAGCTGAAGAAGAGCACAAGAGCATGGGGCTTGCAGAGTGTCCACAGCTGCTGGTGCAACCCCTCCTCCAGCATCCACTTTCCCTCAGCAAAAAGGTGAGGGCTGTGTGATTGTGCTCACCAAACACTTTGTGATTCCCGCTGGGTTCTTCAGCCAGGCATGCAGCTTGAGCTCATCCCACTTCAGGAACCTTCCACAAGATGCAAGGGCATCCGCAGATGCCTACAGAAAAACAGATGCAGGGACATGGCACCACACACACAGACACACATCCCAGTGTCTGAATGCTTGCTCAACTTGCTCTCAATTGCAGATCACAGCTGAGCTGTCAGCGCACCACTGCCTGCACACTGGTCAGGTCTGAAATTCGTACCTGTGCTACACTCGGGGTCTCGTCACTCATCTGAAAGAGCAGAGGGAGCAGGCCCCTGCGCACAGTCTTCTTCATGCTTCTCTTCTTAAGCCACACCACAGTATCCATCACATCCTTGAAGAGGCGGATGGAACCTTCTCGCACTTCACATGATGCCTGAGGGAGAACAGGAGGACCTCAGACCTCAGCAACACACTCTCACTGCCCATGGTGAGCATGAGTGTAGGCATGGCTGATGTGAAAGGAGGTGCTCTGGAGTCACATTCTGCACAAAAGTGCATTGCAGTCATGCAAAGCAGTGCAAAAGGTTTCCAGCATGGGGTGTCTGTGCCTCAGAGTGCTCCCCCAGCCAGTCCAGCAGGTCAAAGCGGAGCTGCCCTGGCACCTTGGGAGTGTTGGACAAGGAGGAGACAGAGCTGGCCTTTGGCAGAACCTTTGGGGCACATGCCGCCTGCTCAGCCTCCACATCCCTGCTGTGATCCCTGGAGAGAATGCTTGGCACTGGTAGAAAAGGGAGCGATGGAGGTTCTGAAAGTAACCGTTGGCAGAATGTGTTTTGCTGAGGTGCCAGGCTGAGACCCAGCACAGGGGCCTGACATCACCAAGAACAGCCAAGCTGCACTGCCAGGGACACAGCCTGCTGGGCTGCAGAGCCCACAAGGCATCTCATTCCTGAGAGCCCAGAGAAGGAAAGAAAGGAGAAGGCACTCCTGTCAAGCACCCATCCGCAGAGCTCAGCCTCCCACAACAGACTTACATGATTAAAAAGAGGCAGGATATTCTCAGCCAGCTCCAGAGTAAACTGACTGGCGCGCCTCCTCCCAAGACTGTGCATTGCATTTCTGAAGATATTCAGCACTTTCACAGTAATGGGTGTGCTGGCAAACCGCAGGGTCTCCATGACTTCTGGAAGCAGGGTCCGAATTTCCATTGCCTGTACAAAACACACAATTTCCTTTCCATCAGGAGGTCAGTGGCCACCCTGGCCTAAAAGCTCTGATTACAGAGCAGCAGCCACACGCCTCGCTTGCCCACAGCTGCCACAGGAATGGAAGCTGTAGATTCCAGGCAGGTGGTGGCCAACAGTGCCAAGTATGGGGAAGGCAGGAAAAGGAGGACGGGTGAACAAGGACTCTGTGCCCCCTTTTCCAACAGACCCCCAGGTAACCCATCTGAAAAGCTTCTGGAAATCTCAGCCACCAGGCCCCACCACAACCATCACCCCAACTCCCGAGTGCCAGGCAAGGCCAAGGCACAGCGTTGCCCACCGCCCCAGTGCCAGGCTGCCAACAGGAGGGCTTTGTTTGACAAGGTCCTGCTCACCGTCTCAGGTCTATCAGACAGCATTATGAGGCCTCTGTGCACCAGCCAGAGTATTGCCGGGCTTTCAACTTTCAGAAGCCTCTGGAGCAGTTCTGGCTTACACAGCTCCTGCAGGTTCTCTTCAGTGGGAGGCATCACCTGAAATGAACACAGCAGTGAGAGGCAGGCAGAGGCAGCAGGACATCCTGCACCCTGCAGCTCCTGGCTGCTCTGGATCTCAGGGCAGGGCACTGGGGAGACATAGCCTGGCCTGAGGTAGCAGTGCCTTTGGAGGGCCCCACCATCCCTCTGCGCCCAGGCCAGGCACTATGCAGGATGGCTTTCTGGCCTGCTCCTCCTGCCCTCTGAGCTTCTGAATCCTCTGTGGAGTGCTTGACCAGCAGGAGCTGGCACAAAAGAGACACCAGCCATGGCTGGCCACGGGCAATAAAGCCTGCTTCGCCTGCATGGAGGCTCTCCCAGGCCCCAGCCATGGCTCTGACTCTGCAACAGCCCTGCCTCAGGTTTCTGGTCTGGGGAGCAAGGCAGGGGGAGGCAGGGAGCTGGGGAGAGAGTGCCCTGAAGGAGAGCACGGTGCCTTGTCCAGTAACTCACAGTCAAGCGAAGGAGGCCCAGCTCCGCTGTGGTGATGTTAAATCTCTCACACAGCTGTTGGTCCTGGAGAACGTTGCTCAGTTCGTCCAAGATCTCCTCAGACTTTTCCAGCAGGGGAAGCACACTCTTTAGTATGTCCAGGGTAGTGCTATAAACAGAGAGCAATGCTGTGTCAGCAGGGCTGCCTTAGCCACAGCACCATGGCTCAGGCAGGAGCCTGATGGGGGGCTCTGGGCTGCCATGGTTGGTAGTGGCTGCTGCAGCCCTGAGCGGCCCACCAGCTCTGGAAAGCACAGTGGGATGGAGGGCCTGCTCCTCGGGATGTCCTGCAGCTTTCCTTGGCTCTGGCAACCAGACCGATTCTGAGCCCTGCTCTTCACATGGAACAAACGTGTGGGGCTGTTTGGGCTGATACCTGTCAGTCTGTGGGAGGTCGGTCAACACACTCCTCAGCACATCCGCGGGAAACTGGATGGTCAGCACATCCAGCACTGAGTGCAGGATCTGCTGAACTGATGTGCTCTGGATTTTCAGGTTTGTGTGGATGCATCCCAGGATCTCTGGCACCTGTTGTGAGAACACAGGGAGACTGCTGCTGCCACTGGACTGCAGCCATTTGCCTCCCAGGCTGTGTTACTACTGCCCTTCCCACAGCTCTTTGCTGCCTTCAAATGGCTTCAGATTCCCAAGAGCTGTGGCGGGCAGGGTAGGGCATGACAATCCAGCCTCAAACTGCTTACATCCATCAGCCAGATTGCAGGGTCTCTCAAAACTAGTTCCAGCAGAGCGTCAGCCCACTCCTTCTCATCAAAACTGTAGTCCCCAATGATCTTCTCCAGGATCACAAGGACAATGTCTGTCCTCTGAGAAGGGGGAAGGTTTTCTCCAAGTGGCTGCAGTAAGAAGGAAAAAAGGAGGGAAGGTATGTTAAATGGAGTGAGAGAATAGCGTCTGGAGTGGGATGACCACAGGCAAAAGGAAGGATAATGACCCTCCCTTCAGGTCAAAAGCATTCTGAGGGTTCCCGCCTGAGCCCCAGCTTGTCTCACAGATACTCCTGAGCCGTAGAGGCAGCTCTGGGATGCAAAGAATGAGAGTGCCTGGCTGGAATTTTCATGTCTCCTTACCCGCTGCCAGAAACTGCTGGTCATGAGGTCACTAATCTCCAAGATGCGATCTAAAGCCCTCTCACACACAATTTCTGTCTTGGAGACGGTGAAAGGCAGCAGCACCTGTGAGGAGAAGAGCTGCTGGTTAGCCCTGGGCGGATGCCCACTCCAGGAGAAGCAGGTCTGCTGAGCTCCTAGCTGGAATCACAGCATCCATCCAGGCTTCCCCTGAGCTTAAGCCAAGCCCATCATGGGGCTACTGCCGCTGGGGTCCCTTGCCGGCTCCAACTGCTGCCAGTGCCGTTTCCATGGAGCGGGATAAAATTCTACTACAAGGGAGCTCTGGGGGCAGAACTTCACAATAGACAGACCTCAAAGATTCTCTGCAGCAGACTATTGAAACTGCTGGTGGGACAGCTGTCTAGCACAGTCTGCAGCATGTCATCCATAGCATCCAGGGTCTGTAAAGAGAAGAGTGGGTTGTGGAAGCTTTTCAGGGTTCCCTTTCGTACCCAGGAGACTGCTGTGAACCCCTCTGGCTGTCAAGGAAGGATACCCACAGATCTGTGCTCAGGGACACCCTGCAAAGCTGCTGCGCCCAGACCAGGCTACAAGCACAGGGTGTTTGCCAAGCCCAAGGCAAGAGTGAGAGGGGTGAGGGCAAGCAGGGCTTCTCCCTTGTCCCACAAACATCTTTATAGATCTCTGGACACAAGTAATCCAAGCAGCAGCCCAGATGCATGGGGTCAATCAGTAGATTGCCCAGTACATACGTTGTTGTAGAGGCAAATGTTCAGGTCGCTGGTTGGAGGAACGCACAAGATGACACTGCAGCACACGTTGAAGAGATGTAATATCTCTTCCTCCGTAATTGCATTCACTGCACTGCAAATAGAGAGACACAGATGCTAGGAGCAGTGCCTTGTTGCTGAGGTAGGGGTGGATCAGGTCCTCCCCTGGGCGAGGCTCCCTGAGAGGGATGGGGAGACCTGACAGGAGGTGCCTCTTCCCCCCACAGGGCTGCTCTGGGTCAGAGGACAGTCCTGATGCCACCAGCTTTAGGACAAGGGCCAAGATTTAGCGGGGAGCTGTGTCAGGGCCACCAGGATCGTGCCCGGGGGATGTGCTGGCAAAACCAGGGACTGGGCAGGTACCTCAGGGAAGCAATCGCATTCATGCAGTGGAATCTGAGTGCTGTGCTCAGCTGCTCGCTGGGCTCGTCACACAACAGAACCTGCAAAGCACAGTCAAATCAGGATGGCACCTGGCAGCTGCCAACACCCACCAACAGAAAACCTGCCACTGACCGGTAGGGCCTGAGTCTCCCCAGTGGCCCTCGACAAACCCTGGCACACTGGTGCTGCTGTCTGCCTCCACTGCTGAGGTCTCAGCAGCACCTGGAGTCCCATCTGGGGCACCTTGGTGTCTGTGCATGATTTCCCTGCCTCCCTCTCCCCTAGTCCTGTCCTTCTTTCAGTGTGCAGGTACCTGGGAGCCATGTCCCCTCACCTCAATCTCCTGTGACAGATTTTGTTCAGCGCAGAAGATACGCAAGCTCTTTTTCCTGCCTTTCTCTGCAGCGGTGCTGCACAGTGAGCAAATGCAGTTCAGGAACTGCAACTTCTGCAACAGATCCTGGCAAGCACAAAGAGACCGAGGAGTGTGAGTGGGGAGAGCCGTATCGAGAGGGACCAGTTGTTGCGGGGTTTGGAGCAGCGCAGGACAGCTGCAGGACTGCAGCAGCTCTGCCCGGCCAGCAGCCCTCATGCAGCCTGAAGGCAGAGCCAGAGGGATCATCTGGAGATGCAGGAACAGCCAAGATGGAGATGGCTGCTCTTACCTTTTCCTCGCTGACGTCATAGGTTTCGATGACATTTACGGCCACCTCTTCCAGTTCACACAGAGGCAGCAAGCTAGGATCTGACCAAGTAGAGAGAGCAATGCTATAGAGGGGCCAAAGGCAGGCGCGAGCAGAGGAAGGAGCTCTGGCCTCTCCAGCCCTGGGCTCACTCCCCTGGCACAGTCTGCCCGTGCCTGTCAGGACAAGGGGGCCTGGTGTCAATCAGGGGGCACTCACTGGGGACCCTCACTCACCAGCACGGAGTAGGATGACCTCAGTCACTTCGTAGGGCTCCGGTGGAGATTTTCTCTCCTGGGGAGCCCCACTCTCCTCCCAGGCCACCTTGGGGTGTTTAGGAGGTTTCTTCTCCATCCCGTGGGATGTAGGCTAAGGATAGGGATGTGGCAGCTGCGGGGCTGCCAAAGGTAAAGCGAAATGACTTGGGCTGCGCTCGGGGGCTCTTCGCCAGACCCGCACACTCCTGCCCTGTCTCCTCGCTGTCCTGACGGACACTGAGGCCGCCTGCTGTCAGTGCCAGCTATGCCTGGGTGTCATAGAGATGGGTCACAAAGGGCCCCACTGTGACGTGTTGCCCCGCCCGGGTGGGGCTGGTTCCAGAGCCCGGTTAAAATGGCACAGACCAAACTCCTCAGCAGGAGGGATGCGTGTGCCTGCTTACCCAGATAGCTTTGGAAGCGGGCCTGAGAGCAGCTGGACTGCTCAGGCTCCCGTCCTTCTGGATTCGGGTATAAATGATCCAAATGGTTTCTTACAAACTGACAGACATTCACAATTTTCCTTTTTTAGCTTTTCATCCTCCCTTCCAACTTTCCCCTTTTGTTTATTAGCAAGCAATTAAAAACAACAGCACTAATTATACTAATAACATAATCATCATCATTCAAGCAAATCCTTGATTGATAATGCACTAAACATAAGAGTTCCATGTAAAGTTTATAAATTATTCAATGTATATGCACTCATACATGTTAGACAATTCCGTAAGTGGGAAATGGAAATTTATAAGCTAACGTATTATTACTTATTGACAGCTATGATATAGCAAACCACTAAATGGAGAGAGAAGGAAAATGACAGGGGTGAATGTGGTAGGCAGTTCCAGCAGGGCCTCCCCTGCTTCACTCTGTGCACTCTGCCTTTCTCACCCATCACAGATTCTCTCCTGTTTTTATTCTTGCCAGGGACTGCAGGGTTTTTTCCACTTGTACTCCATATCTGCATGGCCAGTGCATGATACAGAGCCCAAGTGGAACAGCTGCTCACAAAACTGAACAAACCACTACATTAGATCTCTTTGAAATATAAACTTAACTACTCACAGAAAGTTATTTACAGCTATAGTCATTTACTCCCATTGTTACTTGCTTTACCCTTAGCCCCCTTTTTTATTTAATTGGTAAGCTGTTTTCTTGTGGATCACTCCTACTATTGTTACAAAAATCATCAGTGGGTAGTACTTCTTGATGCAGTACAGAGTGAGATGCACCTTTATCTACCAGAAAACATACATCTTTACCCTGCTCTGTGCACGTTGCATTCAGTCCACTGGGGGCAAAACTCATCCTGGGACCTTCAAGTCCTGCTCTAGTGCAGCTGCTGTTGTTCTTCCCCATTCTTTCATTACAGTCCCTCTTTCTATATACTTTCCAGGCTCCCTCAATTAATTTGTTCAGGTCCCTTACTTCAGTTCCTTTAATGTGTATATTACTGGGAGAAAATAAAGACCTTCTTGGTCAGAATGCAGATTCTCAAATTGTGGAAGACCCCCTAAGCTAAGCGTGGAACCTGCTGTACGTTTTCCCAGCCTGGAACAGACGGGGTAGACGACCTGCGCAGAAGGAGGTGAGGGCCAACATCGATCTGCATCTCGCTCAGGAATGGTTCTATGGAAGGCTGGGAGCAGGGCGCAGTGGGCGGCACATCGCTGAGCGGATGCTGACGGAGTACTGTACCGAGACGGGGTCCTCCAGTGGCTCCTTTCTTGTCAGGGAGAGTGAGACATTCGTTGGGGACTACGTTCTGGTATCTGGCACAATGGAGAGGTGCAGCACTGTCGCATCCACTGATGGCAGGTTACCAGCAGCCGCAGGTACTTCCTGACTAATAATCGAATATTTGACAGCCTTTACGACCTCATCTCCTATTAGCAGGAGACACCGCTGAGATGCAACAAAATGGAGACGAGTGCCTTGTTCCAACCCTTGTGACAATACAGACTGGCTACCACAGCACAGCACCAGAGGGACGAGCGCAGCTCCAATGCTATCCTCCTCAGGGGAGGATGGAAGATCCAGCACTGCCACATGTGGCAAGAGAGTCATGTTTAATAGGGCACTTGACCAAGTGCATATTATTGAAGTTAATCATTCACAATAAAAGTTTTTGTTCCGCACTAACCACAGAGTCCATGTCTAATTACTACAGGGAAACGTTAATCTTATTCGCCTTTCTCAACCTGTATGAGACATAGAAGGGTTTTACCAGTGTTCCACTGTTGTAGGTGACACCACCTTGTCATCCCTTGGAAAGTCTGGAGCTTCTTAGCTGTTTGTGGTTTCGGAGTCTGGCAGCTTGTTTTCTTCCTCTCTGGTCCCAGAGGTTCGGGATCCAGCAGTGATTCCATAATGCAAACGGGTTACTGGTGGCTGTGCCACATGGGTTTTCTGTGGAGAAACTCGATAGCCATTAAGTCTGAGAAGGTTTAGTAAACTAATCGTCCATGTTATGCATAATTTCCTTTGTTTTGGTCACTATCAGGTAATCCATGTCTTCAAATTTGAGGGGCTGCAAAATGTCAATGGGCACCTTCCTTCCCCATTTCTTAAGAATAATTTGAAAAGGAATTAGGACATTGTGTTGTTCCGAGGTCATGTTATTCCCCATGGTAACGTAGTCTCTTACCTTCGTCCAGTGAGGGACAATCATAGCTGATAGGGATGATGAATCCTCAGGTTGTTGCATTTCTCTCAACGCATCCAAGTTTCTCTTCATGTTCTGTACAGATTTCTCCGTGTTTTTCTCAATGCCTGCCGCGTTTGTCTCAACATGCTCTTGTACAGGTTGCTTGTGTTTCTCTCAACGCACCTGCCTTTTTCTCAATACACCCACCCACATTTCTCTTCACCTTCTCTTATACAGATTTATTTGCGTTTATCTCTAATGCTTGCCACGTGTCTCTCTCTAGGTATAAAATGGCAAAATGGGCATCATCACATCACAGTGGACGTAGTCAACAAGATTACAGCTATGTTTCCTCCCACTTGAAGAAAGAGCCACAATCTTTTCTGGGCATAGTGGGCTTTTGGAGAATGCATGTTCTGAACTACAGCCTCATTGTAAGCCCTCTTTATCAGGTGATGCAGAAGAATAATAATTTTAGGTGAGGTCCTGAAGTCATTATGGACTGGCTTGTAAGTAAAAATTTGGAACGTCACCAGAACAAGAAGCATTGCATGCTGAAGAGGCCCCACCATACAACTAAGTACCAGAAATTGAATAGAAATCTGCCCTTCTCACTGCTGGATCGTGTATTGTGAGGAAGAACTGCAGATGGAAAGCTCCTTGTGGAGCTCGACACGACAAGTTGTGGAGGCCACCAGAGGAAAAGGAGAATCAAGTCAGTTTGCAGGGGTAAAGGCTGTCCAACTGGCCTTAGGTGTTGCTGAATGGGAGAGGCAGCGAATGCTTGATCTTTATACTGACTCACGGGTGGTGGCAAATGCCTTTTGGAGTGGTCACAGCAGTAGGAACAAAACAACTGGCAATGAAGGGGTAAATCTATTTAGTCTGCTGACCTGTGGAAAGATACTGCTGCCCAAATAAAGAATATGGTTGTAAAGTGTGTCATGTAGGTGCTTCTGTGCCCAAGAGTCGGGCTACTGAAGAACAGCAAAATAACCATCAGGTAGACTGAACTGCCAAAATTGAGGTGGCACAAATAGACTTGGACTGACAACAGAATGGAGAATTACCTCTAGCTCCATGGGCCCATGAGACCTCAGGTCGTCAAGGAAGAGATGCAACATACAGGTGGGCTGGAGACAAGGTGTGTACTTAACTATGGATGCAATTGCACAGGTTATTCATGACTGTGAGACATGCACCTCAGTTAAACAAGCCAAGAGGATGAAATCGCTCTGGGGGAGGGGCGATGGCAAAGTGGTTGATTACACCATCTTACCACAAACCCACAACAGTAAACACTGTGTGCTTACTATGGTGGAGACAACCACTGCGTGGCTTGAAACATAACCAGTACCCCGTGCTACTGCCCAAAGCACTATATTGGGTCTTGAGAAACAAGTCGTATGGTGACTTGGCACCCCATGAAGAACTGAGTCAGATAGTGGGACACCGTTACAGAATTCTCTTGTAAATACTTGGGCCAAAGGTCATGGCATTGAATGCAGAAAATTGGGAATGTTCAATGTTTATATGATACAGAGGGAGTGCAGTCAACATCAGTTCCGTGTATATATAGATATGTGTGTGCGTGTGTGTGTTTAATGCATTTTAATTATGTTTGATTGTATATAAATTAAAGCCTGATGCAGTGAGGAGCTTGGGAACTATTGATTCTCTTCAGTGGAACTGCGTGCTGTTGCTGTTTGTCCAGTTCTCGAAAGAATCCAGTTCATCCACATCTGTCTTCTTCCCCTGTGGCTCGCCTTGTGGAATTCAGGGACAGCCCGTTCTTGTGTCTTTAAGATTTCCATCTTGAGGAGCATCCAGGCTTCCTGGACCCCTCTACCCTTAAGGAGCAACTCCCAAGAGACCCCTGCAACAGGCGTCCTGAACAGGTTAAAGTCCACCTGACATTTCCAAGAACAAAGAATTCCACCATCTCACGGTTGCTCTGCCCAAGACAGTCCCCAGCCTTCACATCTCCCACCAGGCCTTCACTGTTAGCAAGGAGCAGGTCTAGCAGGGCACCACCCCTGGTAGGCTCTCGGACCAACCAGCTGCGTAAGGAAGCTCTCTTCCACACACTGTAGAAACCCCTTGGATTGCTTCCTCTGAACTGCATTATATTCCCAACATGGTCCCACCATGTTTCTGTAAGAGCACAGTTGCTTCCAGCTCCTCCTGCTTGAAAGCTGGAAGAAAAACACCCCAAAGTACCCATTCTTGCATGCTCATCTTTATCACTGGAACGTCTGCTTTTGAAAAAGTTTCTTTTCAATTTGGTTATAAAACAGATTGTTGTTAAAAGGAAATTCACATGAAACTTAATGATAGTGGCTACATAAACTACTTTAATCTGATTTTGCATAGCAAGAAAAAATGTGGAATTTCAAATTACCTAGAAATCGATATTTTCTATTTCAATCTATCTGTTGATTAAAAAAATTGTTGAAAGAGTATCTCATGTGCGTACTGTACACAGAGTCTCCTTGAATGCTCGGTCACATTTGTTGTCAGAGCTAAGGCCTATAGGAGCAATCTAGCTTAGTCAAAGCCAAGTTGCCCTCCACGAGCACCTCGCATCTTCAGCAACTGAAATTATTCTTGCGAATAATGTCTTCTGTTATCTTGATGTAGCCAGTGTTGAGCAAAGCAAACAAAGTCAGCCCGATTTTCTTAAAATCAGATTAATCTGCGAGGCACAAAGTAATAAAGGAATGATTTTTAGTAATAAACCGAGTGATAGCAGTTGTCAGAAGAATGCATGTGTCACACACAGAGGTAAACTCCCCACAGCAAAACTAGCTCTAACATTTCCTATCAGTGCTTCATCCTCACAGGAAAGAAGAAGACAGATGGTAGTAGACATGAAAACTTAAGGATCAGAACAGAGGTCTCCGGTAGCTCCCTCTGTACATAGATGGTTGCAGAGACAAAAGGTCAAGTCCACTTTTGGAGGGAGCTTGGTGACTATTACCACTAGTGTTACACCAACTACAGGTAAAGTCTGCTTGCTTTCACATCCCTACAAAAGTACATGAAATGGATAAGCATCCGCTTCTTTTTTTTGGCTGTTGCTGTTGCTTTTACTCCAAGGGCAAATGATACTGGCTTTGCTGGTGTCTTCTCCACTCTATTGCTGTGGGTTTTTAAAATTCCTATTTTTCCATTTCAAAAAATGCAACTTTGACACTGTTTTCCCATTTCCAACAATCCAGAGAAATCCCAGTCAATATTCAGTATTCAGGGCTGCATCAAAAGAGGTGGCAAGCAGAGAGAGGGAGGTAGCCGTTCCTTTCTACTCTTCCCTAATGAGACCGCATTGGGGCTACTGAGTCCAAACCTGGGACCCCCAGCACTGGAAGGATGTGCAGCTATTGGAGTGTGTGAAGAGGAGGATCACAAAGATGATCAAAGAGTTGGAACATCTCTCATATGAAGAAAGGCGGGGGGATTTGGGTTTGCTTAGCTTGAAGAAGGCTCTGAGGAGACCTTCTTGTGGCCTTCTGGTCCTTGAAAAGAGACTACAGGCAGGAGTGGGACTGACTTTTCACACGGTCTGACAGTGTGGATAAGCAGGAATGGCTTTAAGCTAAAAGAAGTGGGGTTCAGGTTAGAAGTTACGAAGATAATTTTTACTCAGAGGGTAGTGAGGTGCTGGCACAGCACTGCCGGCAGGGGCTGTGGGTTGTGGTACGGCACAGTACTCGGTAGAAGCCCTTTTGATCGCCGAAGTCGCCTGACTCGGAGCCGTCCCGGAGCGATCAGCAGCGACTGACCGCGTGGTTCAAGGGGGATTTCGGGCGTTTCCTTCCAGCAGGGAACCCCCGGGTAGAGGAGGAGCCCGGCAGCTCTGACGGAGCAGCTGACGCAGCCGCTGACGCAGCGTGTGGGCATTCCCCGGCAACGGCGGGAGATTTAAACGGGCACAACGGACTAGTCGCTGCCCACCAGAGACGGGCAGGAGGAGTCAGGGTTCTTGCACTGCGTGACTTCCAGTTTCAGTGCTGCTGAGTCTTCTGCTTTGACACGGTTGCTCGCCGGCGGAAGGTGCTGCCAGAAATACTGAGGAGGCCCAGACAAGGGTCCCAAGCTCTCAGAAACGGGAGGCAGCAACCAAGAAGACTGCAGAGACCCAGACTGAGGTCCTGCACATGCCCTATAGGAAGGCTGCTGCAAAAAAGTCTGAGCAGACTCAGACTGAGCCCCCAGCCCGAGATGCTGGTGTGCAGGTCTCTGACTGTACTGAGTGCCTGAGCCTGGCCCTTGCAGTGCTCGGTGAGGGAGGCAGTGATTGTGTTCGCTGCGACCAGGTGAACTACTTGCTCAGCCTCGTAGTTGACCTGAAGGAGGAAGGGGAGAGGCTGAGGACTATAAAAGAGTGTGAGAGGGAGATTGACTGGTGGTGTCAGCCCCTCTCAGCCTCAGGTTCTCAGCCCACGGATGAGGCAAATAATGGAGCATGTCAGCCCCTGCCACCTTACAAACAAGTGGCAAAGGGGAACCAGCCAGCTGACAGCAATGCAGCGAGCCCCCTGTCCTCTCTTCCACCTAGCAACAATTTGAGAAGGGAGGAGGAGTGGAAACAGGTACCTGCTCGGCGGAGGGGGCATCCCCCATCCCGACCATCCCCGGCTCCACAGGTGCCTCTGCGAAACAGGTTTGAGGCCCTGGAAATTGAGGGGGGGGACGAGTGAAAGCGTGGAGACAGGTGCACCCATGAGGTTGCCTCAGGTGAAGAGGTCACCCCAAGCCTCAAGACTGCTTCCACCCGTAAGGACAGAAGGGTGATTGTCGTAGGTGACTCCCTTCTGCAAGGAACAGAAGGCCCTATATGCCGGCCTGACCCTACCCGCAGAGAGGTGTGCTGCCTTCCTGGGGCACGGGTCCGGGACATTTCAAAGATAATTCCTGGGTTGATTCAGCCTTCAGATTACTACCCACTTTTAATAATTCAGGCTTGCGGCAAGGAAATTGATAAGGAAAGCCTGAGGTCTATCAAGAAAGACTTCAGGCGAATGGGGCGATTACTTGAAGGAGCTGGGGTGCAGGTGGTCTTTTCTTCTACACCCATGGCATCAAGGAAAGGTACAGGGAGGATCCAAAAACCCCAACTCTTAAATCCATGGCTTAAGAGCTGGTGCAGACACATGAATTTTGGCTTTTTTGACCATGGGACAATCTACACTGCACTCGGCATGATGGCTGCTGATGCAAGCAGCCTGTCCCTGAGGGGTAAGAGGATATTAGCTGAAGAATTGGCGGGACTCCAATTAGTTCCGACATGGGTGCCCCCCGGCGAAAGGCTGCTGCCAGAAATACTGAGGAGGCCAAGACAAGGGTCCCGATCTCACAGAAACGGGAGGCAGCAACCAAGAAGACTGCAGAGACCCAGACTGAGGTCCTGCACATTCCTTATAGGAAGGCTGCTGCCAGAATGTCTGAGGAAACTCAGACTGAGCCCCCAACCCAAGATGCTGGTGTGCAGGTCTCTGGCTGTACTGAGTGCCAGAGCCTGGCCCTTGCAGGGCTGGGTGAGGGAGGCAGTGATTGTGTTCACTGCGACCAGGTGAACTACTTGCTCAGCCTCGTAGTTGACCTGAAGGAGGAAGTGGAGAGGCTGAGGACTATAAAAGAGTGTGAGAGGGAGATTGACTGGTGGTGTCAGTCCCTCTCAGCCTCAAGTTCTCAGCACACAGTCGAGGCTCCTAATGGAGCATGTCAGCCCCTGCCACCTCACAAACAGGTGGTAAAGGGGAACCAGCCAGCTGGCAACACTGCAGCCAGCTCCCTGTCCTCTCTTCCACCTAGCAACGATTTGAGAAGGGAGGAGGAGTGGAAACGGGTACCTGCTCGACGGAAGGGGCATCCTCCATCACGACCATCCCCGGCTCCCCAGGTGCCTCTGCGAAACCGGTTTGAGGCCCTGGAACTTGAGGGGGAGACTGGTGAGAGTGTGGAAACAGGTTCACCCATGAGGTTGCCTCAGGTGAAGCGGTCACCCCGAAGCCTCAAGACTGCTTCTACACGTAAGGACAGAAGGGTGATTGTTGTAGGTGACTCCCTTCTGCAAGGAACAGAAGGCCCTATATGCCGGCCCGACCCTACCCGCAGAGAAGTGTGCTGCCTTCCTGGGGCACGGGTCAGGGACATTTCAAAGAAAATTTCTAGATTGATTCAGCCTTCAGACTACTACCCACTTTTAATAATTCAGGCTGGCAGTGAGGAAGTTGGCAAGGAAAGCCTGAGGTCCATCAAGAAAGATTTCAGGGGAATGGGGCGAATACTTGAAGGAGCTGGGGTGCAGGTGATCTTTTCTTCTATGCCCGTGGTGTCAGGAAAAGGTACAGGGAGGATCCAAAAAACCCAGCTCTTAAACAGATGGCTTAAGAGCTGGTGCAGACACAAGAATTTCGGCTATTTTGACCATGGGGCAATCTACACTGCACCTGGAATGATGGCTGCTGATGCAAGCAGCCTGTCCCTGAGGGGTAAGAGGGTATTAGCTGAAGAATTAGCGGGACTCATTGATAGGTCTTTAAACTAGGAACGAAGGGGAAGGGGGCAAAATAAGGGCTACTGGGGTTGAACTGTGCATTCGAGGGATTGTACCAAACTCCGTGGGCAATGATTGCAGAGTGCAAAAGGAGGGAGTAGGGCAGGGAGATGCTGGGGATGCCGCTGTTCTAGCGGATCCTGGATCACTTATGAAGGTGGTGAGACGGACAGCCTGGCTGAAGTGCCTTTATACTAATGCACGTAGCCTGAGTAACAAGCAGGAGGAACTGGAAACTGTGATGCACTCTGAAAATTATGACATTGTTGCTATCACAGAAACATGGTGGGATGACTCCCACAATTGGGATACTACCATCGATGGCTATAGACTCTTTTGGAGAGATAGGCGAGGTAGGAAGGGTGGGGGAGTTGCTCTCTATGTCAGAGATTGCATAAACTGTGAGGAGCTCCCTATGAGAAACAGTCAGGAACAAGTCGAGAGCCTGTGGGTTAGGATTAGAGATGGGACTAATAAAGGTCAGCTGGTATTAGGGGTATACTACAGGCCACCTGATCAAGGGGAGGCTGTTGACGAGGCTTTCTTGCTCCAGATGCGTGAGGCGTCTGGCTCCCGGGCTCTTGTCCTGGTGGGAGACTTCAACCATACGGACATCTGTTGGGAAAACCACACGGCGAGCTGCAAGAGCTCCAGAAGGCTCCTGGAATCCATTGATGATAGCTTTCTGGTTCAGGTATTGGACAGACCGACCAGAGGTGAAGCGTTGCTGGACCTGCTGCTCACCAACGCTGAGGAGATCATCAAAGGTGTCAAGGTTGGAGGATGCCTGGGCTCCAGCGATCATGCCCTGGTTGAGTTTGTGATCTCAAGCGATGTGGGCCTGGCAAAGAGCAGGACCAGGATGCTGAACTTTAGAAGAGCAGACTTCAAGCTACTCAATGGAATGCTGGCCAAGATCCCCTGGCGCGCTGCCCTCAAAGATAAGGACGCTGAGGAGAGCTGGCTGCTCTTCAAGGATGCCCTCCTGGCAGCACAAGAGGTCTCCATTCCCCTGATTAAGAAAGTGGGCAGGTGAGGTAGAAAACCGGCGTGGCTCAGCAAGGACCTGCTAAGAGAACTGAGGGTGAAGAAAGGGGTGTACAAGCTCTGGAAACAAGGCTGTGTCACCCGGGAAGAATACAGGGATGCCGTCCGAACTTGCAGACGTGGGATCAGGAAAGCCAAGGCGCAGGCAGAACTGAACTTGGCGAGGGACGTGAAAAACAATAAGAAAACCTTCTACAGGTACATTGGCCAGAAGAGACAGGCCAAAATGGGCGTACCTACTCTGGTAAATTTAAAAGGAGAAATGGCTTCAACAGATGAAGAGAAAGCTGAGGTGCTGAATGAGTTCTTCACCTCGGTCTTCACTGGTGGTCAGGATTCTAGTCTTTTTCACGTCCCTAAGTCTTGCACCCCCATAGCTCTATGTGGGGACCAAGGAGGTAAATCCCTCCCCACTTGTAAGGGTAGAGCAAGTCCGAGAGTGCCTCCTTAGAATGAATGAGTACAAGTCTATGGGGCCAGATGGCGTGCATCCCAGGGTCCTGAAGGACCTGGCTGAGGAGGTTGCTGAGCCGCTCTCCATCATATTTGAGAAGTCGTGGCTGTCAGGTGAGGTCCCGGATGATTGGAGGAAGGGTCACGTCACTCCCATTTACAAGAAGGGGAGCAGGGAGGACCCGGGGAACTACAGGCCGGTGAGTCTCACCTCCGTGCCTGGGAAGATTATGGAACAAATCCTACTGGACAACATGCTTGATCACATAAAGAACGAGCATGTGATCCGAGACAGCCAGCATGGCTTCACCAGGGGAAGGTCATGCTTAACTAATCTTGTGGCCTTCTATGATGGAGTGACGGCCTTGGTGGATGGAGGGAAGGCGACCGATGTCATTTACCTGGACCTGAGCAAGGCCTTTGACATGGTCCCCCATCACATCCTCATCTCCAAATTGGAGGGAAGTGGATTTGATGGGTGGACAACTAGATGGATAAGCAATTGGTTGAAAGGCCACAGACAGAGGGTGGTGGTCAATGGCTCTATGTCCAGGTGGAGGCCGGTAACGAGCGGTGTCCCTCAAGGGTCTGTCTTGGGACCGGTGCTCTTTAACTTCTTTATTAATGACATCGATGAGGGAATGGAGTGCACCCTCAGCAAGTTTGCTGATGACACCAAGCTGAGTGGTGCAGTTGATACGGTGGAGGGAACGGATGCCATTCAGAGGGACCTTGACAGGCTGGAAAGCTGGGCTCGGGTGAACCTAATGAGGTTCAACACGGCAAAGTGCAAGGTTTTGCACTTGGGCCGGAAGAACCCCAGGCACCTGTACAGGCTGGCAGGAGTTGTCCTTGAGAGCAGCTCGGCAGAAAAAGACCTAGGGGTCCTGATAGATGAGAAACTTAACGTGAGCCAGCAGTGCGCTCTGGCAGCCCGGAAAGCAAATGGGATCCTGGGCTCCATCAGGAGAGGGGTGGTCAGCAGGGATAGGGAGGTGATTGTCCCTCTCTACTCTGCTCTTGTGAGGCCCCATCAGGAGTACTGTGTCCAGGTATGGAGCCCTCAGTACAAAAAAGATATGGAGATTTGGAAAGGGTCCAGAGGAGGGCCACAAAGATGATCAGGGGGCTGGAGCACCTCCCCTATGAGGACAGGCTGAGGGAGTTGGGTTTGTTCAGCCTGGAGAAGAGAAGGTTGCAGGGTGACCTCATTGCAGCCTTTCAGTACCTGAAGGGAACTTATTCCCAGGAGGGGAGTAAACTCTTCGAAAGGGCTGATAATAGCAGGACTAGGGGAAATGGTTTTAAGTTAAAAGAGGGAAGATTTAGGTTGGATGTTAGGGGGAAGTTCTTTACTAGGAGAGTGGTTAGACCCTGGAACAGGCTGCCCAGGGAGGTTGTGGATGCCCCGTCCTTGGAGGTGTTCAAGACCAGGTTGGACGGGGCCCTGGGCAACCTGATCTAGTAAAGGTGTATGTTTGGTGGCCCTGCTAGGCAGGGGGGTTGGAACTACATGATCCTCGAGGTCCCTTCCAACCTGGGTCATTCTGGGATTCTGTGTGATTCCGTGGTTGCCTCATCTCTAGAGGCATTCAAGCCCAAGTTGGATGGGATCCTGACCAATCTGGTCTAGTGGCTGGCAACCCTGTCCATAGTAACAGGGGTTGGAACTAAATGGTCTTTATGGTCTCCTCCAGCCTAAACCATTCTATGGTTCAACGATCCTGTTGTGTGTCACAACAGTAAAGGGCTGAAAAGGAAAACTGAAAACAATGCCCAGTTCCCCTCTACAATTTTGTTCACAAGGCAGCTCTTTTCTCTTGATGTCAGAAAGACTGAAATATCATCTTAATATGTCAGTGTGCCAAAAGTCTTTTTTGAACAGTGAGGAAAGGTAAACAGGATTCATCGTCTTTGAAGAATATCCTTACGAGGCTCTTCCAGCTCAGAATGTTCTGGGCTTCTATAATTCTATGAAGAGTATGCCGTGCAGCAAACCAAAATAGCAGAAAGAATTATTCTGAAAAGTTAAATTTCTTGCCATTTCCATCAAAGCCATAAATGGGACTTTTTCCCACCAATGAGATCATGGAAAGTATTTATGGGGCTGAAAAGTACTGCTTTAGATACACCAGAAAAACGTATTTTCTACAGAGCCCTTTTTCCTGCAGCTTTCCTGTTGTTGTTGAAGCAATACATGCCTCCTTCAGTTGACTGCCTGAAACAGCATCTTGTATAGCAACTAGAGAGGCAGCAATTATGACAGCAACAAAATGACGAAGGTAACAAGTTTTTAAGCAAAAAGAGTAGGTTGGACTTTATAGGAGTCTGCAAAAATGTGACATCTGAAAGAAGCTTTATTAAAATTGCTTGAGGCGCTGTGTTATTTGATGGTAGGGGATTGTATCTCTGGTCAGAATTTCATTCTGTCCTGTTTTCCTGAACCTTCAAAAGACATCCCTCAAGGAGCATTTTCAGAAACAGCAGCTGTTGGGTTAGAGTCACGAACAGCCACAAAGTGATTTGCCTTCAAATGGATGGCGTTGCACGTGAGCAAATCCCTGCAACATGTGATGCTGGTATGAGCACGCTGTTTCACACTACATGGTTCTTTAATCCATGTGATTAAATCTTTGCAAGACCAAGTGTTTGCTGTGTCTGTTCAAGGGTTGTTGTTATGTTATCCAATGATGCTTTATAGTTAGCAGCTCTTGGTCTGCCTTGCAGTGAATACTGAATGTATACATATAGTTGCAAATTCATTGGCTTGTAAAAGAAAAACCCATATTCAAAGCAATACAATTCTGACAGTATATTTTTTGTTTGTTTTCTAATTTTTTATTTTATTTTTTTGCTTGGCAATCTTTCATTTTTCTCTGTAGGGGAAAATAGGGGACTCTGAGTTATATTACAGTTTGTCAACTAATCTTTGTGCCACTTCCATTTTTTAATTATATATCTGCCAGTATTAATATATGAGACAAAGTCCTGAAACCACTGAAAATATAGGTTAACCTCTACGTCTTAGACAGGTGCAGCAGATCTCTCCTTTGTAACCTGTTTTATCTACTACCTCCACAACAATAAATTTTTTCTTTCACTTCCACAAATCATTTTTTTTCCTGTTATTTTGACAGGATTACGTCATGTTCTAGAATTGCTGAAAAAATGTAAATATGATGTCTCTTTCTTTACGCCCTCCCAACTTAATGTATCTGTAACTTGAACAACAAATTCTTCTGTGTGTCTTCATTCAAAGAGTGTTGTCTGGGAAAGGCTGAGTGAAGGACGGTATTAATATTTTGTGCCTTCTGTTAGTTAAAAATACGCAGTCCTTTTTGTCTGCAATCTAGCTACGGGTTAACAATTTATTAACTTGCAACCAAAAGCTGATTAGGCAGATACAAACCCAAAACACAAACAGGATAGCATTGATTAACAGCAAAATATAGACGGGGAGTTGCACTGACTACTATTTCTTGTTATTATTTGTAATGGGGATTACAGTGCATTACTTGCTTTTGACCTACTTCCCACTTTCTCTGATATAAACACGTTATACTCTCTGATAGCAATCACTGATGGTTCAGATTTTACAGGCCCCTTTCCGGGAAATAAAACAAAACAGAAAAGCCAGATAAGCATGGTGGTAGAAATACCTCTTTCCCTACCTCACAGACAAAGGAACAATCAGCATTATGTAAAGTTCCATTTGAAAGAATAAATCCTAATCCTAATTAAATCCTAATTCAAGTGGGTTTTTATGCACTTAGAAATTAGGTCTGAAAGGTTCTTTGACAGGTCTTCAAGTCCCAAACCTGTGAAACTAAAGTGTTTGCTTAGCACAACAATCCAGTGAAATCCCGGTCTCATTCTGATGACAATAAGAAGAACCATATTGCATTCTGAAGAGGACAAAACATGCTTGCTCCGTCTTTGGTTCTTGCGCACAGGGACCCTAACACCAATTCAGTTCATAGGAGAAGTTTCCTCAAGTGACTCTTCTCCCTGTGCCTTCCTTCATCTTCCACTATTTTGTTGTTGCGTTGCTGTTAGTAGTAGCAGTAGAAACAGTAGTGTTGTTGTTATTGCAAGAGTCAAATGTCATCAAAGAAAGTCTGCAGAATCATTTCTAATCCGGTTTTGAAATGCAAACTCAGAAGCAAAGATCTTGAAGTCTGGGTTCCTGGGTCTCCAAGACGTAGGTGAAGAAAATATGTTTTTTTGTCTTTTTCCACGTGACACTTACTTATGCTCAGGCACACAGCACTATAAGCAAGCAGGAGCTTTGCTGCCCAACATTTCAGCTTTGCAAAAGCTAGGAAAACCATAACTTTTCTGCTTGCTTAAACAGTTTCAAGAACTCGTACGGCGAGTTCCAATTAAGTCATGGAAATTGTGATAGGTTCTGAGTCTGCGTGCATGTGTGCTGCTCTCTAACAGTCACGGGCAGACGTCTTCTCCAGGTCTTCCTTGTAAAGGCTTTCAGGTGTGCTTTGCACCTTAATCAGTCACTAACTACAGACCCAGTTCTAACCAGCTTGTTTCCTGTACTGTGTTTCAAGATGTCCGTGCTCCTAGGCTCCTTCCGTTGTTCAGGGGGTCTGTCTTGCATGACAGGAATACTTGTCCTTGCAACGTTACTGTAAAAGTGTCCTAGTAACGTTACTGTACAAGAACTATCCTTCAGGTGCTTAGGCAGGACAAGCGTCTAAATATCGAGGTCCTCCTCTGTGTTGATGATGCCGCATTCTGCCTTAGCTGTGTCAGCTTCTGGATTGTCTCAGATGCCATAGAGCGGACTGTCGGATGGGTGTCATTTTCCAAAGGCTGAAGGGCTGCAACAGAAGGAAACAGAGCAGAGATTGAACTCCCCAGTCTGCAGAGAGCCACCAGCTTCCCCTCAGGACCATGCCAGCCCCACTCGTTGCTTTTCCTGGCCAGGAGGAATGTGAGTCTGAGGGGTCAGCTGGAAGACACTGCTCAGGATTGCCAGGAATGCTCCTCTGCCCTGCAGCATTTCCATGCAGCAGGGCAAAGCACAGCTGCATGCTGACCAGGCTCTGCCCCCAGCCCCAACACACACAGCACTGCCCTCACTCACCACTGCAGAGTTTATCCAGCATCTCCTCACTCTGTTCCCCGGAGTACTTCTCAGTCAGCCCTAGGGAAAGAGCTCCGTCAGACACCCACGCCCCAACACGCTGCTAGCTAGGAGCGCAGAGCCTGGCCCCGCCAGCCCAGCTGCTTCCCCTTCTGTGCTGCAGGCAGGGGCAGTGCCCAAAGGGAACCTGAGCAAGGCACCCACTGGGGCTAGCAGCATGGGCAGGGTGTACCTGGGGGTTCAGGGCTGTGCCTTCCTGCCAGGGCAGGGCCCAAAGAGGGACGCAGGGGTTGGGCTCACCAATGAATCTGACAGCCGCATGTCTCAAGGAGGCCTGAGAATCCTCCAGGTATGGCAGGCTCTGCTGCAGGATGCCTTCCACTATCTTTCTTTTCTGCTCCAGCTGAAGAAGAGCACAAGAGCATGGGGCTTGCAGAGTGTCCACAGCTGCTGGTGCAACCCCTCCTCCAGCATCCACTTTCCCTCAGCAAAAAGGTGAGGGCTGTGTGATTGTGCTCACCAAACACTTTGTGATTCCCGCTGGGTTCTTCAGCCAGGCATGCAGCTTGAGCTCATCCCACTTCAGGAACCTTCCACAAGATGCAAGGGCATCCGCAGATGCCTACAGAAAAACAGATGCAGGGACATGGCACCACACACACAGACACACATCCCAGTGTCTGAATGCTTGCTCAACTTGCTCTCAATTGCAGATCACAGCTGAGCTGTCAGCGCACCACTGCCTGCACACTGGTCAGGTCTGAAATTCGTACCTGTGCTACACTCGGGGTCTCGTCACTCATCTGAAAGAGCAGAGGGAGCAGGCCCCTGCGCACAGTCTTCTTCATGCTTCTCTTCTTAGGCCACACCACAGTATCCATCACATCCTTGAAGAGGCGGATGGAACCTTCTCGCACTTCACATGATGCCTGAGGGAGAACAGGAGGACCTCAGACCTCAGCAACACACTCTCACTGCCCATGGTGAGCATGAGTGTAGGCATGGCTGATGTGAAAGGAGGTGCTCTGGAGTCACATTCTGCACAAAAGTGCATTGCAGTCATGCAAAGCAGTGCAAAAGGTTTCCAGCATGGGGTGTCTGTGCCTCAGAGTGCTCCCCCAGCCAGTCCAGCAGGTCAAAGCGGAGCTGCCCTGGCACCTTGGGAGTGTTGGACAAGGAGGAGACAGAGCTGGCCTTTGGCAGAACCTTTGGGGCACATGCCGCCTGCTCAGCCTCCACATCCCTGCTGTGATCCCTGGAGAGAATGCTTGGCACTGGTAGAAAAGGGAGCGATGGAGGTTCTGAAAGTAACCGTTGGCAGAATGTGTTTTGCTGAGGTGCCAGGCTGAGACCCAGCACAGGGGCCTGACATCACCAAGAACAGCCAAGCTGCACTGCCAGGGACACAGCCTGCTGGGCTGCAGAGCCCACAAGACATCTCATTCCTGAGAGCCCAGAGAAGGAAAGAAAGGAGAAGGCACTCCTGTCAAGCACCCATCCGCAGAGCTCAGCCTCCCACAACAGACTTACATGATTAAAAAGAGGCAGGATATTCTCAGCCAGCTCCAGAGTAAACTGACTGGCGCGCCTCCTCCCAAGACTGTGCATTGCATTTCTGAAGATATTCAGCACTTTCACAGTAATGGGTGTGCTGGCAAACCGCAGGGTCTCCATGACTCCTGGAAGCAGGGTCCGAATTTCCATTGCCTGTACAAAACACACAATTTCCTTTCCATCAGGAGGTCAGTGGCCACCCTGGCCTAAAAGCTCTGATTACAGAGCAGCAGCCACACGCCTCGCTTGCCCACAGCTGCCACAGGAATGGAAGCTGTAGATTCCAGGCAGGTGGTGGCCAACAGTGCCAAGTATGGGGAAGGCAGGAAAAGGAGGACGGGTGAACAAGGACTCTGTGCCCCCTTTTCCAACAGACCCCCAGGTAACCCATCTGAAAAGCTTCTGGAAATCTCAGCCACCAGGCCCCACCACAACCATCACCCCAACTCCCGAGTGCCAGGCAAGGCCAAGGCACAGCGTTGCCCACCGCCCCAGTGCCAGGCTGCCAACAGGAGGGCTTTGTTTGACAAGGTCCTGCTCACCGTCTCAGGTCTATCAGACAGCATTATGAGGCCTCTGTGCACCAGCCAGAGTATTGCCGGGCTTTCAACTTTCAGAAGCCTCTGGAGCAGTTCTGGCTTACACAGCTCCTGCAGGTTCTCTTCAGTGGGAGGCATCACCTGAAATGAACACAGCAGTGAGAGGCAGGCAGAGGCAGCAGGACATCCTGCACCCTGCAGCTCCTGGCTGCTCTGGATCTCAGGGCAGGGCACTGGGGAGACATAGCCTGGCCTGAGGTAGCAGTGCCTTTGGAGGGCCCCACCATCCCTCTGCGCCCAGGCCAGGCACTATGCAGGATGGCTTTCTGGCCTGCTCCTCCTGCCCTCTGAGCTTCTGAATCCTCTGTGGAGTGCTTGACCAGCAGGAGCTGGCACAAAAGAGACACCAGCCATGGCTGGCCACGGGCAATAAAGCCTGCTTCGCCTGCATGGAGGCTCTCCCAGGCCCCAGCCATGGCTCTGACTCTGCAACAGCCCTGCCTCAGGTTTCTGGTCTGGGGAGCAAGGCAGGGGGAGGCAGGAAGCTGGGGAGAGAGTGCCCTGAAGGAGAGCACGGTGCCTTGTCCAGTAACTCACAGTCAAGCGAAGGAGGCCCAGCTCCGCTGTGGTGATGTTAAATCTCTCACACAGCTGTTGGTCCTGGAGAACGTTGCTCAGTTCGTCCAAGATCTCCTCAGACTTTTCCAGCAGGGGAAGCACACTCTTTAGTATGTCCAGGGTAGTGCTATAAACAGAGAGCAATGCTGTGTCAGCAGGGCTGCCTTAGCCACAGCACCATGGCTCAGGCAGGAGCCTGATGGGGGGCTCTGGGCTGCCATGGTTGGTAGTGGCTGCTGCAGCCCTGAGCGGCCCACCAGCTCTGGAAAGCACAGTGGGATGGAGGGCCTGCTCCTCGGGATGTCCTGCAGCTTTCCTTGGCTCTGGCAACCAGACCGATTCTGAGCCCTGCTCTTCACATGGAACAAACGTGTGGGGCTGTTTGGGCTGATACCTGTCAGTCTGTGGGAGGTCGGTCAACACACTCCTCAGCACATCCGCGGGAAACTGGATGGTCAGCACATCCAGCACTGAGTGCAGGATCTGCTGAACTGATGTGCTCTGGATTTTCAGGTTTGTGTGGATGCATCCCAGGATCTCTGGCACCTGTTGTGAGAACACAGGGAGACTGCTGCTGCCACTGGACTGCAGCCATTTGCCTCCCAGGCTGTGTTACTACTGCCCTTCCCACAGCTCTTTGCTGCCTTCAAATGGCTTCAGATTCCCAAGAGCTGTGGCGGGCAGGGTAGGGCATGACAATCCAGCCTCAAACTGCTTACATCCATCAGCCAGATTGCAGGGTCTCTCAAAACTAGTTCCAGCAGAGCGTCAGCCCACTCCTTCTCATCAAAACTGTAGTCCCCAATGATCTTCTCCAGGATCACAAGGACAATGTCTGTCCTCTGAGAAGGGGGAAGGTTTTCTCCAAGTGGCTGCAGTAAGAAGGAAAAAAGGAGGGAAGGTATGTTAAATGGAGTGAGAGAATAGCGTCTGGAGTGGGATGACCACAGGCAAAAGGAAGGATAATGACCCTCCCTTCAGGTCAAAAGCATTCTGAGGGTTCCCGCCTGAGCCCCAGCTTGTCTCACAGATACTCCTGAGCCGTAGAGGCAGCTCTGGGATGCAAAGAATGAGAGTGCCTGGCTGGAATTTTCATGTCTCCTTACCCGCTGCCAGAAACTGCTGGTCATGAGGTCACTAATCTCCAAGATGCGATCTAAAGCCCTCTCACACACAATTTCTGTCTTGGAGACGGTGAAAGGCAGCAGCACCTGTGAGGAGAAGAGCTGCTGGTTAGCCCTGGGCGGATGCCCACTCCAGGAGAAGCAGGTCTGCTGAGCTCCTAGCTGGAATCACAGCATCCATCCAGGCTTCCCCTGAGCTTAAGCCAAGCCCATCATGGGGCTACTGCCGCTGGGGTCCCTTGCCGGCTCCAACTGCTGCCAGTGCCGTTTCCATGGAGCGGGATAAAATTCTACTACAAGGGAGCTCTGGGGGCAGAACTTCACAATAGACAGACCTCAAAGATTCTCTGCAGCAGACTATTGAAACTGCTGGTGGGACAGCTGTCTAGCACAGTCTGCAGCATGTCATCCATAGCATCCAGGGTCTGTAAAGAGAAGAGTGGGTTGTGGAAGCTTTTCAGGGTTCCCTTTCGTACCCAGGAGACTGCTGTGAACCCCTCTGGCTGTCAAGGAAGGATACCCACAGATCTGTGCTCAGGGACACCCTGCAAAGCTGCTGCGCCCAGACCAGGCTACAAGCACAGGGTGTTTGCCAAGCCCAAGGCAAGAGTGAGAGGGGTGAGGGCAAGCAGGGCTTCTCCCTTGTCCCACAAACATCTTTATAGATCTCTGGACACAAGTAATCCAAGCAGCAGCCCAGATGCATGGGGTCAATCAGTAGATTGCCCAGTACATACGTTGTTGTAGAGGCAAATGTTCAGGTCGCTGGTTGGAGGAACGCACAAGATGACACTGCAGCACACGTTGAAGAGATGTAATATCTCTTCCTCCGTAATTGCATTCACTGCACTGCAAATAGAGAGACACAGATGCTAGGAGCAGTGCCTTGTTGCTGAGGTAGGGGTGGATCAGGTCCTCCCCTGGGCGAGGCTCCCTGAGAGGGATGGGGAGACCTGACAGGAGGTGCCTCTTCCCCCCACAGGGCTGCTCTGGGTCAGAGGACAGTCCTGATGCCACCAGCTTTAGGACAAGGGCCAAGATTTAGCGGGGAGCTGTGTCAGGGCCACCAGGATCGTGCCCGGGGGATGTGCTGGCAAAACCAGGGACTGGGCAGGTACCTCAGGGAAGCAATCGCATTCATGCAGTGGAATCTGAGTGCTGTGCTCAGCTGCTCGCTGGGCTCGTCACACAACAGAACCTGCAAAGCACAGTCAAATCAGGATGGCACCTGGCAGCTGCCAACACCCACCAACAGAAAACCTGCCACTGACCGGTAGGGCCTGAGTCTCCCCAGTGGCCCTCGACAAACCCTGGCACACTGGTGCTGCTGTCTGCCTCCACTGCTGAGGTCTCAGCAGCACCTGGAGTCCCATCTGGGGCACCTTGGTGTCTGTGCATGATTTCCCTGCCTCCCTCTCCCCTAGTCCTGTCCTTCTTTCAGTGTGCAGGTACCTGGGAGCCATGTCCCCTCACCTCAATCTCCTGTGACAGATTTTGTTCAGCGCAGAAGATACGCAAGCTCTTTTTCCTGCCTTTCTCTGCAGCGGTGCTGCACAGTGAGCAAATGCAGTTCAGGAACTGCAACTTCTGCAACAGATCCTGGCAAGCACAAAGAGACCGAGGAGTGTGAGTGGGGAGAGCCGTATCGAGAGGGACCAGTTGTTGCGGGGTTTGGAGCAGCGCAGGACAGCTGCAGGACAGCAGCAGCTCTGCCCGGCCAGCAGCCCTCATGCAGCCTGAAGGCAGAGCCAGAGGGATCATCTGGAGATGCAGGAACAGCCAAGATGGAGATGGCTGCTCTTACCTTTTCCTCGCTGACGTCATAGGTTTCGATGACATTTACGGCCACCTCTTCCAGTTCACACAGAGGCAGCAAGCTAGGATCTGACCAAGTAGAGAGAGCAATGCTATAGAGGGGCCAAAGGCAGGCGCGAGCAGAGGAAGGAGCTCTGGCCTCTCCAGCCCTGGGCTCACTCCCCTGGCACAGTCTGCCCGTGCCTGTCAGGACAAGGGGGCCTGGTGTCAATCAGGGGGCACTCACTGGGGACCCTCACTCACCAGCACGGAGTAGGATGACCTCAGTCACTTCGTAGGGCTCCGGTGGAGATTTTCTCTCCTGGGGAGCCCCACTCTCCTCCCAGGCCACCTTGGGGTGTTTAGGAGGTTTCTTCTCCATCCCGTGGGATGTAGGCTAAGGATAGGGATGTGGCAGCTGCGGGGCTGCCAAAGGTAAAGCGAAATGACTTGGGCTGCGCTCGGGGGCTCTTCGCCAGACCCGCACACTCCTGCCCTGTCTCCTCGCTGTCCTGACGGACACTGAGGCCGCCTGCTGTCAGTGCCAGCTATGCCTGGGTGTCATAGAGATGGGTCACAAAGGGCTCCACTGTGACGTGTTGCCCCGCCCGGGTGGGGCTGGTTCCAGAGCCCGGTTAAAATGGCACAGACCAAACTCCTCAGCAGGAGGGATGCGTGGGCCTGCTTACCCAGATAGCTTTGGAAGCGGGCCTGAGAGCAGCTGGACTGCTCAGGCTCCCGTCCTTCTGGATTCGGGTATAAATGATCCAAATGGTTTCTTACAAACTGACAGACATTCACAATTTTCCTTTTTTAGCTTTTCATCCTCCCTTCCAACTTTCCCCTTTTGTTTATTAGCAAGCAATTAAAAACAACAGCACTAATTATACTAATAACATAATCATCATCATTCAAGCAAATCCTTGATTGATAATGCACTAAACATAAGAGTTCCATGTAAAGTTTATAAATTATTCAATGTATATGCACTCATACATGTTAGACAATTCCGTAAGTGGGAAATGGAAATTTATAAGCTAACGTATTATTACTTATTGACAGCTATGATATAGCAAACCACTAAATGGAGAGAGAAGGAAAATGACAGGGGTGAATGTGGTAGGCAGTTCCAGCAGGGCCTCCCCTGCTTCACTCTGTGCACTCTGCCTTTCTCACCCATCACAGATTCTCTCCTGTTTTTATTCTTGCCAGGGACTGCAGGGTTTTTTCCACTTGTACTCCATATCTGCATGGCCAGTGCATGATACAGAGCCCAAGTGGAACAGCTGCTCACAAAACTGAACAAACCACTACATTAGATCTCTTTGAAATATAAACTTAACTACTCACAGAAAGTTATTTACAGCTATAGTCATTTACTCCCATTGTTACTTGCTTTACCCTTAGCCCCCTTTTTTATTTAATTGGTAAGCTGTTTTCTTGTGGATCACTCCTACTATTGTTACAAAAATCATCAGTGGGTAGTACTTCTTGATGCAGTACAGAGTGAGATGCACCTTTATCTACCAGAAAACATACATCTTTACCCTGCTCTGTGCACGTTGCATTCAGTCCACTGGGGGCAAAACTCATCCTGGGACCTTCAAGTCCTGCTCTAGTGCAGCTGCTGTTGTTCTTCCCCATTCTTTCATTACAGTCCCTCTTTCTATATACTTTCCAGGCTCCCTCAATTAATTTGTTCAGGTCCCTTACTTCAGTTCCTTTAATGTGTATATTACTGGGAGAAAATAAAGACCTTCTTGGTCAGAATGCAGATTCTCAAATTGTGGAAGACCCCCTAAGCTAAGCGTGGAACCTGCTGTACGTTTTCCCAGCCTGGAACAGACGGGGTAGACGACCTGCGCAGAAGGAGGTGAGGGCCAACATCGATCTGCATCTCGCTCAGGAATGGTTCTATGGAAGGCTGGGAGCAGGGCGCAGTGGGCGGCACATCGCTGAGCGGATGCTGACGGAGTACTGTACCGAGACGGGGTCCTCCAGTGGCTCCTTTCTTGTCAGGGAGAGTGAGACATTCGTTGGGGACTACGTTCTGGTATCTGGCACAATGGAGAGGTGCAGCACTGTCGCATCCACTGATGGCAGGTTACCAGCAGCCGCAGGTACTTCCTGACTAATAATCGAATATTTGACAGCCTTTACGACCTCATCTCCTATTAGCAGGAGACACCGCTGAGATGCAACAAAATGGAGACGAGTGCCTTGTTCCAACCCTTGTGACAATACAGACTGGCTACCACAGCACAGCACCAGAGGGACGAGCGCAGCTCCAATGCTATCCTCCTCAGGGGAGGATGGAAGATCCAGCACTGCCACATGTGGCAAGAGAGTCATGTTTAATAGGGCACTTGACCAAGTGCATATTATTGAAGTTAATCATTCACAATAAAAGTTTTTGTTCCGCACTAACCACAGAGTCCATGTCTAATTACTACAGGGAAACGTTAATCTTATTCGCCTTTCTCAACCTGTATGAGACATAGAAGGGTTTTACCAGTGTTCCACTGTTGTAGGTGACACCACCTTGTCATCCCTTGGAAAGTCTGGAGCTTCTTAGCTGTTTGTGGTTTCGGAGTCTGGCAGCTTGTTTTCTTCCTCTCTGGTCCCAGAGGTTCGGGATCCAGCAGTGATTCCATAATGCAAACGGGTTACTGGTGGCTGTGCCACATGGGTTTTCTGTGGAGAAACTCGATAGCCATTAAGTCTGAGAAGGTTTAGTAAACTAATCGTCCATGTTATGCATAATTTCCTTTGTTTTGGTCACTATCAGGTAATCCATGTCTTCAAATTTGAGGGGCTGCAAAATGTCAATGGGCACCTTCCTTCCCCATTTCTTAAGAATAATTTGAAAAGGAATTAGGACATTGTGTTGTTCCGAGGTCATGTTATTCCCCATGGTAACGTAGTCTCTTACCTTCGTCCAGTGAGGGACAATCATAGCTGATAGGGATGATGAATCCTCAGGTTGTTGTATTTCTCTCAACGCATCCAAGTTTCTCTTCATGTTCTGTACAGATTTCTCCGTGTTTTTCTCAATGCCTGCCGCGTTTGTCTCAACATGCTCTTGTACAGGTTGCTTGTGTTTCTCTCAACGCACCTGCCTTTTTCTCAATACACCCACCCACATTTCTCTTCACCTTCTCTTATACAGATTTATTTGCGTTTATCTCTAATGCTTGCCACGTGTCTCTCTCTAGGTATAAAATGGCAAAATGGGCATCATCACATCACAGTGGACGTAGTCAACAAGATTACAGCTATGTTTCCTCCCACTTGAAGAAAGAGCCACAATCTTTTCTGGGCATAGTGGGCTTTTGGAGAATGCATGTTCTGAACTACAGCCTCATTGTAAGCCCTCTTTATCAGGTGATGCAGAAGAATAATAATTTTAGGTGAGGTCCTGAAGTCATTATGGACTGGCTTGTAAGTAAAAATTTGGAACGTCACCAGAACAAGAAGCATTGCATGCTGAAGAGGCCCCACCATACAACTAAGTACCAGAAATTGAATAGAAATCTGCCCTTCTCACTGCTGGATCGTGTATTGTGAGGAAGAACTGCAGATGGAAAGCTCCTTGTGGAGCTCGACACGACAAGTTGTGGAGGCCACCAGAGGAAAAGGAGAATCAAGTCAGTTTGCAGGGGTAAAGGCTGTCCAACTGGCCTTAGGTGTTGCTGAATGGGAGAGGCAGCGAATGCTTGATCTTTATACTGACTCACGGGTGGTGGCAAATGCCTTTTGGAGTGGTCACAGCAGTAGGAACAAAACAACTGGCAATGAAGGGGTAAATCTATTTGGGCTGCTGACCTGTGGAAAGATACTGCTGCCCAAATAAGGAATATGGTTGTAAAGTGTGTCATGTAGGTGCTTCTGTGCCCAAGAGTCGGGCTACTGAAGAACAGCAAAATAACCATCAGGTAGACTGAACTGCCAAAATTGAGGTGGCACAAATAGACTTGGACTGACAACAGAATGGAGAATTACCTCTAGCTCCATGGGCCCATGAGACCTCAGGTCGTCAAGGAAGAGATGCAACATACAGGTGGGCTGGAGACAAGGTGTGTACTTAACTATGGATGCAATTGCACAGGTTATTCATGACTGTGAGACATGCACCTCAGTTAAACAAGCCAAGAGGATGAAATCGCTCTGGGGGAGGGGCGATGGCAAAGTGGTTGATTACACCATCTTACCACAAACCCACAACAGTAAACACTGTGTGCTTACTATGGTGGAGACAACCACTGCGTGGCTTGAAACATAACCAGTACCCCGTGCTACTGCCCAAAGCACTATATTGGGTCTTGAGAAACAAGTCGTATGGTGACTTGGCACCCCATGAAGAACTGAGTCAGATAGTGGGACACCGTTACAGAATTCTCTTGTAAATACTTGGGCCAAAGGTCATGGCATTGAATGCAGAAAATTGGGAATGTTCAATGTTTATATGATACAGAGGGAGTGCAGTCAACATCAGTTCCGTGTATATATAGATATGTGTGTGCGTGTGTGTGTTTAATGCATTTTAATTATGTTTGATTGTATATAAATTAAAGCCTGATGCAGTGAGGAGCTTGGGAACTATTGATTCTCTTCAGTGGAACTGCGTGCTGTTGCTGTTTGTCCAGTTCTCGAAAGAATCCAGTTCATCCACATCTGTCTTCTTCCCCTGTGGCTCGCCTTGTGGAATTCAGGGACAGCCCGTTCTTGTGTCTTTAAGATTTCCATCTTGAGGAGCATCCAGGCTTCCTGGACCCCTCTACCCTTAAGGAGCAACTCCCAAGAGACCCCTGCAACAGGCGTCCTGAACAGGTTAAAGTCCACCTGACATTTCCAAGAACAAAGAATTCCACCATCTCACGGTTGCTCTGCCCAAGACAGTCCCCAGCCTTCACATCTCCCACCAGGCCTTCACTGTTAGCAAGGAGCAGGTCTAGCAGGGCACCACCCCTGGTAGGCTCTCGGACCAACCAGCTGCGTAAGGAAGCTCTCTTCCACACAATGTAGAAACGCCTTGGATTGCTTCCTCTGAACTGCATTATATTCCCAACATGGTCCCACCATGTTTCTGTAAGAGCACAGTTGCTTCCAGCTCCTCCTGCTTGAAAGCTGGAAGAAAAACACCCCAAAGTACCCATTCTTGCATGCTCATCTTTATCACTGGAACGTCTGCTTTTGAAAAAGTTTCTTTTCAATTTGGTTATAAAACAGATTGTTGTTAAAAGGAAATTCACATGAAACTTAATGATAGTGGCTACATAAACTACTTTAATCTGATTTTGCATAGCAAGAAAAAATGTGGAATTTCAAATTACCTAGAAATCGATATTTTCTATTTCAATCTATCTGTTGATTAAAAAAATTGTTGAAAGAGTATCTCATGTGCGTACTGTACACAGAGTCTCCTTGAATGCTCGGTCACATTTGTTGTCAGAGCTAAGGCCTATAGGAGCAATCTAGCTTAGTCAAAGCCAAGTTGCCCTCCACGAGCACCTCGCATCTTCAGCAACTGAAATTATTCTTGCGAATAATGTCTTCTGTTATCTTGATGTAGCCAGTGTTGAGCAAAGCAAACAAAGTCAGCCCGATTTTCTTAAAATCAGATTAATCTGCGAGGCACAAAGTAATAAAGGAATGATTTTTAGTAATAAACCGAGTGATAGCAGTTGTCAGAAGAATGCATGTGTCACACACAGAGGTAAACTCCCCACAGCAAAACTAGCTCTAACATTTCCTATCAGTGCTTCATCCTCACAGGAAAGAAGAAGACAGATGGTAGTAGACATGAAAACTTAAGGATCAGAACAGAGGTCTCCGGTAGCTCCCTCTGTACATAGATGGTTGCAGAGACAAAAGGTCAAGTCCACTTTTGGAGGGAGCTTGGTGACTATTACCACTAGTGTTACACCAACTACAGGTAAAGTCTGCTTGCTTTCACATCCCTACAAAAGTACATGAAATGGATAAGCATCCGCTTCTTTTTTTTGGCTGTTGCTGTTGCTTTTACTCCAAGGGCAAATGATACTGGCTTTGCTGGTGTCTTCTCCACTCTATTGCTGTGGGTTTTTAAAATTCCTATTTTTCCATTTCAAAAAATGCAACTTTGACACTGTTTTCCCATTTCCAACAATCCAGAGAAATCCCAGTCAATATTCAGTATTCAGGGCTGCATCAAAAGAGGTGGCAAGCAGAGAGAGGGAGGTAGCCGTTCCTTTCTACTCTTCCCTAATGAGACCGCATTGGGGCTACTGAGTCCAAACCTGGGACCCCCAGCACTGGAAGGATGTGCAGCTATTGGAGTGTGTGAAGAGGAGGATCACAAAGATGATCAAAGAGTTGGAACATCTCTCATATGAAGAAAGGCGGGGGAATTTGGGTTTGTTTAGCTTGAAGAAGGCTCTGAGGAGACCTTCTTGTGGCCTTCTGGTCCTTGAAAAGAGACTACAGGCAGGAGTGGGACTGACTTTTCACACGGTCTGACAGTGTGGATAAGCAGGAATGGCTTTAAGCTAAAAGAAGTGGGGTTCAGGTTAGAAGTTACGAAGATAATTTTTACTCAGAGGGTAGTGAGGTGCTGGCACAGCACTGCCGGCAGGGGCTGTGGGTTGTGGTACGGCACAGTACTCGGTAGAAGCCCTTTTGATCGCCGAAGTCGCCTGACTCGGAGCCGTCCCGGACCGATCAGCAGCGACTGACCGCGTGGTTCAAGGGGGATTTCGGGCGTTTCCTTCCAGCAGGGAACCCCCGGGTAGAGGAGGAGCCCGGCAGCTCTGACGGAGCAGCTGACGCAGCCGCTGACGCAGCGTGTGGGCATTCCCCGGCAACGGCGGGAGATTTAAACGGGCACAACGGACTAGTCGCTGCCCACCAGAGACGGGCAGGAGGAGTCAGGGTTCTTGCACTGCGTGACTTCCAGTTTCAGTGCTGCTGAGTCTTCTGCTTTGACACGGTTGCTCGCCGGCGGAAGGTGCTGCCAGAAATACTGAGGAGGCCCAGACAAGGGTCCCAAGCTCTCAGAAACGGGAGGCAGCAACCAAGAAGACTGCAGAGACCCAGACTGAGGTCCTGCACATGCCCTATAGGAAGGCTGCTGCAAAAAAGTCTGAGCAGACTCAGACTGAGCCCCCAACCCGAGATGCTGGTGTGCAGGTCTCTGACTGTACTGAGTGCCTGAGCCTGGCCCTTGCAGTGCTCGGTGAGGGAGGCAGTGATTGTGTTCGCTGCGACCAGGTGAACTACTTGCTCAGCCTCGTAGTTGACCTGAAGGAGGAAGGGGAGAGGCTGAGGACTATAAAAGAGTGTGAGAGGGAGATTGACTGGTGGTGTCAGCCCCTCTCAGCCTCAGGTTCTCAGCCCACGGATGAGGCAAATAATGGAGCATGTCAGCCCCTGCCACCTTACAAACAAGTGGCAAAGGGGAACCAGCCAGCTGACAGCAATGCAGCGAGCCCCCTGTCCTCTCTTCCACCTAGCAACAATTTGAGAAGGGAGGAGGAGTGGAAACAGGTACCTGCTCGGCGGTGGGGGCATCCCCCATCCCGACCATCCCCGGCTCCACAGGTGCCTCTGCGAAACAGGTTTGAGGCCCTGGAAATTGAGGGGGGGGACGAGTGAAAGCGTGGAGACAGGTGCACCCATGAGGTTGCCTCAGGTGAAGAGGTCACCCCAAGCCTCAAGACTGCTTCCACCCGTAAGGACAGAAGGGTGATTGTCGTAGGTGACTCCCTTCTGCAAGGAACAGAAGGCCCTATATGCCGGCCTGACCCTACCCGCAGAGAGGTGTGCTGCCTTCCTGGGGCACGGGTCCGGGACATTTCAAAGATAATTCCTGGGTTGATTCAGCCTTCAGATTACTACCCACTTTTAATAATTCAGGCTTGCGGCAAGGAAATTGATAAGGAAAGCCTGAGGTCTATCAAGAAAGACTTCAGGCGAATGGGGCGATTACTTGAAGGAGCTGGGGTGCAGGTGGTCTTTTCTTCTACACCCATGGCATCAAGGAAAGGTACAGGGAGGATCCAAAAACCCCAACTCTTAAATCCATGGCTTAAGAGCTGGTGCAGACACATGAATTTTGGCTTTTTTGACCATGGGACAATCTACACTGCACTCGGCATGATGGCTGCTGATGCAAGCAGCCTGTCCCTGAGGGGTAAGAGGATATTAGCTGAAGAATTGGCGGGACTCCAATTAGTTCCGACATGGGTGCCCCCCGGCGAAAGGCTGCTGCCAGAAATACTGAGGAGGCCAAGACAAGGGTCCCGATCTCACAGAAACGGGAGGCAGCAACCAAGAAGACTGCAGAGACCCAGACTGAGGTCCTGCACATTCCTTATAGGAAGGCTGCTGCCAGAATGTCTGAGGAAACTCAGACTGAGCCCCCAACCCAAGATGCTGGTGTGCAGGTCTCTGGCTGTACTGAGTGCCAGAGCCTGGCCCTTGCAGGGCTGGGTGAGGGAGGCAGTGATTGTGTTCACTGCGACCAGGTGAACTACTTGCTCAGCCTCGTAGTTGACCTGAAGGAGGAAGTGGAGAGGCTGAGGACTATAAAAGAGTGTGAGAGGGAGATTGACTGGTGGTGTCAGTCCCTCTCAGCCTCAAGTTCTCAGCACACAGTCGAGGCTCCTAATGGAGCATGTCAGCCCCTGCCACCTCACAAACAGGTGGTAAAGGGGAACCAGCCAGCTGGCAACACTGCAGCCAGCTCCCTGTCCTCTCTTCCACCTAGCAACGATTTGAGAAGGGAGGAGGAGTGGAAACGGGTACCTGCTCGACGGAAGGGGCATCCTCCATCACGACCATCCCCGGCTCCCCAGGTGCCTCTGCGAAACCGGTTTGAGGCCCTGGAACTTGAGGGGGAGACTGGTGAGAGTGTGGAAACAGGTTCACCCATGAGGTTGCCTCAGGTGAAGCGGTCACCCCGAAGCCTCAAGACTGCTTCTACACGTAAGGACAGAAGGGTGATTGTTGTAGGTGACTCCCTTCTGCAAGGAACAGAAGGCCCTATATGCCGGCCCGACCCTACCCGCAGAGAAGTGTGCTGCCTTCCTGGGGCACGGGTCCGGGACATTTCAAAGAAAATTTCTAGATTGATTCAGCCTTCAGACTACTACCCACTTTTAATAATTCAGGCTGGCAGTGAGGAAGTTGGCAAGGAAAGCCTGAGGTCCATCAAGAAAGATTTCAGGGGAATGGGGCGAATACTTGAAGGAGCTGGGGTGCAGGTGATCTTTTCTTCTATGCCCGTGGTGTCAGGAAAAGGTACAGGGAGGATCCAAAAAACCCAGCTCTTAAACAGATGGCTTAAGAGCTGGTGCAGACACAAGAATTTCGGCTATTTTGACCATGGGGCAATCTACACTGCACCTGGAATGATGGCTGCTGATGCAAGCAGCCTGTCCCTGAGGGGTAAGAGGGTATTAGCTGAAGAATTAGCGGGACTCATTGATAGGTCTTTAAACTAGGAACGAAGGGGAAGGGGGCAAAATAAGGGCTACTGGGGTTGAACTGTGCATTCGAGGGATTGTACCAAACTCCGTGGGCAATGATTGCAGAGTGCAAAAGGAGGGAGTAGGGCAGGGAGATGCTGGGGATGCCGCTGTTCTAGCGGATCCTGGATCACTTATGAAGGTGGTGAGACGGACAGCCTGGCTGAAGTGCCTTTATACTAATGCACGTAGCCTGAGTAACAAGCAGGAGGAACTGGAAACTGTGATGCACTCTGAAAATTATGACATTGTTGCTATCACAGAAACATGGTGGGATGACTCCCACAATTGGGATACTACCATCGATGGCTATAGACTCTTTTGGAGAGATAGGCGAGGTAGGAAGGGTGGGGGAGTTGCTCTCTATGTCAGAGATTGCATAAACTGTGAGGAGCTCCCTATGAGAAACAGTCAGGAACAAGTCGAGAGCCTGTGGGTTAGGATTAGAGATGGGACTAATAAAGGTCAGCTGGTATTAGGGGTATACTACAGGCCACCTGATCAAGGGGAGGCTGTTGACGAGGCTTTCTTGCTCCAGATGCGTGAGGCGTCTGGCTCCCGGGCTCTTGTCCTGGTGGGAGACTTCAACCATACGGACATCTGTTGGGAAAACCACACGGCGAGCTGCAAGAGCTCCAGAAGGCTCCTGGAATCCATTGATGATAGCTTTCTGGTTCAGGTATTGGACAGACCGACCAGAGGTGAAGCGTTGCTGGACCTGCTGCTCACCAACGCTGAGGAGATCATCAAAGGTGTCAAGGTTGGAGGATGCCTGGGCTCCAGCGATCATGCCCTGGTTGAGTTTGTGATCTCAAGCGATGTGGGCCTGGCAAAGAGCAGGACCAGGATGCTGAACTTTAGAAGAGCAGACTTCAAGCTACTCAATGGAATGCTGGCCAAGATCCCCTGGCGCGCTGCCCTCAAAGATAAGGACGCTGAGGAGAGCTGGCTGCTCTTCAAGGATGCCCTCCTGGCAGCACAAGAGGTCTCCATTCCCCTGATTAAGAAAGTGGGCAGGTGAGGTAGAAAACCGGCGTGGCTCAGCAAGGACCTGCTAAGAGAACTGAGGGTGAAGAAAGGGGTGTACAAGCTCTGGAAACAAGGCTGTGTCACCCGGGAAGAATACAGGGATGCCGTCCGAACTTGCAGACGTGGGATCAGGAAAGCCAAGGCGCAGGCAGAACTGAACTTGGCGAGGGACGTGAAAAACAATAAGAAAACCTTCTACAGGTACATTGGCCAGAAGAGACAGGCCAAAATGGGCGTACCTACTCTGGTAAATTTAAAAGGAGAAATGGCTTCAACAGATGAAGAGAAAGCTGAGGTGCTGAATGAGTTCTTCACCTCGGTCTTCACTGGTGGTCAGGATTCTAGTCTTTTTCACGTCCCTAAGTCTTGCACCCCCATAGCTCTATGTGGGGACCAAGGAGGTAAATCCCTCCCCACTTGTAAGGGTAGAGCAAGTCCGAGAGTGCCTCCTTAGACTGAATGAGTACAAGTCTATGGGGCCAGATGGCGTGCATCCCAGGGTCCTGAAGGACCTGGCTGAGGAGGTTGCTGAGCCGCTCTCCATCATATTTGAGAAGTCGTGGCTGTCAGGTGAGGTCCCGGATGATTGGAGGAAGGGTCACGTCACTCCCATTTACAAGAAGGGGAGCAGGGAGGACCCGGGGAACTACAGGCCGGTGAGTCTCACCTCCGTGCCTGGGAAGATTATGGAACAAATCCTACTGGACAACATGCTTGATCACATAAAGAACGAGCATGTGATCCGAGACAGCCAGCATGGCTTCACCAGGGGAAGGTCATGCTTAACTAATCTTGTGGCCTTCTATGATGGAGTGACGGCCTTGGTGGATGGAGGGAAGGCGACCGATGTCATTTACCTGGACCTGAGCAAGGCCTTTGACATGGTCCCCCATCACATCCTCATCTCCAAATTGGAGGGAAGTGGATTTGATGGGTGGACAACTAGATGGATAAGCAATTGGTTGAAAGGCCACAGACAGAGGGTGGTGGTCAATGGCTCCATGTCCAGGTGGAGGCCGGTAACGAGCGGTGTCCCTCAAGGGTCTGTCTTGGGACCGGTGCTCTTTAACTTCTTTATTAATGACATCGATGAGGGAATGGAGTGCACCCTCAGCAAGTTTGCTGATGACACCAAGCTGAGTGGTGCAGTTGATACTGTGGAGGGAACGGATGCCATTCAGAGGGACCTTGACAGGCTGGAAAGCTGGGCTCGGGTGAACCTAATGAGGTTCAACACGGCAAAGTGCAAGGTTTTGCACTTGGGCCGGAAGAACCCCAGGCACCTGTACAGGCTGGCAGGAGTTGTCCTTGAGAGCAGCTCGGCAGAAAAAGACCTAGGGGTCCTGATAGATGAGAAACTTAACGTGAGCCAGCAGTGCGCTCTGGCAGCCCGGAAAGCAAATGGGATCCTGGGCTCCATCAGGAGAGGGGTGGTCAGCAGGGATAGGGAGGTGATTGTCCCTCTCTACTCTGCTCTTGTGAGGCCCCATCAGGAGTACTGTGTCCAGGTATGGAGCCCTCAGTACAAAAAAGATATGGAGATTTGGAAAGGGTCCAGAGGAGGGCCACAAAGATGATCAGGGGGCTGGAGCACCTCCCCTATGAGGACAGGCTGAGGGAGTTGGGTTTGTTCAGCCTGGAGAAGAGAAGGTTGCAGGGTGACCTCATTGCAGCCTTTCAGTACCTGAAGGGAACTTATTCCCAGGAGGGGAGTAAACTCTTCGAAAGGGCTGATAATAGCAGGACTAGGGGAAATGGTTTTAAGTTAAAAGAGGGAAGATTTAGGTTGGATGTTAGGGGGAAGTTCTTTACTAGGAGAGTGGTTAGACCCTGGAACAGGCTGCCCAGGGAGGTTGTGGATGCCCCGTCCTTGGAGGTGTTCAAGACCAGGTTGGACGGGGCCCTGGGCAACCTGATCTAGTAAAGGTGTATGTTTGGTGGCCCTGCTAGGCAGGGGGGTTGGAACTACATGATCCTCGAGGTCCCTTCCAACCTGGGTCATTCTGGGATTCTGTGTGATTCCGTGGTTGCCTCATCTCTAGAGGCATTCAAGCCCAAGTTGGATGGGATCCTGACCAATCTGGTCTAGTGGCTGGCAACCCTGTCCATAGTAACAGGGGTTGGAACTAAATGGTCTTTATGGTCTCCTCCAGCCTAAACCATTCTATGGTTCAACGATCCTGTTGTGTGTCACAACAGTAAAGGGCTGAAAAGGAAAACTGAAAACAATGCCCAGTTCCCCTCTACAATTTTGTTCACAAGGCAGCTCTTTTCTCTTGATGTCAGAAAGACTGAAATATCATCTTAATATGTCAGTGTGCCAAAAGTCTTTTTTGAACAGTGAGGAAAGGTAAACAGGATTCATCGTCTTTGAAGAATATCCTTACAAGGCTCTTCCAGCTCAGAATGTTCTGGGCTTCTATAATTCTATGAAGAGTATGCCGTGCAGCAAACCAAAATAGCAGAAAGAATTATTCTGAAAAGTTAAATTTCTTGCCATTTACATCAAAGCCATAAATGGGACTTTTTCCCACCAATGAGATCATGGAAAGTATTTATGGGGCTGAAAAGTACTGCTTTAGATACACCAGAAAAACGTATTTTCTACAGAGCCCTTTTTCCTGCAGCTTTCCTGTTGTTGTTGAAGCAATACATGCCTCCTTCAGTTGACTGCCTGAAACAGCATCTTGTATAGCAACTAGAGAGGCAGCAATTATGACAGCAACAAAATGACGAAGGTAACAAGTTTTTAAGCAAAAAGAGTAGGTTGGACTTTATAGGAGTCTGCAAAAATGTGACATCTGAAAGAAGCTTTATTAAAATTGCTTGAGGCGCTGTGTTATTTGATGGTAGGGGATTGTATCTCTGGTCAGAATTTCATTCTGTCCTGTTTTCCTGAACCTTCAAAAGACATCCCTCAAGGAGCATTTTCAGAAACAGCAGCTGTTGGGTTAGAGTCACGAACAGCCACAAAGTGATTTGCCTTCAAATGGATGGCGTTGCACGTGAGCAAATCCCTGCAACATGTGATGCTGGTATGAGCGCGCTGTTTCACACTACATGGTTCTTTAATCCATGTGATTATATCTTTGCAAGACCAAGTGTTTGCTGTGTCTGTTCAAGGGTTGTTGTTATGTTATCCAATGATGCTTTATAGTTAGCAGCTCTTGGTCTGCCTTGCAGTGAATACTGAATGTATACATATAGTTGCAAATTCATTGGCTTGTAAAAGAAAAACCCATATTCAAAGCAATACAATTCTGACAGTATATTTTTTGTTTGTTTTCTAATTTTTTATTTTATTTTTTTGCTTGGCAATCTTTCATTTTTCTCTGTAGGGGAAAATAGGGGACTCTGAGTTATATTACAGTTTGTCAACTAATCTTTGTGCCACTTCCATTTTTTAATTATATATCTGCCAGTATTAATATATGAGACAAAGTCCTGAAACCACTGAAAATATAGGTTAACCTCTACGTCTTAGACAGGTGCAGCAGATCTCTCCTTTGTAACCTGTTTTATCTACTACCTCCACAACAATAAATTTTTTCTTTCACTTCCACAAATCATTTTTTTTCCTGTTATTTTGACAGGATTACGTCATGTTCTAGAATTGCTGAAAAAATGTAAATATGATGTCTCTTTCTTTACGCCCTCCCAACTTAATGTATCTGTAACTTGAACAACAAATTCTTCTGTGTGTCTTCATTCAAAGAGTGTTGTCTGGGAAAGGCTGAGTGAAGGACGGTATTAATATTTTGTGCCTTCTGTTAGTTAAAAATACGCAGTCCTTTTTGTCTGCAATCTAGCTACGGGTTAACAATTTATTAACTTGCAACCAAAAGCTGATTAGGCAGATACAAACCCAAAACACAAACAGGATAGCATTGATTAACAGCAAAATATAGACGGGGAGTTGCACTGACTACTATTTCTTGTTATTATTTGTAATGGGGATTACAGTGCATTACTTGCTTTTGACCTACTTCCCACTTTCTCTGATATAAACACGTTATACTCTCTGATAGCAATCACTGATGGTTCAGATTTTACAGGCCCCTTTCCGGGAAATAAAACAAAACAGAAAAGCCAGATAAGCATGGTGGTAGAAATACCTCTTTCCCTACCTCACAGACAAAGGAACAATCAGCATTATGTAAAGTTCCATTTGAAAGAATAAATCCTAATCCTAATTAAATCCTAATTCAAGTGGGTTTTTATGCACTTAGAAATTAGGTCTGAAAGGTTCTTTGACAGGTCTTCAAGTCCCAAACCTGTGAAACTAAAGTGTTTGCTTAGCACAACAATCCAGTGAAATCCCGGTCTCATTCTGATGACAATAAGAAGAACCATATTGCATTCTGAAGAGGACAAAACATGCTTGCTCCGTCTTTGGTTCTTGCGCACAGGGACCCTAACACCAATTCAGTTCATAGGAGAAGTTTCCTCAAGTGACTCTTCTCCCTGTGCCTTCCTTCATCTTCCACTATTTTGTTGTTGCGTTGCTGTTAGTAGTAGCAGTAGAAACAGTAGTGTTGTTGTTATTGCAAGAGTCAAATGTCATCAAAGAAAGTCTGCAGAATCATTTCTAATCCGGTTTTGAAATGCAAACTCAGAAGCAAAGATCTTGAAGTCTGGGTTCCTGGGTCTCCAAGACGTAGGTGAAGAAAATATGTTTTTTTGTCTTTTTCCACGTGACACTTACTTATGCTCAGGCACACAGCACTATAAGCAAGCAGGAGCTTTGCTGCCCAACATTTCAGCTTTGCAAAAGCTAGGAAAACCATAACTTTTCTGCTTGCTTAAACAGTTTCAAGAACTCGTACGGCGAGTTCCAATTAAGTCATGGAAATTGTGATAGGTTCTGAGTCTGCGTGCATGTGTGCTGCTCTCTAACAGTCACGGGCAGACGTCTTCTCCAGGTCTTCCTTTTAAAGGCTTTCAGGTGTGCTTTGCACCTTAATCAGTCACTAACTACAGACCCAGTTCTAACCAGCTTGTTTCCTGTACTGTGTTTCAAGATGTCCGTGCTCCTAGGCTCCTTCCGTTGTTCAGGGGGTCTGTCTTGCATGACAGGAATACTTGTCCTTGCAACGTTACTGTAAAAGTGTCCTAGTAACGTTACTGTACAAGAACTATCCTTCAGGTGCTTAGGCAGGACAAGCGTCTAAATATCGAGGTCCTCCTCTGTGTTGATGATGCCGCATTCTGCCTTAGCTGTGTCAGCTTCTGGATTGTCTCAGATGCCATAGAGCGGACTGTCGGATGGGTGTCATTTTCCAAAGGCTGAAGGGCTGCAACAGAAGGAAACAGAGCAGAGATTGAACTCCCCAGTCTGCAGAGAGCCACCAGCTTCCCCTCAGGACCATGCCAGCCCCACTCGTTGCTTTTCCTGGCCAGGAGGAATGTGAGTCTGAGGGGTCAGCTGGAAGACACTGCTCAGGATTGCCAGGAATGCTCCTCTGCCCTGCAGCATTTCCGTGCAGCAGGGCAAAGCACAGCTGCATGCTGACCAGGCTCTGCCCCCAGCCCCAACACAGACAGCACTGCCCTCACTCACCACTGCAGAGTTTATCCAGCATCTCCTCACTCTGTTCCCCGGAGTACTTCTCAGTCAGCCCTAGGGAAAGAGCTCCGTCAGACACCCACGCCCCAACACGCTGCTAGCTAGGAGCGCAGAGCCTGGCCCCGCCAGCCCAGCTGCTTCCCCTTCTGTGCTGCAGGCAGGGGCAGTGCCCAAAGGGAACCTGAGCAAGGCACCCACTGGGGCTAGCAGCATGGGCAGGGTGTACCTGGGGGTTCAGGGCTGTGCCTTCCTGCCAGGGCAGGGCCCAAAGAGGGACGCAGGGGTTGGGCTCACCAATGAATCTGACAGCCGCATGTCTCAAGGAGGCCTGAGAATCCTGCAGGTATGGCAGGCTCTGCTGCAGGATGCCTTCCACTATCTTTCTTTTCTGCTCCAGCTGAAGAAGAGCACAAGAGCATGGGGCTTGCAGAGTGTCCACAGCTGCTGGTGCAACCCCTCCTCCAGCATCCACTTTCCCTCAGCAAAAAGGTGAGGGCTGTGTGATTGTGCTCACCAAACACTTTGTGATTCCCGCTGGGTTCTTCAGCCAGGCATGCAGCTTGAGCTCATCCCACTTCAGGAACCTTCCACAAGATGCAAGGGCATCCGCAGATGCCTACAGAAAAACAGATGCAGGGACATGGCACCACACACACAGACACACATCCCAGTGTCTGAATGCTTGCTCAACTTGCTCTCAATTGCAGATCACAGCTGAGCTGTCAGCGCACCACTGCCTGCACACTGGTCAGGTCTGAAATTCGTACCTGTGCTACACTCGGGGTCTCGTCACTCATCTGAAAGAGCAGAGGGAGCAGGCCCCTGCGCACAGTCTTCTTCATGCTTCTCTTCTTAAGCCACACCACAGTATCCATCACATCCTTGAAGAGGCGGATGGAACCTTCTCGCACTTCACATGATGCCTGAGGGAGAACAGGAGGACCTCAGACCTCAGCAACACACTCTCACTGCCCATGGTGAGCATGAGTGTAGGCATGGCTGATGTGAAAGGAGGTGCTCTGGAGTCACATTCTGCACAAAAGTGCATTGCAGTCATGCAAAGCAGTGCAAAAGGTTTCCAGCATGGGGTGTCTGTGCCTCAGAGTGCTCCCCCAGCCAGTCCAGCAGGTCAAAGCGGAGCTGCCCTGGCACCTTGGGAGTGTTGGACAAGGAGGAGACAGAGCTGGCCTTTGGCAGAACCTTTGGGGCACATGCCGCCTGCTCAGCCTCCACATCCCTGCTGTGATCCCTGGAGAGAATGCTTGGCACTGGTAGAAAAGGGAGCGATGGAGGTTCTGAAAGTAACCGTTGGCAGAATGTGTTTTGCTGAGGTGCCAGGCTGAGACCCAGCACAGGGGCCTGACATCACCAAGAACAGCCAAGCTGCACTGCCAGGGACACAGCCTGCTGGGCTGCAGAGCCCACAAGGCATCTCATTCCTGAGAGCCCAGAGAAGGAAAGAAAGGAGAAGGCACTCCTGTCAAGCACCCATCCGCAGAGCTCAGCCTCCCACAACAGACTTACATGATTAAAAAGAGGCAGGATATTCTCAGCCAGCTCCAGAGTAAACTGACTGGCGCGCCTCCTCCCAAGACTGTGCATTGCATTTCTGAAGATATTCAGCACTTTCACAGTAATGGGTGTGCTGGCAAACCGCAGGGTCTCCATGACTTCTGGAAGCAGGGTCCGAATTTCCATTGCCTGTACAAAACACACAATTTCCTTTCCATCAGGAGGTCAGTGGCCACCCTGGCCTAAAAGCTCTGATTACAGAGCAGCAGCCACACGCCTCGCTTGCCCACAGCTGCCACAGGAATGGAAGCTGTAGATTCCAGGCAGGTGGTGGCCAACAGTGCCAAGTATGGGGAAGGCAGGAAAAGGAGGACGGGTGAACAAGGACTCTGTGCCCCCTTTTCCAACAGACCCCCAGGTAACCCATCTGAAAAGCTTCTGGAAATCTCAGCCACCAGGCCCCACCACAACCATCACCCCAACTCCCGAGTGCCAGGCAAGGCCAAGGCACAGCGTTGCCCACCGCCCCAGTGCCAGGCTGCCAACAGGAGGGCTTTGTTTGACAAGGTCCTGCTCACCGTCTCAGGTCTATCAGACAGCATTATGAGGCCTCTGTGCACCAGCCAGAGTATTGCCGGGCTTTCAACTTTCAGAAGCCTCTGGAGCAGTTCTGGCTTACACAGCTCCTGCAGGTTCTCTTCAGTGGGAGGCATCACCTGAAATGAACACAGCAGTGAGAGGCAGGCAGAGGCAGCAGGACATCCTGCACCCTGCAGCTCCTGGCTGCTCTGGATCTCAGGGCAGGGCACTGGGGAGACATAGCCTGGCCTGAGGTAGCAGTGCCTTTGGAGGGCCCCACCATCCCTCTGCGCCCAGGCCAGGCACTATGCAGGATGGCTTTCTGGCCTGCTCCTCCTGCCCTCTGAGCTTCTGAATCCTCTGTGGAGTGCTTGACCAGCAGGAGCTGGCACAAAAGAGACACCAGCCATGGCTGGCCACGGGCAATAAAGCCTGCTTCGCCTGCATGGAGGCTCTCCCAGGCCCCAGCCATGGCTCTGACTCTGCAACAGCCCTGCCTCAGGTTTCTGGTCTGGGGAGCAAGGCAGGGGGAGGCAGGGAGCTGGGGAGAGAGTGCCCTGAAGGAGAGCACGGTGCCTTGTCCAGTAACTCACAGTCAAGCGAAGGAGGCCCAGCTCCGCTGTGGTGATGTTAAATCTCTCACACAGCTGTTGGTCCTGGAGAACGTTGCTCAGTTCGTCCAAGATCTCCTCAGACTTTTCCAGCAGGGGAAGCACACTCTTTAGTATGTCCAGGGTAGTGCTATAAACAGAGAGCAATGCTGTGTCAGCAGGGCTGCCTTAGCCACAGCACCATGGCTCAGGCAGGAGCCTGATGGGGGGCTCTGGGCTGCCATGGTTGGTAGTGGCTGCTGCAGCCCTGAGCGGCCCACCAGCTCTGGAAAGCACAGTGGGATGGAGGGCCTGCTCCTCGGGATGTCCTGCAGCTTTCCTTGGCTCTGGCAACCAGACCGATTCTGAGCCCTGCTCTTCACATGGAACAAACGTGTGGGGCTGTTTGGGCTGATACCTGTCAGTCTGTGGGAGGTCGGTCAACACACTCCTCAGCACATCCGCGGGAAACTGGATGGTCAGCACATCCAGCACTGAGTGCAGGATCTGCTGAACTGATGTGCTCTGGATTTTCAGGTTTGTGTGGATGCATCCCAGGATCTCTGGCACCTGTTGTGAGAACACAGGGAGACTGCTGCTGCCACTGGACTGCAGCCATTTGCCTCCCAGGCTGTGTTACTACTGCCCTTCCCACAGCTCTTTGCTGCCTTCAAATGGCTTCAGATTCCCAAGAGCTGTGGCGGGCAGGGTAGGGCATGACAATCCAGCCTCAAACTGCTTACATCCATCAGCCAGATTGCAGGGTCTCTCAAAACTAGTTCCAGCAGAGCGTCAGCCCACTCCTTCTCATCAAAACTGTAGTCCCCAATGATCTTCTCCAGGATCACAAGGACAATGTCTGTCCTCTGAGAAGGGGGAAGGTTTTCTCCAAGTGGCTGCAGTAAGAAGGAAAAAAGGAGGGAAGGTATGTTAAATGGAGTGAGAGAATAGCGTCTGGAGTGGGATGACCACAGGCAAAAGGAAGGATAATGACCCTCCCTTCAGGTCAAAAGCATTCTGAGGGTTCCCGCCTGAGCCCCAGCTTGTCTCACAGATACTCCTGAGCCGTAGAGGCAGCTCTGGGATGCAAAGAATGAGAGTGCCTGGCTGGAATTTTCATGTCTCCTTACCCGCTGCCAGAAACTGCTGGTCATGAGGTCACTAATCTCCAAGATGCGATCTAAAGCCCTCTCACACACAATTTCTGTCTTGGAGACGGTGAAAGGCAGCAGCACCTGTGAGGAGAAGAGCTGCTGGTTAGCCCTGGGCGGATGCCCACTCCAGGAGAAGCAGGTCTGCTGAGCTCCTAGCTGGAATCACAGCATCCATCCAGGCTTCCCCTGAGCTTAAGCCAAGCCCATCATGGGGCTACTGCCGCTGGGGTCCCTTGCCGGCTCCAACTGCTGCCAGTGCCGTTTCCATGGAGCGGGATAAAATTCTACTACAAGGGAGCTCTGGGGGCAGAACTTCAAAATAGACAGACCTCAAAGATTCTCTGCAGCAGACTATTGAAACTGCTGGTGGGACAGCTGTCTAGCACAGTCTGCAGCATGTCATCCATAGCATCCAGGGTCTGTAAAGAGAAGAGTGGGTTGTGGAAGCCTTTCAGGGTTCCCTTTCGTACCCAGGAGACTGCTGTGAACCCCTCTGGCTGTCAAGGAAGGATACCCACAGATCTGTGCTCAGGGACACCCTGCAAAGCTGCTGCGCCCAGACCAGGCTACAAGCACAGGGTGTTTGCCAAGCCCAAGGCAAGAGTGAGAGGGGTGAGGGCAAGCAGGGCTTCTCCCTTGTCCCACAAACATCTTTATAGATCTCTGGACACAAGTAATCCAAGCAGCAGCCCAGATGCATGGGGTCAATCAGTAGATTGCCCAGTACATACGTTGTTGTAGAGGCAAATGTTCAGGTCGCTGGTTGGAGGAACGCACAAGATGACACTGCAGCACACGTTGAAGAGATGTAATATCTCTTCCTCCGTAATTGCATTCACTGCACTGCAAATAGAGAGACACAGATGCTAGGAGCAGTGCCTTGTTGCTGAGGTAGGGGTGGATCAGGTCCTCCCCTGGGCGAGGCTCCCTGAGAGGGATGGGGAGACCTGACAGGAGGTGCCTCTTCCCCCCACAGGGCTGCTCTGGGTCAGAGGACAGTCCTGATGCCACCAGCTTTAGGACAAGGGCCAAGATTTAGCGGGGAGCTGTGTCAGGGCCACCAGGATCGTGCCCGGGGGATGTGCTGGCAAAACCAGGGACTGGGCAGGTACCTCAGGGAAGCAATCGCATTCATGCAGTGGAATCTGAGTGCTGTGCTCAGCTGCTCGCTGGGCTCGTCACACAACAGAACCTGCAAAGCACAGTCAAATCAGGATGGCACCTGGCAGCTGCCAACACCCACCAACAGAAAACCTGCCACTGACCGGTAGGGCCTGAGTCTCCCCAGTGGCCCTCGACAAACCCTGGCACACTGGTGCTGCTGTCTGCCTCCACTGCTGAGGTCTCAGCAGCACCTGGAGTCCCATCTGGGGCACCTTGGTGTCTGTGCATGATTTCCCTGCCTCCCTCTCCCCTAGTCCTGTCCTTCTTTCAGTGTGCAGGTACCTGGGAGCCATGTCCCCTCACCTCAATCTCCTGTGACAGATTTTGTTCAGCGCAGAAGATACGCAAGCTCTTTTTCCTGCCTTTCTCTGCAGCGGTGCTGCACAGTGAGCAAATGCAGTTCAGGAACTGCAACTTCTGCAACAGATCCTGGCAAGCACAAAGAGACCGAGGAGTGTGAGTGGGGAGAGCCGTATCGAGAGGGACCAGTTGTTGCGGGGTTTGGAGCAGCGCAGGACAGCTGCAGGACAGCAGCAGCTCTGCCCGGCCAGCAGCCCTCATGCAGCCTGAAGGCAGAGCCAGAGGGATCATCTGGAGATGCAGGAACAGCCAAGATGGAGATGGCTGCTCTTACCTTTTCCTCGCTGACGTCATAGGTTTCGATGACATTTACGGCCACCTCTTCCAGTTCACACAGAGGCAGCAAGCTAGGATCTGACCAAGTAGAGAGAGCAATGCTATAGAGGGGCCAAAGGCAGGCGCGAGCAGAGGAAGGAGCTCTGGCCTCTCCAGCCCTGGGCTCACTCCCCTGGCACAGTCTGCCCGTGCCTGTCAGGACAAGGGGGCCTGGTGTCAATCAGGGGGCACTCACTGGGGACCCTCACTCACCAGCACGGAGTAGGATGACCTCAGTCACTTCGTAGGGCTCCGGTGGAGATTTTCTCTCCTGGGGAGCCCCACTCTCCTCCCAGGCCACCTTGGGGTGTTTAGGAGGTTTCTTCTCCATCCCGTGGGATGTAGGCTAAGGATAGGGATGTGGCAGCTGCGGGGCTGCCAAAAGTAAAGCGAAATGACTTGGGCTGCGCTCGGGGGCTCTTCGCCAGACCCGCACACTCCTGCCCTGTCTCCTCGCTGTCCTGACGGACACTGAGGCCGCCTGCTGTCAGTGCCAGCTATGCCTGGGTGTCATAGAGATGGGTCACAAAGGGCTCCACTGTGACGTGTTGCCCCGCCCGGGTGGGGCTGGTTCCAGAGCCCGGTTAAAATGGCACAGACCAAACTCCTCAGCAGGAGGGATGCGTGTGCCTGCTTACCCAGATAGCTTTGGAAGCGGGCCTGAGAGCAGCTGGACTGCTCAGGCTCCCGTCCTTCTGGATTCGGGTATAAATGATCCAAATGGTTTCTTACAAACTGACAGACATTCACAATTTTCCTTTTTTAGCTTTTCATCCTCCCTTCCAACTTTCCCCTTTTGTTTATTAGCAAGCAATTAAAAACAACAGCACTAATTATACTAATAACATAATCATCATCATTCAAGCAAATCCTTGATTGATAATGCACTAAACATAAGAGTTCCATGTAAAGTTTATAAATTATTCAATGTATATGCACTCATACATGTTAGACAATTCCGTAAGTGGGAAATGGAAATTTATAAGCTAACGTATTATTACTTATTGACAGCTATGATATAGCAAACCACTAAATGGAGAGAGAAGGAAAATGACAGGGGTGAATGTGGTAGGCAGTTCCAGCAGGGCCTCCCCTGCTTCACTCTGTGCACTCTGCCTTTCTCACCCATCACAGATTCTCTCCTGTTTTTATTCTTGCCAGGGACTGCAGGGTTTTTTCCACTTGTACTCCATATCTGCATGGCCAGTGCATGATACAGAGCCCAAGTGGAACAGCTGCTCACAAAACTGAACAAACCACTACATTAGATCTCTTTGAAATATAAACTTAACTACTCACAGAAAGTTATTTACAGCTATAGTCATTTACTCCCATTGTTACTTGCTTTACCCTTAGCCCCCTTTTTTATTTAATTGGCAAGCTGTTTTCTTGTGGATCACTCCTACTATTGTTACAAAAATCATCAGTGGGTAGTACTTCTTGATGCAGTACAGAGTGAGATGCACCTTTATCTACCAGAAAACATACATCTTTACCCTGCTCTGTGCACGTTGCATTCAGTCCACTGGGGGCAAAACTCATCCTGGGACCTTCAAGTCCTGCTCTAGTGCAGCTGCTGTTGTTCTTCCCCATTCTTTCATTACAGTCCCTCTTTCTATATACTTTCCAGGCTCCCTCAATTAATTTGTCCAGGTCCCTTACTTCAGTTCCTTTAATGTGTATATTACTGGGAGAAAATAAAGACCTTCTTGGTCAGAATGCAGATTCTCAAATTGTGGAAGACCCCCTAAGCTAAGCGTGGAACCTGCTGTACGTTGTCCCAGCCTGGAACAGACGGGGTAGACGACCTGCGCAGAAGGAGGTGAGGGCCAACATCGATCTGCATCTCGCTCAGGAATGGTTCTATGGAAGGCTGGGAGCAGGGCGCAGTGGGCGGCACATCGCTGAGCGGATGCTGACGGAGTACTGTACCGAGACGGGGTCCTCCAGTGGCTCCTTTCTTGTCAGGGAGAGTGAGACATTCGTTGGGGACTACGTTCTGGTATCTGGCACAATGGAGAGGTGCAGCACTGTCGCATCCACTGATGGCAGGTTACCAGCAGCCGCAGGTACTTCCTGACTAATAATCGAATATTTGACAGCCTTTACGACCTCATCTCCTATTAGCAGGAGACACCGCTGAGATGCAACAAAATGGAGACGAGTGCCTTGTTCCAACCCTTGTGACAATACAGACTGGCTACCACAGCACAGCACCAGAGGGACGAGCGCAGCTCCAATGCTATCCTCCTCAGGGGAGGATGGAAGATCCAGCACTGCCACATGTGGCAAGAGAGTCATGTTTAATAGGGCACTTGACCAAGTGCATATTATTGAAGTTAATCATTCACAATAAAAGTTTTTGTTCCGCACTAACCACAGAGTCCATGTCTAATTACTACAGGGAAACGTTAATCTTATTCGCCTTTCTCAACCTGTATGAGACATAGAAGGGTTTTACCAGTGTTCCACTGTTGTAGGTGACACCACCTTGTCATCCCTTGGAAAGTCTGGAGCTTCTTAGCTGTTTGTGGTTTCGGAGTCTGGCAGCTTGTTTTCTTCCTCTCTGGTCCCAGAGGTTCGGGATCCAGCAGTGATTCCATAATGCAAACGGGTTACTGGTGGCTGTGCCACATGGGTTTTCTGTGGAGAAACTCGATAGCCATTAAGTCTGAGAAGGTTTAGTAAACTAATCGTCCATGTTATGCATAATTTCCTTTGTTTTGGTCACTATCAGGTAATCCATGTCTTCAAATTTGAGGGGCTGCAAAATGTCAATGGGCACCGTCCTTCCCCATTTCTTAAGAATAATTTGAAAAGGAATTAGGACATTGTGTTGTTCCGAGGTCATGTTATTCCCCATGGTAACGTAGTCTCTTACCTTCGTCCAGTGAGGGACAATCATAGCTGATAGGGATGATGAATCCTCAGGTTGTTGCATTTCTCTCAACGCATCCAAGTTTCTCTTCATGTTCTGTACAGATTTCTCCGTGTTTTTCTCAATGCCTGCCGCGTTTGTCTCAACATGCTCTTGTACAGGTTGCTTGTGTTTCTCTCAACGCACCTGCCTTTTTCTCAATACACCCACCCACATTTCTCTTCACCTTCTCTTATACAGATTTATTTGCGTTTATCTCTAATGCTTGCCACGTGTCTCTCTCTAGGTATAAAATGGCAAAATGGGCATCATCACATCACAGTGGACGTAGTCAACAAGATTACAGCTATGTTTCCTCCCACTTGAAGAAAGAGCCACAATCTTTTCTGGGCATAGTGGGCTTTTGGAGAATGCATGTTCTGAACTACAGCCTCATTGTAAGCCCTCTTTATCAGGTGATGCAGAAGAATAATAATTTTAGGTGAGGTCCTGAAGTCATTATGGACTGGCTTGTAAGTAAAAATTTGGAACGTCACCAGAACAAGAAGCATTGCATGCTGAAGAGGCCCCACCATACAACTAAGTACCAGAAATTGAATAGAAATCTGCCCTTCTCACTGCTGGATCGTGTATTGTGAGGAAGAACTGCAGATGGAAAGCTCCTTGTGGAGCTCGACACGACAAGTTGTGGAGGCCACCAGAGGAAAAGGAGAATCAAGTCAGTTTGCAGGGGTAAAGGCTGTCCAACTGGCCTTAGGTGTTGCTGAATGGGAGAGGCAGCGAATGCTTGATCTTTATACTGACTCACGGGTGGTGGCAAATGCCTTTTGGAGTGGTCACAGCAGTAGGAACAAAACAACTGGCAATGAAGGGGTAAATCTATTTAGTCTGCTGACCTGTGGAAAGATACTGCTGCCCAAATAAAGAATATGGTTGTAAAGTGTGTCATGTAGGTGCTTCTGTGCCCAAGAGTCGGGCTACTGAAGAACAGCAAAATAACCATCAGGTAGACTGAACTGCCAAAATTGAGGTGGCACAAATAGACTTGGACTGACAACAGAATGGTGAATTACCTCTAGCTCCATGGGCCCATGAGACCTCAGGTCGTCAAGGAAGAGATGCAACATACAGGTGGGCTGGAGACAAGGTGTGTACTTAACTATGGATGCAATTGCACAGGTTATTCATGACTGTGAGACATGCACCTCAGTTAAACAAGCCAAGAGGATGAAATCGCTCTGGGGGAGGGGCGATGGCAAAGTGGTTGATTACACCATCTTACCACAAACCCACAACAGTAAACACTGTGTGCTTACTATGGTGGAGACAACCACTGCGTGGCTTGAAACATAACCAGTACCCCGTGCTACTGCCCAAAGCACTATATTGGGTCTTGAGAAACAAGTTGTATGGTGACATGGCACCCCATGAAGAACTGAGTCAGATAGTGGGACACCGTTACAGAATTCTCTTGTAAATACTTGGGCCAAAGGTCATGGCATTGAATGCAGAAAATTGGGAATGTTCAATGTTTATATGATACAGAGGGAGTGCAGTCAACATCAGTTCCGTGTATATATAGATATGTGTGTGCGTGTGTGTGTTTAATGCATTTTAATTATGTTTGATTGTATATAAATTAAAGCCTGATGCAGTGAGGAGCTTGGGAACTATTGATTCTCTTCAGTGGAACTGCGTGCTGTTGCTGTTTGTCCAGTTCTCGAAAGAATCCAGTTCATCCACATCTGTCTTCTTCCCCTGTGGCTCGCCTTGTGGAATTCAGGGACAGCCCGTTCTTGTGTCTTTAAGATTTCCATCTTGAGGAGCATCCAGGCTTCCTGGACCCCTCTACCCTTAAGGAGCAACTCCCAAGAGACCCCTGCAACAGGCGTCCTGAACAGGTTAAAGTCCACCTGACATTTCCAAGAACAAAGAATTCCACCATCTCACGGTTGCTCTGCCCAAGACAGTCCCCAGCCTTCACATCTCCCACCAGGCCTTCACTGTTAGCAAGGAGCAGGTCTAGCAGGGCACCACCCCTGGTAGGCTCTCGGACCAACCAGCTGCGTAAGGAAGCTCTCTTCCACACACTGTAGAAACCCCTTGGATTGCTTCCTCTGAACTGCATTATATTCCCAACATGGTCCCACCATGTTTCTGTAAGAGCACAGTTGCTTCCAGCTCCTCCTGCTTGAAAGCTGGAAGAAAAACACCCCAAAGTACCCATTCTTGCATGCTCATCTTTATCACTGGAACGTCTGCTTTTGAAAAAGTTTCTTTTCAATTTGGTTATAAAACAGATTGTTGTTAAAAGGAAATTCACATGAAACTTAATGATAGTGGCTACATAAACTACTTTAATCTGATTTTGCATAGCAAGAAAAAATGTGGAATTTCAAATTACCTAGAAATCGATATTTTCTATTTCAATCTATCTGTTGATTAAAAAAATTGTTGAAAGAGTATCTCATGTGCGTACTGTACACAGAGTCTCCTTGAATGCTCGGTCACATTTGTTGTCAGAGCTAAGGCCTATAGGAGCAATCTAGCTTAGTCAAAGCCAAGTTGCCCTCCACGAGCACCTCGCATCTTCAGCAACTGAAATTATTCTTGCGAATAATGTCTTCTGTTATCTTGATGTAGCCAGTGTTGAGCAAAGCAAACAAAGTCAGCCCGATTTTCTTAAAATCAGATTAATCTGCGAGGCACAAAGTAATAAAGGAATGATTTTTAGTAATAAACCGAGTGATAGCAGTTGTCAGAAGAATGCATGTGTCACACACAGAGGTAAACTCCCCACAGCAAAACTAGCTCTAACATTTCCTATCAGTGCTTCATCCTCACAGGAAAGAAGAAGACAGATGGTAGTAGACATGAAAACTTAAGGATCAGAACAGAGGTCTCCGGTAGCTCCCTCTGTACATAGATGGTTGCAGAGACAAAAGGTCAAGTCCACTTTTGGAGGGAGCTTGGTGACTATTACCACTAGTGTTACACCAACTACAGGTAAAGTCTGCTTGCTTTCACATCCCTACAAAAGTACATGAAATGGATAAGCATCCGCTTCTTTTTTTTGGCTGTTGCTGTTGCTTTTACTCCAAGGGCAAATGATACTGGCTTTGCTGGTGTCTTCTCCACTCTATTGCTGTGGGTTTTTAAAATTCCTATTTTTCCATTTCAAAAAATGCAACTTTGACACTGTTTTCCCATTTCCAACAATCCAGAGAAATCCCAGTCAATATTCAGTATTCAGGGCTGCATCAAAAGAGGTGGCAAGCAGAGAGAGGGAGGTAGCCGTTCCTTTCTACTCTTCCCTAATGAGACCGCATTGGGGCTACTGAGTCCAAACCTGGGACCCCCAGCACTGGAAGGATGTGCAGCTATTGGAGTGTGTGAAGAGGAGGATCACAAAGATGATCAAAGAGTTGGAACATCTCTCATATGAAGAAAGGTGGGGGGATTTGGGTTTGCTTAGCTTGAAGAAGGCTCTGAGGAGACCTTCTTGTGGCCTTCTGGTCCTTGAAAAGAGACTACAGGCAGGAGTGGGACTGACTTTTCACACGGTCTGACAGTGTGGATAAGCAGGAATGGCTTTAAGCTAAAAGAAGTGGGGTTCAGGTTAGAAGTTACGAAGATAATTTTTACTCAGAGGGTAGTGAGGTGCTGGCACAGCACTGCCGGCAGGGGCTGTGGGTTGTGGTACGGCACAGTACTCGGTAGAAGCCCTTTTGATCGCCGAAGTCGCCTGACTCGGAGCCGTCCCGGAGCGATCAGCAGCGACTGACCGCGTGGTTCAAGGGGGATTTCGGGCGTTTCCTTCCAGCAGGGAACCCCCGGGTAGAGGAGGAGCCCGGCAGCTCTGACGGAGCAGCTGACGCAGCCGCTGACGCAGCGTGTGGGCATTCCCCGGCAACGGCGGGAGATTTAAACGGGCACAACGGACTAGTCGCTGCCCACCAGAGACGGGCAGGAGGAGTCAGGGTTCTTGCACTGCGTGACTTCCAGTTTCAGTGCTGCTGAGTCTTCTGCTTTGACACGGTTGCTCGCCGGCGGAAGGTGCTGCCAGAAATACTGAGGAGGCCCAGACAAGGGTCCCAAGCTCTCAGAAACGGGAGGCAGCAACCAAGAAGACTGCAGAGACCCAGACTGAGGTCCTGCACATGCCCTATAGGAAGGCTGCTGCAAAAAAGTCTGAGCAGACTCAGACTGAGCCCCCAGCCCGAGATGCTGGTGTGCAGGTCTCTGACTGTACTGAGTGCCTGAGCCTGGCCCTTGCAGTGCTCGGTGAGGGAGGCAGTGATTGTGTTCGCTGCGACCAGGTGAACTACTTGCTCAGCCTCGTAGTTGACCTGAAGGAGGAAGGGGAGAGGCTGAGGACTATAAAAGAGTGTGAGAGGGAGATTGACTGGTGGTGTCAGCCCCTCTCAGCCTCAGGTTCTCAGCCCACGGATGAGGCAAATAATGGAGCATGTCAGCCCCTGCCACCTTACAAACAAGTGGCAAAGGGGAACCAGCCAGCTGACAGCAATGCAGCGAGCCCCCTGTCCTCTCTTCCACCTAGCAACAATTTGAGAAGGGAGGAGGAGTGGAAACAGGTACCTGCTCGGCGGAGGGGGCATCCCCCATCCCGACCATCCCCGGCTCCACAGGTGCCTCTGCGAAACAGGTTTGAGGCCCTGGAAATTGAGGGGGGGGACGAGTGAAAGCGTGGAGACAGGTGCACCCATGAGGTTGCCTCAGGTGAAGAGGTCACCCCAAGCCTCAAGACTGCTTCCACCCGTAAGGACAGAAGGGTGATTGTCGTAGGTGACTCCCTTCTGCAAGGAACAGAAGGCCCTATATGCCGGCCTGACCCTACCCGCAGAGAGGTGTGCTGCCTTCCTGGGGCACGGGTCCGGGACATTTCAAAGATAATTCCTGGGTTGATTCAGCCTTCAGATTACTACCCACTTTTAATAATTCAGGCTTGCGGCAAGGAAATTGATAAGGAAAGCCTGAGGTCTATCAAGAAAGACTTCAGGCGAATGGGGCGATTACTTGAAGGAGCTGGGGTGCAGGTGGTCTTTTCTTCTACACCCATGGCATCAAGGAAAGGTACAGGGAGGATCCAAAAACCCCAACTCTTAAATCCATGGCTTAAGAGCTGGTGCAGACACATGAATTTTGGCTTTTTTGACCATGGGACAATCTACACTGCACTCGGCATGATGGCTGCTGATGCAAGCAGCCTGTCCCTGAGGGGTAAGAGGATATTAGCTGAAGAATTGGCGGGACTCCAATTAGTTCCGACATGGGTGCCCCCCGGCGAAAGGCTGCTGCCAGAAATACTGAGGAGGCCAAGACAAGGGTCCCGATCTCACAGAAACGGGAGGCAGCAACCAAGAAGACTGCAGAGACCCAGACTGAGGTCCTGCACATTCCTTATAGGAAGGCTGCTGCCAGAATGTCTGAGGAAACTCAGACTGAGCCCCCAACCCAAGATGCTGGTGTGCAGGTCTCTGGCTGTACTGAGTGCCAGAGCCTGGCCCTTGCAGTGCTGGGTGAGGGAGGCAGTGATTGTGTTCACTGCGACCAGGTGAACTACTTGCTCAGCCTCGTAGTTGACCTGAAGGAGGAAGTGGAGAGGCTGAGGACTATAAAAGAGTGTGAGAGGGAGATTGACTGGTGGTGTCAGTCCCTCTCAGCCTCAAGTTCTCAGCACGAGAACAGTCGAGGCTCCTAATGGAGCATGTCAGCCCCTGCCACCTCACAAACAGGTGGTAAAGGGGAACCAGCCAGCTGGCAACACTGCAGCCAGCTCCCTGTCCTCTCTTCCACCTAGCAACGATTTGAGAAGGGAGGAGGAGTGGAAACGGGTACCTGCTCGACGGAAGGGGCATCCTCCATCACGACCATCCCCGGCTCCCCAGGTGCCTCTGCGAAACCGGTTTGAGGCCCTGGAACTTGAGGGGGAGACTGGTGAGAGTGTGGAAACAGGTTCACCCATGAGGTTGCCTCAGGTGAAGCGGTCACCCCGAAGCCTCAAGACTGCTTCTACACGTAAGGACAGAAGGGTGATTGTTGTAGGTGACTCCCTTCTGCAAGGAACAGAAGGCCCTATATGCCGGCCCGACCCTACCCGCAGAGAAGTGTGCTGCCTTCCTGGGGCACGGGTCAGGGACATTTCAAAGAAAATTTCTAGATTGATTCAGCCTTCAGACTACTACCCACTTTTAATAATTCAGGCTGGCAGTGAGGAAGTTGGCAAGGAAAGCCTGAGGTCCATCAAGAAAGATTTCAGGGGAATGGGGCGAATACTTGAAGGAGCTGGGGTGCAGGTGATCTTTTCTTCTATGCCCGTGGTGTCAGGAAAAGGTACAGGGAGGATCCAAAAAACCCAGCTCTTAAACAGATGGCTTAAGAGCTGGTGCAGACACAAGAATTTCGGCTATTTTGACCATGGGGCAATCTACACTGCACCTGGAATGATGGCTGCTGATGCAAGCAGCCTGTCCCTGAGGGGTAAGAGGGTATTAGCTGAAGAATTAGCGGGACTCATTGATAGGTCTTTAAACTAGGAACGAAGGGGAAGGGGGCAAAATAAGGGCTACTGGGGTTGAACTGTGCATTCGAGGGATTGTACCAAACTCCGTGGGCAATGATTGCAGAGTGCAAAAGGAGGGAGTAGGGCAGGGAGATGCTGGGGATGCCGCTGTTCTAGCGGATCCTGGATCACTTATGAAGGTGGTGAGACGGACAGCCTGGCTGAAGTGCCTTTATACTAATGCACGTAGCCTGAGTAACAAGCAGGAGGAACTGGAAACTGTGATGCACTCTGAAAATTATGACATTGTTGCTATCACAGAAACATGGTGGGATGACTCCCACAATTGGGATACTACCATCGATGGCTATAGACTCTTTTGGAGAGATAGGCGAGGTAGGAAGGGTGGGGGAGTTGCTCTCTATGTCAGAGATTGCATAAACTGTGAGGAGCTCCCTATGAGAAACAGTCAGGAACAAGTCGAGAGCCTGTGGGTTAGGATTAGAGATGGGACTAATAAAGGTCAGCTGGTATTAGGGGTATACTACAGGCCACCTGATCAAGGGGAGGCTGTTGACGAGGCTTTCTTGCTCCAGATGCGTGAGGCGTCTGGCTCCCGGGCTCTTGTCCTGGTGGGAGACTTCAACCATACGGACATCTGTTGGGAAAACCACACGGCGAGCTGCAAGAGCTCCAGAAGGCTCCTGGAATCCATTGATGATAGCTTTCTGGTTCAGGTATTGGACAGACCGACCAGAGGTGAAGCGTTGCTGGACCTGCTGCTCACCAACGCTGAGGAGATCATCAAAGGTGTCAAGGTTGGAGGATGCCTGGGCTCCAGCGATCATGCCCTGGTTGAGTTTGTGATCTCAAGCGATGTGGGCCTGGCAAAGAGCAGGACCAGGATGCTGAACTTTAGAAGAGCAGACTTCAAGCTACTCAATGGAATGCTGGCCAAGATCCCCTGGCGCGCTGCCCTCAAAGATAAGGACGCTGAGGAGAGCTGGCTGCTCTTCAAGGATGCCCTCCTGGCAGCACAAGAGGTCTCCATTCCCCTGATTAAGAAAGTGGGCAGGTGAGGTAGAAAACCGGCGTGGCTCAGCAAGGACCTGCTAAGAGAACTGAGGGTGAAGAAAGGGGTGTACAAGCTCTGGAAACAAGGCTGTGTCACCCGGGAAGAATACAGGGATGCCGTCCGAACTTGCAGACGTGGGATCAGGAAAGCCAAGGCGCAGGCAGAACTGAACTTGGCGAGGGACGTGAAAAACAATAAGAAAACCTTCTACAGGTACATTGGCCAGAAGAGACAGGCCAAAATGGGCGTACCTACTCTGGTAAATTTAAAAGGAGAAATGGCTTCAACAGATGAAGAGAAAGCTGAGGTGCTGAATGAGTTCTTCACCTCGGTCTTCACTGGTGGTCAGGATTCTAGTCTTTTTCACGTCCCTAAGTCTTGCACCCCCATAGCTCTATGTGGGGACCAAGGAGGTAAATCCCTCCCCACTTGTAAGGGTAGAGCAAGTCCGAGAGTGCCTCCTTAGAATGAATGAGTACAAGTCTATGGGGCCAGATGGCGTGCATCCCAGGGTCCTGAAGGACCTGGCTGAGGAGGTTGCTGAGCCGCTCTCCATCATATTTGAGAAGTCGTGGCTGTCAGGTGAGGTCCCGGATGATTGGAGGAAGGGTCACGTCACTCCCATTTACAAGAAGGGGAGCAGGGAGGACCCGGGGAACTACAGGCCGGTGAGTCTCACCTCCGTGCCTGGGAAGATTATGGAACAAATCCTACTGGACAACATGCTTGATCACATAAAGAACGAGCATGTGATCCGAGACAGCCAGCATGGCTTCACCAGGGGAAGGTCATGCTTAACTAATCTTGTGGCCTTCTATGATGGAGTGACGGCCTTGGTGGATGGAGGGAAGGCGACCGATGTCATTTACCTGGACCTGAGCAAGGCCTTTGACATGGTCCCCCATCACATCCTCATCTCCAAATTGGAGGGAAGTGGATTTGATGGGTGGACAACTAGATGGATAAGCAATTGGTTGAAAGGCCGCAGACAGAGGGTGGTGGTCAATGGCTCTATGTCCAGGTGGAGGCCGGTAACGAGCGGTGTCCCTCAAGGGTCTGTCTTGGGACCGGTGCTCTTTAACTTCTTTATTAATGACATCGATGAGGGAATGGAGTGCACCCTCAGCAAGTTTGCTGATGACACCAAGCTGAGTGTTGCAGTTGATACGGTGGAGGGAACGGATGCCATTCAGAGGGACCTTGACAGGCTGGAAAGCTGGGCTCGGGTGAACCTAATGAGGTTCAACACGGCAAAGTGCAAGGTTTTGCACTTGGGCCGGAAGAACCCCAGGCACCTGTACAGGCTGGCAGGAGTTGTCCTTGAGAGCAGCTCGGCAGAAAAAGACCTAGGGGTCCTGATAGATGAGAAACTTAACGTGAGCCAGCAGTGCGCTCTGGCAGCCCGGAAAGCAAATGGGATCCTGGGCTCCATCAGGAGAGGGGTGGTCAGCAGGGATAGGGAGGTGATTGTCCCTCTCTACTCTGCTCTTGTGAGGCCCCATCAGGAGTACTGTGTCCAGGTATGGAGCTTTCAGTACAAAAAAGATATGGAGATTTGGAAAGGGTCCAGAGGAGGGCCACAAAGATGATCAGGGGGCTGGAGCACCTCCCCTATGAGGACAGGCTGAGGGAGTTGGGTTTGTTCAGCCTGGAGAAGAGAAGGTTGCAGGGTGACCTCATTGCAGCCTTTCAGTACCTGAAGGGAACTTATTCCCAGGAGGGGAGTAAACTCTTCGAAAGGGCTGATAATAGCAGGACTAGGGGAAATGGTTTTAAGTTAAAAGAGGGAAGATTTAGGTTGGATGTTAGGGGGAAGTTCTTTACTAGGAGAGTGGTTAGACCCTGGAACAGGCTGCCCAGGGAGGTTGTGGATGCCCCGTCCTTGGAGGTGTTCAAGACCAGGTTGGACGGGGCCCTGGGCAACCTGATCTAGTAAAGGTGTATGTTTGGTGGCCCTGCTAGGCAGGGGGGTTGGAACTACATGATCCTCGAGGTCCCTTCCAACCTGGGTCATTCTGGGATTCTGTGTGATTCCGTGGTTGCCTCATCTCTAGAGGCATTCAAGCCCAAGTTGGATGGGATCCTGACCAATCTGGTCTAGTGGCTGGCAACCCTGTCCATAGTAACAGGGGTTGGAACTAAATGGTCTTTATGGTCTCCTCCAGCCTAAACCATTCTATGGTTCAACGATCCTGTTGTGTGTCACAACAGTAAAGGGCTGAAAAGGAAAACTGAAAACAATGCCCAGTTCCCCTCTACAATTTTGTTCACAAGGCAGCTCTTTTCTCTTGATGTCAGAAAGACTGAAATATCATCTTAATATGTCAGTGTGCCAAAAGTCTTCTTTGAACAGTGAGGAAAGGTAAACAGGATTCATCGTCTTTGAAGAATATCCTTACGAGGCTCTTCCAGCTCAGAATGTTCTGGGCTTCTATAATTCTATGAAGAGTATGCCGTGCAGCAAACCAAAATAGCAGAAAGAATTATTCTGAAAAGTTAAATTTCTTGCCATTTCCATCAAAGCCATAAATGGGACTTTTTCCCACCAGTGAGATCATGGAAAGTATTTATGGGGCTGAAAAGTACTGCTTTAGATACACCAGAAAAACGTATTTTCTACAGAGCCCTTTTTCCTGCAGCTTTCCTGTTGTTGTTGAAGCAATACATGCCTCCTTCAGTTGACTGCCTGAAACAGCATCTTGTATAGCAACTAGAGAGGCAGCAATTATGACAGCAACAAAATGACGAAGGTAACAAGTTTTTAAGCAAAAAGAGTAGGTTGGACTTTATAGGAGTCTGCAAAAATGTGACATCTGAAAGAAGCTTTATTAAAATTGCTTGAGGCGCTGTGTTATTTGATGGTAGGGGATTGTATCTCTGGTCAGAATTTCATTCTGTCCTGTTTTCCTGAACCTTCAAAAGATATCCCTCAAGGAGCATTTTCAGAAACAGCAGCTGTTGGGTTAGAGTCACGAACAGCCACAAAGTGATTTGCCTTCAAATGGATGGCGTTGCACGTGAGCAAATCCCTGCAACATGTGATGCTGGTATGAGCACGCTGTTTCACACTACATGGTTCCTTAATCCATGTGATTAAATCTTTGCAAGACCAAGTGTTTGCTGTGTCTATTCAAGGGTTGTTGTTATGTTATCCAATGATGCTTTATAGTTAGCAGCTCTTGGTCTGCCTTGCAGTGAATACTGAATGTATACATATAGTTGCAAATTCATTGGCTTGTAAAAGAAAAACCCATATTCAAAGCAATACAATTCTGACAGTATATTTTTTGTTTGTTTTCTAATTTTTTATTTTATTTTTTTGCTTGGCAATCTTTCATTTTTCTCTGTAGGGGAAAATAGGGGACTCTGAGTTATATTACAGTTTGTCAACTAATCTTTGTGCCACTTCCATTTTTTAATTATATATCTGCCAGTATTAATATATGAGACAAAGTCCTGAAACCACTGAAAATATAGGTTAACCTCTACGTCTTAGACAGGTGCAGCAGATCTCTCCTTTGTAACCTGTTTTATCTACTACCTCCACAACAATAAATTTTTTCTTTCACTTCCACAAATCATTTTTTTTCCTGTTATTTTGACAGGATTACGTCATGTTCTAGAATTGCTGAAAAAATGTAAATATGATGTCTCTTTCTTTACGCCCTCCCAACATAATGTATCTGTAACTTGAACAACAAATTCTTCTGTGTGTCTTCATTCAAAGAGTGTTGTCTGGGAAAGGCTGAGTGAAGGACGGTATTAATATTTTGTGCCTTCTGTTAGTTAAAAATACGCAGTCCTTTTTGTCTGCAATCTAGCTACGGGTTAACAATTTATTAACTTGCAACCAAAAGCTGATTAGGCAGATACAAACCCAAAACACAAGCAGGATAGCATTGATTAACAGCAAAATATAGACGGGGAGTTGCACTGACTACTATTTCTTGTTATTATTTGTAATGGGGATTACAGTGCATTACTTGCTTTTGACCTACTTCCCACTTTCTCTGATATAAACACGTTATACTCTCTGATAGCAATCACTGATGGTTCAGATTTTACAGGCCCCTTTCCGGGAAATAAAACAAAACAGAAAAGCCAGATAAGCATGGTGGTAGAAATACCTCTTTCCCTACCTCACAGACAAAGGAACAATCAGCATTATGTAAAGTTCCATTTGAAAGAATAAATCCTAATCCTAATTAAATCCTAATTCAAGTGGGTTTTTATGCACTTAGAAATTAGGTCTGAAAGGTTCTTTGACAGGTCTTCAAGTCCCAAACCTGTGAAACTAAAGTGTTTGCTTAGCACAACAATCCAGTGAAATCCCGGTCTCATTCTGATGACAATAAGAAGAACCATATTGCATTCTGAAGAGGACAAAACATGCTTGCTCCGTCTTTGGTTCTTGCGCACAGGGACCCTAACACCAATTCAGTTCATAGGAGAAGTTTCCTCAAGTGACTCTTCTCCCTGTGCCTTCCTTCATCTTCCACTATTTTGTTGTTGCGTTGCTGTTAGTAGTAGCAGTAGAAACAGTAGTAGTGTTGTTATTGCAAGAGTCAAATGTCATCAAAGAAAGTCTGCAGAATCATTTCTAATCCGGTTTTGAAATGCAAACTCAGAAGCAAAGATCTTGAAGTCTGGGTTCCTGGGTCTCCAAGACGTAGGTGAAGAAAATATGTTTTTTTGTCTTTTTCCACGTGACACTTACTTATGCTCAGGCACACAGCACTATAAGCAAGCAGGAGCTTTGCTGCCCAACATTTCAGCTTTGCAAAAGCTAGGAAAACCATAACTTTTCTGCTTGCTTAAACAGTTTCAAGAACTCGTACGGCGAGTTCCAATTAAGTCATGGAAATTGTGATAGGTTCTGAGTCTGCGTGCATGTGTGCTGCTCTCTAACAGTCACGGGCAGACGTCTTCTCCAGGTCTTCCTTGTAAAGGCTTTCAGGTGTGCTTTGCACCTTAATCAGTCACTAACTACAGACCCAGTTCTAACCAGCTTGTTTCCTGTACTGTGTTTCAAGATGTCCGTGCTCCTAGGCTCCTTCCGTTGTTCAGGGGGTCTGTCTTGCATGACAGGAATACTTGTCCTTGCAACGTTACTGTAAAAGTGTCCTAGTAACGTTACTGTACAAGAACTATCCTTCAGGTGCTTAGGCAGGACAAGCGTCTAAATATCGAGGTCCTCCTCTGTGTTGATGATGCCGCATTCTGCCTTAGCTGTGTCAGCTTCTGGATTGTCTCAGATGCCATAGAGCGGACTGTCGGATGGGTGTCATTTTCCAAAGGCTGAAGGGCTGCAACAGAAGGAAACAGAGCAGAGATTGAACTCCCCAGTCTGCAGAGAGCCACCAGCTTCCCCTCAGGACCATGCCAGCCCCACTCGTTGCTTTTCCTGGCCAGGAGGAATGTGAGTCTGAGGGGTCAGCTGGAAGACACTGCTCAGGATTGCCAGGAATGCTCCTCTGCCCTGCAGCATTTCCGTGCAGCAGGGCAAAGCACAGCTGCATGCTGACCAGGCTCTGCCCCCAGTCCCAACACAGACAGCACTGCCCTCACTCACCACTGCAGAGTTTATCCAGCATCTCCTCACTCTGTTCCCCGGAGTACTTCTCAGTCAGCCCTAGGGAAAGAGCTCCGTCAGACACCCACGCCCCAACACGCTGCTAGCTAGGAGCGCAGAGCCTGGCCCCGCCAGCCCAGCTGCTTCCCCTTCTGTGCTGCAGGCAGGGGCAGTGCCCAAAGGGAACCTGAGCAAGGCACCCACTGGGGCTAGCAGCATGGGCAGGGTGTACCTGGGGGTTCAGGGCTGTGCCTTCCTGCCAGGGCAGGGCCCAAAGAGGGACGCAGGGGTTGGGCTCACCAATGAATCTGACAGCCGCATGTCTCAAGGAGGCCTGAGAATCCTGCAGGTATGGCAGGCTCTGCTGCAGGATGCCTTCCACTATCTTTCTTTTCTGCTCCAGCTGAAGAAGAGCACAAGAGCATGGGGCTTGCAGAGTGTCCACAGCTGCTGGTGCAACCCCTCCTCCAGCATCCACTTTCCCTCAGCAAAAAGGTGAGGGCTGTGTGATTGTGCTCACCAAACACTTTGTGATTCCCGCTGGGTTCTTCAGCCAGGCATGCAGCTTGAGCTCATCCCACTTCAGGAACCTTCCACAAGATGCAAGGGCATCCGCAGATGCCTACAGAAAAACAGATGCAGGGACATGGCACCACACACACAGACACACATCCCAGTGTCTGAATGCTTGCTCAACTTGCTCTCAATTGCAGATCACAGCTGAGCTGTCAGCGCACCACTGCCTGCACACTGGTCAGGTCTGAAATTCGTACCTGTGCTACACTCGGGGTCTCGTCACTCATCTGAAAGAGCAGAGGGAGCAGGCCCCTGCGCACAGTCTTCTTCATGCTTCTCTTCTTAAGCCACACCACAGTATCCATCACATCCTTGAAGAGGCGGATGGAACCTTCTCGCACTTCACATGATGCCTGAGGGACAACAGGAGGACCTCAGACCTCAGCAACACACTCTCACTGCCCATGGTGAGCATGAGTGTAGGCATGGCTGATGTGAAAGGAGGTGCTCTGGAGTCACATTCTGCACAAAAGTGCATTGCAGTCATGCAAAGCAGTGCAAAAGGTTTCCAGCATGGGGTGTCTGTGCCTCAGAGTGCTCCCCCAGCCAGCCCAGCAGGTCAAAGCGGAGCTGCCCTGGCACCTTGGGAGTGTTGGACAAGGAGGAGACAGAGCTGGCCTTTGGCAGAACCTTTGGGGCACATGCCGCCTGCTCAGCCTCCACATCCCTGCTGTGATCCCTGGAGAGAATGCTTGGCACTGGTAGAAAAGGGAGCGATGGAGGTTCTGAAAGTAACCGTTGGCAGAATGTGTTTTGCTGAGGTGCCAGGCTGAGACCCAGCACAGGGGCCTGACATCACCAAGAACAGCCAAGCTGCACTGCCAGGGACACAGCCTGCTGGGCTGCAGAGCCCACAAGGCATCTCATTCCTGAGAGCCCAGAGAAGGAAAGAAAGGAGAAGGCACTCCTGTCAAGCACCCATCCGCAGAGCTCAGCCTCCCACAACAGACTTACATGATTAAAAAGAGGCAGGATATTCTCAGCCAGCTCCAGAGTAAACTGACTGGCGCGCCTCCTCCCAAGACTGTGCATTGCATTTCTGAAGATATTCAGCACTTTCACAGTAATGGGTGTGCTGGCAAACCGCAGGGTCTCCATGACTTCTGGAAGCAGGGTCCGAATTTCCATTGCCTGTACAAAACACACAATTTCCTTTCCATCAGGAGGTCAGTGGCCACCCTGGCCTAAAAGCTCTGATTACAGAGCAGCAGCCACACGCCTCGCTTGCCCACAGCTGCCACAGGAATGGAAGCTGTAGATTCCAGGCAGGTGGTGGCCAACAGTGCCAAGTATGGGGAAGGCAGGAAAAGGAGGACGGGTGAACAAGGACTCTGTGCCCCCTTTTCCAACAGGCCCCCGGGTAACCCATCTGAAAAGCTTCTGGAAATCTCAGCCACCAGGCCCCACCACAACCATCACCCCAACTCCCGAGTGCCAGGCAAGGCCAAGGCACAGCGTTGCCCACCGCCCCAGTGCCAGGCTGCCAACAGGAGGGCTTTGTTTGACAAGGTCCTGCTCACCGTCTCAGGTCTATCAGACAGCATTATGAGGCCTCTGTGCACCAGCCAGAGTATTGCCGGGCTTTCAACTTTCAGAAGCCTCTGGAGCAGTTCTGGCTTACACAGCTCCTGCAGGTTCTCTTCAGTGGGAGGCATCACCTGAAATGAACACAGCAGTGAGAGGCAGGCAGAGGCAGCAGGACATCCTGCACCCTGCAGCTCCTGGCTGCTCTGGATCTCAGGGCAGGGCACTGGGGAGACATAGCCTGGCCTGAGGTAGCAGTGCCTTTGGAGGGCCCCACCATCCCTCTGCGCCCAGGCCAGGCACTATGCAGGATGGCTTTCTGGCCTGCTCCTCCTGCCCTCTGAGCTTCTGAATCCTCTGTGGAGTGCTTGACCAGCAGGAGCTGGCACAAAAGAGACACCAGCCATGGCTGGCCACGGGCAATAAAGCCTGCTTCGCCTGCATGGAGGCTCTCCCAGGCCCCAGCCATGGCTCTGACTCTGCAACAGCCCTGCCTCAGGTTTCTGGTCTGGGGAGCAAGGCAGGGGGAGGCAGGGAGCTGGGGAGAGAGTGCCCTGAAGGAGAGCACGGTGCCTTGTCCAGTAACTCACAGTCAAGCGAAGGAGGCCCAGCTCCGCTGTGGTGATGTTAAATCTCTCACACAGCTGTTGGTCCTGGAGAACGTTGCTCAGTTCGTCCAAGATCTCCTCAGACTTTTCCAGCAGGGGAAGCACACTCTTTAGTATGTCCAGGGTAGTGCTATAAACAGAGAGCAATGCTGTGTCAGCAGGGCTGCCTTAGCCACAGCACCATGGCTCAGGCAGGAGCCTGATGGGGGGCTCTGGGCTGCCATGGTTGGTAGTGGCTGCTGCAGCCCTGAGCGGCCCACCAGCTCTGGAAAGCACAGTGGGATGGAGGGCCTGCTCCTCGGGATGTCCTGCAGCTTTCCTTGGCTCTGGCAACCAGACCGATTCTGAGCCCTGCTCTTCACATGGAACAAACGTGTGGGGCTGTTTGGGCTGATACCTGTCAGTCTGTGGGAGGTCGGTCAACACACTCCTCAGCACATCCGCGGGAAACTGGATGGTCAGCACATCCAGCACTGAGTGCAGGATCTGCTGAACTGATGTGCTCTGGATTTTCAGGTTTGTGTGGATGCATCCCAGGATCTCTGGCACCTGTTGTGAGAACACAGGGAGACTGCTGCTGCCACTGGACTGCAGCCATTTGCCTCCCAGGCTGTGTTACTACTGCCCTTCCCACAGCTCTTTGCTGCCTTCAAATGGCTTCAGATTCCCAAGAGCTGTGGCGGGCAGGGTAGGGCATGACAATCCAGCCTCAAACTGCTTACATCCATCAGCCAGATTGCAGGGTCTCTCAAAACTAGTTCCAGCAGAGCGTCAGCCCACTCCTTCTCATCAAAACTGTAGTCCCCAATGATCTTCTCCAGGATCACAAGGACAATGTCTGTCCTCTGAGAAGGGGGAAGGTTTTCTCCAAGTGGCTGCAGTAAGAAGGAAAAAAGGAGGGAAGGTATGTTAAATGGAGTGAGAGAATAGCGTCTGGAGTGGGATGACCACAGGCAAAAGGAAGGATAATGACCCTCCCTTCAGGTCAAAAGCATTCTGAGGGTTCCCGCCTGAGCCCCAGCTTGTCTCACAGATACTCCTGAGCCGTAGAGGCAGCTCTGGGATGCAAAGAATGAGAGTGCCTGGCTGGAATTTTCATGTCTCCTTACCCGCTGCCAGAAACTGCTGGTCATGAAGTCACTAATCTCCAAGATGCGATCTAAAGCCCTCTCACACACAATTTCTGTCTTGGAGACGGTGAAAGGCAGCAGCACCTGTGAGGAGAAGAGCTGCTGGTTAGCCCTGGGCGGATGCCCACTCCAGGAGAAGCAGGTCTGCTGAGCTCCTAGCTGGAATCACAGCATCCATCCAGGCTTCCCCTGAGCTTAAGCCAAGCCCATCATGGGGCTACTGCCGCTGGGGTCCCTTGCCGGCTCCAACTGCTGCCAGTGCCGTTTCCATGGAGCGGGATAAAATTCTACTACAAGGGAGCTCTGGGGGCAGAACTTCACAATAGACAGACCTCAAAGATTCTCTGCAGCAGACTATTGAAACTGCGGGTGGGACAGCTGTCTAGCACAGTCTGCAGCATGTCATCCATAGCATCCAGGGTCTGTAAAGAGAAGAGTGGGTTGTGGAAGCCTTTCAGGGTTCCCTTTCGTACCCAGGAGACTGCTGTGAACCCCTCTGGCTGTCAAGGAAGGATACCCACAGATCTGTGCTCAGGGACACCCTGCAAAGCTGCTGCGCCCAGACCAGGCTACAAGCACAGGGTGTTTGCCAAGCCCAAGGCAAGAGTGAGAGGGGTGAGGGCAAGCAGGGCTTCTCCCTTGTCCCACAAACATCTTTATAGATCTCTGGACACAAGTAATCCAAGCAGCAGCCCAGATGCATGGGGTCAATCAGTAGATTGCCCAGTACATACGTTGTTGTAGAGGCAAATGTTCAGGTCGCTGGTTGGAGGAACGCACAAGATGACACTGCAGCACACGTTGAAGAGATGTAATATCTCTTCCTCCGTAATTGCATTCACTGCACTGCAAATAGAGAGACACAGATGCTAGGAGCAGTGCCTTGTTGCTGAGGTAGGGGTGGATCAGGTCCTCCCCTGGGCGAGGCTCCCTGAGAGGGATGGGGAGACCTGACAGGAGGTGCCTCTTCCCCCCACAGGGCTGCTCTGGGTCAGAGGACAGTCCTGATGCCACCAGCTTTAGGACAAGGGCCAAGATTTAGCGGGGAGCTGTGTCAGGGCCACCAGGATCGTGCCCGGGGGATGTGCTGGCAAAACCAGGGACTGGGCAGGTACCTCAGGGAAGCAATCGCATTCATGCAGTGGAATCTGAGTGCTGTGCTCAGCTGCTCGCTGGGCTCGTCACACAACAGAACCTGCAAAGCACAGTCAAATCAGGATGGCACCTGGCAGCTGCCAACACCCACCAACAGAAAACCTGCCACTGACCGGTAGGGCCTGAGTCTCCCCAGTGGCCCTCGACAAACCCTGGCACACTGGTGCTGCTGTCTGCCTCCACTGCTGAGGTCTCAGCAGCACCTGGAGTCCCATCTGGGGCACCTTGGTGTCTGTGCATGATTTCCCTGCCTCCCTCTCCCCTAGTCCTGTCCTTCTTTCAGTGTGCAGGTACCTGGGAGCCATGTCCCCTCACCTCAATCTCCTGTGACAGATTTTGTTCAGCGCAGAAGATACGCAAGCTCTTTTTCCTGCCTTTCTCTGCAGCGGTGCTGCACAGTGAGCAAATGCAGTTCAGGAACTGCAACTTCTGCAACAGATCCTGGCAAGCACAAAGAGACCGAGGAGTGTGAGTGGGGAGAGCCGTATCGAGAGGGACCAGTTGTTGCGGGGTTTGGAGCAGCGCAGGACAGCTGCAGGACAGCAGCAGCTCTGCCCGGCCAGCAGCCCTCATGCAGCCTGAAGGCAGAGCCAGAGGGATCATCTGGAGATGCAGGAACAGCCAAGATGGAGATGGCTGCTCTTACCTTTTCCTCGCTGACGTCATAGGTTTCGATGACATTTACGGCCTCCTCTTCCAGTTCACACAGAGGCAGCAAGCTAGGATCTGACCAAGTAGAGAGAGCAATGCTATAGAGGGGCCAAAGGCAGGCGCGAGCAGAGGAAGGAGCTCTGGCCTCTCCAGCCCTGGGCTCACTCCCCTGGCACAGTCTGCCCGTGCCTGTCAGGACAAGGGGGCCTGGTGTCAATCAGGGGGCACTCACTGGGGACCCTCACTCACCAGCACGGAGTAGGATGACCTCAGTCACTTCGTAGGGCTCCGGTGGAGATTTTCTCTCCTGGGGAGCCCCACTCTCCTCCCAGGCCACCTTGGGGTGTTTAGGAGGTTTCTTCTCCATCCCGTGGGATGTAGGCTAAGGATAGGGATGTGGCAGCTGCGGGGCTGCCAAAGGTAAAGCGAAATGACTTGGGCTGCGCTCGGGGGCTCTTCGCCAGACCCGCACACTCCTGCCCTGTCTCCTCGCTGTCCTGACGGACACTGAGGCCACCTGCTGTCAGTGCCAGCTATGCCTGGGTGTCATAGAGATGGGTCACAAAGGGCTCCACTGTGACGTGTTGCCCCACCCGGGTGGGGCTGGTTCCAGAGCCCGGTTAAAATGGCACAGACCAAACTCCTCAGCAGGAGGGATGCGTGTGCCTGCTTACCCAGATAGCTTTGGAAGCGGGCCTGAGAGCAGCTGGACTGCTCAGGCTCCCGTCCTTCTGGATTCGGGTATAAATGATCCAAATGGTTTCTTACAAACTGACAGACATTCACAATTTTCCTTTTTTAGCTTTTCATCCTCCCTTCCAACTTTCCCCTTTTGTTTATTAGCAAGCAATTAAAAACAACAGCACTAATTATACTAATAACATAATCATCATCATTCAAGCAAATCCTTGATTGATAATGCACTAAACATAAGAGTTCCATGTAAAGTTTATAAATTATTCAATGTATATGCACTCATACATGTTAGACAATTCCGTAAGTGGGAAATGGAAATTTATAAGCTAACGTATTATTACTTATTGACAGCTATGATATAGCAAACCACTAAATGGAGAGAGAAGGAAAATGACAGGGGTGAATGTGGTAGGCAGTTCCAGCAGGGCCTCCCCTGCTTCACTCTGTGTACTCTGCCTTTCTCACCCATCACAGATTCTCTCCTGTTTTTATTCTTGCCAGGGACTGCAGGGTTTTTTCCACTTGTACTCCATATCTGCATGGCCAGTGCATGATACAGAGCCCAAGTGGAACAGCTGCTCACAAAACTGAACAAACCACTACATTAGATCTCTTTGAAATATAAACTTAACTACTCACAGAAAGTTATTTACAGCTATAGTCATTTACTCCCATTGTTACTTGCTTTACCCTTAGCCCCCTTTTTTATTTAATTGGTAAGCTGTTTTCTTGTGGATCACTCCTACTATTGTTACAAAAATCATCAGTGGGTAGTACTTCTTGATGCAGTACAGAGTGAGATGCACCTTTATCTACCAGAAAACATACATCTTTACCCTGCTCTGTGCACGTTGCATTCAGTCCACTGGGGGCAAAACTCATCCTGGGACCTTCAAGTCCTGCTCTAGTGCAGCTGCTGTTGTTCTTCCCCATTCTTTCATTACAGTCCCTCTTTCTATATACTTTCCAGGCTCCCTCAATTAATTTGTCCAGGTCCCTTACTTCAGTTCCTTTAATGTGTATATTACTGGGAGAAAATAAAGACCTTCTTGGTCAGAATGCAGATTCTCAAATTGTGGAAGACCCCATAAGCTAAGCGTGGAACCTGCTGTACGTTGTCCCAGCCTGAAACAGACGGGGTAGATGACCTGCGCAGAAGGAGGTGAGGGCCAACATCGATCTGCATCTCGCTCAGGAATGGTTCTATGGAAGGCTGGGAGCAGGGCGCAGTGGGCGGCACATCGCTGAGCGGATGCTGACGGAGTACTGTACCGAGACAGGGTCCTCCAGTGGCTCCTTTCTTGTCAGGGAGAGTGAGACATTCGTTGGGGACTACGTTCTGGTATCTGGCACAATGGAGAGGTGCAGCACTGTCGCATCCACTGATGGCAGGTTACCAGCAGCCGCAGGTACTTCCTGACTAATAATCGAATATTTGACAGCCTTTACGACCTCATCTCCTATTAGCAGGAGACACCGCTGAGATGCAACAAAATGGAGACGAGTGCCTTGTTCCAACCCTTGTGACAATACAGACTGGCTACCACAGCACAGCACCAGAGGGACGAGCGCAGCTCCAATGCTATCCTCCTCAGGGGAGGATGGAAGATCCAGCACTGCCACATGTGGCAAGAGAGTCATGTTTAATAGGGCACTTGACCAAGTGCATATTATTGAAGTTAATCATTCACAATAAAAGTTTTTGTTCCGCACTAACCACAGAGTCCATGTCTAATTACTACAGGGAAACGTTAATCTTATTCGCCTTTCTCAACCTGTATGAGACATAGAAGGGTTTTACCAGTGTTCCACTGTTGTAGGTGACACCACCTTGTCATCCCTTGGAAAGTCTGGAGCTTCTTAGCTGTTTGTGGTTTCGGAGTCTGGCAGCTTGTTTTCTTCCTCTCTGGTCCCAGAGGTTCGGGATCCAGCAGTGATTCCATAATGCAAACGGGTTACTGGTGGCTGTGCCACATGGGTTTTCTGTGGAGAAACTCGATAGCCATTAAGTCTGAGAAGGTTTAGTAAACTAATCGTCCATGTTATGCATAATTTCCTTTGTTTTGGTCACTATCAGGTAATCCATGTCTTCAAATTTGAGGGGCTGCAAAATGTCAATGGGCACCGTCCTCCTTCCCCATTTCTTAAGAATAATTTGAAAAGGAATTAGGACATTGTGTTGTTCCGAGGTCATGTTATTCCCCATGGTAACGTAGTCTCTTACCTTCGTCCAGTGAGGGACAATCATAGCTGATAGGGATGATGAATCCTCAGGTTGTTGCATTTCTCTCAACGCATCCAAGTTTCTCTTCATGTTCTGTACAGATTTCTCCGTGTTTTTCTCAATGCCTGTCGCGTTTGTCTCAACATGCTCTTGTACAGGTTGCTTGTGTTTCTCTCAACGCACCTGCCTTTTTCTCAATACACCCACCCACATTTCTCTTCACCTTCTCTTATACAGATTTATTTGCGTTTATCTCTAATACTTGCCACGTGTCTCTCAGCATCCCTCTGTACAGTTTACTTGCGCTTCTCTCAGCGTACTTCAGACTGGTCAGTTCTTTAATTCAGCTTAAGTTTCAGGCCCCTGTTTGGGCGCCAATTGTCAGTGCTCAGTCGAGTTAGAGAGCTCTCTTAGTTCCTTGCAGCATCAGAACAGTGTGTCTTTATTGTGTTTCACATACATCGTATATACCGTTCACTTACAAGCAAGACATTCCTGTTTCTCTAACAGTTCCTCTAATCAGTTAATTGGTCCCAGCTTCTCCCAAACAACAGTGGTAAAGGATGAAAGGTTTCTTAAGAGTAACAGGATTAACAATGCATATCAACGGAACCTTCTGTCTACCCTTAGATGCGAACAGACACTGCTTGCTCTTGTCTCTCACTCTGGTCTTCCAGGGCTTCACAGTGATAAGGTCTATCAAAGAGTCTGGTAAGCTCTTTGGTGACTTGCTCACAGTTACATCTTCCCCCACAGTTACCTTTCTGACAGTTTTCTAACATCAATGAGGTAAAAGTTTTAACTCAGCCATTAATGCAGCATGTCAGTTACTATTTTGTCCCATATGTGCCCTAAGCTTTGAGGAGGACCTGCTCCATGATCTTCGCAGGCACAGAGATTAGGCTGACCTGCCTGTAGTTCGCCTGGACTTCGTTTCTCCCATTCTTAAAAACAGAGGTAATGTTTCCCTTTTTCCAGTCTCTGGGGTCTTCACCGGACAGCCATGATGTTTCAGATATGATGGAGGATGTATATTATGCGGGCTGCTCTAAACGTAATGCAGATTCCAAGAAAATAAAGAGGAGGCTTTACTTTTGGAGCAACCTGCGTGTATGCAGCCCAAGACAATCCTTGTTCACTCAGCACTAGCCAAGCAAGTCAAAAGGTTGGACACGTATGTCCTAATGTAACACTTGCTGATGAGATTTCAGTGCTGGCTTTGTCTGAATGTACTGAACAGTGTATCCCTTTACGAGAGGTGGTTCATGAACCCATAGGAAAATAGGCCTTTGAGCTGGTCCAGGCTTTCAGCAGCTACCGGTATGGTCGGCATCTATAACTCCAGGTAAAACAAAAAGTCCCATCTGTGTAACAGAAGAACGTCCTAACAAGAGAACACTACGCCCATCCCCAAGGGGCCCCACTACCCCTGTTGGGATGAGAGTCACGGTGCTGTCAGTCAGCATCACTGGCTGGGTGGTGGACAAATCCACTCCTGTGCTGCTGGCAGTGGCTGGTCTGGGTGAGCTGGCCAGGCAGCGGCTGGCTGAGTCGGATCCCAGTGTAGCCCCCTCCTGCACCGGGGACAGGGTCGAGTTGGAATAGCAGAAGTATTTTTATTTGCTCGCTTGGGCTTTTTACAGTCACTTTCTACATAACCGGGTTCCCCATAATTGTAACACTTCATTTTTTGAGCTGTCCCTGCATCAAATCCTGCTGCCAGCATGTCTGCTAGCAAGGCCATTGTATGACTTTCTGTGCCTACATCTTGACAGGCTTTAATCATGTTAGTAATGGATGGATCTGCATTCTTTAAGGACTGTAGAACCTTTTGCGCATTTGCAAACTCAGAACTCAGTTTTCGGGAATTCAGGGAATTTTTGCTTATCCATTTAAGAAAAGTAGCTAATGCTATTATGGGGCTGTGAAATCTGGTCTGTGCCATTATCTCACTCCAATCTATAGGAGGGAAGCAAGGCTCTTTGATATATAATACCCGGCATGTGATTAAGAAACAATGGTTCAAATGTTGGTCCGACCAGTTTATTACAAATAATAGTCAACCAAGAAGATGGGGAACGGAAAGTGGCGACTACCAAGAATTAGGGTGACGGGGAGAGGAAAGCAGGTGATAAGAAAGGTAGGAAGAAAGCAAGAATTGCGTGAAGTGGGGATTGTCACCACATGGATGCAGCAGCATCCCAGCACATGGAGTTCTGTTGGTCCAAGGCAAAAGCAAATGGGAGAGCAGCAGCAGAAGGGAGCTGCAACGGAGTGGCTGGCCACAAGCAGCAAACCAGTCAGCGCAGAGCAGGTAGTGGAGGAAGCAGCAGGGTCTCACAGAGCAGGCCCAGGAGAGTCCATTGGCAGCAGTAGGGCAGCAGCAAGGGATCCAAAGCCAGATACCTATCCTGTGCTTCAACATGAGGGCATCTTCTTCAGCATGCAGGTGTCAGTTTATGAGGAATCTGATGTCAGAACACCTCCTTGTTCACACTGTGAGGAATCTGATGTCAGAAAACCTAACTTCATGCTTGCTGATCCCTCTTTTATCCTTCTTTCTCCTACCTACCTAACATTCCTGGCTGCTTGGGTGAGTCACATGCAGCACCCCCTGAGACGGCCATCTTCCTGGAGATAAGCCCACACAAAAGACCATGGCCACTCATCTGCACATTCTCTCTCTCTCTCATTGCCCCTGGCCTTGTCCATCTGTGTCCCTCCAAAAAAGGATTTGTCAGCCCTTGCCTGGGAATTATTTGGACTTGTCTATTCTCAGCAAACTTTGAGGCAATAGTGCAAATGCCTGGACTTTTACAGACATTCCAACCAGGCTCTGGTACCAGCCCCGCCCGGGTGGGGCAGCGGGTCATGGGGGGCCCTTTGTGACCCAACTCTGTGACACCAAGGCATAGCTGGCACCGACAGCACATGGCCTGCAGTGTCCGTCAGGACAGCGAGGAAACAGGGCAGGAGTGTACGGGTCTGGCAAAGAGCCCCCGAGTGCAGCCCAAGTCGTTTTGCTTTACCTTTGGCAGCCCCATGGCTGCCGTATCCCTACCCTTAGCCTTCATCCCACGGGATGGAGAAGAAACCTCCAGAAGAAATTACAAAATTGGCAATAAAAATTAACTGTATATTCTCTCTTATATAGCTGGTCTGGCTTATTTGTGATCTGTTTGGTTAGGAATTGTAAGTATAAGGTTCAGTGGTGCAAGTTTCTCCCCTTTGAAACCCAAGTCACAAAAGGTTGGCTAGGTTTTTCATCACCTATCTTTTGGAACAAAACATACAACTCAGCAGATAAGGTTATCCCAATAATGAAGTTTTTTATTAGCCCCATCTGCATTTATGTCTAAAGACTGCTGTTAATAAGACATTCTTAACTGTTCCAAAGTACTGTTATGAACAGCTGGTGACTAACATACTGTAGCACAAGGCAGATGTATGACCTAGCATCAAAACAAGTAAACATGCTTTCCAAGGTGACTGAAGTGATTTTTTATATTTTTTTTTTACCTTTTCTTTTTTTTACTTTAAGAATACTTCAGTGCGCGTACAAATGTAGAGAGAAATGTCTAGATGAAAACAGTCCACACATCTTAAAATGCAAATTTTTGTTTTTCTTTCTCTCTTTTAATGAATTATTCAGTTCAGATGCTTAGAGTAGGGACCTTCTATGAAGACCAGGATTTATGGATTTCTATTGATTGATTGATAGAATATTTTTAAGTAGTTACAGGCTGTTTTGTGATGTGTACTATCAGATGGTTTCAGACTGTTTCATTTTACCATACAGGACACAGAAGCAGATTACCAGACTCATTCTGTTCCTTTCACTCTAAAATGTTCCTCGTGGCTCCTTCTTTCCATTTTAGGCTGCAAGCTGAGGTGAGCAAACATTCAAAATTCTGTGAAGGGCTTTTCTACTCTATAACACTTCAAAGGAATCGAGCAGACCCAGGAACACTTAGGTCCAGTTACAGGTGCTGTAACTGCTACTGGAGAGCAGCAGAAATACCACCTGTGCATGCTGTGAGCAGGTGGGTGATTTGCCTCAATCTTCATGGGTGGTCAGGCTTCCCATGTCTGCCAGGACTCTGAGCTTTTAGGTTAGGGTGTGGGGTGTGGTTTCTGTCCCACTGCAACAGTGGAACAAGTCTGAGACCGCCTCTTGTTATAGAACCTATGTAAGTCCATGGGGCTGGATGATCTCCATCCTATGGTTCTGGAAGAGATGGCTGATGTGGTTGCTGACCCGCTCTCCGTCATATCTGAAAAATCATGGCTGTCCAGTGACAAGAAAGGGAAATGTTACTTCCGTTTTCAAGAAAAGGAGAAAGGAAGGTCTGGGGAACTACAGGCTGGTGACCCTCACTTCTGTGCCTGGGAAGAAGTCTGGTTAACATGTGAAGGCACATACATAGGAGACAAAGAAGTGATCTGAGACAGCCAGCGTGGCTTCACCAAGGGCAGATCTTGCCTGACCAATCTGGTGGCCTTCTGTGATGGAGTGACAGCATCAGTGGACAGGGGAAGGGCGATGGATGTCATCTACCTGGACTTCTGCAAAGCCTTTAAGCGGTCCCTCACCACATCCTTCTCTCTGAATTGGAGAGGTATGGCTTTGAAGAATGGACTGTTTGATAGATTAGGAATTAGCTGGCTGTACGTACAGCCAAAGGGTTGTGATTAATGGTTCTGTGTCAGGGTAGAGGCTGGTCACAAGCAGTGTCCCTCAGGCCTTGGTCTTGGGATTGTTGCTCTTCCACATCTTCATCAGTGACTTAAACAATGGCTTTGAGTGCACCCTCAGCAAGCTTGTGGATGACACCAAGCTGAGTTGTGCAGTGGATAAATCAGAAGGAAGGGAAGCCATCCAGAGGGACCCGGTCAGGTTGGAGAAGTGGGCCTATGTGAACCTGATGAGGTTCAATAAGGCCAAATGCAGGGTGCTTCACTTGGGTTGGGACAGTCTCAGGTATTTATACAGACTGGGGGAAGATCTCCCCGATAGCAGCCCTGCAGAGAAGGACTCGGGTGTCCTGGTGGACGAGAAGCTGGACAAGACCCAGCAGTGTGTGCTTGCAGCCCAGAAAGCCAACTGTGTTCTGGGATTCATTAAAAAAGGGGTGGCCAGCAGGGAGAGGGAGGTGATTATCCCCTTCTACTCAGCTCTTGTGAAGCCCCATCTGGTGTACTGTGCTGGGGCAGCCAGCACAGGAAGGACATGGAGCTCTTGGAGCTTGTTTAGCTTGGAGAACTGGGCTTGTTTAGCTTGGAGAAGGCTCTGGGGAAACCTCATTATGGCCTCTCAGTACTTGAAAGGAGCATATAATCAGGAGGGGGAATGGCTGTTTACAAGGGTGGACAGTGATAGGACAAGGGGGAATGGTTTTAAACTGAGACAAGTGAGGTTTAGGTTAGAGATTAGGAGGAAGTTTTTCACCCAGAGGGTGGTGATGCACTGGAACAGGTTGCCCAGAAAGGTTGTGGATGCCCCATCCCTGAAGGCATACGTGGCCAGGCTGGATTTGGCTCTGGGCAGCCACAGATGGTTGGTTACCCTGCACATAGCAGCGGGGTTGAAACTACATGATCTGGAAATAAATTTTTTTTCTGATATCCAAATTAATCTTACCCTAGCACAACTTGAGACCATTTCCCCTCATTCTGTCACCTGTCACAACTAAGAAGAGATCCCACTCTTGCTGTAAGCACCTTTCAGGTATTAGAAGAGAGCAATAAGGTCTCCCTTCAGCTTCTTTCTCCCCAGACTAAACAGCCACAGTTCCTCCAGTTTCTCCTTCTAGGGCATATTCTCCAAGCCCTCCCACAGTCTCATTGCCCTTCTTAGGACAACTTCAATGCCCTTTCTGGACTGAGGTGCCAAAACTGAACACAGTACTCAAGGTGAGGCCACACCAGTGCCGAGAACAGGGGCATTACTTCCCCAGTCATGCTCACCACACCATTCCTGATGGAAGGCAGCATTCCATTGGCCTTCTTGGCCACCTGGGCACACTGCTGGCTCACGTTCAGCCAACTGCCCATCAGTCCACCAGGGCCCCTTTCCAGCCACACCTCCCCAGGTGTTTAGGGTTGCATGGCCAAAATGCAGGACCCAACACTCAGCCCTCTTGAAGCTCATATAATTTACCCTGTCCCATTGATCCAGTCTATCCAGGTCCCTCTGTAATGCATTTCTCCCCTCAGGAAGATCAAGGCTCCTTCTCAACTTAGTGTCATCTGCAAACTTAGTGAGGGTGCACTCAATCCCCTCATCAAGACTGTTAATAATAATGTTAAATAGAGGCATCCCTTATTTACTTATATTTTTGGATAATGTGCTTATTTGTGATCAAAATAATGCTACTTTACCAGGGGTGTGTATATTTTATTTCTGTATTCATGCTAGAAATAACTGCCCTAGTTTTACTTTCCAGAAGTTGGAACTGATTTAGGAAGACCAATTTGTTCATTTTTAGCACTGAACATAAATAATTCTGCATCTTGATGCAAGGAAAGATAATGTTACTAAAACTTAGGTTATGCCTTCAGTATTGCTAAGTAACTTTGCTAAATTTAAAAATTAGATGTGTGGATTAGAAGGATATTCTGAGCCTGAAATCCACATTCAATTCAATATTCATGTAAAGTTTGTCCACAGTTCCTAAGATTTTCTTCTAAATATAAGTAAGTAAAACAACAGACATATGATGAAATATCATGAGCCTAAATTTATGCATTGTGAAGAAGAAATCATGTGGGCAGATAGATATATATTAATGGTGCACTCCTAAGAGTAAGAAATCTAAAAACTATGGTAGGGGACCTGTACAAATTTGCAAGGAGCTCATGGAAAAATCAAATGGAAAAAGTCTATGGAGTGTCAGAAGAGGGAGCAGTCCAGGGAAAGGAAGATTTCCCCTTGGCTGAAAAGGATCTTGTCAGAGATCTTCTAGGAAAATTCAAAGCATACAAATCCATTGGCCCTGATGGGACACATCTACAAATGCTGAGGGATCTGGCAGAAGTGACAGCCAAAACATTTATTTATCATGTATGAAAGATTATGGAAAATGGGAGGGGTTCCTGGAGACCTAAGGAAAGCCAATATCAATCCAGTCTTCAGAAAGGGTCACTCCAATATAGGACTGAGAGGGATATAGGGATATAGGAGGGTGGGGAGATTGTTTGGTATATGTGTACCCAGCATGAGATTAAGAAACAACAGTTCAAATGTTAGTTCAACCAGTTTATTACAAAACTTAATCAGGGAGATGGGGAAGGGAGGACAGACACTATTATGATGTAGGGTGATGGGGAAGGGAAGGCAGGCAATAGTAAAGATAGGAGTTAGAAGCAAGGAGTCTTTGTAGGAAGCAAGAGGGAAAGAGTCACCACCATGGATCCAGCACGGTTTGTAGTTCAGTCATTGATCTTCAGTAATGGTGGATCATCAGGTGTTGCCGTTCCATTGATAATGACGGTGACCACGGGGACAATTTCCAATGGTAGTACAAACTTATTTATAAGTCCAAATTGGTCGAGTCACCTCTCTTTGGAGTCACAGCAAGTACTTGAGTCAGTTCTCCTTGGAGTGGAATCTTCTGGCTCTGGGATGTCAGCAGAAAGTCCTATGTTCCCATCTTCCGGGCCTTGCCAGCAGATAAGAGGGAGCAGGGATGCTCACCGGCATCGTCTTTTTCACAGGACACAATGGAGCCATTCCCCAATTTTCCCATGCCAAAATGGAGCTATTTAGTCACAGGCCAGATCTGCTGCCCATAAACACTCCTGAGCACTCTCTTCAGGAGGCAAACAGCTCTGAAGGAAGGTGCTTTCAAGTGCCTGCAAAGTGATGTTGATTGTCACATGGTAGTATCCATCACTTGCTTCCTCTATAAATCATTGAGAATCTTATCACAAGAAGATTGTGGAAGCACAGGAAGCAAGCTTGGAGCCAGAAAACAAAGAAGGGCTCTCACAAAGGGTAAGGAGGACAACCTGGGAAATCACAGATCAGTCAGCCTCACCTCCGTGCCTCAGAAGGTGATGCTGCAGCTTATTCAGGATGTTGTCTTCAAGAAAGTGAAAGAAAATAAGATTATCAGGAACTTCTTTACTTCGAGGCTGATAGAAAACTGGAACAGACTGCCCAGAGAAGTTGTGGATTCTCCCTTCTTCTCTGGAAATATTCAAAACTCACTTGGACAACTTCCAGTACAATCTGCTCTAAAGAAGCTGATTTAGCACTAGAGGTCTCTTCAAATCCCTATGATTCAGTGACTGTGTGATTCTGAGATTCAATGAATTACTTTCAGAAATGGTAAGTCCAGCTGTTCTCTCCAAGGTCCCCTTTGAACTTAACAGAAACATAATATAATAGATTTACCAGGAATTCCATTCAAACAGAAAAAATTTCTTCTTGGTTCTGGGCTACATTCAAAAGTTGCACTGACAATTCAATACTAACTAAAGAGCTGATTTTAACTGATGCTGGTTATAGTAACCTAAAATGAGACCAATAAATTATCATGATCAGTTCTCCTTGGAAAAGCAAAAAGGCAAGGATTGGAAGGTGATGGTGACTTCTGTATTTTGAAGGCAATGATCTTATAGAGCAGGCTGTGCAACACCAAAGAAAACAGCATATTTCAGAATTATGCGAGCTAAAATTGAGAATTTTATTTTTTTATTATATATTTTTTAATGGTAATAAACAGTATTCACACAAATACTTCTAATACATACTTTCAGTTTTCTTGACTTTATAAGATGATGACCTCCGAATCTACCTGATGGCAGCACAGCTGTGAGTGGCAGCTGTGAAGAAGGTGCTACAGTGCTCCAGGATGAAGATTAAGGCAACTATTCCATTTTGAAGTCTGAAACATTTCTGCTTCCATAAGATTTTTTACTTCTATATTTGTTATATAAGCTTTTACAGTGAATTGCACAGATTCAAATTAATGAGAATTTTGGTTATCTGATCTAGAGATAAAATTCTTTAAAAAGTTAATTTAAATCTTATATCATGCTAGTTTGAAGCAGATAAATGCATACACACAGAGGCAGACATACCAATGGCAACAAGAGGAAAAAAAATAAATAAACCAGAACATTCATTATACTCATTAAACTCTAATTCCCCAACTACAACATTGGTTATGATGTAGTGCAGATAAGGAGGTGATACTGAAAGGTTAATTATTATGAATAGCTTCTGAGACATCAAAGACAGAATCAAGTATCCTTCACAAGCATAAAAATTATACAGGCATTTCATGAAACATTTTGAGGAATCAGAAAGATTTTCCAAGTGAAAATTTAAGTGCCCAACAGACTTAAAAATTTTGAAAACTTAAGGGATGATTATTCCACTCAGGAATATGTCCACCATTCCTTTTAGGAACACCTAAAAGGTGTTATCTTACCTGATATAAGAAAAAAATAACAACAACAGCAATCAAACAAACTCGAGTCTAATTTTTGGCCATTTCTTTAAAAAGAAAAGCATTTAATGAAATTCAGCGAATAATAAGATTTCATTTCTTCATGAAAAGTAACTGCATTATGCAGGAATGCCATTTCGTAATGCAGAATTAGATCACAAAATACTCCTAATACTGTATTTTAAAATATTATTTCAGAAAATATAATAATTTTATTTCAGTTCTTCTAAGTAATAAATGTTTATCAAGGAACAAATATGTATGACTGAATTAAATCACCTTGGTGTGACATTAATAGGGATTATTCTATTAAGTGTTTCTTCTTGTTAATAACTTTAATGAAATGCAAGTGCCTAGGAGTTGCACAGGCATTAATACATAATGAAGTGCTATACATTGGAAAGTAAAATTCATTACATTTTCTTGTGCAGTTTTGGGTAGCATATCTCCTCTTGAAAAGCAGAGGCTCATTACTTTTGTGACCTTGTTATCATATCCCAGTGTTGTACCATGTCCTTAAGTTGCTGTCTTTATAATACATTATCACACTTCAACAGTAACATTGTCTTCTACTACTGATTTTGAAGCAAATTTTGTTAGATGTGTTTTACCTTTTTTTTTTTTTTTTTTTAAATTACTATTATTTCGGTCTCTTTTTTAGCTCTCCAATCTATTTTTCAGTGCTCTAGTTCACAGATTATATTATTGCCAGAAACACTCCAGTGATGTTCAAAAAATTATCTAAGCTACTCAAAACTTGTGTCAAAAATATAAATAAATTAATCAAACAAACAAACAAACAAACAAACTTTCTTTTTAAACCTATAATCTTATATTTACATTTTGGAGTAACATATGAATTTACTGGAAGACACATAAATAATTAATAGAATGTTTTTTTAGTCCTACTCCCAGTTTAGTTTGGCTGCAGAAAACAGTTAATATTTTATGTGAGTGGTGTTAAACAACACTATTATGTATTCTGAGAAGAAAATAAAGTATCTGAATGATCTTTCTAGATACATACATAGAATTTTCATCCTGCAGTCTTAATCTTTATGGCCAGAAAAATAGAATTTGAGTCATTGTTGGAGTTTTATCTCTTCTTACACTAACTAGTTTCCTTTTTTTCTTTTTTTTTTTTTTTCCCCATTATTAAGGAGGAAAAATAGAAATAAATGAGAAAAGTGTCTCAGAAAATCTGTTGCATATAGAATGGAATAATAAACACATCAGCTACTTATACTTATGGGACATGCGTGTATAAGGGGTGATACTGACTTGCAAGCATGTTTTGGAAGGTCTTACAAACACAGTTGGAAGGCTTTAATATTCAATTCCCTTTTATTGTTTTCTTTCTCATATATTGCTGTTGTTCATTCTTACAATAAAAGGTGAACTTCTGACATTACCTTGTCCCTAGGAGAAATGATCAAATTGTTGCTGAAGGGAATATACTCTGTCTTTCCCAACCTTTGTTTGTTCAACTGTTTGCTTCTTTTTGCATTATTCTGTTATCAGTGACAGCTGCTGTCTATCATTTTTCTAGTGGAAGCTGTCAGTCATTGTTTAGTGTTTAAATCATCTATTGGCATGAAAGAAAGAAGCTCCATACCAACTAGTGCAAAATTTACCTGTAAGACAGAAAATGTACTACCATTTTTAACTGACAGTTGCCCGTGAACATACATGTTATATGTATACTGGTTATCCATCATCATTAAACTCTATTCAGAAGACTGTAATCTGTGATACTCTAGCCATCTTGCTTACTTTTTTTTTTAATACTTCTTTCAAAACAAGAAAAAGCTCTTTTATTTTTTTCCTCACATTGTTTAAATTACTTTCAAATAAACCAACCTGTGACATGGATGTGTGGAATCAATTTCACAGTATTTTCAAGTATCTGTTAAGTTACTTAACAGTATGTGTGCCCCAGTGGCGCAGTGGTAGGAATGCCGCCTTGCAACACTGGGGCCCGGAGTTCAAATCCCCCTGTGGCGCAAGCGGTAGAAGTGCCGCTCTGCTACACAGAGGCTCGAATCCCGGGGGTTGGACTCAATGACCTCTAAGGTCCCTTCCAACCCGCACGAGACTATGATACTATGATATGATGAAGATTAAATCATTGGTAAAACAACAGCTCTACAACAAAGCAGGTTAAATTTTAATAGCTCCTTCAGACATTCATTTTATTGAGTTTGATCAAAGGTTGTTTTGTCTACCTCTGCTAAAGTTCACTGCCAGTGGAATTTAGATTTGTATTTTCTGCTGATTCCTTGATGACAAAGTCTGGGAAGGCCAATAGATGATAAAAATAAACATTGTTTTAAAAAAAAGAAAAATCAAAATCTATGCATAATCCCCTCATAAAGCATGTCTTACCAGTCCTGAGTAGTTGTAATTAGAGGCAATCCACAAACAGAACACTGATACCAGTTATCTACACAAGAAGAACATTCCCTTCAGATACACAATTCAGATTCAAGGCTTAGAAAAGGCTACTCTGGCTTGTAAAAGGGGGTATGCATATGTTTCCATTGGTCTTCAGATGCATAAATGTCTTGCTGCTTCTATTCTGCTCTGGTGACATGAACAGTGTTTTTCTGTAGCTCAGCTAATGGCAATGAGTTAAGACCTCATCTTCCTCTCCTTCCCTGTTCAAGAGCTGAAAAGTTCCAGTTTGTTTGTTCATTTGTTTATTTGCTGTGGTTTTTTTGTTTGTTTGTTTGTTTGTTGGTTGGTTGGTTTTTCTTTTTTTTTGGGGGGGGGGGGGGGAGGGGAGAGGGGGGGGGGGAAGGTTAGGGGGTTGTTACTTTTTTGTCTTCCATGAAAAGACCGTATATGAACAGTTATGAATAATTATTTATACTAAGTCTGTGCATGCTAACCTCAATACTGTGTAAACAACCAAATTGGAGTGGATGACCAGCTCTTTTCTGCCCTCTTTTTGTGTCACTCAGGTGTTGACAGTGTGTAAGGTAGGTCATCATTTCGCACTTTTATATTCATTAAAGTTTAGCTTACAATTTGTGCTCTGGAAAGAAAGCAAGTGTTTTTTCCTGTATAATAATAACTTTTTTTTTTTTTTTTCCCCTTGTATAATGATAGCGATCTATCAAAATGTATGTGGATACTGAGCTGCTGAAATGTTAAGCACTGTGAGGTCTCAAATGAAAATAAAATAAAATAAATAAAATAAAATAAAATAAAATAAAATAAAATATAAAATAAATCCCAATATAATTACAGATTTCAAATGAAAAGCTGAAAATGCAAACATCTCACCTCTGCAACCAATGTTCCATTCAGAACAGACCTACGATTCTTTTTTCTTCAGAAGGTAAAAATAGTGGTGATAGATAAGTGTGAAGCAATTAAATCCTTTTAGAAACTATAGAATTGTATTTATGCCAGAAAACTCAAGGAATACATATTTAAAACTGGTGTGTGTAAGATGGCATCTGAAAGGTCCAACAGCATGATATGAATTCTTACTTTTTATATAATGGATTAAGATAAAGTGATTCGTTTCTCCAGATTATTTATTTCAACATGAAAAATACTCATTTTTTAATCCTTGGTGGAAAAAATGTCACTGTACTGTTTCCTTATTAATATGCTTAAGGTTATTAATAAATGTAACAGAAGAAGAGAGAAATGTTTATGTGCCAAGAGATTTAAAAGTAACAGATGTAAATACTGTAAGTCTAATTCTACCTTCACTGACCTGAAAGTGTGGTGTAGGTAAAGGCATAAATGATCATTCACTGTAAATGAGTATTTAAGTCAGTATAATAATTTACACAGTAATGAAATGCTGTGTTCAGAAAAACTCTTGACCCTGTGTTCTGGAATGATTTGACTCTGCCAGTATGTTAAGACACTTCCGAGATCTGAAATTGTTAAACATGATTTGATGGGGATAGAGGATGTATTTCTAAGTGTCAGAGAACAAGCATTAACTGTAGGAAGCAGCACAGAAAACACCAGATTTGTCCCATACGGACTTGAAGGCTTCTTGAAGAAGATAATACTGGCCACAACCCAGCTCCAGTTCCACAGCAGCACTGTATGGGAAATAAGTAGCCAGAGTTTTTGGAAGCTATGGTGAACTAAAAGCTATGACCTAATTGGTATCTCAGAAAAGCAGTGAGACAAATCATACATCTAGAACACTATGATTAAAGACTACAGGCTTTTGGATTTAGGACGAGAATAATTTGTATGAGATATAGATATTGTAGTTATCCAAAAAGGATTACAAGCTTTTCAGAAGAGACAGGTAGGAAAGGAGAGATTGTCTTCTATGTTAAGAAGTGAATAGATTGTAAAGAGCTGGCAGGCTGAAAGCTTGTGGATAAAAATTAAGGACCAGAGCGGTAAAAGACTAATGCTGATTAGAATTCACTACAGTCTGCATAATCAATGGCCTGATTAAGTGACTGGCAATCCTTACCAAGGCAGGGGATTAGAACTGGATGATTTTGCATGTCCCTTCCAACCCATTCTATGATTATTCCTCATCTCAAAGTTTATCCACTGTAATTTTCATTAACAATTCTGCATGGCCATTCGTACTGCTAATAAAGCAAGTTGGACAGACTGTCTGTTACATCATGGAATCACAGATTCACCAAAGTTGAAAAAGACCTCCAAAATAATCCAGTCCCATCATCCATCTAACACCAATATTTCCCCACTAAACCTTTTCCCTTATTACAACATCTAAGCTTGTCTTGGATGCCTCCAGGAGCAGTGATTCAACCACCTCCCCCAGCACCTGACCAATATATGTTGCACACGATTACCTAGGCTTACACTTCTTCATTCAACAAATATTTAGCTGAGTAAATAACTATTTGCTCTCTATGATGTCATGCTACTTCTCACATCATGAGGTGTAGCAGTCTCCAGAGAAACTGAATGTTTAATTATCTCAGAAGACAACAGATACCAAGTCATTCCTAAATTTCTACAGACAAGTTCCTTCCTCACTATGCAGAAATTAATATTAAAAATGTCTCTGTCTTTGTTTGTACCATTTCTCCACTTCTTTTTCAGCAATCAATAGTTCATTTTCATTTTGCCTTTGCTCAGATGATTAGTGTCTACTTATTCTAGTTAAAAAAAAAAAACCAAAAAAAAGAAAAAAAAACCCAAAAAAACACTTTGTAAACTTCATTTTTGACAGTTTTGACATTCACAGGGATAAATGCTGATTTTGTCAGTTTTCTATTTTACTGAAGCAAGGGAAATAAGATACTCCTAGGCAACTGAGGAGGATCTACAATAAAATTATGTGTTTATTCCAAGAGCAGGCTGTAATTACCATCCAGTTCCAATATCAGCGCAACTGCTAGTGTGGATAACTGTTTTCAGCATCTGACAGGGAAATACATTTCATTCAGATCTCAAGGCCACAGAAAAGAATTTGCCACAGGAATTGACTTATTTTTTACATTTTACCATCAAAGAAAGGACATGTACCATAGAGAAAGACTTGGGTGGAGGCTGCTAAGCATCAACTATAAATTTAGAGCAAAATTTTATTAACTAAAAAATTACTCAGAAATATTTCTGAACAGTGATCAACAATATATTCCACACAAATGTGCACAAGAACTTCTTTACGGTGAGGGTAACGGAGCACTGGAACAAGCTGCCCAGGGAGGTGGTGGAGTCTCTTTCTCTGGAGATATTCAAGACCTGCCTGGACACCTACCTGTGCGACGTGGTGTAGGGAACCTGTTTTGGCAGGGGGGTTGGACTCACTGATCTCTAGAGATCCCATCAATTCTGTGATTCTGTGATTCCCTTCATTGCTTCTTTTTATCTTCCACAATGTGCTTAGTCCTTCTCAAGAATCACAGAATCACAGAACTATAGTTTATGCTCAGATAGCTCCTCCCATCACTGTATAGGCACGTGGCAGCTAGCTAATACCATGTGCTGGTAAATGAAGTATGCCCACTTATAAACTAGACAATTTAGAATTTTCTTTGCTTCTCAGATGAACCAAACAGGTAAGTTGGTTCACATTATAATTATCACTACACCCAGGAGGACTCAAGCTATTTGCAGAAATGAACAAAAGCATAATATAAAAATAATTCTCCAAAAATATGCTGCAGGCAGTGGAACAGAGCATTCTATGTGTTACAGATCATTTCTTTGCCATTAAATTAGAACGTAACTGTCACAAATTCTTAATTATTCTTGTAATTAGAAAAGGAGATCAACAATGCTTAGAAAAAGATAGCTCCTTGCCATTTTCTTCTAGAATGCTAAATGTAGCATGTGTAAATGCCTTAATCTCTGAATGGAGAAGAAAAAATAAGGCAGATGGATAAACAAATAGTGTTTAATGCAGTATACATTTTGCTCTCTTGACTTCCTCTCTTTCTCTAACTGTATGCAATGGGAATACTTATTTCCTCTTGCCCTTACTGATTCCAAAGTACCAAGTGGAGGCCTACATCTTGACATGCAGTTATAAGACTGTCTTATAATGTTGGATTAAAACATAGATTTGTTGTATATATATATATATATATAATTTTTTTCCCCTTTTCTTTACCTCAGTGCTATTCACCAAACAAGATAAAAGATAATCTTTAAAGACTACACATTGCAATAGCACATATGACTGCTTGAAGAGTCAAGCATCCATCAACATATAAGAACCTAGCCTTTTTTTCAAGAAAGCTGTGCTCTTTTCTTTTAAAGACTGGAATGTAAAGACTCTAGAGGAATAGACTTTTTCATTCTTTCCCATTATTAAATAACCATCCAGAGTACTCATTCAGGACATGCGATGGAAAATATCAACTCATTAATGTTCGAACTGTTCACCAAGTAAATAACAGAATGATGGGCAAAGATTTGAAGTTTCACAGCAAAGGGCAGAGTATGTCACATGTTTTGTGCACTGGATTACTGATAGAGGATGCATCAAAATCTTTCCATTTCTCGTCGCCTTCTTTACGACTTTACATAACACAGTGGAATATTTTCTCAGTGGAAAAGGATTAGATACCAATATTAGGAAAAGAAAAAAAAGAAGGGCTGAAATAATCTCCTTTCAAAGCCTCATGAAATTAAATAAGACAAATGCTTTCATACTTTTACATAAATCCCATCAAATTCTCCACCCATGCATGCTAATATGAAAAGTGTACTTGCTTGTATGTTTTTCCCAAGTAAGCAAAATTTGCTTAAAAATTTTAATATAAATAATTTATATGTGATAAAAATAAATCAGAGCCCTATCACACAATAATTCTACATTTGACTTGGATGTTGTATAGCTATAAAGACTTTCATGCAAAAAAAAAAAAAAAATTAACTAGTTTTGGAAGTGTATATGACTATCAGTTCATCTGTGTGCTTAAGTTTGTATGCCCATGTAAAATATTGGGAAGTAAAGATTGAAATAATGATAATCAATTAGCATCTAAAAGTCCAAATTAACAAAAGTCAAAAAGCTATGCACTGTTTAAGTTGTCAGTGGACACTATTCAGTGAGCACACCTTCAGAGGTGACTGTGCCTTCTCCTGGAATGGCAGCTTGCCGTTTGTGCCACAGATTTAAACAGCACAAAACCTTTTTATATAGCTCTGTTAATTAAGTAAATATTTTCTAATTAGATGGGTAAAGATGCAGTTTCATTCAAGTGCAAGTATGGTAGATAGATACAACAGATAAAGCAGTGGGTGTGAAGTGTTGAAGAATGGGGATAGCCATTACATATGAAAAATATACCTTAATTTTTGCCTCTGAATTAGTAGGAGTAGTACAGGAGTAGCAGCAATACTTTTCCAGAGGGGATTCAAAGTATGGCTGTTGAAATCATGTGTACATTTTAGAGGAAAAGTAGAATAAAAGGAAACTGCAAAGTTGATGAGCTGTGCTGAAAATTGGCCTCTTGGTGCTTAGATCATGGAAGAGAAAATGTCATTTAGCTTTGTTTTCCTTTTCACACAGAGAGCTTTCAGTCTAGCTTGTCTGAAGGTCTGAAGGCTTTCAAAAGTGAAGTCCTTCTGTGATTTGCTAAACTCTGAAAAAAGTATTCCAAAATAAATTTACAGTAGCATATTTTCAAATAACATTCTGAGTTTACTGCACATATTTTATCGTAAAGAAAAATACATTTTTAAGACATCTCTCTGTTTAACTTCTGACACTTCCATATTTGGATATTATTGGTCAAAGTGGAATAGTATTAGTCTTAGAAATAATTGTTTCTTTGTTTTTCAAATATATATACATATATATTTACCTAAAGTATTTTACTGGGACCTTAAGCTTTTATGATACTATATTACTACATCACTCAGATATGCCTTCTTGTACTGCAGTCAGACATGAATCGGTGACTCATTTGCATATTAGTGGGTATCAGGCTATTTGAAACAATGTATTGATTTTTCATTTCTAAAGGTCAACATATGCTGAAAGATAGCTTGCATATTAAAACTATCTGTGTATGCAGTGTTTTAGCCTAAGGGGGAAACATAATTCCTGTTACACAACAAGAGTGTTCATTGACATCTGCTAAAAATGAAATATTACAATTATTATTAGAAGATCAAAATACATTTCCTGAATAATTATGCCTGATATTGTCTTGTCTTAATTATCTGTCACTCAGAAATCTTATACTTGGTAAATCAAAGCTGAGATGGTACAGGTAAATAAACTGGAACACTATTCTAATTTTTTTCTTCTGTTTGTTAACTAGAGAAAATCAATAGTATTCATAGCTAGAGAGAATTTGGACTGTCATGAGATTTATCAATTACTTTAATGATAAAAGGGCGGTATTGCTTAAATGTAACTATGTGTGTAGTCAGAACATGAAATGCATGTATACACACATGCAAATATGCTTCGTGTTATCTTTTATGTAATCAGTTTTTGGGACATACCTCACATAATAAAATAGGCAAAATATTTTGTGCGTGTACAACACTGTAACAGTTTACCAGACTAATCCACAAATGCTTGTAAAATTCTTCAACAACCTTCATTAAATAGTAATATAGCATCAATATTAAATAGTAATATAGCATCACAATGTAATTGTTGGAAGTGACATGTGGAAGTCATCTGTACCAACATCCTATCCTCCAGTACATCCTGAACACGGTGACATCATGTTGCACATGACTTGTCCAACTGAGGTTGGAGCGTCCCAAGGGAGATCCCACTCTGTCTCTAGGAGCCTGCTCTGATGAGCAACGTTCACACAGACAAAGGTTCTATAGATTCATAGATTCATATAATGGCTTGGGTTGGAAGGAAACTTTAAGATCATCCAGTTCCAGCCCCCCTGATATAGGCAGGGACACCTCCCTCTAGACCAGGCTGCTCACATCACAACCCAGCCTGACCTTCCAGGCCCTCCCCAGCTTTCCTGTAGGCTCCTTTCAGGTACTGGAAAGTCTCACTGGGGCTTTCTCTTCTCAAAGGTGAAAAGCCCCAGCTCTCTCAGCCTTTCACTGCAGTGGAGGTGCTGCAGCTCTCTGCTCATCTTTGTGTCCCTCCTCTGGATCTGCTCCAACAACTCCATGTCCTTCTTGTGATGTGGACCCCAGAGCTGGATGCAGTACTCCAGGTGGGGACACAAGAGAGTAGAGTATAGGGCAGAATCATCAAATTATTAGTTGGAAGAGACATCTCAGGAACATATAGTCCAACTCCCCTATGGTGTGTAGGGACACCACAGCTATATCAGATTGCCCATGGCCTTATTCAGGCTCTCCTTGAAAGCCTCCAGGTACAGAGCATCAACCACAACATTTGATAATCTGTTTCAGTGCCTCACCACTCTCACTTCCACTGTATCAGATCTTTTTTCTTACATTTAACTTAATCTACCCTCCCTGAGCTTTCAATCACCTTCCTTGACCTGCTGGTCACAAATCTCTACATACAACCCAGGATATGGTTGGCTTTCATCTAAGACTTACTCTTGAAAACTGTTTCTGTTGTATTTTCTCTTTCACCATGCTTCTCTAATAAGAGTCTGGTTCCCCATTCAGCAGTTTTTTAAAGCTTATCTTTCACCTTCTTTATTGGACATGAGCAAGTTACTGTCCCTTAATGTCTGCTTGTATGTGCAGTGATTCAGGCCTCCACAGATCTCCAAAATCCTCCAATGACTTGCTCTGGAACATCAATATGTTTTTGCATATGCCAAAACTGAATAAACAAAAATGTCATTCTTAGATAATTATCATTATCATGTATACTTAAATATTCAAATGATTCTCAGTCAATAGCAGAAAATTGTACATGTAATACTTGAATAATCAATGTTCTAAGGTAAATGTGTGAGGTACAAAAATGTTAGCAAGAGAAATGTTCCTAAAATTAGAGCTTCACATTTTAGTTGAGATGAAAAAAATGTTTGATTAGGTTCTAAAGCTGATATCTTGATCTTACATGTAGAAATCAAAACTTCTGTGAGAAAAATCATGAATAGTCAGCACTGTTTTCACTTCAGTGACAAGGAGGATTTGAGTGTAAATGCTCTGATCTTGCATTGCACAGGACTGTGCATTGCACAAGACTTTTGAGGTTATATTTTTAACTGTTAAACAGAATGAATCAAAACAAAGTGTTTAGAGGTCATTTACAGTGGTTCTTATATAATCTGAAAATCCAGCATAATAAAACCTACCCTGATGAGTTCTTTCTGAAAACTCATGCAATGCACAAACAATCTAGTTTGGCATCTTAGACAATCAGGACTTAAGAGGAGCAAACATGCTCTAATGTTTTGTGCACCAGATTATCTCAGCATTTTCAAGCATGCTATCCACACTAGTTTCTGATAATGGAATCAGATTCTTGACAAGAGTAGTTTGTCCATGAATACTTTCCATGCCATGAGGCTGCTCTGAATGTCTGCGTATGACTAGAACTAACTCATAGCTGATTAGCACTCTTGCTGCTATGAACAGATCTCATAGCTCTTTTCTTCCTACAGGAGAATTTATTAATAAATGAAGTTTGACATGAAGACAAAAGAAAATTTAAAGCTCAATGACACAGCTTGAAAAAAATACAGTAAGAAACACTGTAATTGCTTACCCAATGTTAAAACAATTATATTTTTTCCATAAGATATAATATCGAATATAAAAAATCATAGCTTTTTTGTTGATGTTGAAGAAAAAGTATTGTTAGCAAAAAAGGGGTTCATCAAAATGAAAATGTCTTCTAACTAAACACAGGTGATTGAAGGTAATAGCGATACACAGATGATAAAAGTTACAATAGGTTAGCAGCCAGACCTGAGAACCTGATGCTATTGAAGGCAGTTTTCTAAGTAGTGGGTACAGAATAAAGGGAAAGTCTACTATTCATAGACTGTGCCTCTGACGAACTGTTTGTGTGCCACATGCAAACTGAAAGTTATCAGAAAACCTTCACTCTACAAAATAATGTTTAAAAATATATAATTATAGTTTCTTATTTTATTATTCTTATTTTATTTTGTTTGCCTTGTTGTAATTTTTTTGGGGTGTTTCCACGGTTGCATACTGAAGGATGATTTTGTAGATGAAGAAAGCTCCCCATATAGCTCTGTATGATGTTTACTGAAAGCAGTTCAGAAAAATAACAAGAAAAAACAAAACAAAACAAGCAAACAAACAAACAAACAAAAACTTCCTATATTTTTCTTGCTATGATCTGTGCAGGACCTACAGGCCTCTTCAGAAAAGTATCTCTGTATAGGCATAACAGTTAAGGCACAAGGGAAGGTGTATATCCTTATCAATATTGTTTATTGGAAATAGAGCATCAGTTTGTGAGTAAATTGTGTTGTGACTCTACCCTTTACACACATATGTTACACTAGCTGTTAGCACCCCATCTACAACATTTGCACTACTGTTTATGAGTTTCTCCACAGTTTCAATCTGACTTTCTTCCCATTTCTCTTCACCTTCCTGATCCCTCCATCTTATATGAAATTTATCTATATTTGTGCCTGTACACTTCATATGAAATATTTTGTTCCAGAAACTTAGTCCAACTGTCTTTCTTGAAGAAGCTGGGTCATACTGTAGACAACATTTCTCCTGAGTGTCTTCCAGGTAGACAATATAGACATTCATTACTGCACCTTGGCAATAATCCAAACGTGGTATAAGAGTTACTCATAGAGCAACGTCATCCAGTATTTTTCTAAAAATGTCCTTATAAAAACTTTAATCCTGCTCTCTTCATGTAACTAAAAATTGAACTGAACATGATTAGCATTTGTCTTGGCATTTGCATGGAATTGTGCATGCCATTTTTATGGCACATGTAACAAATCATCACACTGTTGATAGTTCTCTATGTTTACGCATGTATTTTCTGTATGTAAACTTGGCAAGGCAATTACCAAAGCTTTCAGGCTTCTTCATGCACAAGAAGATTTTTATTTCTTCTCAATTCAGTTTAACTCTCATTTATGATGATTTTTCCAAGTAATTTGTAAGTTCTCTTCCTAATTTTTCAGGATGCTATTTCCTCATCTGCAAAAACAAGACTGCATATATTTTTCATCTTACATTTTTCTGTTTACAAGTCCTTTAAGGCATGACTTATTCTTCAATATGTGTGTGCAGTCTGATACTATAATAAATGAAATAATTTTAAACCCACACAGGTATGAAAAAACTATTCATATGGAAGATAAAACACCTGAAGACATGTAAAATACCCCTCCTAATATACAACATTCTCTCATCCTCCATCCCATTAAAAAGGAAGAAAAAGTGTTTTTCCAGCACTTTATCACTTTGGATTCCATTAGCTAACACTTTTCAGCTGTGGCAGGCAAATCCTAGTATGTATTTTTTGCACCTGGAATGCATTTTAGCTCATTACCAGAGCCTTTACTAAATCATTCCTTTATCTAGTTGCTGAGAGAGAAATAGAGTAAGTAACATGGATCTTTCTTCTCACTACTGAGAGCATTTCCTTTTGCAGAAGGAAGACTGAGTCTAAATACTTGTAAAATCTGATCAGTCTCGTATGGAATTTTATATTACACTGTTTCTGAGATCTCGTTGTGTAGTCTGCAGAGTGATTTATTTTTACAAATATTACAATAGTGAATCTCTGATTTAAAAGATTATTCACGGCCTGCTTAGTAACTGGTTAACAAATTTCAGTTTCTTGATTTACAGTACTAATTCTTTCTGAGGCCTCATGTTCCTATTATTTCCTGAAATTCTTTTACTATTATTTCAAGCACATGCATTACTAAAAAGGGCTTTTCTATATTAGCCACGAGCACTACTAAATCATTTTTTAATCAATTAGTGAACAAAAAATAAAGTCATACCTGTAATTAAATTTCAGTCTCACTTCAGAATGAGCTTTTACTTCTAAAGAAGGGAGAAATTCTCCAGAAGTTTTTTCACAAATACTGTTTTATATAACTAAGTTGCCAGAGAGCAAATCTTGGTTAATAACTGAACATCTGACCACGCACTGTGGTGATACACTTTAAATCTGCTGGTGATGTATACTAAAACTATATGAATTTTGACCTAAATAAGACAGTGGACAAATATTTATTTATTATGCGGATGATTCATCACAGAATATTATTATCAGTTTGCCCACAGAGACTTTGAATTCTCACCACTTCTGGTCCATGAGAACAATACTGTAGCAAACACTGTATCAGTGTCAGTGTCCAAATAAAAGAACAATCAGAAGTTTAGAGCCTGATATTGGATATGAAAAGGGAGAAATGATTTTTATTTCTTCTGATATAGGCTACCTAGTTGTTCTCTCACTTCTGAACAACAGTGCAAAGTTTGACTCTAGTGCACGTAAAAAAAAATAAAGGAAATATAATAGAGGTTTAAAAATCACTAAGGTATACCTGAGCTCATTTAAATTATATTTTAATTTTCCATAATATAGCTCCTGATGTTGCAGTTGCACGATGTTATGTAAGAATGGAAGAGATGCACAGCACTCAAAATTTCTAAGCTCCTAAGCTTCTTCTTTTTTTATTGTTGTTGTAATACTTAATCCATATCCAAGTACTTAAACCACTTATTCAGTCACCAAGATCACACTGATACACCAACTAACAATAAACTTTGTTCTAATTACTATGCTTTTTGTATGCTGAGCTCAGTGTTTTTGTTTTAACATTTAAGACTGAAGCATGTAGCATCTGTAGTAGAAGATATATCCAGCATCTGTATCCAATTATACTGTAATTAAATCTTTACCATCAAATTTGCAGCAGTAAGACACACTGGAAAGAATGTGATGTGTACCTTGACACAGATACCATGAAATCCATACAGTTTGTTCTTTTCAGGAAACCAACCAAAAGACTTATTAAAAATAAATAAATAAATAAATAAATAAATAAAATAATTCTTAAAAAATAAAATAAAATAAAATAAAATAAAATAAAATAAAATAAAATAAGATAAAATGAAAAGATTGCTTGAGCATGGTACAATTAATACCTGTTTCTCCCCATACACTTCTATGCTACATCGGCATTAGATTAATCCATGTTTTATAGCCTGTGAAACCACCTCACATATGTTAAACATGTTTTGCACTTCCTTTTAAGTCGAGAAATCTACATTCTGTGTAGAACAGAGACCTTCTCTTCACAAACTGTAGTGTCTCTTCAACACTGTGGAAAGTGCCAAAGTCTGATAAACGTTTATGATCAATATAAGCTATGATTCATCATTGTGCAGTAACTGTTTTGAACATTACCAGAAGTGTGATAAGCATTTCCTGGCAGATTGTTGGCAATAAGATTTATTTAGTATTGGCATTTATTTTATTCAGCTCTTTTAAATTCAGCACTCTTTATGATGAGTGTGCACTACATACCAATGAGAATGGCAGCAAGGAGACAGAGCTTGGACCAAAGCTGTATAGCATGCATCTGTAACTGTGTGATACAACTTAGTTTTCTAAATGCTTGACTCAGATAGTAATCACTACACGACAATCTTGGAAAAGTTACTTTCAGACTGATATTTTTTTCCCATTTCCCTTAGTATGTTTGCTTGAGGTAAAAACCCATTTTTGAGCATGTCGATTTGTCTCATAGCTTCCAAGAGCATAAAAAGGAACTGCAAAACAAAATCATGTGGCATCTTCTTTATTAACTGTGTAATTTTACCCATCAAGTTGCTGTAAGAAAACAAGATGGAAATTATATATCTTTAGGACTTCATCTTGCCTCATCCAACTGAGAAGTTTGGGTCTCTAGGTATTACTGTGTCAGCTTTTGGCTATGTTAATAACAAAATTGTGTCCACTCCTTTGCCAGTTCAGAACTGCAAATTGGATCAAGTTCTTCACTTCTACCAAATATTTGGCTAGAGTGTTTTAACATCCTCAGTCTCTCTTTTCCATTCTTTGTGGAATAGCAATACATTTTCCATTAATACCAGAGAAGAGAAGATTTTTAAAAGAATGGCCTAAAAAAATGATCTGAGAAGAAGCTCTTGCTTGCAAATTCTAGTTTCAAAATTAACAGATTTTGATATGTAAGAGTACTCTCCTTGTCTGAAATATCAGCAATGACTAAGAATGGTTTTTGAAATGGAAGATTACAGGTTTGATTTCCATCATATTGAGAAGAGAATTATATCTGTATCTTCCCCCTCCTTTTGGTTGAAATATTCATTATAGCTGCTGCAAAAACGACAAATTGAATTAAGTTTCCATTGTACACATTAAAAAAAAAAAAAAAAAGTTATTCTGAAGAAAGAGTAGAGTCACCTACACCCCTACATTCACTTTGGGCTTGAAACACCCTCATCCTGGTAAAGTCTGCACAGAGAACATTTCTTTCTGTGTTACTGTACATTTACTGTGAATTAATATAAAAGATCCTTAACTTTTACTATTAAATAAAGAGATGGTGAATAAAAAAATAAAGTTCTGGATTCCAGAATGGAGACCAGGTGACTAAAGGTTCTACAAAATTACAATACATGAACATAAATTTTACTTCATGACTCTAACAAACAGTTTATTGTATCACCTAGTGTGTATTTAGGACTATTCTAACACTTCAGAGAAAAGAATTATCTGATAATTTTAGTGTGGTGTGAGCATATACATTCTGTATATACCAAAAAATGTCTTACACTGTACTTTCTGTCACATATGAATATTCTATCAAAATTAAATAGTGTGGGATGAATGTTAAATTTAAATGAAGTAAAAAAAAACATCAGCATTTTCTGCACATGGTGTTAAATGTTCATGACTCAATTAAAATGCAGATAGTGTACAACCCACTGATTTTTGTAATTTACCCATGAATAAACTGTGACTCTTTTCTGCTTTAATTTGCTGTACTAATCAAATTAATAGTAATTAGTGAATACTCAGACAAATAGACAAATAAGGGAAAGGTAGATTGTTGTTGCTGTGTCTTCTAATAATGATATAAACAAGGGTTCAAAACTTTTAACACCTACTGAAATACGGGCAGCTAGATGCTATCTGCAAAACTCATTAGCTAAAACAGAAAATCTCGAAGTCACACATAAAGTATAGAATGTAAAATAAAAGGAATCTAAAGACATAAGTACTATTATTATTACCTTAATACATGACTATTGTGTTCAGTTTTGTGTCCTTTGATACAAGAATGACATTGAGGCCCTGGAACATGTCCAGAGAAGGGCAACAAAACTAATGAGGGGTCTGGAGCACAAATCTTATGAGGAGTGGCTAAGGAAGCTGTGGCTGTTTAGTCTGCAGAAAGGCAGTACTCATTGCACTCTACAACTTCCTTAAGGGTGGCTGTGATGAGGAGGGTCTTGGCCTCTTCTCCCAGGCAACAAGCAAGACACAAGGAAATGGCCACAAGTTGTACCAGAAGAGGTTTAGGTTAGACATGAAGAAAAAATTCTTCTCTCAGAGATTGGTCAGACACTGGAATGGTTGCCCAGGGATGTAGTGGAGTTGCCGTCCCTGCCAGTGTTCAAGAGGCATCTGGAAGAGGAGCTATGAGATATGGTTTAGAAGCTTGTGGTAGCAATTTTGATGGAAGGACGCTTGGACTGGCTGATCTTGTAGGTCCTTTCCAACCTTGTGATTCTATGATTCTATAAAAAGTAACAAACTTTTGGGTAGTACTTTCTTATGCAAACTGTAAGATCACTGGCAGGAAACATCAAAAACTTTCTAGTCTGTAAACACGACATAACATTAAATAAAAGAAGTCAGTAGGTAAGGAAAATACAGAAGAGGGTTATCTCACTGAATTTCTGCGTACAAATGCAAGCAACAGAATACTTTAATCATAGCTGAATTATATTTTCATAATCTGGCAATAAAAAAGAATATTACCCAGGCAATTATTCATACCCATGATGACTGTATCTGACTATACAAAACAGAATACTGATACAATCAGTTACAAAATTTTTAAGCTTTTGGTCAATGAACATCCAAGGATACAACGGAGAGAAAGTTTAAGGAGAAAAAGTCTTTTTATCTTTAAACTCCTTCCTTTCGCCCTTCTTTTCCTCCTTTTAACTTTTAAAAGCTGTGGGATTCCTTTGCAGATATTGTTTGATACTGGAGACAAGTAGCACTGATGATACTGCTGACATCACTTACTCCATGGCCACAGGACTTTTAACCTCAAGCTCTCTGTCACCCATATCTCTCACCATACGCTGAAACCATATGCATGGGAGGGAAAACATTACTGGTTTCTTGCCTGATGGTGATGCTACCTCTTGCAATAGCCAAATCTCTGGCATGATTGCTTCAGCTGTGGAAAAAGTCTCATGAAGAATTTGCAGGATTTAGTCAAACCTTTTGTTTGAGGAGTGATATATTAGTATAGGACCCATCCTCTTGCCACATCAGTAAAACATTTGGAGATACAGATGCAGATTGGATTTGGACACAGCGATCTAGATTTGAATATACAGTTTATGGTCATTATTTAGAAAGGTGAGCACGGAAGACCACAGGAAGACTATGTGATTGAATATGGTCAGTGACAGAAAAGGGTAAATAGAGTTTCAAGACAGGTACAGATCTTTTTTCATTCTTCTTGTCAGGAATGTTGCCTATGCCCATCTTCTTTCACTTCCCCTCCTTTCATTCCTACTTATGATGTTTTAGAATGTTGCTCTCCTTTGTCTGAGTCACACTCATTTCACAGACTTATAGAACTGTAGGGGTTGGAAGGAACCTCTGGAGATCATATTGTCCAGCCCCCTGCTAAAGCATGTTTCCTACAGCAGACTGTCCAGTAAAGCATCCAGGTGGGTTTTGTCTGTCTCCAGAGAAGAAGATGCCAAAACCTCTCTGGGCTGCCTGTTCCTGTTCACTGTCACACTCAAAAAAAAAAAAAAAGTTTTTCTTTCCACTTGTGTTGTTGCTGCACAGTAGTGAAATGATCTAGGGCATATTCACTGAATCCCACAGTTTTCAAAGCATTGATAAGATCTCAGCCTTCCCTTCTCCAGCCTGGACAGTCCCAGGTCTCTGGGACTGTCTTTTGTGAACTGATGAGCTCAGAACTGGACACAGTACTCCACGTGTGGCCTCACTAGGGCAGAGCAAAGGTGAGAAGGATAACCTTCTATAGGCCACACTCATTTTAATGCACCTCAGAATAACATTCACATACATTACAGGAGGGGGAAAAAAAAACCAAAAACTAACTTGAAACTGTGAACTGTGATTCACATGGATAGGCATAGTGAGTTATTTTAAATGTGACAAGGGGAAGCATATTCTGATTTCCTTCAAAACTGGACCTACTATTTTTATTTGCCCAGGGTCAAAGTGAACATAATATTATATAGATACTGAATAGGTGATATGAAACTTTTCATGCTAATATTTTCAGTCCAACTAAATTGCTGTAGCTGAAGGAATTGAATCTAGTTCTCACAGCTTTTCCTGCTCCAGCATGCAAAGACTGCATTTATAATATAAACACTGACTACAAGAATGAATCATCAAAGTGTCATGCAATTAAGCGGAATTTTAGCAAAGACCAGACTTACTTACTTTAACAAAGTTGCAAATTACAAAAACAAAGACAGATACAATAACAGAGTGTGAGCTGCAGCTCTTTAAAGTGGAACATCAAAGAAGCCTATTAATTATGTCAGATTAATCCCACCATACCAACCTTCATGATCGTGAAGAGAAACATAATTAAGTGTTCTGCATGAATAAGAATTTACATGCTTGCAGCTATGTAAGAGATACAAAACATGGCATCCTCTGCTTTCTCAGTGAACATTTTTATAGCACAACAGGATGGCCATCACTTGAGAACTTGTCAGATAAGAAAATCAAAATAGATCTGTATGGGTTTACTTATTTGTTTTCAGAAGTATTACACATACAAGTCTACTAATATTTTTATGTTACACAGCTAGTATCATGCAGCTTTAACTCAACTATAATGCTTTACATCTTGCAGGCTGACATCTTCAGCTGCAGTCATCTACAGACACAACACTCCATTTAAACAGCTTACATCCTTTGCATGAGTCTCATTCTTTATCAGAGGGCCATAGAACATCTAATAATACTCTAGGAAGAAGTACTCATTTTCGTATGAAAGATATGAAAAAAAAAAAAAAAAACCCAACAAAAAAAACCCCACAAAATAAAACTCACGATGATGGTAATTAATATAATATATACAAATGGCAGACTTGTGGCAGCTTGCTGCTCCCTTTAGTGTTTGAAAAAAATAGGGAAAGTTAGCTCTTCCTGGAACACAGATTCTCTCAATTAATCATTAGTCTAGCATGAGCATCTCATAGCTAAACAAAATTTAATCAGAAAAAATAAAATCGAGCTTGACAATTTCTTTTTCAACATCCCTTCTTCAATCATACTGTCTGGACAACACATTATAATAGTTTTCCACAGCTGCACTTAATTGATTTGTCTCTTGATTATAATTGAAGTGGGTGATCAAAACCAGTGACACTTCAAAGAGATTGCTGGAGAAGCTGTTGACTGCTACAGCACTCAAAAATGTCTTGCAGTATGTGTGATATTAGATGTAATATGAGGATAATTAGGAAATAAAAAGAGTATTAATATATTATTTATACTTTGTGTCATCCTTCTCACTTCACTAACATCCAATTGAAGCATTGATTTTTCTTGGTGATAGGATGAAATACTGATCTGCTTGAAGTAAGAAAACAGGACCTTGTCCAAGTTTTTTGTGTATATTGAATATAGCAATTTTATTATTTATTTTTTTTTTACAGAGTAGGCTTAATTTTTATTTCACGTAAATGATATTTTAAACACTAAGAAGACTTTCATTTTTCAGCCAGCAGACTCTTTAACTTTGACAACGACCAAACTCCTTTTGGTAGTGATAAGCTTGCTTCCTTCCTCTCTTTAAAAATGTCTTCAGTGCTCTTATTTGCTAAGCAACTGAATATTTTGACACTTCAGGTTCTGGTTCTGCTTCAAGAGCTGAATAGTAAAATTGGAGCAAACTTTAATATTATTGAGTGAATATAGAGTGAATACACATCCTTGCCAGTTACTAACTGGGAAGAATCACGGAATCATAGAATGGCCTAAGTTGAAAAGGACCACAATGATCATCTGGTTTCAACCCTCCTATGTGTAGGGTCACCAACCACCTGACCAGGTTGCCCAGTGCCGCATCCAGAATCATAGAATCATCAAGGTTGGAAAAGACCAAAAAGATTAGCCAGTCCAACCGTTCACCTATTACCATTAGCTCCCACTAAACCATGTCCCTCAACACAACATCCAGTCGTTCCTTGAACATCCCCAGGGCTGGTGACTCCACCAGCTCCCTGGGCAGTCCATTCCAGTGCCTCACCACCCTTTCTGAGTAGTAGTATTTCCTCATGTCCACCCTGAATCTCCCCTGCCACAGCTTGAAACCATTCCCTCTAGTCCTATCACTAGTGACATGAGAGAGGCCAGCCCCCAGCTCACTACAACCTCCATTCAGGAAGTTATAGAGATCAGTGAGTTCTCCCCTGAGCCTCCTCTTCTCCAGGCTGAACATTCCCAGATCCTTCAGCCTCTCCTCATAAGGTCTGTGCTCCAGACCCCTCACCTGCTTTATTGCCCTCCTTTGAACACATTCCAGGGCCTCGATGTCTTTCTTGTAGTGAGGGTCCCAAAAGTGGACACAGTATTTGAGATGCAGCCTCAACAGCACTGAGTACAGGGTAGTGAGTACCTCTCTGCTCCTGCTGGCAACACTGTTTCTGACACAAGCCAGGATGCTGTGGGCCTTCTTGGCCACCTGGGCACACAGCCAGCTCATGTTCAGCCAAGCATTAATCAGTACCCCCAGGTCCATTTCCTCTATGCAGTCTTCCAGCCACTCCACCCCAAGCCTGTAGCATTGACCGGGGTTGTTGTAGCCGAAGTGCAGGACCCGGCATTTGTTCTTGTTGAACCTCATCCCATTGGCTTCAGCCAGCTCTCCAGCCTGTCCAAATCCCTCTGTATGGCCTTGCTACCCCCAGGTAGATCCACACTCCCATGGGACATCCACAACCTCCTTGGGCAACCTGTTCCAGTGCGTCACCACCCTCTGTTTGAAAAACGTCTGCCTAATATCTAATGAAAATCTCATCCATTATTCCTTCCTTAGAAATGGAAGTAATGTGCACTGGGGATTTCACCCAGCATCCCTGATTTTTCAAGAAACCATGAACATTTTTCCCTTAGTTTTACACTGAATGGTTTCATAACTTACACTAATACCATCTCATCCAGTTCATTGTGATTCTTCAGTTTTTAATGTTTAGAATGAATGTATCATTTGAATGATTGGACCATTGTCATATTCATTTATTTGTGTATTTAGAGAAGGAATATAGATATTTCAATCAAAGAAATTAATTTCTTTTGCCTACATCTTACTGAGCAAGAAATCCAGCTCATAGAGTACTCATCAACATAAATCACTAAAACAAAAACAAAAACACACACACACACAAAAAAAAACCACAGTCCAGAGGATATACCAATTTCTTCCTCTATTAATTTTTTTACATCCTTACAAAGAGAAAACTAGCACCATCACAGCCTATTTTGCAGATGGATTAGAATAAAGCTAGGTGAAGCAAATGCATAGCCAGGTTTTCATTTGGGAAACAGAATAACTCAAGGAAAGGCATTATATCTGTATTATCTGGTGTTTAAACTTTGTGATAGTGTTTTGATACATGCAAAAAAACAGAACCAAATATTATATATAATGATGACGTTATATTTGGGAATATAACAAAATAAAGAAAGCTGTACTGTAATCCAAATATGAAATCATGACAGCAAGAACTTGGTCAGAAAAATGTTATGCAGGATTTCAGTGCACAAAAAGATAGCTTTAGTGAGATCTTCAACAATAAATCCATTTTCCAATGAGATAACTAAAACAAATATTAGATTACTTAAACTGAAATTTCTACCAAAGATATAGATGTGAGAGCAGCTCCTTATACAGCTGAAAAAGAATATTTTAATACACAGTATCTCTCAAAGTCATTTATCACATCACTTGAAAACTTCTCTAGTCTATACTTAAGATGAAGCTAAAGGATTTTTGAACAGAAGGAAAATAAAAATGATGCCAAAATAACACACGTTATATTGAAATCCCCAAAATAGCAACATCACAGCTAGTAGCTTACCCTGCAACTAGTAGCCTGCAAGTCATTATTGGCTATGTTACAATACTGATTTACAACATATCTTGCCAGCTGTCTAGATCCCTTTGAGAAAACTTATAAATGTATATTTATGATTACACTATGTTATATTAAATATTGTTTCCAACCTTAATGATAATACAATTCCATGAAAGGGATATTTTGAAAGAAAGTGGGAATAAGTGTGATTTTGTAAAGGAAGTTTGTAACAGGGCATTCTAAAAGAGTAAATAAATAAATCCAGAGAAAAACTTGCCTTTAAAGTGAATGCTTTGAAGTAGACATTGACATTGGTCTGATGGTTCTAATTTTGTATGTACTAGGTCAAGAAGTGTAGATCAACAGCTGGACTTTATTTATGCTGATCAGGCAGCGATGATAAATGAACTCTGAAACAACTCATGCATTGAAAACATATTGGTTTACAAAATCCAGATTTTTATAAAGGAAAATACTTTTGTCTGAATTTATTTTTCACTTTTGTACAAAGTGCTATAAAATGCAAAATATGAATTAGCATGTGTTAACAAGGATGTTATTATTCTGTCAAGCCACAAGTGAGATTAATGTCCACATGGGAAATATTACATGTACTTTCCTCAGGGTGACTTTTCCAAGTATCACAGAGAATTCTGACACTCACATGGACACAGCCGTCTTGGAAATGTCCCTGATAATTCAGATTCATGGAGACACTATGCAGTACATAGACAACAGCAGGATCAGAAAACATGGGCATAGAGCCAGTAGTGAAGATTAAAGAATGGGAGAATGAAAGAGACACGGAATATAGAGAAGAAATAAGGCAGATGCAAAGTTGAGAGTTGTTAACTGAAGTCACAAAGTCTGGGTGAAGTATGTAGGCAGTAAAAGGGAAAACAGATTAGGAAAAAAAGAAAAACAAATACAAAAGATGTTAGGGGCAGAAAACTATGAGGATAAAAAGACAAAAGAAGGAAAAACATGGAGTATAAATGCTTATGACATTCCCCAAGAAAAATAATATTTTTAGAATACATATTTCCCTGTTCTAAATGCTTCATACATCTGTATTTATCTTCTCCTTCCTAGAAGAAAGCCTTCTGGAGCTACCCCATTTGGTTCTATCATGTTAAAATCACTGCTAAACATCTGAGACCCACATAACTATCAACTTCCTCTCTATCAAACTGCATAAAGCAATATTATTGCCATTTTACAAAAAGGGAGATAAGACAGAGATTATATCATTTGCCTGAGTGGAAAGAAATAAACAGAATGAAACTGCACTAAGAATTCCTTAATACTAATCCAGTGCATTACCCATAACTCATCCATTCTCTGCTGCTGCAGTATAGTCTGAAGGTGAATGATTCACTGCCTACCACTACCAGTTCCCAGAGAGGGGCTCCTCTTGCTTATTCTCATTTTTAAAATTTTCACTGACCTTGAGAGGAAAGAAGAAAAAAGTCCCACTGTCTTAGCCAAGTTCTCAACATGGTGTTTCTGTGCACACACATTTCAAGTTTCCACAAATCAAAGGCATAATGTATGCTTCTGACAAGCAGACAGAATACATTTGGGACAGAAGAATTAGCCATTGGTTATACATCACATTCACCCAGAAGACTCCTCATCCTTCTTCTGCAAAAGTTTAATGCTTAGAAATCCCTTACAACTGAATTAGGAACAAGCAGAGAACAATGTAACCTGTGTATAACTTTAGCTTATACTTTTGAGTGTTATGAGAAACCTGGATAGCTGCAATTCAGTATTTTGAAGCCTGAAGAATGTGACAACATGATAGATATTTTATTGATTTGGGTTTTTCCTTCCCTATTTAATCTGGAGGGTTTGTGTGTGTGTGTGTGTGCGCTTCTTTGCTTGTTTAAATTTTAGCAAAATGTAAATGAAAAGATCTCATGGATGCATTAAAAAGTGAACAGTGTATCACAATTATAGGGTAGGTTCCTATAGAGGGAAAAGAAAAAAAAAAAAAAAAAGAAAAAAAAAAAGTGTGGGGGGGAAAGAATTGCATTAGTATTTAACCATAACGGCATTTACAGGTAGAATTCTTTGTGTATGAGTAGAATTGATCTGACTAAAGTGCAAAAAAGAAATTCCAGCAGATTTCCTGTCAGGAAGAACCAAGCAAAATAATTTAACTTAATATATTATCTCACAAGTTAATGCACAAAATGGAAGATTTTGCTCAAAATGCTTTACATGATGCAAAGGAGAGAATAAAAATTATTCTTGGAGTGACTGAAGGATTATAATATTCTACTTTAGCGCTTCAACAATTATAGAAGCAAACCAGATTCACTGCAAAACATCACCCCTTGCATCACTTAACTCAAATGGCCATTTTTTTGCAAAATGTTTTAGTGGAATAGCAAATTTTCCTTCTTCAATATGATTCTTTATACACATGTACGCTGTATGCATGCTATCTGTATCCAGGTATATATATACATAAAGCTTCTGATGAGAGTCACTTTAAGTGACAGCTTTATTCAACTATGCAATAGTCTCTAGCATGCTTAAATTTTAGGGTTAAAGGCAAAGCAGTTAAAAATGTGTTAATAAGGCCACAAAAATAATCCATATTCCAATCTATGTGCTAAACTGCAGTAACAGAAGAAATAAAAGCAAAAGATATTCTGACTGCACTGAATATAAGACTTTCTATGGTTTTACCTCTGACTAAAATAAAAAATAGATTAAAAAATAATAATAAAAGAGAGAGAGAGACAGAAAGAAAAAGAGTCCAGAGACATTCTTCATTCAATTTTAATTTCTCTTTGATTTAGAATTGGGAATATGCTGCTAGTTTTTAAGAACAAAATATTATAAGTAGCAATCTCTACCGGAAGACTAAAAGCACTATATGGATTGAAAAGAGGATACTACTCAGAACTTCCACCAGAACATGTGTTTAAGCTGTTAGAACAGCAGAAAAGTCAACTGGTATTACTATAAAATTATTCCCCCCCCGAAAAATACAGTTAAATATCTAAATGTATTGGGCAACAAGAGTTAACATGAAACTAAGATTAATTTCTTTTTTTCTTTCCCTTTCTACTTTAAGTAGAGAACATAATTCAAATCAAATCAAGACCAAACTAGAAGAACCAAGAATGGAAGAATTTGATTTTTAAAGAAATTTCAGTGTTGGATTATATGGAGGATGCCTCCTCCATATGTGATCTTTAACCTCTCTCCCATGGTGTCCAAAATCCTTCGTATGTTTTTTTTTTGCTACAGAACACTTAGCTGTTAGAGTGCATGTCTGCTTGTTCCAAACAAGTGAACTGAACCTAAAGTCCCAAAGTGTGCACATAAGAGGTAACACTGTGACCCTTAAGGAGGGCAACAAAGCTGGAAAAGAGGTTGGAAGGCATGTTCCTTGAGGAGAGGCTGAGTACACTTGAGTTTTCCAGGCTAGACAGAACAAGGACTGGAGCTGACCTCATTAATCTCTGCAACTGACTGAGGAGGGGAAATGAAGAGGAAGACACCTTCCCCTTCTTAGCAGAAACCAATGACAGGATGAGCAGGGATGGCATAAAGATGTGCCAAGGGAGGTTTGGACTGAATGTCAGGAAAAATTACTCTGGCAGTAGTAAAACACAGGAGCAAGCTTTCTAAAGAGGTGATTGATTCTCCACAGCTGATAACATAAATGAAATGTGTCTAATGCCTTCATTAATATGTTTAATTCTCATAAATCATAAAGAAATCAGGCACATGAACTAGATGCTCTTTGAAGGTCCCATCCATTAGAATCCTATTCTATTCTATTCTATTCTATTCTATTCTATTCTATTCTATTCTATTCTATTCTATTCTATTCTATTCTATTCTATTCTATTCTATTCTATTCTATTCTGTTCTGTTCTCTTCCATTTCATTCCATTGGTACACATTTAGAATGGCTTAAAAATAATATATTTTTATTATTTTAAAAAAAAAAAAAACCTACTCATAGGCTAAATGATCAGTAGCATATGATTTGGATACTTACTGTGTACAACCAGCATAGGATTATTCTGTATCACAGAATCACAGAATTATCAAGGTTGAAAAAGACCTAGAAGATCATCTAGTCCAACCATTACCAATACTTCCAGGCTAAATCATATTCCTCAGCACCACATCCAAATGTTTCTTGAACACTCCCATGGTCAGGGACTCCACCACCTCTCTGGGCAGTGCATTCCAATGCCTGACTACTCTTTCCGAAAAGTAATATTTCCTAATGTCCAGCCTGAATCTCCCCTGACACAGCTTAAAACCATTCCTTATCACTGATTTTTATTTATCACTGATTACACGAGAGAAGAGGCCAACCCCCAGCTCACTACAACCCCCCTTCAGGAAGTTATAGAGAGCTATAAGGTCTCCCCTGAGCCTCCTTTTCTCCAGGCTGAACATTCCCAGCTCCCTCAGCCACTCCTCGTAAGGCCTGTGCTCCAGCCTGCACTGCATCATGCAATGCTTGAGTGTTCACAACTGGTGAGGTTAGGCAGTCCTACAATCTGCACAACAGATTGAAGCAACGTGGAGCATGATGCTGATTAACTCTATGTATTTTGTGGGCTGAAATTTATGCAGCAGTGCCTGGGCTGTTGTAAGTCTCTGAATTTTCAATTTATCTATTTCATTGCTTTTATTCCATTGTGAATTGAGCTTTCAGACAAATGCAGTAAAAAGAAGTGATAGGAAAAACTGACTAGTATATTTTTTTGAAGAAGGAGGATCATTTTTTACATAAGTATTTTAGGAATCAAAAGAATGAGAAGAAATTTTTAAGCTGCCACTGTACCATGAAATGATCCCTAACTGTTTGCATACATTGGGTCAGTCTTGATCTCTCTAGGTTTCATGATTTGTTTTGGTTAGTGTTGATTATGTTTCAAATATCAATTAATTTACATTCAGTGAAGAAAGAAATCCCCACAATGACGATGCCTATGAACAGAGAGCACTCAAATTCTTCTTTCATGATTATTGTTTAGTTTGATTTTACATTGAACTAGAGACTAAATTCACTAATACCAGTAATTTAATAATAGAAAATTCTAGCAGAGAGAAATTTTTGGTTACTACTACCAGCTATTTCCTTCACTAATTCTAAAACTAATGAATGCAATCATATACGAGTAGAACAATTTTGTCTGCAAATTTCCAATTAGAATTTTACATCAAGTACCTGAATGTATAAACCGTAGGACATTATCTCCTCCTAGGTTATTAGGAATTTTAAAAATCCTGCCTGATATCATTTGAAAGGTAATTTTCAATAAGGCCTTGACTTTAACATGAAAATATGAAGAAATATGTTGTGTTTTCTGCATTCTGGCAAAGTGAACACAAGAAGGTGTTAATACAGAGGTGGAGAATTTCCCCTGAGTCACACCAATAAAAGCTGAGAAAATTTTACCATAGGCCCCTGTAAAATAACAATGACAGGAAAGATTTGGGATAGTTTTTCTACATTGTAATTAGTTCACTCATCCACTTGTTTACTACTGCAGAAAGAACAGAGTTTAAAATAATTGAATGTAACTCTTTCCCACACATTAACCAAAACTGTTTAAGCTCTATCCTTAAGGAACAACCATTTTTTCTCTTCTTCAGCAGCAGACACTTAAAATTCTGTTTAGGGATGCTGTTTTGTTGGAATCAATTCCAACATACATTTGAATCAGTGTGTGCAGTCTCAGTAAAACTCATGGTGTTTCTCCTTGTAACAGAGAGAGAACCTTGTCTGTCAAGAGTCCAATAGCAATGCTACAGTTTCTCCTGAGCATGGTGTTTCCTCAGTTTGAATCTTCCCAGTTATAAAGGACATACACACACTTCAAAAATTTCTACATAAGATTTGCCCATGATGCCTTTACAAGAGAGCGCAGAGATCATAGACACAATGCAATATGGCAAGGAATATAATGTGGGAGGACACAAATAAATACGATGATTTTGCAGCTTTCAACCTTGTAGTCTTAAAGACACAAAAATAATTTAAAGATCAGTCTGAGCAAAGTGTTAAAATACTGCTTTCAGTTTCCCAACCTATTACCAGAATTTGTCACTGGACAATTTAGATATATTTATAATGGCAACAGGATCAGGAACAGAAGTAGGAGTAGTAATAATAGTAGTAATAGCAACCAGCACTAGGGTCAACAACTGGTGCAAAATCTGAGCAATCACTGTAAACAGAAATAGCTAAGAGGCAATTAAAATTATGGTTTTTTTGGACCTGTTTCTATTTTCAAGAAGCAGTATCTTTGGTTACTTCTAGTGAATTGCACTGATTAAAAAAAAAATACTTTTTGCTGAATGCTGTCTGCAATTAACAACTATTCCACAAGGAAAATTATAAAAGTATAATTATTACTAGTGGATAAGGGTGAGTTACCAGAATCCCTGAGTTCTATTTTGTGGCAAAACATCTGCAGTTGACTTGAAAGATTAACCCGGACATTATGGCTTAACTCGACAAGCAGCTGAACATCACACAACCTTTTGCTCACTTACCTATGTTTTTGTAGTTTTTCACATGATATCATGTGGCATGGAATACACCTTTGGCCAGTTTAGGTCAACTGTCCTGATCCTTCACTCTCCCAGCTCCTTGTGCCTCCCCAGAACCCTCACTGACAATACAGTATGAGAGGTGAGAAAACTGAAACATCATTGGCTCTACACACCACTGCTCAGTAACAACTGAAACAGTGTGTTATCTACACTGTTTTTCCCCTAAAGGTAAAACACAGCATCATACCAGATACAATTAAGTCAGCCAGCTTTGTCCCAGATGAAACCAGGACACTAGAGAACATTTGTCTTCTTGTTTAAGTGGATCTGACATTCAGTTGGCTGATGTGAAGTGACAGGAAAACTCCCAGAAACTGAGCAGTGTGACTCCCAGCCCTGTCAAAACCACCACATAAATTTGATAGTCTGAAGGAACTTTTACTGACAGTACTTAAACCAGCTCCCACGGTATCTATCGAAGTTCCAATTGTAGCATTCACCTTCTACATACAGAAGTTTCAAGACTATGAGTAAACATGCTGCTGCCTACCAGGGGTCCAGATGTGTGACATCAAGAAAAGGCTGCCGTTGTTGATAAAATCAGGAGACTGCTACTAATTCCTGTTCCTTCAGGGTGGTTTGCATGTGACTGCAGCAAGGAGACTATAAAATAGCTTATCAATAGGAGTCTTGCTAGTGCTTATTAATATCAAAAGTGTGGGAGTTAAGTTTATGTGGCCAGGCTCTTTTCAGTGATGCCCAGTGACAGAAATAAGAGGAAACGGGCATAAGCTGGCACACAGGAATTTCCATGTGAACATACAGAAAAACTTCATTAGTTTAAGGGTGATGGGGCACTGGAACAAGTGACACAGAGAGGCTGTGTAGTCTGTTTTACTGGATATACTCAAACTCACCTGAATGCTTTCCTGTACCTTCACTGTAGGGAACCTGCTTTAGCAGGTGATGTCTGCGGGGCTTCTGTAATCATGGATGCACCTTTGACAGACTGAACATCAGCATTAGTGTTGGATAGAATTGACCAGATGGGGAAAGAATGTTTTCAGCAGCAAGCTCACTGGATTGATCAGAATAGGTTTTTTCTAGGTTTGATGGAGGAAGAGGATGTTCTTCTAAGTAAGTGGAAGTTCTGGGAACATTGACTTTGTAAGAACATCAGGGAAAAATCAGTAAATTGTCCCAAATGAATTAAGGAATCAGTTTAACTCTTGATATCTTAACTCTAATCAGCAACACACAACAACTACATGACTACACGCAAGAAAACTTGCAGCACATCTTGTTAACCAAATAAGTATGGAAAGTAATTAACTTTTGAAAATATTTGTCACATACAGAAAAGTTTCTGTCCCCACTCAACAAGGCAATGTACCTTTTATTGGACAAACTTTCCAAATACGAGAGGCTGATGAATGCGTTGCATGCTTCATTCTTTAGGTCCTTGCAGTGATAGAAGTTTCCTACAGTTTCTCCCTGATTACACAGAAGAACAATAAGACTGAGATTCACAGGCAATCTTTTTCTACCCTATCAGGAGATTTTTTTTCAGTGAAACTGTTTTTCTTGAAAATTTTTCAATTTCTCTGAGAATCCTAGATAATGCTCCAAAAGATGTCACTATGAAAGCTTAATTTTCAGGTCTGTTACTGAATTGGCTAAGAGTGCTAAATTTTCAGTGTACCTGGCATAAAGACTTCTCCAATTTTTAAGAGTCATTCCATGCACAGAGAAATTCAGAATTATATACATACTTATCATACCTTTCAGTCTTTGATGTGCACAATATCTTTGTTCATAGTGTGAAATATACATAACCAACCTATTTTAGAGATATAAAATCAGGAGAAGAAAATAAGAGGAGAACCAGTTTAATAATAATAATAATAATTAAAACAAACAAAAAGTTTACACCTAAGGAAAACAGGAAAAATTACTATCCTCTTCCCATCAGCAACGGATATTCACCCGTTTATTGGAAAACAAGTCTCCAGTATTCATTGTGAATTTCGAAACATTATTTTCATTGTGAGCATGATGTCATACATTCAGAAATATCCCTTTGGTCCACTATCCTAGCTGTGTACTTCCCCTACCTCCTGCCCACCCCAAGCCTACTAACTTCTGCTGGGGTTCTGTTGGGAAAACAAACTCTTGTCTCAGAGAGATTCAGGATGATCATCATGAAATCTAATGGACAAAAGTAGAGTTGTGTGGTCTGTAAATAGTAATGGACACTGACTACCCAGTATCACCTTATAAATGAGTAACAGGGATATCAAAAGCCTCTTCCTTTCAAGGCTAGGCTGGGGCTGTGAGCAACCTCGTCTAGTGGAAGTTGTCCCTGCCTATGAGTAGGGGGGCTGGAACTGGATACTCTTAACGATCCATTCCCACCCAAAGCATTCTAAGTTTTCTATGAGTATTCTGACTTTATTTATTTATTTATTTATTTGGATTGCTCTACTCTACCTATCTGTCATACTTCTAGGAACTACAGAGATGCATTCTCAGTCTTGACTTCGAGCATGATTTCCATGATCTTTCATTAGCTGAGGATCAAGTCTTTTAAATGATGCATCAATTTGCCAGCTTTTTAAAATTCTCATTCCAGTATTATTTTTGAAAATTTATTGTTTAGTGAAATGGCAAGAGAGCTGGTAATAATTTCATTAAGGTACAATATTTTTATAAGATTAAGGAACAAGTAAAAACATGTATGAACATTTTACCTTTTGTATAACACAGCTTTTCCAGTGAAAAGAGATAAGCAGATTAATAAAATAAAAGTTCTGATTCAAGATTTATTTTGGTCTAAGTTAATGAACCTGCAAATGCCTTTTGACATATGCAGTCAAGGTGAACTCCTTTAAGTTTAATGGCATAAGCAGCTAAATGGTGCACTGGAGAGGAGATTGCTTCAGGCATTCACTCTGCCAATAATCTCTTGTATGTCCTTGAGAAAATTTGCCACATTTCCTGTGACAGTAACTTGTTTAGCATAATGCTTCAAAATCTGTGAATGAACGGTGCTATATATGAAGTATTATTAACTTCTACATTTTAAATAAGACTAGCAGAATTTCTGTGATGTATAGACCCATTACAATACAATCATGCCCTCAATAACATTCTGTTACTGAATAAAAACATTTATTCTGGAATAGCTGCCACAGAAAAATTGGCTGTACTTCTAAAAGTAAGATAGGAGCATAAGTATGCTATCTAATAATTTGTGGTCTCTCTGTTTCTCTTGCCTTCAGACTGCCACGTCTGCAGTTACCCAGAGGAGCTACCTATTCCCATGTGTATGGATGATGCCAGACTGCTGTTCTTTGGGGGAAAGTGTGTCTCCATTCAACTACTCAGCTAGTGAATAGGACGAGACTAAAGACACCTCAGTCAAACAGATACCACAGAACTATTTTACCCATGTAGCAGACCACTATTTAAGATAGAAAAGTGTATTTGAGACTCCTACCAAACATCTTTCTTTATAAACTCTCATAGCAGAGAAAAAGTCCTTGGTATAAACAGCCTGATCATGAGAATGGACTGGGCTCCTGTAAATTTCTATGTAGACATAAGGAAAGGAAGCTTAAAACATGACATCTGTCTGTACTCTATCTCAATAATACTGCAAAGTATGTTCTTGTGGTGAGCAAAATTAGTAACAAACCATGCTTCAGGCTTCTCCATCTGGCATTTTCTTTAGCTTCATCTGACAGCAGATGTGAGGACGGATGGAGCTGCCATTCATACAGGTATGTACATACACATGGGAGAAGAAGGCTGAGGGCTGTGTTGGTGCAAGTTTGTTCACAGACAGATTAGAATTTAAAGTACTTCTAGATAGAGAAGAATTAAGGGATTCTGACAAGAATAGTGAGGTTAAAAGAGCCAGGTTGCATTGTGGAATCAAGTCAATAATGACAGCAGAGTGTTGTGGTTGATTGTGCCTGTGACACCATAATTAGAATACTGCACCCAGCTCTGGGACCTGTGACATGAAAAGAGCATGGAGCTGTTGGAGAGAGTCCAGAGTAGGGTCACAAAGGTGATCAGAGGGGTAAAACACCTCTCCTATGAATAGAGGATAAGAGAGTAGGAACTGTTAAGTTTATAGAAGAAATAGCTCCAGGGAGACCTTACTGCAACTTTCTGGTACTTAATGGAGGGCTCCAGGAGAGAAGGGGGTGGACATTTATTAGGAAGTGTAGTGAAAGGACAGACAAGGAGGGATGGCTATAAGCAAAAAGAAGGGAGATATAGATAAGGAGGAAATCCTTTACGGTAAAGATTATAAGGCACTGGGACAGACTGCCTGTGTGGATGTACCTTCCCTGGTGGTGTTCAAGCTCATAATGGCTGGGGCTCTGAGCAATCTGATTTAGTGGAAGGTGTTCCTGCCCCTGGCAGGGGGCTGGGATTAAATAAGCTTTAGATCCCATCCAATCTAAATAATTTTATTAATGACTCCACAATACACATCTATAGCAGGGGAACTGGAACTAGATTATCTTAAAGGTCTTTTCCAGCTAAAACCATTCTATGATTCTATGTCTAATCTGTGACTATTATAAATCATCAGCATTGTCACTCTTGACCTATGTAAGTGACCAAAGCTTGTATTTTCTGTTAAAAGTGACAAAATCCATTCAAATCTTTTATGTGAAAATCAAATTCCCTGAGTTAATGGGGAGATAAGGCAAGGCAAAAATTAGTTAAATATCAGAATTAACTCATTTTTCCTTGGCGTACATAAGTTTGAGTACACAAGTTTGAGTCAGCCTGTGTCCAGAACAAGAGGTTACAATCCAAAACTTCTCTTGTGTAATCGATGATAGAACTAGAGGTAATGGTTTTAAGCTGCGCCAGGGGAGATTCAGGCTGAACATTAGGAAATGTTACTTCTCAGAAAGGGTAGTCAGGCATTGGAATGCACTGCCCAGGGAGGTGGTGGAGTCACCAACCATAGGAGTGTTCAAGAAATGTCTGGATGTTGTGTTGATGAATATGATTTAGCCTGGAAGTATTGGTAATGATTGGACTAGATGATCTTCTAGGTCTTTTCCAACCTTGATAATTCTGTGATTCTGTGATTCTGTGAAAACCAGATTAAAACCCAAGGGTCATTTTCCAGTAGCTTCAGCTACTTTTTATGTTAAGTGAAACGTACATTAAAGGGTTACTCACTCCTCAAACAGTAACTTCCTAGCACTTTTCTGTGCCCCTGAGAGGTTGATTAGCAACACTCATTGAACAGTAGCCAATGGTTACACCTTTGGGAATGGAGGGAAAGAGGACAATCCATCATGCTCTGAAATTACTCTCTCCTTTTTGTCCCCTCACAGCTTAGAGGTCTCAGAATCACAGAATCACAGAATATCAGGGATGGAAGAGACCTTGAAAGTCCAATATCCCTGCTGGAGCAGGAACATCTAGGTCAGGTCACACAGGAATGTGCCCTGGTTTGACATGAATGTCTCCAGAGAAGAGAATCAACAACCCCTCTGTGCAGCCTGTTTTAGAACTCAGTCACCCTCACTATGAAGAGGTTATTTTCATTTATATGTGGTACCTTCCATGTTCCACCTTGCACCCTTTGCCTCTTGTCATGTTGCTGGGAACTGGAGATGTTTCTTTCTAAGAGCAAAATGCAAGGGATGATTTGTTTGGACCCAAAAGGAGAAAACAAGAAAGCCTAAGTTCCAAGTGCTTACATAATTTATAGTGAAGACTGTCAACAACAACAACGACAAACGAAAAAGAAAAAAAAGAAAATGATGACATGAAAAATGTGGGACCGTAAAGAGAAAGATATTTTATAATGCTTATAAAAGTGGTAGGGAGGCATGATCAGATTTTTGAGTTGAGTAGATTACAACCTTCCAATGGAAAATCTGAGGGTCATTTACTTTTGTTAATTGAAAATAGCTGTAAATAAACCAAAAAATTGATAATCTTGAAACCAGTTCTCAAATTCCTTCATCAAAACAGAAAGCATGATTGTATTTTTTCTTTTTTTTTTCTGTGTTTAGCCAGTGTACTAAATATATAAAATTATTTGCCACAACTTTAGATGGCATTACACTGCATCTGAAGTCCTGGTTTCAGCCCAGATAGGGTTAATGGAGCAAGTGTTATATCTATGCTGAGTCACTTGGTGGGGTAGAGTTTGGTACACATTACAAGCTGTTCTTGGCGTCATGCATGGCCAAGTGCAAGGCCCTTCTGACTATGATACAGGCCATAATTAATCCAGTAGAATAACTTTCCTACTTTTATTTCTCAAAAAGAAAACTTTGCAAACACATAGAGGGCTGAAAGCGAAGAAGGGTGGGAAATTTGATAGGCAATTGGACGAGATACAAAATTATAATGACTACTTTCAACAGGGGAAACAATTCATTACACGGCATAATGATATGAGTGAGCTTTTCTATAATGGGTAAATGTGGTCATGAATATTTACCACAGACAGAAGCAGCCAAATGTGAAGCAGATTTTCTTCCAGGTTACAACCAGGTCACAAGTACTTTCTGACTTTCTATTCATAAAACTATTTTGCCTGTTAAATACAAAGCAGATTTTGCCACCTAGCAGCCACCTTCACTGACAAAATGAGTTTATTTGTTGTCACTTAACCTTCTTACTTTGATAGTATATGCAAAAGATTATTCTTTAGCTTTTTAATTGAAGATACATCTTTAACATTGGTTGAAGATGCCAGAATTCTTCCATCATTTTATTTTCTTAGACCTACCCAAAAAGACTGAACTGTTTTTGTATATGCTGAAAGTGTATATTACTGTGCAGCCAAATATTTCCACATTTTCTGTAAATGATAACACTTAGACTTACTATGGAAACTGTTATAATGCATCACTGTTACAGTTAATTGTTACCATTTATTCACATATTTGGTTTGCATTTGCTTTTAGAAGTTGATATATTCTTTTGGGGAATTTTCTAAACAGAAATGAATTCTTCCCTTTTGCTATGGCTAAAAATTTTGGACTCCAAGAAAAGGTTGACATTACTGAGAATAAAATATTTAAGGGGTAGAAATACAGTATTTTTCTTATTTTGAATGTGATACCAGCTTTTAAAGTAACATGCCCTATCCACTGGAAAACTTAATGTCTCTTATCAGGGCATAACATAAATATTTCAGTTAAAATTTATTTTGCATTGTGTGTATAAATATATATATATATACATGTGTGTGCGTGTGTGTGTGTGTGTATATATATATATATATACACGCACATACACATGCCACACATACACAAGCATATATTTAAATATATGTAAGTCAAAATAATGGACAAGCACATTTAAAATTGATCACTTGTACCTGGAATGGAAGGTTAAACTGATGAAGATGCCTGAAATTCATATGATTTTGTATTTCAATATCTCTTTAAAACTGTGCAGATTGAAAACCTTGATTTACTTCTTGTCATTTTTGACATTTTCATTTTTTTGTGAGTCATATTCCACATCTAGTGCTAGCAAAGGTAGACTGCAAACATTATCAGTTCCTTCTTTTTCCTGTCTGCTTACTGCTCTGTATGAAGTTCATGGAAATAGAACAATAAAGAAACATTTAACTGAAAATCTTACAGCATGAGTCTTGAAACCTTTTATTTGGTGAGATAGGGATTTTCTGAACCTGTTTAGTTTTAAATGGCTCAAAACAAGCAAAAAAAAAATTGAAAATTCTGAACTCACAATTTTATAGATCCATTTTAAGAAACTGAGATTACCAGATGCATTTGTTATCACAGGACTTTTGTTTTGTAAAATAGTAAACCCATCAGGAATACAGATAAAGTTTTAAAATGTTGTGGTAGAGTTTTGTGTTTATGTGTGTGTGTGTGTTCATGCAATTACAGAAGAATTATTTTCCAGAGTCTTCTATGTTTTCAATGTGTACTTTACTTTCTGGTGGTGTACTAAAATTATTATGCTAAATTCTCAGTGGCTTGGTGTTTAGCTAAATGTGTAAACCCTCAGACCTTTTTTCTATTTTAATTTCTTTTCCTATCTTGTCTTCATTTCCTTTTTTCATTTCACATCCTTACTCCACTCTTCAGCACTACAAAATGAAAAAAAAAAAACAATTATTCAATTTCTGTGTTAAGACTTGCCCTTAAAAAAAACAAAACATGAAGCATCTGCTCATCATAGTCCCACTAAAAGTACAGTTCAACCACTTTTTTCTAAGCATTACAGGAAAATGTTATTGTGCAACTCTACAGTCCTCTAAGAAGGATCTCTCTTACTATGGGAAAATGAGACTACTTCCTCCTTGATTTCTCTGATTATCACCACCTTTGAAACAGAAGTCATCAGCTTCCCATTGTTTCTTTCTTCATGACAGCATTGTCAGGTTTGAAATATCCCTTGCCATGATAAAGTGCTTTCCATATAAAACCAGCAGAATGGAAAAATATTTACTTCAGCACACAAAAGAAAACTTCACTTCCTAAATTCTCCTAGAGAAAAGGGTCAGTGAAAATATCAAAGGATTAGGAGATAAGAGTCTTAGAGATGAAGTGTACAATGCAAATATGTCCCATAGCCTTAAGCACCCACATAGCTGTCTCTGCCAAATTTTACATATTGAGCTTTTCAATCAACACATCGAATGCAGACAATCCTATACTTTATGTTTTGCACCCAGTTCTAGGTTCCCCACTGTGAAAATTACATCAGGTTGTTGAAGCAAGTCAGTGAGGTTGTGGAAGGCCTCGACTTTCTATCCTGAATTAATTCACTCTCACACACTTAATGTAATTATTTGAGTTAATTCTGTTATGGTCAGACCAGTTTGTTTTCATAATTCCTAGCCATAATATATGTATTTATAGCTTTATTTAATGGTACAAATGAAGTAATGATCTAGTGGTCAGAGCTAATGATTTTACCAGGTTCTGGAAAATCCAGAAGGATCATCCTTTCCTATACAAAAAATCACTGTATATTATTTTACCTGCTGGTAAAATACTGGAAACGCTGGAAACACTGTTCACTGGAACAGGCTGCCCAGGGGGGTTGTGGAGTCTCCTTCTCTGGAGATATGCAAGTCCCACTTGGACACCTACCTGTGCAACCTGGTACGGGGAACCTGCTTTGGCAAGGGGGTTGGACTCAATGATCTTTAGAGGTCTCTTCCAACCCCTATAATTCTGTGTTTCTGTGTGATTCTGTGATTTTGGTGTTTACATCCTGAACTTTTTCTTGGATACAGGAATTCACATACCACCAATCCATGGGCTGTTGATTTGAATCCATCACCATGTCACCACACTGCATCACTGGTAATGATGCAATCCAGGAAACTGTCTCCTTCATCCACATATTGATTCTTTAGGTCCTGACAGACTTGCATATGATGTTCTGCTTGTGCGAGCATTCAAGGGACCTATCCAGTACAAACTTTTCAATATTCCAGTGTTAACACCAGCTTTTCCAACTCTCTGAAGCCAATATTTGTCCCCATTCACAGTTCTCCACTTCAAATCAATCAAGTGATTCCCATAGATGGCCTATTAAAACATTTCATTTTGTGCTGTGACTGCTGTGCAAGGCTGTCTGGAACACGGCTTGTCTTTCATATTGTTGTCTCTTCTGCTGAAATGCATTATTACCACCCCACTGTGCTGACATCCACAGCTTGGCCTCCATAAACATTCAATGTGTGTCGATGAATTACAATGGATACCATTTTTTTCCACATGTCAGAATCCTATTCCAATGTTTTGCTTCATATTTACTTCTATGTCATGACTGCCCCTCTGCTGCCATTTAACAGAACAAAATTTAACAGAAGACCACTAGTGCCATACAACCAACATCCACCTCTGACATTGTGGGTCAACATGATAACACAGGAGGCATTACTTTCAGAACATCCCTTGTACATGTAGGAAATAGTTTTTGAAAAAAGTGTATATTTCAGAAGATTGGAGATACTCTTGTTTTTTCCTGTACACAAAGGTAGTGAAAAGGAGCAAGATGTTATATCTAATGCCTAAAAATAATCCTTAGTGTTTGCTCTACCATAATCAAATTTCAGATTATATTCCATCAGAAACAGAACCAATAAATGATGTTTTGTGTTTTACTTTGAATATTTTTATTTGTGCCTTTACTTAGTGATAAAAATGAAGTAACCATACCTGTTGATTCCAGTCTTTCTTTTCATGCTAACAATTCTAAGAGAACATAAAGCGCTACTGGGAATAATTAGCTCCCAATTACAAACATTTACATTTCCACTTGTTCTGCTTGTAAAACTCTTGAAATTATCTCTTGCTCAATTAGCAAGGCCTGCTTTTCCCTTCTTTCCTGTTTCCACTGGATATCTGCATGAGAGAATCAACTCTCCACTGAGAAAAAAAATTCTCAAGCTAATTACTTTTCAGGTGGGGTAGGAACTGTCTTTCCAGACACTCAGTTAATGTACCTATTTCTTCCAACTAGTAATCAGGGTACACCAATTATTACTATGTCATCACAAGCCTATTTACATTCAATTTGTCCTAGATACAAAACACTTTCCTATGTCTAAGAAGTGCTACCAAAACTACATTTTCAGAATCTGCATTGAAACATATTTGAAACTTACTGAATAAAATGAACGTTAGGTAGGTAATTTCAGAGTAGCTAGGAATCTGAACAAAAGGAGAAATCATAAAATTGATGCTGAGAAGTAAGAAAAGTGGAACAAAGTCTGTTGTAAAGTTTCTCAGGATCTGCTTTAGAACCAGCCTTGCTTAACTTCATTAGGAACCTTTTAATAAAGGGATAAATGCTGACTAATTTTTCTAATGGAATGGAACAACTTCAATACAGAAAAACCAAAGAGATGCTGAAATGTAGATACAAAAATAACTGAATTACCTGGAGGATGAGTTTCTCTGTTTTACAGAATTATATCTGTACTAAAAATTTGGAATAAATTCACAAAAAAAAAAAAATTTACTAAAGTAAATGTTAAGTAGTAAATATTGGCAGTTAGAAAGGCCTTTAGCGTAATGACTGGTTATTAGATGAATAAATTGACAGCTAGACAGCCTTCTACCTTCACATTCCCAGCAAGACCCTTCTTGCTGGTAAATTCAAACTGAAATACCCATGAGAACCAGGACTTATCAATGCTGTGGTTCCTCCTACTTTCATATGCATGTTTTTCATGGACAGGCATGTGTAAAGGACGGAACTGTTTTTCTTTTATTGTTTCAAAGCTTGCTTCGTGAGGCCTTTCTGATGATAAGACTCTGACTGGCGACTGCTAACTATCTAGGAGGGTGAATGGTGGGTGTTGTTGTGCCACAGTACCTCTGCTTATGATTGCAAAGATAAGCAGAAGCAGGACTAGCAGTCTTCTTCAGGGGTGCTGCTCGAAGGAGCTGACCACTGCAGAAGGCGATAATGCTTGTGTCTGGCAACAGAGCCCCCCCCCCTCCTTGCTGGCTTATCTGTGGGCCAGGAATGTCACAAAAGCTGGTTTTAAACAAAGTGTGTTTACCTGCTTGTTTGGAAGTTCAGTGTTTGCTCGAGATACGTTCCCAAAAATGCTGAGTCAAACTTTAAAGAAGAAGAAGAACCCCCACCGAAATGGGGGATAAAAGGCCCTCGCTAAACTGGGGACTTTGGAGACAAACTCCCAAAGACACCTTTGATGGAGAATTCCCTGAGGGGAAAACTTTGTCGGAAGAAACCCCGGGACCGGCTTGCTGCGGAGCTCCCTGGCTGTCTCCCATCCCCCGCGGTGATCAGACGAGTTCCTGAGATCCACGGACCTATTGTGTACCTCACTGGACCCACGGTGGTGACTATCTCTCTTTTGCTATCTGCAAAGACTCCTTGCTTATATTTCCTACTTTCCCTATCGCCTACCTTCCCTTCCCCATCTCCCTAAAAATGCCTAGGACTTTAATAAACTAGTTGGACCAACATTTGAACCGTTGCTTCTTAATCTCACGCCAGGTATACACATATCAAAGAACCTTGCCTCCCTCCTACAAATTGGAGCGAGACAGCATGCTCTTAAACCAAACTGCACAAAAGTAATCAAAATAATTTTCTCTAAGTAGAAATGCATATATACTTGCTAAGAACTTTTCAAATACCCTTTTTTCCCCCTCATCTTAAAAGAATGTGTTTATTTATTTATTTATGTAGTCTAAAATTCATGTCAACTATGTAAAACAAACAAGCAAAAAAAAACGAAAAGCCTCTAAAGATATCACATGCATTACCTTTTGAGATGTTGTTGGAAACAGAAGAAAATGTTTTGATTTTCAGACAGCCAGTCAGGAAAAAATTGTACATCAAATGTTGTCTTCAAGCATGTGTGCCACAATGTGATTGAATCTTATAATAAGAAAATATGTTTTTGGTACAACACAATCAGAAGAAACTAAGTCAAACCTTTGAATTCAATTTACAAACACTGCACACACAAATACACACAAAAATTGCATGAAATTCTTTAAAATGCCTTTTGATCATACTCAATAACAAACATGTTTTAAAACCTGTTGGAGATGTACAGAGAAATTTGATTTATGGACAAACAAATTTGACTTATTACCATGTATAGGAAGACTCAGATGCAAAGCTCAAAAACAAAGGTACGTTTTCTAAAATTATTGACCACTGAATTGGCTTCATATAGAAATCTTGATGGATCAAAACCTCAAAAAATAGGGTGTCAACAGTGAAAAATCTTACACAGCAGATCTTACAGGACAGTTGCCAGAGTACAACTGTAAGCCTTCCCAAATCTCCTTTGTCACTGACAGTGATTGTGAAGGCCAAAGAAACAGATGAATTTCTCTAGCTGAAAATGTTCCTTTACCAAACACATATTTACCAGAAAAGGGAAAATTAGATAAATCCACAAACTCACAATTAAATAAACAGTTTTTCATAAAAAGAAAACATCATGAAATAAGTAGGCATTCTGAGGGAAAGAGAAAACAAAACACACAAGTTGTTACATGTCTGTATTTTAAAAATGTAATAATAATACTCTCCTATGACAGATAAAGTCAAATGGCATTCTGTCTGACCTTCTAATAGAAAAGGTGTGCAATTTCTCTGCCTTACAGAAAAATGTAGTTAAACATATTGACACAGTGCTCAAACACAACTTGTAATGGATGAGGTCAAGGCTCAGATCTATTGTAACCCTCCCATCATACGTTGCACCTCTAAGAAAAGACTGACTGCAGTATTCAGTTCACACCAAGGGAAAGTTAGCTTATTGTAAAACACTATCTGGAAATAAGAGTGGACCTTCATTTTTGTAAAAATACATAAATATAAGTACATACAGAAAGAACATGCATTAAAAGAGAATTAAGATTATGAGAACTGAGTCACTATAATTTGCTTATTATAAGAACTAACAATACTAATACAAACATATCAGCCTATGAAGGTTGGGTGAACACTGAGAAAAGCTGAATAGAGTAAGCAAATGCATCACAGAGATTGTTTCAGACGTCAGAATGCAGATATAAGTACAAGCAAGCAAAATTTTCAAGCAAGTGCTTTGACATGGCAGTTGATTCCCTTCTGAATTTAAGACATTATTACATCATTAATCATGTCAACAAAATTGAAAAGAAACAAATAAATAATACTCAAATATTAATTTTGTGGTAATAACATTATAAACCATACCACAGTATGAGGTTTGGGAAAATTTATTTCTTTCCATGTTATGGAAAGTGGAAAGTTATCCTCAGGCAGTAAAATAGAATTGGAAAAGAAATAAAACATAAATAATAATAATAAAAAAATCTACTGTGGTTGTACACATGTACACATCTGTATCTACATGCATGTGAATGCTGCCTGTCTACAAGGGGAAAAACATCAATACAGAAATCAAGCTACATTTCAACTGAAGATCTCCCTCCAAATGTAGCATTTCTGTACATACATACATGTATCTCCAGTTTATTCATTTTTTTTTTCTACATGTGCATTTGTTGCTTTCAGTTATGTTGTTGGTTTTGTTTTTGATTTAGACCTTAATATTACACATTTCTCATTTAATAAGAGTAGTGACACAATATTCAGCTACTGAAATCCTATGATTTCCTTTTAATTTGCATATTTGGAGGAATAACAGATTTTAAAAGGAGCTGGTCTTGATCTCTTCATTATAAATAAATGACATTCTCTGTGTTACCTTCTCTCATGCATATATTCTCAATTTTGTATCTACCACTGAATTCTCAGAATTTTGTAGCATCAGAAAATGCTTGGGTTGGAAGAGATAGGCATAGGTTGGGTAAGTGAATGTAATTACAGACACAGAAACAATGACAGGCACAGACACAGATGCAAGTATATAAATTCTGAGTCTTCCTCAGCTCATTGATCATTAAAATATTCTAAGAAATCCTTATAAGGAATCATGAGATAAAACAGTGATTTTGAGTTTGCCTTGGGGAGGTCGATAATTATATGGTGAGGAAGCTGTGATTATCACAGCATATAATTTTTCATTATGTAGTGCAGTAGTGGAGATGTCACTGCTGATGCTTTGCTGTGATGGATTTACTTGAAGACAAATCTCTAGGGGCACAATGTTTGAAAAAAATAAAAAAGACATGAAAGCATATTAAGAGTTTTCATAGTTCTGAAAGGATATTTAATGTATTTAGTCAAATGTAGTAACAGATTATTATTCCACGGCAATGGGTCAGAAAACTCTCTGACAATATCTACTCCCTGTTTTAGGGGCAGAGCAGTAGAATTTAAAAGTTCATTTTTCATTTGAATTTAATGCTTTTCCAGTTTGATTCACCTCAGGTTACAATGATATTTTGCCTTGAGAAAATGTAGTTCTTCTCCAGCTAAGTAAGCGCTGTACTGGCCTTCCTGCTCTATCAGCAAAAAAGTAATGTACAGGCAGCGTAAGGAAACAAAGTAGTGCATTAGAGCCACACAATTGCAAAAAAAACCCTCTTCCTTCAGGCAAGACATCTAGCAATGTAGCAATGCATACTTCTCCTGTGAGCCAAAAGAAGAGAATAAACATTTCATCACATATTATCTGCTTCATTTAATCCACTGTGGCTTTAATAGATAATATTCTGAACACAGTGTGCTTGAATGAGCGTGGCATTTATTGTCCTACTGCACTTATTTGGACAGCCTGGAAGCTATATGGAGGCAATTAACATTTATCATAAATCAAACAAGGCTTTTATGGCAACCAGAAAAGCACTGCTGGAAATGCCATTTTGCAGACCACTAGTAGGAAGTGAGAAACAGAAAAGGTAGAAAAGGCTTTTTTATTACTATTAAGTCTTTCAGGTACTTTTCAGAGTACTTCTGAAACATTTGGTAATTCAGTGTGACACAACATCACACATTCATAGGTTAGAAACTGTCAAAGAATTATAACTGATCCAAATTTCTTGATTCTATTTAAAATGTTGAAGGGAAGATGTTGTCTGTGTGCCTATTAGTAAATATTTTCTAAGAGATAAGCTGCACACAAACAGAGACTTACACAGCTTGAAACTGTGTAATGAGGAGAGGAGAGGAGAGGAGAGGAGAGGAGAGGAGAGGAGAGGAGAGGAGAGGAGAGGAGAGGAGAGGAGAGGAGAGGAGAGGAGAGGAGAGGAGAGGAGAGGAGAGGAGAGGAGAGGAGAGGAGAGGAGAGGAGAGGAGAGGAGAGGAGAGGAGAGGAGAGGAGAGGAGAGGAGAGGAGAGGAGTGTAAGTCTTGTCATTTTCTGATGTGTCACCTCCTACCTTTTGCATTCCATAACTCCCTATGTTCCAGAGTACCAGCGTCAGACAAAGTACAAAAAGATTCAGAAGTCTATTCTGATCCTTCTTGCATTGGAAAGAAGCTACACACATTCTCAATATCATTCACTAATTGCAATGAAACACTCTCTGTGTTAAATAATTACAGTTCAGCTAGACCAAGGTATAGCCTCACAAAATTACTGAATTACTGCCTTTTGGAAAATGTCAGTGTTTTTTTTTTTGGTTGGTTGGTTGGTTTTTTTTTTTGGTTTTTTTTGTTGTTTTTTTTTTTTGTTTGTTTTTTGTTTTGTTTTGTTTATTTGGGAAAAAAACAAAAAAAAGGGAAAAAAAAGAAAAAAGAAAGAAAAAAGAAAGAAAAAGAAAAAGAAAAAAAAGGAACGGTTACTTAACCAAATTCATTTTTTTGGGGGGGGATGAAAAATAATGCCCTTTTAAAGACAAAATATTCATGTTGGGTTTTCACCTCACAAGAATTTTTGCTTATCTCTGCTGCTTTACACAGACACTTAAAAACTGAAATTATTTCTTCACACATTGGCTGATGTTCTTAGCCAATAAAGAGTTGACCTTAATTTAAGGTATATTCACAAGCACTTTTGCTATGATTGATTAAGTGTTCTTAGGTCTTAGCTAAAGGGTATGGAAATTAATACCATTGTTTTATTACCTTTGGTAAAGTTTAGTACAAGCATTAAATAAATTTTTATTTATTTCTGCAACCAAATCAAGTGGCGAATGAGTGCACCACAGAATATCAGGGCTACAGAAATCCCTAAATAATTGCTTCCTACCAATAAAATGCTTAATCCATTCTGCTGAGAATCTTTCCACATTATTTCAAGAGGTGCTATGCATCATCAAACAAAACAGGAGACAGAAACTTAAAACTTCAGGATAGAAAATTAATACTAAATAACTACCATTGGCTATTGCAACTTACTTTGTATCTGACTTCCATCCAAATGTTTCATCGTCAGGGAGAAAATGGATGCCTTTAGCATATTTAGTGTATTCAAAAGTATCATATGTTCAGAAAACTTCACTTTTGCCATGTGATATTGAATCTGTCCAGGTCAGCTGGCAAAATTTATATGTATGCATTATAAAATGTTCTGGAACTAGTTTTATTGACACAAACTGATGAAATCCATCATACTTCTTTAGATTAGTTTCTGAGTGTCTAACATCATAGAAACATTGTCATATAGCTGGAACATGAACAAAATACAGGAAATCTGAGCCCTAACTCCCAGAACTAAAATATTTCCAGCAGACATAAGAACAAAATTATATCCTTACAATTAGCATGACAGAAATATATATTTTTAAGTTTCTAAAAATAATTAGCATTGTCAGTTTCAAACACACAGAAATCTGAATCAAGTGACCCAGTATCATTACTTTGGATTAAGTTTATTAGTATGAGAAAGTTCTGTGCTTTTTCTGCCTATCAACACCACTTCCCACTAGAATCTGTCAGCTCATGTTTTTCAAGGTTTTCTTTCTTCTTCGATGTGCCATGAAGAATAGATTATTTTATATATATATATATATATCCATAAGTAATTTATTTTCAGTTTCCTGAGGAAAATGAGAGACAAGACACAAAGTACTGATTACAATAACAATGACAGAAATGTTTTGAAAATTTATACTTGAAATAAAAGTATATCTGATTCTTTCAAAATTTGCTCCATAATTTGTGTGAGAACAACACTTTCATGTGCCCTGAGAAATCTAATTTCAGAATCAACAAGCTCTGAAAAACTTTAAACTGAACACTATATTCTTCTCAACTGGCAAGGCTTTATTGCTTTGTTCAGAGAGAAGTGCTTCAGCAGAAGAGTTGGGCAAATCAATCTCAAACTAGCAAACACTTGTGAAAAAAATAATTATGCCTCTAAATTTTAAATTACAAATGCTTGCCCACCCCCAATAGAATAGCCCAAGTAAGGTCACCCGGAGAAATTCTTTCATTTATTCTTGCAAAATAATTAATTACTGACAACCTAAAACAAATATATGGTAATTAAGAGAATTTACATTTCTATCCAAATAGAGTCATACGTATTTTCCCATGATAGGTGGGATTAAGTGCAGAAGACAGTATGGTGCACGTTAATTTCTGGACAGTTCAACAAAGTGTCTGTAAATGTAAAGCACGTACTAAAGGCTCTACTGTTAGCAATTTTAACAGTTAATCATACAAGTCAATGCAATACAATGTTTTACTTTTTGTCTGTTAGTTGCATTAGTAATACGTTGCATTTTTGAAAAAACATACAGAGGCAAAATGTTAGAGACTTTGCTGCAAAAATTATTTGTTAAACTGAACTTCTAGATGAGAATCGGGAACCCTCAGAAAGCCAGAGAAAATGGCTTCCAAAAATCGATTTACATATCCTATTTGTACTAACATGTCGATTGTTATATCTGTTTCTGATCTCTTCTTGAAATAGATTTCAGTAGAAAAGAAAGGTGGTTCAGTACTTAAAAAATCTGTACCTTGTATTCCTATATTCTTTAGGCTGATCACCAGCTGATCAAGCAGAGGATATATAGGTGAGCATTCTGGAAACTGGATGAAGCCTCATGTTGTAAGAGCAAAAGGTCCACCTGAAGGCCAGTCATTAGTGGATGCTGGGGTCAACACTGCCTAACCTTTTCATTAATGATGTGGAAGGCAGGTCAGAGTGTATCCTCAGCAAATTCACTGATGATACAACACTAGATGGCTTTGTTGATATGTCAGAAGGATGTGCTCTCATTTAGAGGGAACAGGACAGATTGGAAAAGTGAGCTTACAGGAATATCTTGAAGTTCCACAATGGCTTATGCACACTCTTGCAACTGGGTAAGAACATCCCAAGGAACCAGATCAGGCTGGGGCCACTCAGGTTATAAAACATCAGATTTAAAAGAAAGTATTATTTAAAAAAAAAAAAATAAAATAATAAAAAAGGATTTCAATTATTTCGATAAGCACAATATGCAGGATCTTGTTCTCCACCACTGAAAATGTGCATCTAATGGCAGACAATGTTGAAAAATAATGTTTTGCAGCAGAGAATTTGTTTTATAGTGATATTAAGCTCTTCGTCTCTGTTGTAGTTTCCATGGCAATAAATAGAGACATTACTTTCAGAGTAACCTACATATCCACTCATGAGAACACAAACTGTGTGTGCCATAGCCATATTCAAGAAGTATATGTGAAATACATTGTGTAAATAGTGTTTAATCCAGAGAACCTAAAACCTGTGGAGAAAAACGGCTTAGAGACAAGAGGGTGATGGAACACTGGAATTGGCTGCCCAGGGAGATTGTGGAGTTTCCTTCCTTAGAGATATTCATGACCCACTTGGAAGCCTACCTGTGCAGCATACTGTAGGGGCCTGCTTTGGCAGGGGTTTGGACTTGATTTCTATGGGGTCCCTTCCAACCAATACAACTCTGTGCTTCTATAAATCTTGAATCTGTGATATAAAAGAAGAAACAAGAATATAAAGAGATTATCAAAACAATAAAGGCAAAAAAAAAAAAAACCAAACAAAAAAAAAAACAACTACAACAACAACAACAAAAACACTGTTTACCAAGCTTCGAGAATACTATGTAAATAGTAAATTCATACAGTACAATGGACAAATTCATTTAAACTTTCATAACTCACTGGGAGACATTTTAACAATTCCATACTCATATTTTAAGACTCTCAGCATTTAATGCAAAATGGAAAAGTAAAACAAAACAATTTGCTATGTGTGAATGAGTAGACCCAATGCAGATCATCTCTCATATTGATAAACATTACCATTGTGAAGATCAACATTGTTGTCATAGCAATAAATGCTGTAATCTTAGAAATTTGCAAATAATAGAAGCTGATCTTTTTTTATAATAATATTTCACATGGTATTTCTTTTTTGCACCATTTACCAGCTTGAGCATTGTTATTAATATAAGACTTCTCAAAACACTTTATTTCCAGTTTCAGAATTACAAAGCTCCAGTTTGCAAACAAAAGCTTTTTTTTAAAGACACGTACGTGTCTGCAGTGTACAGAAGGCCACTGCAGTGAAATTAGAAGGTTAAGAACTCCATTTGTTATCAAAGTGGGGGGACAAGAAAGATGAAGGAAAGAAATAGATGTCCTAACATTTATAAAAAATGATTACTGTGTGTTTTCTCTTTCTGCTTGCACAGGGAAAGACAAATGCTGTAAGTACTGTTTTTGTTGAATAATAGGGAATCCTATCTAAAAATATTTTGACCAAAAAATTAAAGTAGAAGATAAGCAGAGAGAATTGTAATTGGGTTTTGTCCTTTCATACACTGGTTTTCTGATACACTTAAGTTTTCATGTCTTCTGTGTCTCTGTTATCAGAAAATAATTGGCCTCACAAAGAGGAAGTTTGAAACTTACACATACTCTCATTTCAGAAGAAATGAAAATAAAGTTCTCTGTTCAGGACTATCCACACAACACTAATGAGGACACAGCAAACATCACTTCTGACCATACATAAAATGCACATGACTTATGATAGATGCACTCCATTCCTCTGTTTTTTTCCTATCCATCAATCTCTCTGGCGCTTATGTTTTGGACAAGATTATGTTCAATCCCCAAAGACCCAGGAAGAAAGCTATATTTTATTAAATCCAGTGAAGTATCCTATAGAAACTTTATTATATTCCCCAATGAAATGTTTGAAGACCAAATTTTAAACTTCTGTGCATTCTTTACGTTCTTACATGGACCCTTATTTTTTTCCCATAACAACAGCAATAAACCTTTGTTTTCGCCAGTTTTAGGAGGTATTCAGCAGTTGAATACTCTGGGACACGGTTCTGAGGGTATGTGACTCAGATTCTGGTTTGAAGGCAAAGTGCTTTTTGAGACTTAGGCATTGTAAATGAATGCAGCAGAAAAACCTCTGCCATTTCCTCTATGTTCTAGGAGAGGAATGAATTTATTTTTTTTTTTTCAGGAGGAAGGCACACATATCTGGATGCTCACCATTTTTCTTGTTGGAGAAATATCTTTGGTTAAGCACCAGGAGATCAGGACAACCACTTCACAACATAATCTGCAGACTTTGACATGAGAAATGAATCACCTACTTTGCCTCTTTCCTCGCCTCTAATGCTGGGCTACACTTCCAGCCTCCCAGGTGTACAGCTTTTATAATAAAACTTAAGAAAAAATAAATTTTGATTGTTTTTCATGCAAATTATTAATTGGGCAGCACTAAAAAAAAAAAAAAAAAAAACACCAAAAAAAACAAAAAAAAACCAGTTAAGATGATTCAGGCTAGGTTTTATGGTTTTATTTTGTTTGTTTTGTGCTTTTGTCAGAAGCATATTTCCTTAGATCGTCCCAGTCCTGAAGGGAATATTTACAAAACCATGATGAATTATATGTTTGGTTTCTCTGCAGCTTGATTATCCTCAAATGGAATCAGGCACAAAGAGGTTTGATAGGCCACCAGTGGAAACTTCTCCAAAACAGAAAAGCAAATCATATTATACAAGGCAGGAGAAGAGTAAGAACATAATAGAAAAATTAGGGTTAATGGATAAGTAAAGTGCTTTGTCACAGTGTTACCTAGATCAATCTATGCTCTTGACAGGGGGCAGTAGGCCCATGGACCCCCTGGCCCCAAGAATGGGAAGGGGAAAATTAAATGGGCAGGGAAATGGGAGCTGGGCTCAAGGAAACAAACAGTAGCGGCAACAATCTAAGGAGGAAAACTTATTTTACTAACTATTCTGAAGAATATTCTTTGAAAGCATTTTTAATTGTTTTCTATTTTCCTGTAAAAATATTTTATGCAGTTATTCAGTTACTTAAATGAGTTCAGTGGGTGGGTAGGAGAAAAACAAAACACTACTTGAAACTTTACATTGGAGTCAAAAACAAAAAAAAAACAAAAAAAAAACAAGGTCTGTACCAATAAAAATTAATTATTAAAGAAAAGAGCATTATTTAATAAACTGCATGTTACCTTTCTATCTGATTAGATTTACATACATTTCTGAAAGTTGAAATATGATCTAAAGTTGATATTACAAAAATTGATAGCATTATTTTCTTATAAAAGTGGAAAATTAAACAAGTTAATGAACACTCACAGGTTTTTGCTTCCTGTGTGACATGCTAAAAGTTGTTTTATATAAAGTCTTATCGCCAGCCATACTGATCAAAATTATGACCATATTTTCAGATGTAGGTGTTGTCTACACTTGCTGCTTCTCATTAGCTGACATAGTCCATCAGCTGTGCACGCAGACAGTAACTCTCTGACACCTGTAGTGGAATGGGGGAGATAATTATAAGAGCAAATGCTGAAAAGACATGGGTCAAGATAAAGATAATGTAATAAGTGTAGGAAAGTTCTTCATGCAAGCAAAGCAAAACGAGGAATTCATTTACAGCTTCACAGAAGGTATGTTTCCAGATACTTCTTAGAAGCAGAACTTTACTATTTGTAAAGATTACTTGGGAAGGCAATTTCTATAACCAGAAATAACGCTCCTTCTCCTTCCCTTTCCCTAGATTTTAATGCTAAGCTTGATTGTATGAGACAATCCCTTTGTTAAGCTGGGTCAGCTGTCCTGGCCGTGTTCCTCTCCAACCTCTTGTGCATCCCCAGCCCACAACTTTGCAGGCAAAAGAGAGAAAAAGAAAAACTTGAAACTACACTCAGCTGTCTAGGAACAGTGAAAATACTGTTGTGTTATCAAAATTGGCTTAGTCACTAATCCAAAACATAGGCTTCTCTGAAGAAAAACAACCTAATTCCAGACAGACTCAGTATAGTGCCTAAAGAAAATGAACCTTAGAATGAAAACTACATGTGATTTTGTTGCATTATAGCATATTTAAGAACTCACAATCATATCAGGGTGCCCCCAACATTTAAAAACTTTCAAGTAAGACTTAATTTTGCTAGCTCTGTTGCTCTGTTATAAGCATTAGTGCCCTGAGTTGCTCTTAACAACCATATGTCTTATATGTCCTCAACTCCACAGAAGTTCAAAGAAAAATCAGCTCAACAAAACCACACCTGTATAAAAAGGGCACATGATAGTCACAAAATTTAAGTTACATACTTGCAAGAACTTTCTTTACAGTATATTTTCTCAGCCATTCCTTACGTTATAAATACAACACCTGATACTAGAAAGAATAAATATTATTTTTTTTCTAAAAATGACTAAAGAATATTAGTTTGTAGTTTACAGCATAATTTTTGTCTAGTTTCACCTGATTCCTTCATCCCCAGGTAGAATATATCGCTTGCATTATGCAGTTTTCCCTCCTCCTTGTGAGATACAACAGCGTTACTTTCTGTAAATACTATGCCAATCAGAATAAACATTTTCTGGCATCAGGTTTAAGACAGAACTACAAAAAAATGTCTGGTGTCTGTTTCATTGAAGAGGGAGTAGACATTTATTTATTTATTTGTTTGTTTGCTTTTCAGTTGGCAAAAGGGCTACTTCCACAAGCATCAACAGTAACTTTGCAAAAATAAACTTCTAGAAAGCTTTGGTAGAATCAGAGAGAACAAATAACTCTTCAGAAGCAAAAATCAGGTTATTGAGCAGTCTTATTTCCATATATTCTACTGTAGCTGGCACTTATCGTCCTTACAGGATTTGTTATGGCGGATGCTTGAAGTTGATCAAACATGACATATTGTTTTAATCAGTGATTTCATCAATAATGGCCCAGACACAGGTTCATGATTAAAAATGGAGAGTGAACTAGTTGCAGGCTGAAAAGTCCATTCTCAGTCTAACTCTGGACATGCAAAGCATAGATCTACTTCTCCATATTCATTTCAGGGTTATTACTTATTTGCGTATAAAAGATGAATTGTAGAATACTAAGTATTTTTTTACAAACATTCAGGCCAGATGGATCACATTCTTGATCCAAGTAAATCCAAGTGTGCTTTCATGGCTATACCTTAAGAAGCTATAATCTGAATTACTTTTAAACCAGTATTTCAACCTTGAACAGTTATGTCAAGGAGCTCACAGATGAGAAGCCTGTTTTGAACAATGTAGTGCCTTTTCAAGTCTGCATAATGCAAAAATCAAAACAAAATTTAGTACTTCTGAGTCACAGAATGATTAAATAATACCCAGACCTGAGTATTAGTCATGAATGAGAAATCTCAGCTCTGTATGTCCTTTTCTTCATTCAAGTATAATCATATGGTCTGTCTCTAAGGTATCTACAAAACAGATAGGTTTCTCAGTGGCTAATATATTCTTCTATTTTTAACTTTTGAAAAAGTAAAATTTCAGATGAAGGAATTTTTGTTTTTGTCTTTCCTGCTTTCTGCTTTGTATTTGCATTTGTGCTCATATGCACAATATGAGTGCAGGATAATGATGTCACATACCATTTGCATGTACAGATTTTGACAAATGGTAGCTGTAGCTACAGTTTTCCAAAATAGTTATGTTTATTGGTGTACACTGTTAATACAGTTTGGCATACACCGTAGATTCTTTTCTCAAACCACATCAAAAACATCATTTTAGAAACCACAGTTAAAAATCTCATTAGTAAAACAAAATTATAAGAAAGCAACCTGAATAGGCAATAAATAAATAAAAGCTAAAAGTAATGGAACATTTTCAATATGGTATCAGTATCCATAAAGGTCATTATAATCACCCAAACATAAAATGCTCAGCATTGTATGATGAGTGTAAACAAAACAAAGCTACCTTGGGCAACTGCAACTTGGCAGATTTTTTTGTTAACCATTTCAAGGTGAAAAAGTCAGAATTCTTATTGTTGGAAAGATTATGGAATTTGCACTATAAGAAGATTGTTAAACTGCTATTCATTACAGTGGCACGGTATCTTGGTAATAGCTTTCAATTCTGCTGTTGAGTAGGTTATTTGTTTCTGAAATGACTGTTTTTTGCCACAAAAAAAAACCAATTCAAAAGTACATCCCATGATCAAAACAACAAAGGACAAGTCTGCCATACCTGCTCTCATTCTGATTCCCATTATAATTTCATTACTTCTGTAGATATTTCCCAGAAAATTGTTTCCTTACAGGAAGTGTCAGAGTTTGAGACAATATATTTTTTTCTGCAGCTAAATCTAAAAAAGTGCAGATTATTATAACCAAATTATTGGCTATTGGCAAAGAGAAGAATCATTGACAACCATGCCTCCCCTGAACAGCCTGAGATTCCTTTTGTACATAGATCTGTGCACAACACATATCCTAATCAAACTATTCTTTGACTTACAGTATAGCATACCAATTTGGCTCCAAATAAATATAACATTCAGAAATTCCTTGAATATTCGATACAGACCAGCTGGAAACTTCCTCCTGAAACAAAGAAAACCATGTGTACATGTTTTCATATAAACTGGTCATTTTATAGGCTAGGAAATATCTAGAAGGAATCAAAGTATTGAATCAAACATTCATATTCCAGAATCATCAATAATAACTGCTTTGCTGATGCAAATGCAAGTTGTTTCTATGCAGTTATCTATGCTCTTGTGTTTAGATCTCTGAGCGTAGAAAATATCAGATAGACATAATTAATACACAACAATATGTTCCTTTGTCACCTATTACCCTTGGTTACTACAGTTTATTATAGTTTACAACATTTATGAAAATTCTGGTAGGGAATTCAGATAATTTAGTTTGTAAAGTGGCAGCTCATAATTTTTGCAGCACAGATAAAAAGATTCAATGCCTGTTGGTGGAAATCTCAAAGCATAACACTACAACACATGTATGTGAGGCAAGGATATCTAAGTAATTAAATAAATTGGGTTCACAGGTGCTATTTGGTACTTCTAACAGAAGCACTTACTAAAAAAATAAACTGCAAAGTTATTCCTTGTTTATTTAATTCTTGAGATTTCATTAAACTATCAGGAAACTTGATAACTATATAAACCGTTCTGAATCAATGTATCTCAGGCATGTCCAACTTGCTACCCATAGGTTGCATGCCAAAGAGGGATAGGTGGTGCATCTCGGCAGTGGTGACAAGGGACAGTGTGTCACCTCCACCAGTGCAGGTTAATAAGGGCATAACATTCAGGCTCTTGTTCATTGCTGGTGAAAATGCAGAACTAATGACGGCCACCCTGTTGTAAAAAGCAGCATTTAGTATCTGAGAATCTGCTCTGTCAAGCAGTTTTGCTGTGCTCATTACGTGTTCAAAGGAGGGCAATAAGCTGGTGAGGGGTGTGGAGCACAGGCCACATGAGAGGCTGAAGGAGCTGGGAATGTTCATCCTGGAGAAGAGGAGGCTCAGGGGAGACCTTATTGCTCTCTATAGCTTCCTGAAGGGAGGCTGTACTGAGCTAGGGGTCAGCTTCTTCTCTCTTGTCATTAGTGATAGGAATAGAGGGAATGGTTTCAAACTGTGGCAGGGGAGATTCAGGGTGGACATTAGGAAGTATTACTTCTCAGAAAGGTTGGTGAGGCACTGGAATGGACTGTCCAGGGAGGTGGTGGAGTCACTGACCCTGGGGGTGTTCAAGGAATGACTGGATATTGTCTTGAGGAACATGGTTTAGTGGGAGCTATTGGTAATAGGTGAACAGTTGGACTGGATGATCTTTTAGGTCTTTTCCAAGCTTGGTGATTCTATGATTCTATGATTGTATCTGATGCAGTTGCCATGGAAATAAATAGGGAGTATTACTTTCAGAGCTACCAGTGTATGTGCAGCCCAAGACAATTCCTGATCATCCACTGTTGCCTGGACAAATAAAAAGGCTGGACACACATTATTTAGATCTTTCTTCTAAAAGAGAGTTGTGCCTGGATGAACATAGATTAATCTTTGTTTTAACCATAGGAAAATGCTGTGAAATTGAGAGTTTGTTTAAATTTTTTTTATAAAACCTGAATGTTATACATATGATGTTGAGAGAGTAGAATCTGCCTAATGAGATGACATGCTCAGTGAATGTTGCTAACATCTGTAATATCCAAACAAATTTTTGATACCCTTTAGAGAATGGTAAAATGTTTCAGCAATTGAACCCACTGTTAGGAAACAGCAGGACAAGAACAGTAGCATGACACATTTCAGATTCTTTGTCAAAGCTAGATTAAAACAGATAGTTTCTTAGCAGGATAATTTATTTAACAAATGTTTTATAATCAGGTAGGAGAAACAGATTTAGACAGTGATTAGGCTGAATCCAAAACATTCTTAGTGCTCAAAATTCAGGTGATGTTTGAATTTTATGACTCAGGACCATCTGTGAGTGCAAACCTAATTCAAGGCTATTGAATGTAAAAACACTATTTGTGCGTAGCCCAGAGCCAACTGAACTTACCTTACAGTGACTGCAGAAGTGTTTGGAGCTTTGTTACACTGACAGTGTGAGCTGTGGTTATTCGTCAGCACTTTTGTTGGTTCTGTCTCAGCTAAGGCAAATAACTGCTTTTGAAGTTGGTGAGATATAGCAAAAAATAGATTTTTTTTTAAAATTAATGTGAACAGACAACATTTTAGTCATTTAGCTTTTTCAAACAGATATATAGTTTTTTTAATTTTTGTTCTTAGTACAGAAAAAATTGTTGGAAAAGCATTTATTACCCTGGAATTAAATTGCTTACATGCCCATGTGTTCATAGCTCTGAAAAGCATAATTTAAAAATAGTGAAGACATTTTGCTAATTCACTCTCTGCACCAGCATCACAAGCATATGCCATGTCCTCCATACAAAATGTTGTTAAGATTTTGGAAACCAGGTGGTGTAAATCTCTGAGAGAGTAATCTAATATGTGGGAAAAAAAAAAAAAAAAAAAGAAAGAAAGAAAAAAAAAGAAAAAAAAAAAAAAAAAGCATTTCTGTGAGTAATGCATAAAGTTAGGGACACAGACCTCATTTTGTAATGTGAAAATGAGAGCATTAGAAGAAAATTCAGAATAAAAAGCTGAATAAAAACACCAAAATATCTTGTAAAATGTTAAATGTGTTATTTTATCTAACTTGAACTTTTTGGAATGTATGGCACTCTTCTCTGACTACAACATAAAAAGCTACTAATTAATTGATCTTTGTGCCTACCATGATCACCAGTGTTTTGATTTTCCATTCTGAATATGATGAATTACAAAATACTTAAAACTTTCCATTAAAATTTTGTCATATTGAAGATAGATGACAGGATCATACAATTACTGAGGTCAGAAGGGACCGCTGTCATCCATCTGGTTTAAAAACCCTGCTCAAGCAGGGCTACCTAGCACAGTTTGCCCACTACCACATCCACGCAGCATTTGAAGATCTCATAGTATAAGACTTTACAGCTTCCCTGGGCAACTTCTGACAGTCATCTGTGATAAAGCAAGATGATCTAACATCTATCATCTTGCTTCCTTTCTTCCCAAATTTAGACATTGATAAGATCTCTCCCCAGCTTTTTCTTCTCTAGCCTGAAACCCACCATTCTAAGCTTCTCCTCATAAGGCCCTTTGTTAGAATCGCTCCAGAATGTCTGTCTTGCACCAAGGAGACCAGAACTGAAGTCAGCACTGAAAGTGTGGCCTCATCAGTGCTGAATGGAGGTGAAGGTTCACTTACCTCTGCTTACTGGCAATACTTTATCTAAAGTAACACAGGATGTCATTAGGTTTTTCTGTGGCAATGGCATGTTGCTGACTTATGTTCTGATGTGGTGATGAATGCACATCTATATCACCTCATATAACTACAAACCAGTAGAAAATATGGTATGTTTTCTAGTATTTAACACTGTTTTTAAAAGTTTCTTATGTATTTAAAGCCTTGTGATTTAAGAAAAAAAATGTTAATTTTAGTAAAATTATTCTGTAAAAAAGAAAAATGGATTCCAGCACCTAGTGTTCACAAATACTGTTTTTCTCTACTGTCTGTCAGTAGTAGAAGGTTTGGAACTAATTTAACGATATATGCATGGATGACAAGATGTTCAGGTGCTACAGGAGAAAAGATAGGAGAAAAAAGAAAATGTCCTCCTGACTCTCTCCACATCTCTAACACTCAGCACAGGAACAGATGTAGTGCAAGAACATCCAGACAAGACACAACTCTGTCAAGTACAAGTGCCTAGGTGGAAGAGTTCAGAACCCAAGGGCTGCTTTCTTTTCTCAGCTGATACAGTTGATTTGACTTCACTGCTGCTTTACAAAAGTCAGGAGAGGAGCCAAAAGACTAAAACTCACTGTTTTTCTGGGATGAAAAAATAAAAGTGCATATTTGCAATTGACTGTATTTTTTAAAATCTGTTTTCGAAGCTTTTTCTTCTGTATCTGACCTGCAGTTTGTTTTTTGCTGGTGTTGTAGACTTTATTATTATTATTAGCAATAGCATTAGTATTTGTCCTAGGTGCATTCCCACTGATATTTTGCTTTGTATTACCCAACTGCTACCAGGGTATCAGTCCCAGACTTCCAATTGCATTTATAATTATTTACATGTTGCTGTTGATTTACATGTATAATTATTATAAAAAAAAAATACTAATAAAGGAATTGCAGATGTTGATAATACCTAACTTCAGAGTAATGAATATTTTGCTGTTCTGTAGAGGTTAAAGAACAGATGTTGAAAGTTGTTACATCAGTATAGGTAGTTTATTAATTATTGTGTTTAACAGAAGAGAGAACTAAACTTAAACAATCTCCTGTTTCTTTTGGGAATGTTCCTTTCTCAATACTGACATACATTCCATTCATAAGAGATGCACATTTCCATACTTGAGGCATGTATCTCTGCTTGGCTTCAATATGTAGTAGGTTGCTTTTGCAGGGCAAAAATACACTAAAAACATTATTACTAGGAGTATTTTTATTTCCTTATTGTAGTATTTAGTATGATACTATTCATTTTTTTTCTCGACACATTTACTAAACTATTTCTATCCCAGCCTACTATTGACCAAACATTTATTATCCTGCTGCAGTAATGATACAGACATGCTCTGAATATTCTGCAGTTCTGAAAGATACACTACGTGACCATAATTCTCTGGAAACATTATAAAAATGTCAGCTAATTTGTCTTCCTACTGCCCAAAGCCAACATCAGTTGTTGCTGCTTTTATGTATGTAAATGGAGATAAGGACAGAGTTTTACTGAATAGTGCAAAAGGACCTGGCATCTGATTTGGGATCAAAACTCAGAAACATCTGAAATTTGAAGGTCCTGAGGAAAGGAGACTAATACTGTTATTTTTCTTCTTTGGAACAGCCAAAGGAGCCACAGCGGACAACTTGTGTGCCTGCAGGATTTATCATCCTGGCAAGCTTTGAAAAGCTCATCTAAAAGAAGTCAGGGAAGTCTGACTGCTCTGAAACAGTGCATAGTGTTAATGTGGATTATGCATTGATGCCACTTAAAAGACAAGGGAACAAATATTTAATTTCTGCCTCAGACAGAGGATTTTGGCCAGTTGCTGCATGTCCAGGAGGAGTCCCAGGATGAGTAGTAGCCCCAAGGCTTTAGTCTTTGAACTGATGTTCTTCTACATTTGTATCAGTGACACAGACAGTGGGAACTAGTACACTCTCAGCACGTTTACTGGTGACACCAAGCAGTGTGGTGCAGGTGACACAACAGAGGGAAGTGTTGCCAACCAGAGGGACCTGATCAGACTTGAAAAGTGGGCATACAAGAACCTAATGAGTATCAAAAAGGTGAAGCGCAAGGTGTTGCACTTTGGTCAGGGAAATCCCAGATGTCTGTGTACAGACTGGGAGAAAAACACGTTGAGAGCACCTTTGCTGGACATGGGGGTTGTGGTGAGTGAAAAGCTGGACATAAGTCATTAGTGTGCACTTTGAACCTGAAAGGCCAATTTATCCTGGGCTGCAACAGAAGAGGGGTGGCCAGCAAGGAGATGGAAGTCCACAAAGATGCTCAGAGGGCTGCTTTGAAGAAAGGATGAGGGAGCTGGGAGTGTTCAGCCTGGAGAAAAGTAGGCTCCAGGGAGACTTTCTGCATGGGAAGATAGTGATAGGACAAAGAAGAATGGTTTTCAACTAAAGGAGGCAAGATTTAGATTAGATAATAGGAGGAAAGTTTTTATTCAGAGGGTGGTGAGGCACGGACACAGGCTGCCCAGAGAAACTGTGGATGCCCCATTCAAGGCCGTAACCCTGTAACCAGATCTCCCTCAACCTGGGCCACTCTACAATGCCCTGATTCTTTTCTACCATTTACTTTCAAGAGATTAGCATAGAGAATGCCTGGGGAAGACCAGGGTTTACAAGGAGCATCAGTTCCATGTTTTCCAGACTGACTTTCCCCAGGGAGGTAGTCGAGTCACTGTCCCTGGATGTGCTTAAGAGCCATTTGGATGTGGTGTTCAGAGATTAGCAGTGCGTTGTTAGAGTTTGGGTACTATGGTTAGGCTGAGGTCAGACTTGATCTTTGAGTTCTTTTCCAACATGAGTAATTCTATGATTCTGTGATTGACAGCATCTGAGGTAATACCCTGGAAAGTCATGCGCACATGCTACTTCACCACAGATAAGTACCTTCACCTACACCTTCAGCTTTCCATGAGTAATCATCTAAATGTGTAGGACAAGAAATGCTCAGGATTTTTTTGATCAAAAATCCAAGGTTATATGGCTGAAATACAGAAGACACTTAGATATTTGAGAATTAAATCACCTTTTCTTTAAATGTACTACTGAACAGATAAAATGGCAATCACTGATGTACATTAAAAAGTGCTCACCTTAAAAAGTGTCAGAAAGGAACTTCAAAATCCTACAGGCACCAGGAAAAGCTGACTCTTTCCAGAACTAATTTAGATAATAGATGTCTATGCTATGGCATAGGAAATGATTTCTTCAATAAATAGCAGTGTTCATTAATATTTGATAGAGCATCTATCGCTGGAAAATAAGTTGCTTTTAATTGGGTTCTCAGTAAATCCCCATGCTGTTTTCCTTCCTGGAAAACATCCTTCCTGTTCTTCATCTCCAGCTCTCCCATCCCAAATACCCATGCAAAGGAATAAATCTACCAATGCATTTTACCAAGGCTGAAGTATAACATCATTCATTACAGAAGATAAATGAGATACCAATTACACTGCTTAGCATTATAAGTGATACTATGAAAGTAGAGGTCATTAGCTACAACAAAATGAAGAATTTAATACTGATTGTTCTTCCTATGCATGCAGTCATCCACACACAAACACATAGGAACAGAGTGCAGTTTCTCAGTCTAAAGTACAGTCAGTCAAAATAGAATTATTAGCACAAAAGTTTGTTGAATGCAGTAACAAAGCAAAGGACTTATTCAACCCCAAGTCTCACTAGAAAACATTTTATAATGCTCTGACTGAGAATACAATTTGCTTTTCTTTTAATGTCACACAGAATATAAAATCTTTAATCTGAGAGAAAGGTATCTCAGTGTCCAAAATAAATTCTTACCAGGAGAGAAATAGATGATTTAGGAAACTGATGATGTGAAAAATCTTACCTATTATGGGTTACCACCCCCAAAATATTCATGGTAAGCATAAGTCATGCATTACTGAGCTTGTATACATGGGTCTCTAGGATGTAACATGGCACAGACATGCATGCAGTGAGTGTGAATGTTCTTTCCTACAGCAATGAAAAAAAGACAGTTGTGTAAACTCCAGCATCTATCACTGTAAAGACAATTAAGAAGGGCATAGCTGTACAAAACCTGTCATGCACATCTCTCAGACAGTGGTGTCTGTACCTGTAGAAAAGCAAGACCTAAGTCCATACAAACATACATTCATATTGCAATGAACTAAAGAAACATGCACCTACCCAGTACTGTTAATCCTCAGTACTAGAAAAATTACTTAAGAGGAAAATATAATATTGGAACAATTGAGTGTTCTGTTTATATCAATTTCTCTTTTAAAATAGTTCAGTATTTTTATGCAAGTTTTTTTTTCTTCTGCTTCCCAACATAGATTAAAAAGTGCTAAAGAAATTCAAATTCTTATGCTTTACATAACAAATAAATCTGTAGGTAGAGCTGGGAGCTCAAAACATATAAAAGAAATTATTCTTGTCATGAGTGAAAAAAAGAAATATCTTTCTGTTATGATGAAAATTTAACTGTGCTTTGCCATCTACCTTTGGACCTGAGTCTGAATTTATTTTAGCTTCGAGAGCTTGTTCTAGGTTATCTTCTACACCTAAGATATGTTTGTAAATGTACCTTATAGTAGATTAAATTCTATAAGATGAATTTAAATGTTAAATAAATGTTAAGTACTTCTCACTAAAATCATTTAGTCAATAATAAGATGAGAATTATTACTTTCTAAACATTTTCCTATGTTATTTTGGAAATGAGCTTGAAGGTCCCAATTCAAATCAATGCCTGTGAAAAAGCTTGGCTTCATCTTTAGGTCTAACTGTAAAGAAGACATCCTCATGTCTTTCAATTCATACCTTTTAAACTACAGGAAAGAAGATTGCCAGTTGCCATTTAATGAATAGACTGTTTTAAAGTTAAATATATATATATATATATAGTGTTGTTTAAATGTAGGATCTGTGCTTTCTTAACTTCTTTTCCTCCAAAAAATGTCTGAAATGACATTTGTTGTTGTTACATTAACAAAACAGTGAAAAGAGAGAAGCATCCCAGACAGATTTCCAAGTGAATGAAAAAGACAAATTGCTTCTCTCTGAGATTTGCACACTTAGTTGAGATAAAAATTTATTTGGTTTATTGATCGTTATCCATCTTCCATGGTCTATTCCTGACTGTCAGGTAATATTCATTCTCTTTGTTCCTGAAAACAAGTGATTTACTGCTCTGCTTAGTCACAAAAGAAATATATGTATATATCTCCTTTTGAAGTAGCAAAGAACACTTGGGACATAAACCAGCATAAGCATCACTCCATGGTTTGGAAAGAAAGAGTCCAGTGTTCTGATGTCTGTTCATGCGTTTGCTCATTTTTCTTATGTTAAACAGTAATTTAATGAGACAAAAAACTGGAAAAAGAGTTTTGTCTCCTGAGTACTTCAGTTTAAGTAGAGAGGATTTTAAACACCCTAAAATATTTAAAAATGAGATTACCAAGAAGTGCACTATTTCTTTTTCCTAATGGACTTGATCATTATATCTAAATGACAGACTAATGATCCAGGGAATATCATACTGCTACATACTTCCTGTTTGAAAGCAGTATACTTATTTTCACAATGTTGGTATTTTCCTCAAAACAAAACAAAACAAACAAGCAAAACTGCCAGATTCTTAGAAGATTTCTGATTTCAGATAAAAAATGGAAAATAAAAAAGACGAAAAGTAGGAAAAGAAAAATAAAAATGGATAACAACACATAGAACAAGATGGAATATGAATTAAAAGAAACATCCAAATGCTTTTCATTTTTAACTCGACTACAAAAACTAAAAAATCACAGAAGTTATTTTAAGACTGTTTTATATTTAATGCTTACCCTGTTTGCTTTCAACATGCATGATACATTCTTAGGATCTGAAATTAATTTTAAAAGTCTACAATGTGATTTTAAAGCAGAAAACTTCACAAAATCCTTCATTAAAAACAACTAGCAGGTGACTTTCCAGTATAGTAAGTAGTTTTAAATCTTTCATAGAGCAGTTCTGAAGAAGGAATGAAATTTGACTTGTAATAAACAGATGGAGTTGAATATGACATTTATGAAAGGAACTAACATTTCTAAAAGAAGGTCTCAGTACTCCTTATCATGGAGAACTTTTCACTCTTCAGGTCCATGTATATGTAACTGTACATATTAATACCCTGGAAATTACTGGCTTCCATTTTTTAACGGAGCCGCTTCAAACAGGAATATGTTTTGCAGGAAATAGATAGAAAATAAAAATTATATAGGTAATAGATAAAGACACATGAAACACCACTGAAAGGTCCACTGATGAAATGGAGATTGATCTCAACTTCAACCACTTACGTGGATATATTATCATATTAGATCATTTTTTGAATAATTGCTATTGAAGTTGTTCTGTTGGTGCTGCTACTCCTGAAGACAGAGGACTTTTTAGTCAAAGTATATGAGCATTTTGTATTGCCCATGTCACTGTCAGGTTTGAGTTAATCAAATGAAGTTCACTTTGCTTTATCTTCCTTTTGCTCTTTACTCTCTCTATTCGGAGCTCCTGGTAAGTGCACACACACTTTTCAGCAGAAATGAGTATCTTCTCCCAGCTCTGAGTACTTGAAATATAATATGGGTAAAATAATTTGAGTTTCATATATCAGAGACATCATTTTCCAAACCATTAATTTAGCAGTCAGGTTTCCAGATGGTGCATCCACTCTGTGGGATAGGTATGGTGCGCTCTAGAAAACTGTTTCCAACAGATATAATGACCACATGTTGACTGCACAATGAGAGTCTTGTTCATGGAAGGAAACTTAAAAGTACAATCACAGAACTTAGACAAAATGTCCACTGTTTTGTATACTGCAAAAGAACAGGGCTGAAGGATGAAGAAATAAAACATGCATTGTGAGTAGAATGGGTGTCTTTTCTAACTTTCAACAGAAAGTATAAGCTGATGGACCAGACTACTTCAAACATAGCATTAAATCAATAAGATTTAATCATCTGTGTTGTCTGAAGTCCTGGACTTAGATATCTAGGCTGGCTTAGGATGCATGATTAACTCATTCTATCCAATGCATCAATAATCCACCTAAATTCAGTATTTGGATTCACATTCACATATAAAATTACTAACTAGAGTTAACAGACTAAGAGTTAACTAGAGTAACAGACTAAGCAGACTAAAATATTTTTCAATCTTAATGATGGTCACCTAAAGGGTATAATGAATTATTTAACTACCACCAGAATAACCTAGGAATCATCTAAGAAATATTTAAAAAATATGAATATGTATATGTAGAGAAAAATTTGTCAAGGTACAACAGAATTTACAGATGGATATATGTCCATATTATGCCTTTATTTATTTCTTTGTTTGTTTAGTGTTAATATCCTAACCAGAACACTATTAATTCTAACAGCATTTTTGAGTTTTGTACAAAACACAAGTTATTATACCTAAATGCTACATACTCTATTAATTACCATCTCTCTAGTTGCTTAACAGTACTGCTAGGTTCCAGGGAATGTAATTTAAAGGTGAAGTGGTTCATCAATAATAAAAGGTTGAGTAACAACTGCTAGACAAGGAATTGTTAATCATGAGGGCATTTGAGAGGACAGAAGTGTTAACAAACGCCAGAATTTTCCTGTCTCTATCCAAGATATTCAGTGAAGTAAAAGAGTTAATATTTTTCTTGAAACTGAAGGGCATGCTGAATTACCTATTCATTTCAATTTAACCAATATGATTAATGCATTTATTAAATTAGTCTGAATTTAAAATACTGAAGTGCAAGAGTATATTAATTAAATTTAATTAGTGTAATCTTGTCTGCTACAACAGTTCTCACCTCTTATCCCTTTGTGTTTGCTTATTGAAAAAGCTCTGTTGTAAGATAATAAGGAGTCTGTAAGTTCTGAACTCCTTTTGATGCAACTGTGTTGGTTTAATCAGAACAGATGTATCTGTGCCTGTGCTGTGGGTGTGATCTGACACTGGGAGCTCTCATGTGAAGCTGTCTTTGTAAAGAAAGTCTAGCCTGACCTTGGGCCCAGGACCAGACCTGCTTATGGACTGGAATTAGTTTGGTCACATTCCTTGGTTAGTCTCTCTGATGACAGTTACCATGTGCATCCCAAATCCTTCCCTCTGATAGAGTTTCTAGGAAACTTGGAGGGTGAGGACAGCCACATTCCCAGCCACCTCTTCTGCCACAATGTTTGGAAGCATGTACATAAGAAGAACAGTAAGATAATCCAAAACTGCAATATGAATATATGCTATTTTATGTCCAATGCTCATTTTAAAGGTCATAAAATCACCAGTAGAACACCTAAAACAGGAGATTAAATTCTTACCCAGATACAACTCAAGTTAAAATTTTCCAGAGCACTTTTCCTTTGGAAAGCAATACTACGGATACCAGCAAGTGGAGAGTAACGTGGCTTCTTTATTCATCGTGAAGTAAATGTGATGCTGATTGACTAGCTGTCCCATTCTCTCCTTTCTGGATTTCTCTGATGATGCCGATCAACTTACAAGGGCAGCTCCAAAAGTAATGCCTCATATTTTATAATGTTGGCCTGCAAAGTAAAAGGCAAGTGTTGGTTATACAGCAGTAGAAGTGGAACCTTCCTGCCAGTATTCAGTTACACTATGTTGCCATTTGACAGATAGCAGCAGAGGGGAAGTCTGATACAATGGCAGCTGGGATGGAAGTACATATTGAGAAAAGTGTTGGAACAGAATTCATCCATGCAGAAAAGAATGGTGCCTACTGACATTCTCTGAATCTGAATATGTGGGGAGACCAAATAGTTCTGTATTTCAACAGTAGTGACAGCAACAGTATGTCACCTCCACTGGTGCAGATTTTTTTATGCATGGCATGCAGTGTCCTGTTCATCACTGGTGAAAATGCACTGCTAATGCTGGAGACTGTGTTGATTCATTGTGCTTTGTAACTGAGAATTTGGTCTGTCAGACAGTGCTATTGTGCTCTTCATATCTGTTGTAAATTCCATAGCATTCCTTTCAGAGCATCCTACACATTTTAGCCAGTGGTTCACAGAGTGTATTGTATCTGCTTTTCCTGGTTTTTAGTGTACAATACAAAGTAAAGGACACCTATTTTGAGATTAAACTAAACATTCTCCCTATAGCTGAAGTTAAATACAGGTAAAAATTATAAACAGCATGGATGTAAACATGCTGTGAGAAAAAAAGAAAAAAAAAATTTTTGTTCTCAATTGCTACTCCTAAAAATGGCCATAACAACCTGTCACTCCAAGGACACTCTGAAGAAAAATGGAACATCCATCACTGAAGCTCTTCAGTAAGTGGAAGATATGAGTAAACTCATTACTGGGGAAATATCTAAAAACCTTATGGAAAACAAAACATGGATCACTCGCTGACCAATGAAGATAAGAACAAAATGCAGAAAAAACATCCCAGTGATTTTACTAGCATTTGCTCTGAAACAGTAAGCAAATCATTGAGGGTATTACAAAGGTATGGTTTGTATTGCATATGCTAGTAAAAACACAACAAAGTAGGTAATTTTCAAAAATTTTCAAAAAATTTGAGTGTTTTTGCTTCCTAAAGTCCCATTTTACATGCTGAGGTTTTCATTACTTTCTTTATCATACTATATAAAAGTTTACATTTTACCAGTCTTTATGCTCTGAAATGTAGTTTACTTCTATAACAGCACTGGATAACCCAGATCCTAAGGCAGCATAGAAGCAGCTCAGCCCTGTCAGTATCAATAGAGTTGCAACAATCTGCATCTGTGAAGTATGTGATCCTAGAAAACACTCTTTAGACTTTGATGGCAATACATAGATATAAAATAGAAAGTAATCTCTCCATTTTCAACATTGTCCCAGTTCCCTCTTTACTTCTTATTTATTCCTCCTGTTCCTCTAATTCAGTCACTCTGAATTAATCCAGCCAGTTGTCACATTTTTTCCACAGATTAATGGTGTTCTGGATGTGGTGTCTGATGTAGAAACTCTTCATAAAGAATCACTTGAAATATGGAGTCCTAGCATGAGGGGGAAAACAGACTTAAGATAATCATGTCCTTTATTAATAATGTACTATAAACGATCCACAACTGTGAAGATCTCAGTTCTGTAAAATGAAACTCATCTCTTCCCTCTGGAGACAGAGCAGGTTACAAGTAACAATGGGAAATTCATGATTTTTTAAGTGTTTGTGCTGATTGTGGATAAGTCACTAGCTAAATATTTTAGTTTTTCCATCTTCTTAGTTCAATAATCCTTTCCACATCTTTTAATAACATCTGAAATCCATGGCTAAATATACTGCAGAAGAGCAAAGTCATACCACTTCTCCGGAGCTTGGTTTTTCAAGCAGCTGCTTGTATGTGGGGGGAGGGGGGGAAATCTTTCGGAGGTTTTTCTCTTGTTCATTAAGCATAATAGAAGCAGAGACCTACAACAGTCTACATTCATGATCTTATTGTACACCTGTGGTTGTTCTATGTTGAAGTATGACTTAGTGGGCATGGTTATGATCAGCTGATCATTAGACTAGGTGTTCTTAATGCTCTTTCCCAGTCTTAATGATTCTATGATTCTACAGTTCTAATCCATGGATGTCCAATCTTTTAGCTTGACCAGTCTACACTGAGTGAAGAGGATCCGTCACAGGCTACATATAAAAGTGTAGGTTTAGACAAAAATAATGCCTCTTGTTAATGTCCATGAAAACAGCAGATACAAAGAGCACAACAACACTATCTGATACAGCAAGTTCTCAGCTATAAAATACCAGTTTTCAGCAGTCACCAACATTAGCTCTGCCTTTTTGACAGCAAAGAACAAGAGCTTTCATTACATGTTCATAAGAATCTTCACCTGTGGAGGTGACCTGCTGTCACTGTCACTGCTGTTGCAATACACCACCCACTGCCTCACTGTGCTCATATCCACTGGCTCATCTCCATAAGTGTTCAGCAAGTGTTAATGAATGTCACTGGATGCCACTGTCACTTCCATGCCAGACAACATTCTGTCAGACTGCTCTTCTGCTGCCATCTGTCATATGACAATAAACGGGAATGAAATATTGGCAAGAAGACTCAACCTCTACTGCCATAGCACAACCATCCATGTCTAATGTCAAGGGACAGCATAACAAAAACATTACTATTGGTGTATCTCATGTATTATAAGCTCTGGTAAAGGGACACAAACAGATTTTTAAGTTGGATGTATGATTGCAACTCTATACCTTCCATATGACAGTTTTCAGGTCATGTATTTATGTTGACTGAAATTGGAGTGGTAACTACAGTATAAGATTGAAAACTTTTTCAGCAATCTGTAAACCTCCAGTTCTTTTGTAGAAACAAGAAGCAAAGCTGTATATTTTCATAACTATTTGACATAACTATTTGTGATGGTTGTGCACCTGGGGTCAGGCCATGAGACTTCCAGGGAAAAACTAGCACTATGATGATGTCAGGCATGGAGCAGCTGCAGGAAAGGCAAGATCTGGGCAATAGGATACACTGGAACAGGTTACATGCATCCCATAGGCCATGAGTTGAACGTGCTTGTTCTAAAATGGAATAAGATGTCATAGACATATTTGTTAGAAAAGATGTAAAGAATTAGCACTCCTGAAAGCTCAAGCTTTCTTTCCAACTCTATCAAGTGAGCTTACAAAATCTAGCACTATTCCCTACAAACTATGACACAGTGTAAAATGTCAGTTTCCTGATGAAGATACAGTGACAAATGGCACAAACTGAGCAGCAGAAAAATTAATGACTATTTCCTATTTTTCAACAAACATTACAGAATCACAGAATCACAGAATGACCCGGGTTGGAAGGGACCTCAAGGATCATGTAGTTCCAACCCCCCTGCCTAGCAGGGCCACCAAACATACACCTTTACTAGATCAGGTTGCCCAGGGCCCCGTCCAACCTGGCCTTGAACACCTCCAAGGATGGGGCATCCACAACCTCCCTGGGCAGCCTGTTCCAGGACCTAACCACTCTCCTAGTAAAGAACTTCCCCCTAACATCCAACCTAAATCTTCCCTCTTTTAACTTAAAACCATTTCCCCTAGTCCTGCTATTATCAGCCCTTTCGAAGAGTTTACTCCCCTACTGGGAGTAAGTTCCCTTCAGGTATTGAAAGGCTGCAATGAGGTCACCCTGCAACCTTCTCTTCTCCAGGCTGAACAAACCCAACTCCCTCAGCCTGTCTTCATAGGGGAGGTGCTCCAGCCCCCTGATCATCTTTGTGGCCCTCCTCTGGACCCTTTCCAAAATCTCCATATCTTTTCTGTACTGAGGGCTCCACACCTGGACACAGTACTCCAGATGGGGCCTCACAAGAGCAGAGTAGAGAGGAACAATCACCTCCCTATCCCTGCTGACCACCCCTCTCCTGATGCAGCCCAGGATCCCATTTGCTTTCCGGGCTGCCAGAGCGCACTGCTGGCTCACGTTAAGTTTCTCATCTATCAGGACCCTTAGGTCTTTCTCTGCCAAGTTGCTCTCAAGGATCACTCCTGCCAGCCTGTACAGGTGCCAGGGGTTCTTCTGGCCCAAGCGCAAAACCTTGCACTTTGCTGTGCTGACCCTCATTAGGTTCACCCGAGCCCAGCTTTCCAGCCTGTCAAGGTCCCTCTGAATGGCATCCGTTCCCTCCACCGTATCAACTGCACCACTCAGCTTGGTGTTGTCAGCAAACTTGCTGAGGATGCACTCCATTCCCTCATCAATGTCATTAATAAAGATGTTAAAGAGCATAGTTCCCAAGACAGAGCCTTGAGGGACACCGCTCGTTACCAGCCTCCACCTGGACACAGAGCCATTGGCCACCACCCTCTGTCTGTGGCCTTTCAACCAATTGCTTATCCATCTAGTTGTCCACCCATCAAATCCACTTCCCTCCAATTTGGAGATGAGGATGTGGTGGGGGACCATGTCAAAGGCCTTGCTCAGATCCAGGTCAATGACATTGGTCGCCTTCCCTTCGTCCACCAATGCCGTCACTCCATCATAGAAGGCCACAAGATTAGTTAAGCATGACCTTCCCCTGGTGAAGCCATGCTGGCTGTCTCGGATCACATGCTCATTCTTTATGTCATCGAGCATGTTGTCCAGGAGGATCTGTTCCATAATCTTCCCAGGCACGGAGGTGAGACTCACTGGCCTGTAGTTCCCCGGGTCCTCCCTGCTCCCCTTCTTGTATATGGGAGTGATGTGGCCCTTCCTCCAATCGTCCGGGACCTCACCTGACAGCCACGACTTCTCAAATATGATGGAGAGCGGCTCAGCAACCTCCTCAGCCAGCTCCTTCAGGACCCTGGGATGCACGCCATCTGGCCCCATAGACTTGTACTCATTCAGTCTAAGGAGGCGCTCTCGGACTTGCTCTGCCCTTACAGTGGGGAGGGATTTACCTCCTTGGTCCCCACATAGAGGTTTGACGATGCAGGGCTCAGGGACGTGAAATAGACTAGAATCCTGGTCACCAGTGAAGACCGAGGTGAAGAACTCATTCAGCACCTCAGCTTTCTCTTCATCTGTTGAAGCCAGTTTTTTTTTAAACTTACCAAAGTAGGTACACCCGTTTTGGCCTGTCTCTTCTGGCCAATGTACCTGTAGAAGGTTTTCTTATTGTTTTTCACGTCCCTTGCCAAGTTCAGTTCTGCCTGCGCCGTGGCTTCCCTGATCCCACGTCTGCAAGTCCGGACAGCATCCCTGTATTCTTCCCGGGTGACACAGCCTTGTTTCCAGAGCTTGTACACCCCTTTCTTCGCCCTCAGTTCTCTCAGCAGATCCTTGCTGAGCCATGCCGGTTTTCTACCTCACCTGCCCACTTTCTTATTCAGGGGAATGGAGACCTCTTGTGCTGCCAGGAGGACATCCTTGAAGAGCAGCCAGCTCTCTTCAACATCCTTGTCTTTGAGGGCAGAGCGCCAGGGGATCTTGGCCAGCATTCCATTGAGTAGCTTGAAGTCTGCTCTTCTAAGGTTCAGCATCCTGGTCCTGCTCTTTGCCAGGCCCACATCGCTTGAGATCACAAACACAACCAGGGCATGGTCGCTGGAGCCCAGGCATCCTCCAACCTTGACGCCTTTGATGATCTCCTCAGCGTTGGTGAGCAGCAGGTCCAGCAACGCTTCACCTCTGGTCGGTCTGTCCAATACCTGAACCAGAAAGCTATCATCAATGGATTCCAGGAGCCTTCTGGAGCTCTTGCAGCCTGCCGTGTGGTTTTTCCAACAAATGTCCGGATGGTTGAAGTCCCCCACCAGGACAAGAGCCTGTGAGCTACATTACTACTAGTGACTTCACAAGTGTATTCATTCACACACATACATGCACACACTCATACAAATTCTTTTAATTCCATTTTACTGGAGACCCTACCCATTGCTGTCAAGCTGCAACTTGCCTCTGATTCATCAGGACCACTTTTACTTCCCACTGTGTTCTTCCAAGAGGGTGCTGATATTATTTCATTTTGCTTTGCACCATTTTCCAGCATCTTTATCTCTGTACAAACTGATATTGGTTTTAGAGACTGCCATTTGTAGCTGACCAAAAAAACACATTATCTGTGATATGCCTGGAATTGTCTCAAACACTTGCAAAATAAGACTGTCACCATGACAACAAGTTAAGGCTGAATATATGGTCATAGAAGGGAGTCCAGAGGCAGGACGGCCTTTCTCTGTTTAAAATTCCCATTTGCTTCAGATGTTTTGACTGAAAAACCTTGCTTGTGACCAACTTGGTGAGGATGAATCTCATAAATATAGCAGGTGTAAAGGAGGGCCCAAGGGAAGCTCAGATTGCCTTCAACATTTTGAGACTGTGGAATTTCTGGACAAGCTCTCTCACAGATTAAAAATTTCCCTGCTGCCTAGACCTGCCCTGGAACCCAGACTTGTAAGAGATATGTAAAGAAACCACAGCAGACAATGAAAACAACTTCAAGAAGGTTAAGAACAAGCGAGGCTTCTAACAGTTTTACATTATTCAGTGCCAGTTTGGAGGGCAGGAAGAAGGAAGGGAAATTCTTCAGTTTTAATTTGTTGTATTAGGTATTCCACTGAAACTTTGCACATCAGGAATGCTAATGGGCTGCAGCAAATAGTGTATGTGTGTGTGAGTGAGAGAGAATGCAGCATCGGTTTTGTGAACTTTTTATTAACTGCAAGGCACTGTGGCACTTCTGCAGATATTGAAGGGTATGAAAAACAAATGTGTAAACATTCTGTCCAGTTTAAACAGCCAACATATCCCACACTCCAGGCCGCAAAAGTTATACAATGTCTCTTAAAAGTGAAAAAATTCTCAGTATTTAGCTTATATGTTATTTAAGTCCTATGGCCTAAAAATTCACACCAAATACATAAATGAGAGGTTTTATTTACTTCAGATACAAACAGGTGACCAAACAAGGTTGACAAAATCTCTTCTGTGGTATTCCAGAATATATGATTCTTTGCTAATGAATGAATGCACAGAAACATTTTAGTCAGAGGAGAACACACATGAATGCCAAAATAAGTTCACCTGTCCCTTCTGCATTCTCAGTCCCATTTCTCATTTTGTTAAGATACACATTTGTCCTGCCTTTCCACAAAACTACAGGTTTTGCTTTAGCCTTGGGACTGAGAAAATCTGCATTCCTAATCTCCAAGACAATAGTCTATGACACGTCATCTTCAGAAGTTGGAGAGAGACTATTGCACCGCAGTGGGAAAGTGTTGCTCACCTAGTGGCAGAATAATTAACACTTAGAGGGCTAAAGCTCCAGGAATTTCACACTTCATGGCAGGACATACCCGAACACTCTGAGTTAGAGCTACATTTCCATATTGCTATATAACTAGCTTGTGTGGTCACTGGTTGCTTCATATATTTTCATGTTTTCCGTGTGCAGGCAGCAGATGTCTCATTTCCTTCTTTATTTCAACTGCCTTGTATCTCAGAGAATCTTAGGTTTCAGCACGTCTTGGTTTGCAGAGCAGGTAATACCTGAAACTGTCAGTTGTCTATTTTTGAAACACTAAGAGCAGTGAATTCTGTACAAAATTCCTAATAGTAAACACAGATATCTTTCTGCGCTTCATTTTAAAACTATCAGAGACCTCAAAGCCTCAGGCATACTTGAAAGCTCAGGCTGACAGAGATCTTCAAATAAACTCTTTAGAAACTAGATCCAGACCCTGAAACCTTGGATTTTAATTTCAGAAAATGTGGGGATAGGACAGCATTAAAGGATTGAAACATGCAGTTACATGGTAGATTTGGCTTAAGCCTCCTCAACTGGAATCAGCCTCTTCTTCTTTATTCACTTTGCGAAGTTCTGCAAGCAAGGATTTGCATACACATCTACTTAACAGGCCTCCATGTGTAAGTGGTAGGTTTTCCTATCATATGTGGTATGCTGTGTCTGCTTCCTCTCTCTAAAGTGCTTAAGGAGCAATCCTTTCCTCACAGGATAGACAGCATATGTTCAGGTTTTTACACTAGTGCTCAACCTTCTTTTACCTAAGAACCTGAATGATAATCACTTTTTTCCTATGCATGAACTGCCTGAAAGTAATCAAAATATGTAGATTGCTCCAAAAGTAGTGCCTCCAAATTATTTTCATGTAAACTACAGAAGATTGAAAGAACACAATAACACTAAATTCTAAGCTAGAAAACACTATTTTTCATCACTTACCACCATTAGCTATTCATTTTCGTCAGTGAAGAAGAAAAGCCTGTGTGCTGCAATGTTCCAGCAGATGTGACCCACTGTTATTGTTGTCAGTGTTGAAATTCACCACTCATTACCTCACTGTCAGTGAATATCAATGGGTCTATTTTTTGCTGTAGGGAGGAATTCACCAAAAAACTTTTCCTTTATTAGCACTTCCATGTTGGACACAATTCTGACAGGCTGCTACTCTACTGACATCTGTCTTATGGCAACAAATGTAATGGAAAATTAGTGGGAAGTTTTAACCTCTACTGCCATACCACCAACATCTGCCTTTGACATTGTAGGACAACACAGTAAAACAGGAGACATTACTTTTGGAGCAGTCCTCATATATATGTTCCGCTGACTGACATTCTTTCTTCCATCAGATCTGTAGGACATCAATCACTCTTGAAGACAGACACAAAAAGCGGAAGAAGAAGACTGTAATTCTGAAAAGCTGCAGTCATTCACTGTGAAATGCTAGGAACTCATACAATAACTTTCCTTCTGTTCCTCTTTACCAATACTACTTATTTTAAAGGGCAACCTGGGTCACTTGTTAAGTGCTGTCTTCAAAAATTCCACATCCTTGATTGCAGCTGTCTACTGTGAGAGGCATATAATATTCAGAGTAGACCATCAGATCATAACACTTCAGTTGTACCATCCTCTGAAATGAATAATGGACGTGTAGAACATGAGATGTATTTTTCAAATACATATGCTTGGCCACAAAAGTCAGATGGAGACAAGTTCCCTTACTCAGGAAGCATTATGGTATTGTTTTGTGAACAAACATGCAACATTCAAGGAGAGAGATTAATTTAGATTTCTATGACTTCTGTTGGTAATTTTCAATTTTATTCTGATATGAATCTTTTCAGGAAGCTCTCAATGCGTCTTAGCAGATATGCTTCCAAATGGCTCCCACATCAATACATTTGAGCCCCTACTCTGTTACACTGACCCTGAGGCAGGAGATATTAAGTCAGTCTGTTGCTTTCATTTCATGTCACGCTAGAACTTAAGTTTCAAAAGTCTGTTGCTGGTGACAGTGAACTTTAGTTCTCCCTGTAGAAATCTATTAGCACAGGGAAATATTGAGGTGCTGACAACCCGCTATTAAGTAAGTAGAATGATGGTGTCAGAATGATTTATTTCTAATGGGTTTCTGATAGTTTCCTCTATGTTAAGACAGTTCTCACACAAGAGAACATGACAGTCATTTTGGCATATCGCTTATAATGTGTGTTATTAATAGAGCTTCAGTTTATTGATTTCCCGGATAGATAATCATTCCTGAGTGGCTGTATAATGCTGTCTGAGGTGGTACCAAGAATTAGTGGGCAAGCTACGGTAAGCCAAAGGATGTAGCACAAAGTAGCTCTGGCTGATTATAAAAATGCATTCAACAGACTAGACCTGTCAAACCTGGAATTTTGTATGATTAATTACTCTATTATATTTGCATGCAAGGAGAAAATAGAAAAGAAAAGAAAGAAAAAAAAAAAAACAAACTTGGGGAGGAAAGGTAAGAATAAACATCATACTGCAAAGTCATTTACATACATTCTCCTCAAACTTTGCATGACTGATGGTTTACACTAAGCTATAAAAATTGTTTTGTTACAGCTGGATGCAAAGACAATATCTGAACTTCAAACGTACTGATCCAGACACACAACTGTTGGAAACAGATGTTAACAAGAAGAAAGGTAAGAACTTCTTTTCTGTGTTCACTTTTTCTCCAGAAATCAGCTTTATCCTAAACTGAATCCTGAAGGGACAGAAGATTCACAACAGCATTTCAAGGAACTGCATAGAATGTGTACAGTACTTTCATCATATAAGCTTGCTGTAGTCTTTGGACAATGTTTGAAATGTGATATTTATTCATTTTGATAGATGACAACAGAGGAAAGTCTGATGTGTGCAAGTAGACCTTGAAAGCAGAGAATCTGAGATTGTTTCTGGTGACTTGCATCACAATTTTTGGTGAGAGTTTACAGGCCAGTCTGTCCCAGTTCCATGACTAATGGAGCAAGGGACCCATGGATGCAAGCCCTGGGAAAGGGGAAAGGGAGGAAAGGGGAAAAATAGGGAGATGGGACTTGGGCCTAAAAATAAAACACAGAAAACAATCTGAATAGGAAAGATAATTTACTATATCGGATATCGGAATGTAACACAATATAATACAATATAATTGGAATTGAAGCTAATAAATCAAGTAAAATGAGAGTGTCTGAGACCAAAGGCCTTACTCTATTGCTGAAGGTGAGACAGCTGGGGAGCACACACGCACTGCAGGGACATCTCATGAGCAGCAAACAGAATTTTATCTTTCTCTCTGAATGCAAAACAGAAACAGAACAGTGAACGGTCCTCTGGGATATGCAGTTCTTCTCTTCTGATACAGGTATATCCAGAACTATTGAAACTCCGTGGAACTGGAGCATTAACTCTTTAACACCCAGTCCATTACATGATGTCATGATGTGGAATACCAATAACAAAAGTCATAAAACCATGACAGCAATAAGCTATGTGATGAAAACAATCTATTTCATCTAAAAGTCTTCTTTATCTCTAAAAGGAAAGCTTCTAGTTTTCATTCATTCTGGAATGAGTGATACTATTCAAATTAACACCAGTCAGTGACATATGAATTCTGTGCTTGGGATAACAAGGTACTGTTACTGTACTGAGGTACAGACATAGAGAGCAGACACATAATTCATTTTGTACATTACCTTGACTCTGATCACTGCTTTTTTTTTCTTTTTTTTTTCTTTTTTTCTTTTTTTTCTTTTTTCTTTTTTTCTTTTTTTCCTTTTCTTCTTTTTTTTCTTTTTTTTCTCTTTTTCTTTTTTTTCTTTTTTTCTTTTTTTCTTTTTTTCTTTTTTTTCTTTTTTTTTTCTTTTCCACTGCTGTCCATCATACTGTGTTACTTTAAAGCCAGAACTATGAAATGTGGTTCATCTTGACTGGTACTCCACCTCTGACAGATCTACCCTTACCCAGGTAGGTGAAGGATGTAGACTATTTCTATTACTGCTAACTGGAGGTAGCCTAAGGAAAATTTTCTACAGAAGGAATTTTATTCATTTGCTTGATGAATAAAAGAATAGGCTATAAAAAGACCAAAATATTCAAATTTTCAGCACACCATTTCAGTGATTATAATAAGTAATAATTAAAATTAACTGATAAATTTCCGGCCTTAGATTTTTCTATTTAATCCCACACTTAGATAGGTACAAGTACAGACAAGATTTTCCAGGAGATCAAAAAAGGGGCTCATTAAGCAGTCTTGTTCCCAAGAATCAAAGCTATTTGTTCACTAATTTCTGTTTTTCCCTTGCAGTCTTTAGGATGCAAGCATCCCACTGCTCAGCAAGTTTAAATGTCAAAACTGATTTCATGCAGTTTGAATAGTCTTGTGTAAATATCACATAGCCCTTAGGGAGTAAGATTTGCAGATAGAGGCAACCTTAGTCTACAACACCTTTTCACAATTAGCTGAAGCTTTAGGGTGTCTCAAAACCTTTTGTTCCCTTTTCTATTTCTCCCATGTGTACATGTATTTCAGAAATACACAGACATTCAATCCTGAGTTTTTAATAAATTTTGATTTCTGGCTGTGAGACAAATGAGTCTATCAGAAATCTCAGAGTCCCAAGATACTGTTCACTTCATAATTAAAAAGAATATGACAGCAAATATTGTGAACTCTTTTCTTAAGAGAAATACGAGGGCGTTAATCATACCTGCTAGAAATGCCAGCAAAACAATCAACATAAACTTGAGTATTTTTTTCTAGACTTTGCTAATCAGTGAATCTATTTAAAATACCTGATATCCTCCAAATAAAGTCCATGGGGGACACACCTCACACTGCAAATTGTGATATCCTAGTTATCTGATTTAAAATATTATAAACTCACCTTGAAAAGAGGCAATGACTTCAGAGCTGAAGAATTGCCTGTGACAGAACACATTAGCAGTTGCTCAAAAATTAAAGTATATGTAAATGTAGCTTTAGTCTCCTTAGAGTACCTAAAAAGATCCTAAACTTGGCATCCTATTTGCAGTAATTTACACTAGACAATGTATTCTAGTTACATTATTGAAATATAAATGAAAATATGTTCCTGTATTTTTGCCAGAAACTACTAAAATACATGAAACAAACATACAAGGAAAAAAAAAAAAAAAAAAGTAGGAAATTTGGGTTTTTCTTCAAAGCATTATTGTTTCTGCATTTTCCAAACAACTTTTATATCCTTGAGGAATAACAGGCTTTGGTGGTGTACAAGTTTGTTTGTAAAAATGCATGATTAACATAAATAAACTTCTTCAGCAGTTTTGAGGGAGAAAGTTTTGCATGAAATGAAATGAAATGAAATGAAATAGACAGTTTCTGTCATATCGTAGTCCAGCTTCCCCTCCAGATCTTATGGTCATATGCTTCTTCAGACAGCTCTTGTTGCAGATCCATTATATACCACAGAGTTCTGCCTGCAGCGGCTGAAGAAGTATCAGATTATTTTAGTATTTCTTTGAATTCTAAGGATGAACCATGTCCATTTATGGAAAAAGGATTATGTTTTCTCTCCTGTTTCTTGTTTCTGGAGGCCTGAAATTAACTCAGTTAGGAGGGTCAGTAAAACCTGCATATAAAACTAAATGAAACTCTGCAGTGCAAATACCTACAAATATATTTAATTTGTTGTTATTTAATGTTGTTATTAAATGTTTACATTTAAAAAAAAAATTAAAAGAAATTCAGAATTGTATGGCAGATTAGCACTAAATAATTTTTCTTAACTCTAGCAATATTTCCTTCCTTATAGAATTCAAAGACATGAGTTTCCTAGCTGGGAACTTCTTCATTGGTATTTGGTAATTATAAGAACCTACACTTTAAACTTCTACATCCAATTGTCAGTTGTGAAAATGGGTTCTGAGCAGCAGTCCGGACAAGAAAAGAGGTTAGTTCTTATAATAAATGCAGAGAAATATTAATATAGATATCTAGAAATGCCTTCAGAAGTGCTATGTCTACAATTCTAGTCTACTGAATACATTATTATTTTACCTGGCCACATCATATGCATTAAATGTTTTTGACCATTTACTTCCATTTTACCAATGTGCAATGATAAAACAAACAAATATGCGTACAAGTTAAATTCCTAACATTGTATAACAATCATCTTGGGTTTTATTGATGAAATGCTACTAATGTCAGTTTGAGATGTGTGAGAGAGCCTTATTTATTGGAAAATTATTCCAGACTATATCAAGTCTTTTCCACTGAGGTGAATAATTTTAAAAGTCCCCAGGAATGTTAAAGTAAATGAGGATATTTCTCATTTTAATAGTAAAAAAAACTATCTACGTGTCTGAATAACAAGTTAGGCCTCTTTCGTCTTCCCATTCTCTCAGCTTTATTCGTGCACAACAATGCTGGCAGTAGTACTGAACTCCAGTAAAAGGGAAGAATAGATTCAAGATCAAGCAAGGAAACAAGTACTTTAGGAGTCAATGAGTTCATGGCTCAGAGTGAGGGGTGACCTAAGTTTGTACTCCCAGGAGGATTTCTAGGCAACTTAGAATCTCATTAAGTATAAATTTGACAGCTGTAGGAAATAAGTCATTTTGTGTAGTTAGTCAATTAATTACTTAATTTATTAAATATGCAAAACTTATCTGCCTTAAAGCCTGAAGAAAGTAAACAACCCTTTCTTGTATGCATAAATTTTCTCCGGAGGAGTTCATGATTTTGACTGATTCACAGAGGTTCATTGTTGTTTTTGAACAGTTCAATTGCATTTATTCATGCACGTACAAATACATTCTCAAAATTGTACAACGTGTTATAAAATATGTCACTTTTGCAGTACATGTCTGTTTTATTTGATTCTCATGGATGCTGCAATGAAAATACCAGGACTAAGTAAAAATAATCTGCTCAGCAGAACGAATGTCCTGGAGTATTCAAAACATATTATTTGAATGTTTAATTATTCCAGATGCGATTTAGGGTAAAAACAAAAGCAAAAACAAAAAAAAAACACAAAACAAAACAAAACAAAACCACCTATTTCATATTAACTATCTATCTTGTTGTTACTTGTTTGTTTTTGTTTTCTTCATTTACATATTGCTCATGTCTTTATTATAATTATTGCCAGCACATCACCTAAAACTAAATAGATACATAAAAAGTTAACCAAAAACTAGAGAGCTTCAATCACTTTAGTGCAGGATATTTTGAGGATATTCTACCTCTAAGTGACCAGTATTGTATACTCAGTCTCATTCTGTAAACTTCAGTAGACAGCCAATACTTACTCTGCTCTCTAAATTCAGGTGGGTTACTGCACAGCTTCTACTTTCCACCCTGTCTTTTATATTTACTGGATCACAGAATGGTTGTTCTTGTTCTTTCCCCTACTCAGAGAACTGTCACTGATAGGATCATGTCCAGCTGGGTTCTGAATTTGGATAGATACACTACAAATCTCAGCAACCTGTGGCAATGTCTGGCCACAGTAGAAGAAATGGTGCTTTTTCTTGAATACAGATAAATGTTTTGATTTATTCTTGTTGTCACTGTAATAAATTTCTCTGTCTGGTATTGTTTTTACATGAAAAAATAAAGCCAGTAAGTTCTGCAAAAGATGTTTTTGGGTGGTATTTGCTTGTTTGTTTGTTTGTCTTTTAAGAAATAGACTCAGATATTTTTAAAGATTGTGGATCAAGAATAAATTTAATTTTAAATGTAAACAACAACTGTAAACAATTCCTATTGTACAGTGAATGTGAAAAATCATCACCACATTTTTTATTTACTTCTTCATTCCCATTCTTACTCAGCTAGTATTTGTAGAGTAAAAGCAGAAATAAATTCAATCATCTATATGTCAGTAGATGAATAACCTTTCCCATACAGATGAATGAGTAAGGTCTATTAATCATGATGCATGTCACAGGAGAGTGGTAGAGGTCCGTTTGAATGGTGCCAGTGAGGCCACAGCCAAGAGTTCAGGCTTCCTTTGAGCTTTTTCCCCAGTGCTTCTTTCCCTTTTTCAGAACTTCTTCACAGTAAGGGTGATGGAGCACTGAAACAGGATGTTGAGGAAGGTGGTGGACTCCCCTTCTATGGAGATACTCAAGACCCGCCTGGATGTCTACCTGTGAAGGCTGCTGTAGGGGGCCTGCTTTGCATGGGGGTTGGACTCGATGATCTCTGGAGGTCATTTCCTGCCTCTACAGTTCTGTGATTCTTTGATGAGTTGATTTTTTTGTATATACATTCCCCACATCTGAATCATTGATTGAAAAGCTGAAGAAAAGCCCTGTCATAATTTAAAACATAAGAGTGCCCAGTTGGAGGCTGTTGATGAGTGGGATCTCCAACAAACTCTCACATCCAGAGAATAGCTTGATCCCAAATTTATGTTGCTTTCACTATCACCCTGATTAATTCCCAGTTTAATCACATTTCCAGGTCTTAGGCAGAACTGGAACATGGTGACTAGTATAGAGCACATTGTTATTTTATATAATGCAAAAGGAAACTGATTCCAGAGCTGAGACAGAACAAGAATACTTTCAGAAAAGCTACTAAGCATCACATAAAATTATTTCAATTGAGGTAGTTGAAAAGCTAAACTTCATTTTTGTTTCAGAAGCTCTGTAAGTCTTACTCCAAACCTCAGATTAAAGTCTAATTTCCTGTGTGTTGGTAAAAAAGGAAAGAAAAAGCTGCAGCAAAGAGACCCCCCATGACTGCTGAAGTGTAAGGAAAAGCAGATGTCCACAGGAATCTTTGGAAAGTTCCCTGCAAGCAGAGATGAGAAAATCTCTCTAGTGTGGCATGAAGCAGGGAAAAAAGCTGCTACAGCATGCCCATTTCGCTTCCTACAGCTAATGTTTCCCTTTTCTCTGTATTATTTCTAGTTCTTCCCTTCCCTGCTAAGAACTTGAAAGAAAACAGGAGCATTTGAAAACAAACACCACAGAAAGAAACATCAAAATCAGAACGATATTTCAAATTTAAATTCTTCCCTGAAGATATTGTCATATGCTGTTAATAACTTTAATATTCAGTGCTGACAGTATTTTATAGACATTTAATATTAGCTGTTGACTTTTTCTGTGTGCAGAAACCTAAAAATAATACAATCAGCTCCTGTAGATTAAATCTTTAAAACTTTTACCTTTTTCAGTGATCTGCAACCCTTACATCACAAATTTGTCACAGCAAATGACATATTATCTAGGCAAACACTGCCTTGGAGCAGAGCATAAAGTCAAGAGCTTTGGTGTCACTGAATATAAATAATGTTCTGGTAGAGGCATTCAGGAGAGTTAAATTTATAATAATTGCTAAAAAAATAAAAGCTTCCCAGGTGATGGTGTGAATTTAAAGGATACATGACTTATTTTTTTAGGTTTTTTTTAAATTCTGAAAGGATATAATTAGTGAGGCAAATTTTTCAGCTTGAAAGCAATCCAATACACATTTTTCAATCCTGTAGAGAAAATGAAATATTTGCTCTGGAACAGAAGTAAGAGTACAAGTAGCATTTTGTTTTGTACCTCAGGGGACTAAGTTACATGGGTCTCTGGGGACATTAGGGCTCCAGAAGGAGAAACGTTACAGATGACAGGCAGTTTAGCCATTAGGGAGACCAGTGTTGCTGTCATTCTATTAATGAAGCATTCTTTTATTGAAAGCCCAGAAGATATTCGGCAATGACAGCTGATTCATGGGCCTCAAATTACAACCTGTAGATACTGGTGTTACAGGAATACATGTTTGATGAACAAATTCATGACACATGTAGGAAGGCAATACAAACACATCACAGAAATACAGATTTGGAAAAAGTCTGAGGGATTTGACTCAGCTTTTAGTAACGAACTCTATTTTGTAGCTCTCCTCACTGCAGCTGAAGTAAATGCATCTCCCCTGAGAAGAAGATACCTTCTCCTTCAGTCAGAGTCTGGTTGCAGAAGAAAACAGCTGGGCAGGTGGAAATGTCTTGCTTCACTTCTGTGGGCAGAAACTGGATTTTCATGAACTAACACTGAAATGTGGTAGCACATATGATGGAGACAGATCTGATGCAAAATGCAACTGAAATTCCCGCTAGTGTTGGTGACACTTAGGCCATACTCTACCCAAGACATCCAATTAGTTTGTACATAGGTTGCTCTGAAAGTAATGCCTCCAATTTGTTTCCATTGCAATTACAGTAGACACAAAGAACAGAATAACACTATTTCATAGAGAAAATTCTCAGCTACAAAACAATATTTTTCAACATAGTCACCATCATCAACTACATATTTTCACCAGTAATGAACAAGAGCCTGTACACTCTGCTTGTAAAGGTCTGCATGTGCATCCAGAACCTGGTTTGTCTTTCATGTCACCACTGCTGAAACACACCATCCTGTTCCTCCTGAGCCCCTTGTGCTGCCAGAATCTAAGATTGCAGGTTGTGTTGTTTTGGGAACAATCATGGAACAGATTCTTTGCATATTTGCTGAATTCTACTCTGGAAGTTTTCTCATTGCTATACATTCTCATAAAAGGAAACTTATCAATGAGTCTTGTCCAATTATGGTTGCACAGGTCCCCAAGAAGAAGAGCCTGCCAACTCCCCACTCCACTTCCCCTGCTCAGGAAGTTACAGAAAGAAATGAGGTCACCTCTTGGCTGCCTTTTCTCAAGACTAGACAACGCAAGTGACATCAGACTCATTAAAATATTTTCTTCAAAAATTCACATTAAGTTTGGAACCAGGCACATTTTACTTTATTTTTGTCAAATTCAGACATTGAGGGCTGAAGAGAAATTGCAGTTGAAAATTAGATTTTCTTTTAACCCTAAGTGAATTTCTCTTTTTCACATCAGTCAAAAGTACTTTCATAAAATTGACAGGTTCCTGAAGTTTTGACCTTTAAATTCTTTAACACAATAAAGTGACACCTTGAATGGAATAATTTTTGTAGAAAAAATATTTATTGTTTAGCTTGCCTAGTGGTTGTTTTGTTGCTATCAAGAAAATAATAGTAATAAAAAAGATTATTAGTAGTAATATTTACAAATTATGTAGAATTTTCTTTCTTTATTTTTATATTTTCTTCTAAAAAGGGAATTTGTAGAAAGAAAAAGGAATTCCCATTTAATTTTGCAGTGCAGTGACCCACTGGATTCAATCAAAAGTCTTTTTCACATATTTAGAAAAGATAACTAAGGTAAGTGAATGTAACAGTGAATTACAGTCATTATCACTTTGATAGAAATTCATGAATGAAACCCCTGAAGAGCCTGGAGTAAAATTCTCTCACATTTAACAGCTTAGTTGAAGGGGTTACTTGACCATTTCTGTCTCTGCTTTCTCTCTCATTTTGCCAAGGTTAAAATTTACTCTTGAAGCTCTTAAATCTTACATTTTACAGTTCTTACTGGAAGGTTTATCTCCTTTTTTTTTTTTTTTTTTTTTTTTTTTTTTTTTTTTCCCAGCAACAGCCAGACTGAAGAGGGCAGTACTTTAATAGTCCAATTTCATCCCTCTTCTATCGTCTGTAAACCAACTGAAAAGTAATCTGAAACAGAAAGGAATCATCCAGGCATGTTATTTCAAGACTGAAATCTGTACAAGCCTCTCTTTACCTTCTTATACTGCATAATGACCTCACATCCTTTCAGAAGAGCAGTCAAATTACAGTATTCCATGTCATAGCCATTGCTTATGAGAATTACTATTAGGTTGAAGAATGGCCATATTAGGAGCCATGAAGAATGGCCATATTAGGTTAGTGTTACAATTTCACAAATACTTACTCTTAATCCTATCAATACCAGAAACAATAACAGCATCATGTTTAACAATGTGAAATAATCGATATTTTTCTTGGACATGATGAAATTCATTGTAACAGTTGTACAACAAACTTCTGCTCTTAATAGTCTGATTTACACCTCCCTTTTCCTGATGTAAGATTTTGTCTGTCATGTCTTACTGATGCATACCAATGATTTTAGCCTAACAACTTGGGAAAATCTGTGTGCTAACTCCTTTAGTCAGTCATGGACCTCATGTGACTGCAGTGAATTTTCAGATACAATGAAGAGTCACTTAGTAATTGTAATTAGTAATTGTCCTCTTCAGGGCTTGTGCATATTCAGGTTCTTCAGGGTGGTCTCAGACTCAGTCTTCTCTTATGCTGGGAGGGAATTCATTTTCCCAGACACGCCTTGAGATTCAGTGTCTTGAGAGGTATAGAAGGTTTGATTACTAGAGAAAACTAAGGCAAGAAATTGTCTAGTATCTCAACATTCAGAAAATTACAAAAAAGACAAGGGTCTTATGGAGAAAGTCCAGCATAGGGCCACAAAGACAATAAAGGACCTGGAGCATCTCCCCTGTGAGGAAAGGCTGGGCAACCTGGGTTTGTTCAGCCTTGAGAAAAGAAGACTCCTAAGTGCCTGAAGACTTTGCCCTGTTCCTGGAGGTGTTCAAGGCCAGGTTGGATGGGGGCCTAGGCAACCTGATCTAGTAAATGTGGAAGTTTGGTGGCCCTGCCAGGCAGGGGGTTGGAGCTGTATGATCCTTCCATCCCAGGTCATTCTGTGATTCTGTGAAGTGATCTTGTTAATGTTTATAAATATTTTAAGTGTGAGTTAAAGGGACATGGCCAGTTTCATTTTTGCAGTCTGTGGGGACAGGACAGAGGGAAATTACCATAAACTGGAAACATAAGATGTTCTGCACCAATGTGCAAAGGAACTTCTTCATGGTAAGGGTGACAGAGAACTGGCTATCCAGGGAGGCTGTGGGTTCCCCTTCTCTGGAGAGAAACTCCTGGTTGCCTACCTGTGAAGCCTGGTGTAGGGGGCCTGCTTTGCATGGGGGTTGGACTTGATGATGGACGTCTCTTCCAGCCCCTACAGTTCTGTGATTCTGTGATCCCCCATTGTCTTCATTGTTGTTACTAATTTTCATGTCTTATTAATCAGCTCTGAAGAAGAATGAAACTTAGAAAGTGTTCTCTAGTAGGCACAGACTAAGTCAGGCTGGAAATAACAGAAGAAAGGTTCAGCCATCTTTCTGTGTCTCAGAGGATGCCAGAAAGCTAGCTCACAGCTTCCATGAAGAAATCATCTCAGAGACTTCTCTGATAAACTGTAAACTTCATTCAAAGACAGAATTACTCTCTCAGAAGGAATATAACCTTTTCATTGAGACTATTCTGTCAAAAATCCCTTGTAGCCTAGCCCAAATATGCTTTGAATGATACATTATTACTTCATAACACAACATGCAATTACATCATACTTATGACAATTTAGTGTAGCATGTAAGTAAACTGTCTAAACAGACAGTTTTGCATAAGCAGCAGGGGATGTTCAAGAACCTGTAAAATTTTCTGAGAGGAAAAAAAAAAAAAAATAATAATAAAAAGATTTAAAAAAAAAACCAACCAATTAAACCCTTCCATTATTAATTTTTCATTAAAAAACCTATAAGGGAAGATGGCAATTTTTCTTTGCTTAACACTCCTACAACAACTGTTTTTTCCAGTTCCAGAGGGACCAATTAAGGAGGCAAGGTCAGCACCTGCACTTGAACTTTTCCCCCATTACCTGAGCTATCTTCTAGAAATACCAGCCCACAACTACTCCTGTTTTACCTTTGTTTGAGAGAGGCTTTTCCTGTTTCGATAAGTATGATTCTCACAACGTCAACTGTACTTTTTTGTTGATAGGGAAGATGTTTTAGAAATTCACTGAAAAGACAGAGGAGCTTGGAATATAGCATACAGACGAGAGCTGCATTTTATTAGAGGTAAAGAGAGAGAAAGCAATAATGTACTTAAAAGGAAACTCTACATGACTTACTTGAGAGTGTCAGTAAGAAGCTTCCCAGAGGCGTATTCATGAAACCCTGATGCTGAAATATCACATTTTATTTATGGTTATTACTGTTTCTCCATGAAACTTGAAATATAAGGACAGTGTATTTTTTCAGCACTCATCCTTTTTTTTTTTTTTTTTTTCTTTTCCCATCATTTTTACTGAATTTAAATATTCATTTAATTAAGAAACAAGAATCTTCATTTGGAAAATTCTGATAGGAAAAAAGGAAAGGCCAATTTTCATTCCATACAATTCTGCACCATTAGAATTTTAAGTTGTTATTACACAAATTTTACATAATGAAGTGATTATTTTATCATATACTTACATATACTTAAGAGGTTTCCATCATCATAGAAAAAATAAATAATGGCTTGGATTAGAAGGGACATTAAATACCACCAAATTCCAGCTCCTCTTCTATGCACAGGGATGACACCTACTAGACCAGGTCAGGCTTCTTCCAGCTTAGCCTGGAGTATGTCAAGTAATGGGGCATCCACAGCTGTGGTCAATGTGTCCCAGCACCTCACCATCTTCTGAGCAAAATATTCCCTCTTGTAGTTCAAAACAATTCCTGCTTGTCTTATCACTATCATACCATGTAAAAAGCAAGTATCTATGTTGTCTATAGACTTCTTATAAGTACTTGATCCCATTTTCCATGTCATAGATAGACATGTTGAAGTGAACTGATCCTAGGATGGACTCCTTAGGGACAGTAGTCACCACAGGTCTCCACCTGGACATGGAGCAATTGATCATAAACCACTGTTTCAGACCTTTGAACCATTACTTTATCCACTGAACAGTCCACCCTTCTAGCTCAGATCTCTCCAAGTAGGGTCATAACAAATGCTTTGAGACTATATCAAGGAATTTTCTCTACTTTTTTTTTTATTTTATTTTTTCTTTTGGAAATGATCTCCTGTGGTTTCCTTCATCAGATGCATTGTTTCTCAAATAATTGAGAGTAATAGTGTAGCAACAATAGCATACTATATAATAATATGTATATATATAAAGTTTACCCAACATAAACTTATTCTTGCAGCTTCATGGCAGCCTACAACTTTCTCACAAAGGAGAGCAGAGTAGGAGGCACTGATCTCTCTAGTGGCCAGCAACAGGGCCTGACACAGTAAAGTGGAACTGCATCAGAGAAGGTTCAGGTTGGATATCAGGAAAAGGTTCCTTACCAAGGGAGTGGTCAGCCACTGGAATAGGCTTCACAGAAAGAATCAAGCTGGCCAGAGATTAAGAGGGGTCTAAACAATACTCTCAGAAATGTGGTTTTAATTTTGATTGAACCCAGAGTTGGACTAGATAATTCTTGTGGGTCCCTTTCAACTCAGGATATTTTATGTTTCTATGATTCTCTGTTATCAGTATGATTCCTGCCATAGGAACGCTAAGTTCAAAAAAACAATAGAAAGAAAGGCAGAACATTTGTCTTTCACACTTTGCATTGAATTACTCATCAAGAGATATTTTTGTTTCAGTTAATTCCTCTGTACTAGGCTTTAAAAAGAATTAACTGCAGTTTAATGAATCTGAACAAGACATTTAATTTGAAAAAGAAGACAAACTTTTAAACACTATTCTAAATTTTAGAATTTCTGTAGAGGAGTAATATAAACAGCTGAACTCTTAGTAAAATGGATGCTTATGGAAGGAAAGTATTCTAGTTAAACACGCTAGGATTGAAGGAATTTGATTTCAGCCCTTGTGTGAAATGGTCTGCCAGTGGGAAAGTACACATAGACAACAAAGGTCTTTGTGGAGATCTTGAGGCCAGTTCAGCATGAGGCTGTTTAAATACAAGAGGTACTCCAGCTCCACTGCCATTATGTTTCCCTAACACTTGCGTTAGCTGAGAAATGAGCAGGCTGAAAATCCATACAGGTCACAAACACAAAGCTAAGTTCCTACACAGCTTCCTATTTCCAGTCCTTTTCACAACTTATTGAAGTCTGCCTAAATTACACATATTTCTCTCTCTGATTTCAGGTTTTTGTTTTTTTGTTTTGTTTTGTTTTTCTGGAGTAAGCACTACTAATATTTATTTATTTACCTTTTTGTGTATGTGTGTCTGCACTTTAATGCCAGTAAGTTCCAAAATTTGCTGTAAAGCCATAGTAGAAAGGTCATCAAATGTTCCTTTGTCATCCTATGAAATTATATCTGCTTTCACTGCACATTATTTAGTAGATGATCTAAAAGAAGGATCAACTTTTTGGTTTTAGGAAACCAAACTTGAAATACTCTAAATAGTGGAGAGAGCAAAATAAGATGTCTTTCTGAAAGATAAAGAGTGGCGAAGGAAGGAAGGAAGGAAGGAAGGAAGGAAGGAAGGAAGGAAGGAAGGAAGGGAGGGAGGGAGGGAGGGAGGGAGGGAGGGAGGGAGGGAGGGAGGGAGGGAGGGAGGGAGGGAGGGAGGAAGGAAGGAAGGAAGGAAGGAAGGAAGGAAGGAAGGAAGGAAGGAAGGAAGGAAGGAAGGAAGGAAGGAAGGAAGGAAGGAAGGAAGGAAGGAAGGAAGGAAGGAAGGAAGGAAGGAAGGAAGGAAGGAAGGAAGGAAGGAAGGAAGGAAGGAAGGAAGGAAGGAAGGAAGGAAGGAAGGAAGGAAGGAAGGAAGGAAGGAAGGAAGGAAGGAAGGAAGGAAGGAAGGAAGGAAGGAAGGAAGGAAGGAAGGAAGGAAGGAAGGAAGGAAGGAAGGAAGGAAGGAAGGAAGGAAGGAAGGAAGGAAGGAAGGAAGGAAGGAAGGAAGGAAGGAAGGAAGGAAGGAAGGAAGGAAGGAAGGAAGGAAGGAAGGAAGGAAGGAAGGAAGGAAGGAAGGAAGGAAGGAAGGAAGGAAGGAAGGAAGGAAGGAAGGAAGGAAGGAAGGAAGGAAGGAAGGAAGGAAGGAAGGGAGGAAGGGAGGAAGGGAGGAAGGGAGGAAGGGAGGAAGGGAGGAAGGGAGGAAGGGAGGGAGGGAGGGAGGGAGGGAGGGAGGGAGGGAGGGAGGGAGGGAGGGAGGGAGGGAGGGAGGAAGGAAGGAAGGAAGGAAGGAAGGAAGGAAGGAAGGAAGGAAGGAAGGAAGGAAGGAAGGAAGGAAGGAAGGAAGGAAGGAAGGAAGGAAGGAAGGAAGGAAGGAAGGAAGGAAGGAAGGAAGGAAGGAAGGAAGGAAGGAAGGAAGGAAGGAAGGAAGGAAGGAAGGAAGGAAGGAAGGAAGGAAGGAAGGAAGGAAGGAAGGAAGGAAGGAAGGAAGGAAGGAAGGAAGGAAGGAAGGAAGGAAGGAAGGAAGGAAGGAAGGAAGGAAGGAAGGAAGGAAGGAAGGAAGGAAGGAAGGAAGGAAGGAAGGAAGGAAGGAAGGAAGGAAGGAAGGAAGGAAGGAAGGAAGGAAGGAAGGAAGGAAGGAAGGAAGGAAGGAAGGAAGGAAGGAAGGAAGGAAGGAAGGAAGGAAGGAAGGAAGGAAGGAAGGAAGGAAGGAAGGAAGGAAGGAAGGAAGGAAGGAAGGAAGGAAGGAAGGAATTACTTGGAAGAATTACAGGAAAGAATAGTCAAGATTAAAAAAAAAAAAAAAAAGAATTAAAGGAATACTTGGCATAAGGCATGTGTGGAAAGAAAAATCTGGTAAAATGGAACAGAGAATCACACAAGTAATAATACTTTCATTGAATGTGAAAATTTAAATAGATCATCAGCTTAGTTGCTAATAGCCCTCACTTGGAGAACCCCCTTGTAAAAACAAATACAGCAGGACCCAAGCTGATCTTTAGGATCTTGCTTCTTCTATGTCTCACAAAAATTTGTCTATTTATGTAGTACTACATTGCTCTATTTGTACACAATACCAATTTATCTTTACTTTTTCTCTATTTTTTAATCACCAGGTGGCAGAGTAATATGCAAATCATGAGGTGTGTTTCACGCTCAGCATCCTGACAGGTCCCATTCCTTTGGTACTTCTAGCTACTACTGCATACATTCTTGTCTACCATTTTCCCTCATCCACATAGAAACAACAGAAAGGCAATATCTGAATGCTGAAACTGGTAATTCAGACAATGCCAAATTTGACCTTCTACTGAACCCAGAATTCACTTTGACTTATGTTTGGTAGCAATGATCGAGCGTGAAAATATCACTAAATCTAAATTGTCCTTGACAAACAAATTGAGTAATTTGTTGTTTCTTCTATTTTTGTAGTGTGTGTATGGACAGGATTACTCCTATGCAGTTGCATGTACTGGATCTTGAAATCTCTGGAAGGTAAACAGATATTTTTTAAAGTGTGAAAGACTGATAAGAGATGGATGTTAATTTCATCATTCATTTTCTTCACTCCACTTCCTTTCCCTCATAGTTCTATTTTTCATAAACAATGAGAATTCCTTCCCAGATGAGCCCTTCTCCTGACCCCATCTACACGTATATCACCAGAATGCAATAAAGTCTCCATGATTATTGATAATTTTTATGGCACTTACTCAGGTGCTAATACATTTAGGATCAGACATCTTACACTGTTTCTCATTTCTGAAACTTATTAACTGTGCCAACTTAGTGCTTTGTTGTATAAGCTGTCAAATTTTTATTACATGTGTTACTGTACTGATTTTATTTAGGATTGCTAATAGGAATGGTGAATGTGCTTATGTCATTTGAATACTATTCTTGCAGATTAATATATTTATGGAATTACTGTAGGAGTTTAATTTTTTCCTCTCACATTCTTTTTATTTACTTCTTTTAAGCTTACAGAATTGGACAGAAGGAGAAACTTGGAAGATTTATCTATTCATATGTACATATGTAAAAAATACATAAATATATATCATATATATCAATCTATTAAATCTCAGAGATGAAGAACAAATTCCTAAAATAAAAGTACAATTCCAAAAGCCTGTTTCTTCAGAATTATTTTAAAAAGAATTTTTTTCTCTACAGTCTAATTTTTAAAAGTCAGACTTTCTGCTGAAGGAAACCTTTTGTAGATTATATCTAGAGGGGTAGTGGATATGCAAGAATCTATGAGAGAGGGAATAAAAATAAAAGTACTGTGAGAAAGCAGAGCTACTGTTTAATCCCCTAGTGTTTCCCTCATAGTGATGTATAAGCCTGCTTTGTTGCTTAACAGTCAGAAAATTGCTGTAAGATACATTTTTATATTTTTTAATTTTATGTATCCATTTATGCATATCACTTTTTCTGGGATCCAAAAAACAAAACAAAACAAAACAAAAAACAAAAAACTTTGGCAGAAATGGTAAAGAAAAGATAATCACAAAATCTAGTACTATACTTGGATTCCCCTTGAATTTCATATGTTTGAAATTTAGCATCTAATGTATAATTACACCTGAGAAAGGAGGATTTGCAACAAAATAGGAAAATAAATTTCAAGTGTCATAAAGGAAAAAAAAAAAAAGAATATTTTGATTTTTTAGTGAAAAGTAAAATTTAGCCCTCTGCATTCTACACTATAATATTCAAAGTGAATTATTTGAATGAAATCTGGGTTGTGAAGAGCTGCTTATCTGAAGGCCATTCACCACCCTCTTCCATGCTGCCAGCCCTTCCCTTGCTTTTCATCCCTCCATTTGCTTGTCACCATTTCTGAAGTGGAGATACGTCTATGGAAACCAGTTTGCTGTGTTTCAGAGATTATCATGTTGAGTCCTGGTGTGGATCCACTTAATCATGTTTAGAAGGCAAGAACCATAATTCTGTGATAAGACAGGAAATTGCCATTATTTCAACTCAAATATCCATTAGATTTCATGTACCTCTCTTCTTTTTTTCCTCTTGTAGCAGTTTTTTTTTCTCATATTTATGTGAAACCTCCCATGTTCCAGCTTGACCTCTTGGGGATTTGTATTAGTCTGATTTCCATCTTTAGCAGAAACCACCTGTAATGCTTCTGTCAGCTTAAACATATTCCTTTAGCACTTAGAAACATAGAACTAATGCTTAGCAAAGCTGACAGACTGATCTTTGAATGCCCCGTGAGCCCACTGCATCTGACGTGTCTGAAGGTAAAACTGTCCCTGGAAAATGTCCAAACAGAATAATGAAACTGGGAACTGAAAAATCATATCTAATTTTCAATGTCTGTGAGTCCCTTTCTGGAGCAAAACTATGCAGGGGAAATTGTTGAGGGTCAATGATTCCTTAGCAATGGGCAGTTTCATTCTTCAGTTATTCCTGTGTTGAAAATTGCTTTCTTTCATAATGACAAGATGGCTTCTGTACAACTTATGTTTACCAGAAAGCACTGTAAATATACCAAATATACCTGTGTTGTGAGTGCTTATCCTGTAAATATTATTTGGTAATTGTGCCTGGAGTTATGAAAGTTACTGTGATGGGAACATACCTGGACACAATAGCATCTTAAAAACAGTCAGAGATGCATCTATAGTTCCTAATACTGAATACACAAATAGAGGTGATGTGAGTAGAATTAACACTAGAAATTGTAGGATTTAATGTACAAATGTTCATATATTCCCTGAAATTTGGTATTGCTGATTCTTCTGTTCATTTTTGTGTGTCAAGTAATCTGGTACATGGTTGATTTTTCCCTTAGAACTTGAACTTCTCCAAACCTGCAAATAAAAATACTGTTCCTTTAAATTATTATATTGATGAATTACCTCTGTGTGCCTGAAAAACCAATGTGAGGTTAAAGACAACCCTGAAATCTATTTTTTTTAAAGTCCATTATAATTAATTAATTAATTAATTAAAAATTCCAACAGTTTATGCTATTAATAGTGTTGGCTTTTTTTAAAATTGGAGAATATTAATACTGAATGAAACAACATGATATATGAAAAGAAGAGGAAAGCTGCTACTTACCATAAAGCTATCTTTGCTTGCAGTCTGTCTGAGCAAAGGTGTAGACAGGCAAGAGTCCGGAGATAGTTAACTGAATTGGCTAGCTGACTGATTGATGAAGCCCTTGATGTTTTCAGCTGGGATTTTTCATTGCTGATGTATAGTTTTCTACTGGTGCTTTAGTGCAGAAGAATCCCATAACTCTTTAAGTGTTAATCCATTTACATGTCTCTCTGACTGCAGAATTTCCAAGAGCACTGCTGAAAACTCATAAAGACAAAGACATTAAGTGTAAGGGAGATGCATAATTTTTTTTCCAAAGTGAAAAAAAAAAAAACTCACTCAACATGAACCTCAAGGGACTGAGATGATGATGAGTCTTACCAGAACATGTAAGAGAAAATAAATTTGTTAATAATTTCTTACAATCATTGTACTTGTTTAATAGTTCCTGGTCACAGCACTGATGGATTTGCTCTTGGAGTTATTTCAGGTAACATATTTCTTGTTGCATAGAATCACAGAATACCCTGAGCAGGAAAGATTATCTAGTCCAGCTTTTGACTTCACTTGGGATCACTCAAAATTTAAACCATATAAACTATTCTGATGCTACAAGAAACTAAGAGAGCTCTCTAACTCGACTGAGCACCATCAGTCCAGGGCCCCACTCAACTTAGCCTTGGACACCTGCAGGAATAATAACAGTTAAGAACACATTACCCTCTAGCCCCCTGAACTGAATGCATCCCTCAAGAAGTCACCATTACCGTTCTTGGGTGTGTGCCCTGCCCCCACCCAGCTGCTGGCACTGGAAGCAATGTATGCTGGAGACTCCAGCTGCAAGCAGCTCTGTTAACATGCTTTGGTCAGACCTGCTGTTATCTCAATGATTTCATCCCAGCTGAAATCAAGACAATTTGTGAATTATGCACAAATGATTAAATTGTGACATTTTGTACATTTTTGTAATTCAATTTCCACGTATGTCTGTAGGGAAATGCAGGGAAATGCAGAATGTAACGTAGCTGAAATACGTCAAACACTGTTACTATGAGTTCATAATGACTCCTTTCTAGACACTTTTAAAAAATGGCACTTGATCACCAATTACCAATGGCATAAACAAACAAATAAATAAACAAAATGCATCACTGCTCCCAGTACACAGATGTATCTTGGGAAAACAAGGCTAAAAATAAAGTGTGATGCTTGTGACTACCTTCACCTACTCCAGGTGAGTACAGTGACAGGATAATAGGTAGCAGGAACCAAGTTGTAACTTAATAAATTGTAGTTGGGAATTTAAGAAAATGGTTTTTTTACCACAAAGGTCATCAGTTTCTGAAGAAGGGTGACCAGAGGGTTTGTAAAATTCCATCCTTGGAGGTATTCAAAGATGCACACCTCATAATGTGATGTAACTCAATGTATTCTGAGCACAGATGGACCATACAGACATCTTCAGAGGTCTATTCCCAACTAGTCAGTAGTTCTTTTATTCTGTGAGAAACTATTCTGCCTTCATTCTCCTATATAATTCTTCCAAACGATAAAGTACCAGAGATATTTTCAAACTAAAATAAATTAAATATTCAATTTTAGTTTGCTTTTTTAAAGTTTATTAATAAACATTTTCTTAACTTTTTTCCTTAACTCAGAAACTTGAAGCTACACATAATCCTCTACGCTGTATTAGTAATACACACTTGTTAATTCAGTTGATATTTTTTCTTAAATAATGCTCTTTTGTGGGATCTAATCAAACCTTTCAGACAGGACATTGTGAGATTTAGGATTACACAAGCTGAAGCACATCTTTAAATTCATGAGCATGCATTCCTATTTGCTTTGTTCTTTGGGGGGAGAAAAAAATTACATTAAAAATAAGCTTAAGTGTACTGCTTAAAGCGTGACTAACTTTATTTACTTCAGCAGCATTACTCTGGTGTTTTAAACAAAACATGTGTTTGTGTGCCTTCTGAAAACAAAGCACAAGTTCCAGGCTTGTTCCATTGTATTATTAAAACAACAGCCTTCCTGCAACTCCTCATTCATATAGGCTCAAACTGCATCAGTCACAGAGGGAGGATCCATTTAAGGGCTGATAGGGAGGAGATCAGAAAGAGCACCTGTAGAGCAGCTTCTCTGGAGGGAACATCCACAAACCTTTGGATGACTTCTGTTTCCTTTCTCTGCTGAAATTCAGAGCTATGGCTCCTGTGAACTGAACACCAGTATGTACACATATTTTACTGCAAATTCCAGAAGTTGACAATGCTGTCCTCCAAGAGGCAGTTAATTGGCCTTGTACTAACTTAGCAGATAAACATCAGAAGACACACAAATGTCATTCTAGTAGTGGATCAGCTTGACCTGTGGCATCATATGATAGGAAGAGGCAGACAGAATTCCTCTTATGCCTGCCACAGACAAGAAAACTGTAGCTCAGTATATAAGTAACAAAACATTTAATTTTCTAATATTTTCTATTAAAAAAGGAAAAGGAAAAGCAACAAAACCATGAAGCCAGTGGAACAGTTGGGCTTTTTTTGTAAAAGTAATGCATTGGTGAGGCTCAATGGAAGCAACTGCCATTTTTAATGAGGTCTCAAGGTGTTCATCAGAAATGTTTAATGAAATTTTATTTTTCCTGTATTTCCTTTGTGAAAACAGTTTTGGGGTATATTTTATGCTTGTTTACACACATGTCAATGACTGCCCAATAATTAATGTAATATAAATATGTGCTCAGAATATTTCATATTCCTGTCAAAATAGTTGGAGGGATATGTGATCAACACAATTTTCTGTTACAATGCAGCAAATGTAAAGGAGTTTTGTCCTGGAACAGCACAGTTGGCTCACAACTTTCCCAGGTAACATCAGGGAAATGAGAAAAGGCTATACCCCTGAATCTGACATAGAAGAATACTTTTTTGTTAATGAGGTAATAAAGCAAAGTGATCTTAAATTACTTAATTTGTTGGGCTGGAACATTTTTAAATTGAGATTAGAAGTATGTAATACTTGTAAAGTTGAGTAACCTACCCAGTGAGAATTTTAAGAGTGTGTGTCTTATATAATTGGATCCTTAATGGCACTGCTAATATGGAAGTGATGTAAATGAACTGTCATTCAGAAAATAGCATAAGTATCTAGTGCACAGGGGGATGCTTGGTCAAATGTGCACTATCATTTGGGGTAGTCTGGCACTTTTTCTAAAGTATTATCTAAGACATCTGTCAGTAATTTTGTTTTGTAAGGCCAAACTAGATTGGAAGCCTGAAAATGGCTTCCACAGGCACCATGCAATCAGTAAAGTTGCCTCTGGACAGGTCAAGGGCAGGCTAACTGGCAATAATGTGCTACTGAATCTAAGCTGCTCCTAGTATGGTATTCCCTGGTCTCTAAACACTAAATATGCTTCCTGGTTTTTTGAAAAGATTCAAAATTTTGACATTGCATTTAAAGTTTGTAATAAATTCACTCAGGAAAAAAAAAAAAAAGATATTAAATATCATATCTCAAAAGAGCTCATCTTTCAACATTAGTAACTTACTGACCAAAACTTTTTTTTTATTATTTATTTTTTGCATATTAATCAAATGACAATTGGCCAATGATCCATGCTTTTCTACCTGAGATAAAAAATAATGAATTGTTATTTAAAAAGAAAGTGCATGCCTTGTTTTCTGTTACTCAGCTTAATACTTCTTTAAAGAGTTACACATCATAAAAGATACTGAACAACCATACTTTCACTTTCCCTTGTCATTCTGAATACATGTCAAACTAGATCATAGAAGCATAAAATCACAAGGTTGTAAAGGACCTACAAGATCATCTAGTCTAACCATCCTCCCTTTACCATACCTACAGAAAACCACTAAACCATATCTCCTAGCTCCCTATCCAGATGCTTCTTGAATACTGCCAGAGAAGGCGATTCGACCACCTCCCTGGGCAGGCTATTCCAGTGCCTAGGAATAGATATAATAGATACCTAGGAGCTGCTCCAGTCTACTCAGAATCAAAGTATACAGATTGGCCTTATTTCTTATTTTTTAATACATGCAATTTTATTTGATATACAGTTACTTACAGTGAATTATTTCATTGTCAAAGCAGGAATAATCTGTGTGTGTGGAATGCAATAATTACAGGGATGCTTCTCTCTCTCTTTTTGCTTTTGAACCTGAAACTTCCATACCTGCTGATAATTCAAGAAGTAGGTAAAAAAGAATTAGGATAAAAAAAAACAAAAACAACTGCATTTATAAGCTATGAAAATGTTTTATGAGGATTGTTTAGTCTGGAGAATTGGAGGCTCAGGGGAGACCTCATAGCTCTCTACAACTTCCTGAAGGGAGTTTGTGATGAGGAGGGGCTTGGCCTCTTCTCCCAGGCAACAAGCAGGACCTGAGGAAATGGCCACAAGCTGTATCAGATGAGGTTTAGATCAGACGTAAGGAAAAACTTTTTCTCTCAGAGAGTGGTCAGGCACTGGAATGGCTGCCCAGGGAGGTGGTGGAGTCACTGTAACTGGCAGTGTTCAAGAGGCATCTGGATGATGATCTATGAGATATGGTTTAGTTTCTTAGTGGTAGTAACTGTGATAGGACAGTTGGACTAGATGATCGTGTAGGTCCTTTCCAACCTTGTGATTCTATGGTTCTACCTGGATGGGCTTTGCAGTAAGAAGACTGTCAGTCTCTTTTCCCAGGCTACTAGTGACAGAACATGAGGAAATGGGTTCAAGTTGCAGCAGAGAAGGTTTAGATTGCATATTAGGATGAATTTCTTCATGGAGAGTGTGATTAAATAGTAGAATGAGCTGCCCAGGGAAACAGCACATCTACCACTTCCAGCCATGGAGATTTTCTGAGACATGTGGCACTAAGGAACATGGTTTAGTAATGGAATTCAGTAAGTCAAATCGATGGTTGGACTTTATGATCTTGAAGGCCACTAACAACCCAGATGATTCTATGATCTGGATTGTGCTAAACCATTTCAGTTACAAGTTGAGATAAAGCATTACAAAAGTTTCAAGGATAAGTTGTAAGCACGTTAGGCATCCACAATGATGAACCAGATAAGAAAGAAGTTACATTAACATTTTTTCATTCCATCTAGAGAAAACAAAAGGGAAAAAAAAAAAAAAAGGATTAAAAACAGGCAAATAAACAACAAACAAATTTTCATAGTCATTATTTCACTAATCTTGCACATACTTGGAGCTTTTCTTCAAGTTACCTGGTAAAAGTAGATGGAGAATTTAGATTATAAAGCTATTTCAAAAGCAGTTAGCATATCCCTCTCAAAGTTATGCATGTGTAAGAAAATACTGTTTCAGTCTCCTTTTGGCTGATATCAACACATGGGTGCTCTGAGAAAAAGTGTATATATTTGCACAAGTTTTTTAAAACAAGGGCCAGAGAGGGAACATGACTTAGCTAGTCTGATAAACTGCAGTTGGCCTGCTACTGGATGTGAAGACAAGATTTCAATGCCTACTGCCAATCTGTCTAAAAACATAAATAAATAAAAATATGTGTAAAATAAAAATTAATCCATTTTAGATTCATTAACAAATAACATAATAACAAAGAATTTTGTCTTGCTTACATCTCCTTACAACTAAATTCTTATATAATTATATTATATTTAAAGATTCCATTTAAAAATTCAGGAGTATAAAAAACAGTCCCACTATAATCAGATTGCTAAAACTGACACATTTTAAGTATTCAAGTGTAATTCAGCTTCTCACCCCCTGGATCCTTATCTGTAATTGTAAATCCACATGCTCTCTATTCACAAGTCTTTAGGGAGTGAGCAGACAGTTCAAACATATGCTGACTCAAAGCTTGTGACTTAATTAATTAAAGTTATGTTACATAAATAATGTATTTGAATTAAACCAACAAGATAATAATGTTTTTACACATGTAGTATTCCCTATGGATTCATGGAGGCTGACAACCCACCATTCTGGGTAGAAAACCACCACAAGGAGAGTGGTTTTTCTGAGGAGTGGAGCAGGTTGCTGCTTATAAGAACCTTATAATGAAACAGAATGAGTACAGGTGAGTTAGTAAAATCTTTCTGTTACTTCTTAGCAAAGTTTGTATGGAGTGAATACTTAGTCCATAAATGCATACTGTTTCAGTCACTCCTACTACTAAAGATTTCCAGGAACTATTGCAAACACAGAATAAGAACCTTGGTTTCTTTTTTATGTCTCTTTCTTAGCTGTTCCTCCTTGATCTAAAATATTCTTTTGAGCAAGCAGGGATCATTGGCTGATTCCACTTTTTGAGAATTTATTTACAGAAAAAGAATGTTTTCAAGCAACCAGAAGACATAATTAAGATACACACATTTTATTTCTAAAAGGATTGTCTCAGGCATTTGACTAGTGCCAGTGCCATCCATGGTGGATTATTTTAAAAGAACTGTGCTCACAGTTTGTATTATAGATACAGTGAAAATAGATCTGAAAGGATTGCATGGCGTATATTTTAAAAGATCACGAATTAATTTAGATCATAGCACATCCTGTGATTTCTTTTCCCAGACTGTTCAGATATTTTCCTGTAGAACAAAATGAAAAATAAATAAATAAATAAATAAATAAATAAATAAACAAATAAATAAATAAATAGAAAGGGGGGAGGTAGGGTGGGAGAGGGGGGGAGAATTACAATAAAATTAATTAGAAAAAGCAAAGGCTAAAATCTGTGCTTACACACTTAAACATATCAGAATATATTAAATGCCATTTAGCAGTGGTTAGAATGTATGGAGAATATGCATACCAATAACAAAAAAAGAAACCTTTAAGTGTTTTCAAGATCTTGATACAATAGGGTGTTATTTTAACATAAACAGATTTGCACTGTATAAGTTCTAGCTAGGAGGTTTACTTTGCAATTTGTTTTTAATCAAGTTCAATACATGATAATACATTTTCCACGGCAAAATAATCAAGAAAACTATGTGAATTTAATTTGTTTAACATGAGAACTGTCAGCATTTGATTGATTCAAGGTGTGGAAAGGTAGTAAAACTCAAAAAATATGCATTAAGTTACTGATTAAACAAGACAGAAATACCAGGTTTGGTTAATAGTCATACCTCCAACTTCAGTTTCAACGCATCAGTACTCTGATGCTTGGGGAAAGGATGAAAATGTTCCTGATCCAAAGACTGATGGTTTTGATTTCAGCACCACAAAAAACAATATTTAACACTACTATTGCATATGTACTTCTAAAGCAAAAATAATGGAACAACCCTTACAGCAAGTCTCGCTCCAATTCATAGGTGCGAGGGGAAGTTCTTTGATATATTTATACCCAGTGTGTGATTAAGAAACAACGGTTCAAATGTCAGTCCGACCAGTTTGTTACAAGTCCTAGCCATCTAGGGAGATGGGGAAGGGGAGATAGGAAAGACAGGAAATAAAAGCAAGGAGTTTCTGTAGAGAGCAAAAGAGATATTCACCACCGTGCATCCAGTGAGGTACACAGTAGGTCCATTGATCTCAGGAACTCATTTGTTCACCAGGGTATGGGAGAAAGCCAGGAAGCTCTGCAGCAAGCTGGCTTCGGGGGGGTTATTCCAAAGAGGTTTTCCTCTCAGGGAATTCTCTGTCAAAGGTGTCTTTGGGAGTTTGTCTCCAAAGTCCCCAGTTTAGCAAGGGCTTTTTATACCTCATTTCTGTGGTGTTGGTTTTGTTTTTTCTTCTTTTCTCTCAGTTCAGTGTGACATTCCTGACCCAACAGATAAGCCAGCAGGGAGCGGTGCCTCCATTGCCATGCGCAAGCATTATTACCTTTTGCAATGGTCAGTTCCTTCAAGCAGCACGCCTGAAAAAGACTGCTTGTCCCACTTCTGCTTATCTTTGCAATCATAAGCAGAGGTACTGTGGCATAGTGACACCCACCACTCACCCCCCCTAGATAATTAGCAGTTATCATATAGAGTCTTATCACCAGAAAGGCCTCACAAAGCAAGCTTTGAGACAAAAAAGAAAAATAGTTTTGTCTTTCACACAGTACTATGAGAATTTCCTTACCTACAACAGCCTGGAAATAGAAACATTTCTACAGCAAGAAGGTGCCTTCCTTCTAGTTCCTCTTTTCTGTATTGCTGCTTGTAAATGTCACAATAAAATATTGTGGCTTTAAATTTCTCATGGATTTTATGTTTATTACAGATTTAAAATTCTTTCATGGGGAAATAATACAAAGCTTTTCTCAGCATTGTTCTTTGGAGACAGATATCAGCCATATGTCTTCATGTTACTCTGTAGAAGTAGTTTGGCAGAAGTAGCTGCCAAATTTAAGAAATTTTCAGGTCATCCCAGGGAATACACTGTCTGATAGAAAAGCATTCACACAAATACTCCATCAGGTGGATTTTCGTTTAAACCGTGACACAGTGGCAACCATACTTCCTTGTCTTTCAGGAAGGACCCGAAAAGCCATAATAAACATATATTTCTAGGATTACAATCCAGTCAGATCACCACAGATCTGCTGTGACAAGTGTGACACAACCACTCCTCACATTTCAGGTCATGGTGCTGACGGTCTTTGAAGATGCATATATTAGATAGTCAGAATTCATATCATTGTAGCATGTATTAAGAGTGTTTTTTAAAATAGTATCAGTTGAATTGTCAGTATAATTTAATTGTGAGCCATTGAGCAGTACTGAAGTATTTTCTTGTTGTCAAATATATTTATATATCAGACTTTGGGAAATAAAAGTATTGAAGTAAATCTTCCATGATGTTTGCATTTTTACATGCTTGTGGTCAAACAGTACATCGAATACATTTCCAGACATATATAAATAAGACATCATCTGCCAAGTTTTGCCTTCAACAGTCTGGTTAGTCATTAATGGTTAGTCAGTTGCATCAGAAAGAAGTATTGTAGGAATAGCTTTTAACTTTTTTAAAAGATTCTGGAAAATAACATTAAAAAAAAACAAAACAACAACAAACAAACAAAAAAAAAAGCACCACATTCATGGATTATTTTTCTTATTGTTGTTTAAGACACCATTAATGTTTATTGTAAGAGGAACATGGCATTAAAAAAATTGCAAAAGAACAGACTGAGAATGCAATCTAAATAGAAATCCCTCATGTTTTTGAATAAATCAATCTGCCACGGTACAAAAGTAATGTAAAATTACTACCAAAGACAAAGATCTGCTACAGATGAATGAGTAAAGGGCAAAAACATCATAATTCTTTACTAATACTTTGTACTACTTTCTCAATACAACAAAGCCTTGTTTTGCTAAGACGAAAAATAAATAAAAAGAAAGGGATGATGTCTCTGATTTGTACTTGATCTCCTGTGCAGATGCATTCACTAGGTATAACAATTGACAAGTTTGGAATAAATTGTACTACCAATGTGGTCTGGGCTGATCTGTCACAAGTTTCTGGGTTACTGACTGCTATACGAGAAGTGATGTTGGAACAGAGCTTCTCTCTAACTCCAGACGTAAGATCATGACAATCCATTTATGCTACATGGAATCCTTCCCAAAACATCAAAGCTGGAACAAATACATGCAAATCAAACAAATCAACACAAGGCCAACTGCAGTTCACGCTTACACCTTTGGAAATCTGGAAGTCTCTCAGGTCTTCTATCTTTTTTTCTCCCTGTTTATTTTTCTTAGCACTTAAATTGTATTTAATTATGGTTTTCGAAATGCTGGTCTTAATTAACCGTGTCTCACACACACAAATAAAGGAAAACAAGAAGCAAACAATCAAACAAGCCAGTCCTTATTTGTATTACAAGCGTAGGAAAAAATAACAACAATTCTTTATTAGCAGATTTTTGTTTTGTTTTTGTTTTTGTTGTGTTTTTTTTTCCCAAGGTAAACTGAACATCTAATTGGCAACATAATACGTTTTGAAGAATAAGTCGTACTGACAATTAATGATTAATTACATGACATTTCATCTTTATTTTTTCACAAGTTTAACTCACTTCTTTCCAAGGTTCAAGGGTTTTTCTCAGTTTTTTGTTGAGATCTCTGTAGTAAAGGAAAGCGAATAACTGATGTGTGTGGTAAAATCCCACCCAAACAATGACTGAAAGAATTAAGAAAATGTTATGCATTTATGACTGGAATTGGAAAGAAGCATGATATTTACATTAATACCCCTAGCAACAAAAAATAATAATAACAATAAAATAATAATTAAAAAAATTTGTCCTCTGAAAAGCATTATTTCACATATGATTGTGTGGGAGTGATGGTTGATTTTCTTAAAAACTGGGAAAGAAACAGATTTTATGAGCAAACCATTTCCACATTGGGAAAGAAACTATTCAGGGGACATAAGAAGAGTTTTTCAGAAATGTGATTTTTGCCTTATCTCACCCAGACTGTAGCTCTGGCAATGAAATGTAGTGGAACAGATACAAGTTTTTCAGCTGTGGCTGTTACCGCTTTGATTAACAAGGACACTTGCCCTCCTAAGTACATTTAACAAATAAGTATAGGCCTAAGACTCTGAAATGCTGTCCCAAACTAGATCTAAGAAAAGCCATCACCTTACAATTTTTAGATTACATTGCCAGACCTCCTTCATCATCCAGGTTTTCCTGAAGAACCAGAATGAAAGCAATAAAGCATAATTACAAGACTATGGTTTTTCACTAAATTGAGAGCAGGAGCTCAGCCATCATTTTCCTCAGAAAAAGGAACTTATCATTTTATTTGCTGTATGGCAGACAACTAATTACCATTTTTTAAATATTTATGGTGGCATTTTAATTCTCTACAAAGATTAGACAGGGCTGTGACAAGGACTTCGAAAAAGCTAATATACTGAGTACGTAGAGAAGTGTGTGTGTATGTGTGTTTTATAGACACATTCATTTAGTCTATACATAAATTAAATGCATGGGGGTGTTATGCGTATGAGTTCAGAGATGATTTATTAACTGAACATAACTGTTCAATCTTCTTGCTAGTTTTCTTCTGTATACTTGTCTTTGTCAGAGTTTACTGCAGTACTGCAAAAGCCAGAGAAGCTTATTTTTCCTCCAGAAATCAGGAAACAGGAAACCTGCGAGGATTTTTTAATTCTTTCTCTTCTTTTTTTTTTTTTTTCCTGTATGTAGATACCCCCTTCCAACTCCTTCAAGTACCTGCCTGAAGCCTGTAGTGAAAAAGAATTTTGCATTCTCTCCTATGCTTTTATATCAGTGCAGCATCTATAGCCAAACAACATCAACATTAATGATAAGAAAAAGCAATTCAATAAGGAGACTCTCAATTTAACATAAAGACTCAGTGTTTGCTTCTGAGCAGTAATAGGTGCTACGAATATTCCTAAGGCATTAAAAACTATACGCTAATGTAGCTTTTCACTTAACCTGTGACTACACCGTCTCATGCTCTCTGAAGAACTTGTTTAAAAGATCTAATAGGAGTGAAAAACAGATATTCTAAATGAGAATACTTTCAACTTAGCCACGTACAGCTGACAGTGTAAGAAAAAAAGTGAAAAAGTTGTATTTTTAAAGCCTTTCCCAAAGCAGTCCTTAGGCTTTAGGGAAAGATACAATGAACCTCCCTTGAGTTTATCAGAACCCATCTGAAGTGGCTTCATCTTACAGATGTATTTCATTTATTCTGAACATCCTATGGCAAGACCTTTCTATCACACTCTTGCTTAAGTCATGGTAACAAAGAGAATGCTGGGGAATAGCTGGAAAAAGTCTTCAGTTTTTGGGAGCTGACCACTATTCCACTGCCTAGGGTAGTCAGAAGCAGTGTTTATTTACAGTAGCATGTACAGCCGTTCTGCGGGACAGCCAATTGTAGCTAAAATATTAAAGGAGAAGATATTAACTAAAACATGTCTCTTTTTCTGCTGAAGCTATCAGGCAGCCTGCACTGGGGTTGGTCATTTTCTGTGAGGACAGGCAAAAATTTAAGTCAAGTAGTGAGACAGTTCTGTACTTCATGAGGGCACAATACAACATGAGATTAAAAATTCTTTTTAAAGGTTTACTTTTCCTTCTTCAGCAGACCATTTCTCACATACTCCACTTAAATGTGTTAATATCTTCACACCACCTTCACATCACCTTCACAGCATTCAGAAAACATTTGCCAAAGGATTCCAAAATCCCTTTTTAATTTAATCATTTTCTCACCCTCAATGTTGTGTCTCAGTGCACTTGCTGACCTCTAACCCCAGTTAGCATCACTTTGTAATTTCCCTTTTAAACAAAATGCTAATGAGCAGCCCTACTGCAGTGTGTAAAGCAACAGATAGAAAAAAACAAAACAAAACAAAACAAAAAACATTCACATATTGCCTCCTTGAGTTATTTGTTTCACAGCAGCTGGACAGGGAAACCTGAGAGAACACAATTTATTTAAATGCATGTCTGGTGCTATCACCAGCACTTCACCTCAAGGTCATACAAAACTCCATTCTTCAGTAGGGCATTCTTGTAATTGTTGGTGTATGTATACATTTACATCAACAATTGTGCTGACCACAACAACCTACTTAAAAAAAATACAAAACCTTCAGTATTGTTAAAGATACATGACAAAACTCCTAATGTTCAAGGTCGGGTTGGATGGGGCCCTGGGCAGGCTGGTCTAGTATTAAACATGGAGGTGGGTGGCTCTGTCTGCAGCAGGGGGATTGAAACCTGATGATCCTTGGGTCCCTTCCAAGCCAAGACATTCTATGTTTCTACAATTCTACGATTCTATGTTTCTATGATTCTCTTTTATATATTTATATTGTCTCTAAAGAAAAATAAATAAATAAATGAATATAAACCACACATTATCTCTGTATATTCTGCAATTTGGAAATCACATGTTCTAGGTCATCAGGCCACCTTGGACTGGCCATCACAGAGAGCACAAACAAGATGGTGCATATAATCTTTTTACCTCCTCATTTAAATGGCTTGAACACAGGAGAAAATAGGAAGAACAACTTGATGATTCAGTTCTGGCCACAAATTCAGTCTTTGAAGGTTTGTAACATTGCCATGTGCCAAAAGAATGTTTAATTACAGCGTATAGGTATTTAGAATACACTATGATTTTTATTTGCCTCCTCCTGAAATCACCATTGTAGTAGGCCGAGCAATGTAATGAGGTTGAAAACAAACAAACAATAAAAATAAAATAAAATGAAACAAAAACAATAACAACAAAAAGGAATTGTGCATGCAGCTACTCCCCACAGGCACAGTTTAGACATTTCTTATTGATTTTGTTTCTATGCAAGATCCACTTTTTCATATGTTCATCTGAAAACGCAACTGAATTTTCTTCCTCACTGAATCAGAAGGATGCATCTTGGAATTTCCTAGTTACATTTTCCTTCATCTTATCTGAAAAAAGATTGTGTCTGAGTGGAGAGTAAAGATGATATATTACTTGAAATAAAACTAATATAAAGCAAAATCTACCAGGACTAAAATCTTGAAACTCTGTAATAGCTTTTCCAATGATACCAGCATAAAGGTATGAGATAATGGTATATATTAACTCTGAAGAAAAGAGCATAGGAATTAGGTGCTGGAAATGTCCAGTAGTGCCAAAAACTAGTGACAGGTAGGCAGATGAATTGTTATGTTGCTGAAGAATACTAGGTATGATGCTCTGATGCAATGCATCTTCCATTAAGTCCAGTGGGATTGCTTATCTGATGATATGATAACAAGCCTTCCAGAAAGGTATCTTAAGACACCAAGCCCTTCTGTGGGCTTAGCAATTTTTACACACAATTTTTTTAAAATGCAGTAGTATTAAAAAATAAATAAAAATAGATGTTAGTGCATGTAGTAGGGTGTTAAATTGCTGCTGCAGAGTTCTGTTGAATAAAAGTCATAGCTGGTAAAAAAAAGGGTTGGTCTCAGTGGCAACAAGCTTGAGAGGCATATCCTGGTGAATGATGATGTGTGTTTTAAAGTGCCGCTATAGAATATTGAACACATGGAGACTTTAACCAGAAAAAAAATGGTTCATCAACTGATGCAAAGTTTTAATAAAGACAATATTTCAATATCAGACTCCTTCTGAGGAAAAAGTTACAGCCCCTCCTTCATATTTGTGCTTCAGATCAGTGAAAGAGTTTAAGAAACTTCTGTGTAGCTAGCATATCATAAAGCTGCAGAAGGAAGGTAACAACAATTTTTTGAAAGTGATATGTGGTCATAATTTAATCTGATTTTTAGTTATCTAACACTATATTCATTAATACAATGTTGTCTGCTCAGTGCAGTATCTATAGTTCCAGATCTAAGAACAGTGAAATGACCTCATGTCATCTTCTTGGACAGGACACGTGTTGTCATTCTTAATTATTCATAGAGTATTCTCACCCTTTCCTAAAGGTCGATCTGGTGGTATAAAATTGGAGGCTAAGCTAGGATCCAACACACTGCTCTTGCACTCCCTCTCCTTGGCAGAACTTCAGAAGAAAATATGAAGAAAAAAAATGCATAATTGAGATAATAATAAACCACTTGCTGATTAGCATCATGGGCAAAACAGATTCAACACAGGGAGATTAATAAAATTTATTATTTATTACTAACAGACTAATGCAAAGGAAACTACAAACATCTTCCAGCTAACTACCTTCCCCTGATCAGTGCAGGGGAACAAGCAGCAGGGGCTGTGGTCAGTCCACAAAGCATTCTTTATGCCACACACCCATGGTCACCCCCTGTCACTACTCCACATGCAGCCCACCTATGGGTGCTGTCCTTCCCACACTAGTCCTGTGTGGGCTTCCCAGGGGTTGCAGCTCTCCCAGAACCATGCCAGCACTGTCCCTGCAGGTGACACCCATGCCTGCAGACCTCCTGCTGCCAAAATCTTGCTGTGTAAACCTAATGAAGCTAAACCTAATGTCACTGCTGCTGCCACATCCTGCTTCCAATACTTGGCTGTTTAAACCCACTACAATTGTATTCCCAACTATTTGCATATGGCTACAGTTTTCATAATGTATTAATCTCTCTTCATAATGTTTTCATCTCTCTTATGTTCTGCAAATCTTCATTCATTGTCTGAAATATCTTAAAAGGATTTGTCCTTGCACAGGAATCTGGGCAACAAGCCTGAGAGATCTTCAGGGTCCATTCTTTCTCTCCCATTTCTCATATGTGTTCTGAATTGGAAGTGACTTTAGTATATATTTTACAAAGACTTGCACTACGTCCTGTGCCAAGTGAAGCACCACATCCTGCCAACATTTAAGTGTATCCAGTCTATTGCTGAAAGTTAAGCCTGTCTCCCCAGGTGTTCACACTACTGCAGCCAAAGTATTGTTTGAATCTTTTTTTCTCTTTGGAGCTATCTATAATCCTGCCAAGTCCATTTTCACTCTCACCTGCTGCTGAAGTTCAACCTCATCTGAAAATCTCAACCTTTTTTGTTTCATTTATCCCTGAACTGTACAAAAGCCACGTCTTTATTCACTGATTATAACTGGCAAAAGTCTCATGTGAAGGGAACAGGATAAATAATATTTACTTCCTTAATGTGACAAATTAAAAACAGCAACTTTATAAAGTTCTACTGTACATATTTAAGCCTTTTATTGAGAAGCACTTCACTGAATCTTGCAAAATCAGTCAGAAAGATGGTTTTACCCCTACCATTTTGACCTTTGATTCCATCAGTGTTCTACTAAAATGTATGTAATCATACACAATGCAGTCCAGTGTACCAACACTTTTATTTTTTTTGCCGTTTTCATGTCAACAAAAGAAGAAAAGGAAAAAGCCAAGAGAAACAAGGAAGAAGGGGAGGAAAAACTGAATAAAGAGAGAGAAGGAGAGGAAATTATCTATCTCCATTATATGACTTATTATGTAAAATTCTAATGTGAAACACTTTAAATTCTTTTAGACAGAAATCTGTAAGTGATGTTAAGCCTATTATGTTTTATCTAGTCAATGATCAAATATTTCTGTACTCAAATCCTCATATTTTTTGCAATAATAGCTCCTCAGTTTCCAGAAGCTTCTATCTCATGTTCAGGAGTTAAATCAGCCATATTCCAGATGTGGACTTAGAAAACGTAAAGAGGTTGAACAGGAACAGAATAACTGCAATACAAAACTCCATGGAGGTTTACAGAGCAGATCTTAAATTCTGGTTTACATAGTAGCTGTGTTTTAGCATCTGCACACTTCATTCACCAGATTCAGCCATAAAACCTCTAAATTAATCTCACACAGGCTATAATGAGGATGATTTGGTTCTGTTAGAAAGAAACTCAGCATGTAAAAATAGAAAAGAAAAAAAAAAAAGAAAAAAAAAAGTCTTTCTACTGATTTTAGTGAGGACTTATTGTCCAAATATTTATTGAATAGAAAACCAGTGTTTTCAAAAGTAATGTGCATGTTATATTTGTTAACCAAAGACTGAAATACTGACTCTGGAAGGGACGTATTTCAAATATACTATTAAAGTAACAAACACGGTGCTGGTGTCCTCTGCTTCAAGAAGGATACTTTGGATTTCCCTTCAAATAGTTAGAACAGACATATAGAAAAATACCACAGATTCTTACAGCAAGAATAATTTATGCAACATAGTATCAATGTCTCTGAAAATTTGTATTAAAATTTCACCTTGTGCTTTCACTTTTCTGGTTAATTCTCAGCATGAGTGCCAGAGTGACTACTGTCTTACAAGAACGTTGGTAGATGAGGTAAATTATCGTCCTTTCTTAGGTGGATATTTATCTTAGGTGGTCTCAGTTCTACAAAAGAGTCCTCCTCTCTTTCTGGCATAAAATGTGACCTTTGTCATGTGGCCAACACAAATCCTTAGAAATGAAGCACAGAAACAGTAGCAGAGTGCAGAGTCCCAGCCATTCCTACTGGTTTACATAATAAGATACTAAGGAAGATATAAGCACAGAAGAGACCATTAAAACTTAACACAAGCTTAGATCAGTAAAGAATTATTAGATTAAGAGCACAAGGCAGCTATGAAGTTGACACGTATGTTTAAAAGATAGAGAACACAAAGAATGTTAATAGCTTTTAGAGAAAGGAGGGAAAGAAGGCAATGTCACAGTTCCCAGGATAAATGCTATTTTCATTGCAGATGAGATCACAGGGTTTTTAAAGTGGAGGAGAAAGTAATGATGTGACTACAGAGCATAGTTAAAATATTTCCTCCATCAAGGTGGTGCAGACAATATGGACTTTGGTCAGGGCTTTAAAAATAAAAGGAATCTATGATTTAAAGTTAAAAAGAAAGAAAGAAATTGGATGGTCAACCAAGTCATGTGCACCGTAAGTCTACACAAAGTACATTTCTTTTGGAATGCGCATATACAAATACTCCAAATATGTGTACGGACTGGGGAACTCATTGAGCAGCCCTGTGGAGAAAGGTGTGGGGATTCTGGTGGACTTGACTGGAGCTGACAGTGTGCTCTTGCAGCCTAGAAGGCAAGTGGTATCCTGGGCTGCATCAAAATAGGAGTGGACAGCAGGGACATGGAAGAGATTGTGCCCCTCTACTATGCCGTCTTCACGACACATCTGGAGTACTGTGTCCAGGTCTGAGACCCCCATGAACAAGAAATATGTGAAGCTGTTAGCGTGGGTCCAGAGGAGGGCCAAAAAGATGATTGGTGGCTAGGAAAACCTCTCCTTTGATGAAAGGCTGAGGTAGCTGGATGTGTTTAGCTTGGATAAGACTCCAGAACAATCTCTTTATGGCCTTTCTCTACTTAAAAGGAGCTTGTAAACAGGAGAGAGACTGAGTTTTTACATGATCTGGCAGTGATGGGACAAGAGGGATGGTTCAAAACTAAAATAGGGGATATTTAGATTAGGCAGTACAAGGAAGTTTTTGGAGGTTGGTGAGAATGTTACCCATCTGTGGTTGCCCCATCTCTGGAAGTGCTCAACTTTAGGCCGAATGAGGCTGTGGGCAGCCTGATCTGGTGAGCGGCACCTTTGCTTTTGGTTCTCACTGGCCTAGTATCTTTTCAATAGGCATTTACATTGGACTCCCTGTTCTGAGTGTTTCACCATTATGGTAATAGGTGAACTACTTCCCTGTGTTTGGTCATAGCATCCTTGGTGTTCTGGCTGGGCTCCAGCTGAGTTATAAAGTCCTCCATCAGTGAGAAATCAGGGTTTTATCAACATAGTTTGTTGTCTGACTTAAACTAACCAAAGAGATATTCCATATCATATGATGTAAATCTGAGCAGGAAAATCTGCAGGAAAGAGGGATGAAGGAGGGGTACATCTGGCGGTGCATCTTTCAAAACAATTCTACATGATGGGCCCTACTTTTGTGGAAGTGGCTGGCCATCTGCCTTCTGACAGGACGTAGTGAAAGAATTCCTTGATTTTCTTTGCTTGCGCACACAGCCTTTGCTTTACCTAGTAAACAGTCTTCATCTCAACCTGTGAGTTCTTGCACTGTCAGCTTTCCAGTTCTCTCCTCATCCCACCTGGGGAGAGAATGAGCAGCTGCATGGTACTGACTGAACTGCCTGCCAGTGTTAAACAGTATCAGCCTTTCTAGGAATGACTGTGCAGACAAGCTGGAAACATTTGGATATTTCTGTTGTGCATACATGGAGGACATCTCCAGGTTAGTGTAATCAATTAGCTTTCCTTTGTGTTCTTAAGCTGGTTTTGTTTCTTTTTCTTCTTATATTAGGCCACATTGAAGATGGAACCATCTTTATAAGCATTTTGCTGACCACTGTCACTTTCCAAATCCACAAAGGACAAAACCTGTGCTCTTTCACAGCAGTGGGGCAGTTGGAGTGCACGGTGGATCTAGGTCACCCGGCAGGTGAAGGAGACAGCATGAGGACTTGAGCAATTTGGGGCAGGAACCATCAGCCCCAGAGGAAGAAGAGGGATGGATGAATTTCTTCTCTTTCCTGAAAGCAGGAAGAGCCAAACAAATCAGAGCAGCAAGCCCTGAGGAGGAGAATGGATTGTGGTTCATGGGTAAGGGTCAGGTCTCAGGGGGTCCACAGCGCAAGAAGGACCGTGGTGAAAATGAGAAGGCTTCAGTGGGTCAGGTCTGGTCTGACGTGGGACTCCTGGTCTCAGAATTGAGGAAGGACGTTGAGCAGGATGAGTAAGGCCCTGCCAAAATCCTCCTGCCAAAATGTTAACAAGAGAAATTAATTTCATACCCTATAACACAGAACACAGTTTATTTCTATAATCCTTCCAGAGGAAAACAGGTGAATGAGGCAAATATTATTACATAATAATACTATAGAAAATGTGCGATAGAGACAAAATTTTGTTCAGAACAAACAGAGGGAGTTGGGTTTTTTTTTGTTGTTTGTTTGTTTGTTTCTGTTTTTTTAAGTTCTGTGACCCTTTGCTTTATAAAATAGTCCTGTTTGCATTCAAGGTTGAGAAAAGCTCAGCTTCCTGCACTTGACAGTAAAATACAGATTATATATCTGCATATTCAAAATTAAGATCCCTGTCTTAAGGAAAATAAAAATAGACCTATAGAAACTCCAGGCTCAGAGCATTTTAATAACTATCAGACTAAGAAAAAGCACTTTTAAAATTAATTCATAAAAGGAAATACAAGGGATGACAAGGTCTAACCTTTAAGCATGTCAGCCAGTACACAGCCTGAGTAGTATGCTGTATTTTCAAAAAGTCAACAAGAGGATTCTTCCTGGAATTTCACATAAGAGTGAATAGTTATTGCTTCAGTTTTGGTATTTGCCCTTTCATTTTATTTTTTTTTTTTTGCGTGGAGTTACTACCTTTAACAATCTCAAGAGCACTCAGCATCTTTGTCAAGCATGTTCATAGGAAGCTACATTTCTTCTAAGGAGTCATAACTGTCAGTTTCAGCAACAGCTTTTTAAGGACCCTGAAAAAGTCACTTATCTAAAATCAAAAAGTTACAGAAAAAGATAACTAAAACTGTGATGATTTTCTCTTCACTGCCTAATTGCAATATTGCCTTTATTTTTATTATATTTTTTTTCCATAACAAAGCTAAAGAGTTCAGAACAGGAATGGGTCTTTTCCTCAGTGCTGAAGGATTATCCTGGATTGATGATGACTCCTTTTGGATCTTACTCTCACAGCCCTGGTGAGCAAGACAGACTAGAACTCTAGCCTTGTCCAAGTCCTTCCATCCAACCAAACATATTTCTCCAACCCTGGCCTCTTTGGTTCTGGCAGCCAAACCAGTGGATACTGATGTCAAATGTATATCCTATGGTAGCCAGCATGAAGGTGGCACAATCATGATGGAGGAAAAATAATTTCTTTCACTGTGGAGATCTCACACTCATTTATCATATGGAAAAATTTATTTATTTATTTCAAACTGTGGAGTTTTAGTAAGAGTTCACTGGTTTTGCATCAAAACTGAAAAATAGGGTTTGGATAAACTTACACCCTTTATTGCCAGAGGAGAAATTAGAATCACCTTTCTCCAAAAGCATCCGCTACACTATAACTAGAAAAGCTATATTAATTTCATGGTTTGCCTCTGGCCTATTTTCTTTCAGGACTGCACTAATTATTATTGTGTAAGTATAGAAGAAAAAAAATCCATTAATTTAATGAAACAATTGCATTTTTATTGCAAAGAGAGGTAAGGGTATAGTCCATTTTATAAAATGGAGGGAGCCCTATTCTGATGTCATTTATTATTTCCTAGATGTAAATGAGATCATCAGTTCTAAATGTGAACCAAAATAATAACTTCCTATATTACAAGGAATGTTGGAAGAACAACAGACTTCCTGCAACTAAGAGTTATTAATTAACTGAACAATTTCAGTGCTATTAAATACTTCTCACCCAGGAAGAAAGACTAATTCTTTTTCTTGAGATGCCATCAGTGAGTCATTCTAGGGCAGCATCCGCAGCACTATAATATGCTCTGCACAGTAACTTCTCTTATGAGTTTACTGCATTCCTATTCCTTTCCTAGCACCTCCTAGTATCCAATCAGAATTACCATTGTGGTTTTCTTTGTTTTGTTTTGTTTTGTTTTGTTTTGTTTTGTTTTGTTTTTCTCACCTCCTCTACTCCAACATCATCAGTTCTGAATCTTTCTCATATCATGACTGAAGCTCATATCATTAGGATAATTTGATTCATTCTCTTGGGCTTGGACAATGCTTTGCTTCTTCATGTCTTTTGAGTGCAAAAGGCTTGAAAATCACTTCTCCATTAAACTAATCTTTGGAAATTGTTTGGAGAAACCATTTCAACTGCATGATTTGTCCAGTGTTTCGAAACACATCAAAAGCCTTCAAAAATACAATTAGAGGAACACATGAAGTTTTATGGAGCAGGAGGGAATTAGTATAGGTGAAGTTATTCAAAATGTGGCAGCTTCAGTGCTCCAAATTCAGCGGAATCTATAAAAGATCCTGGTAATTTGCAACTAGTCGGGGAAAAGTTGTTTGTTTGTTTGTTTGTTTTAAAAAGAGGAAAGATTAAAATACATTAAAATACATTGAACTTGAGTCTTAAATATATTCACAGATAAACCAACGTCTGAGGATGATGATTAAAGTAGGGCTAACTGAATGAAGCTCAGTATATCCAGTTTAACACAAGTTCTCTGAAGTCCACTCTTTGCTCTGAAATACTCGCACTGCCTTGCCTGGAAGGTTTTCTTGCAGTCTTGAAAAATGGAACATATTGTTTTCAGTGGATCTAGCAGTGAAAGCCTAAAATTATTTTAGGTCTGTCATCCATTATTGAAAATATTACAAAGGACTGAAGATCAGATCCTGCTCAAATTATTTTGGAGAGATTATATTTAGCCCACTTAGAGAATACTCTGCAAACACATGGATATGAACACAATGACCAATATTAGAGAAACAAAATATCAGAAACACATTTTGGTTTTGTGTATAACTCATACATTTGAGATAAAAAGAAAACTGAAGTATGAACACTGAAAAAAGAAATATATAGACCTAAATATAAAGTAAATAAAGTAAATATAAAGTTTAATGAGCAATGGGAGCTCTGTCAAAAATACTACCATTTATACCAATGACAAGATTCCAGTGTCCAAAGAAAAGCACAACTGATATAACTCATCTGCTTATTTCAGTTCAATTTGAACTGTAAATAGCAACTTTTAATGTAAATATCAATTGAATCTATTCCATGGCACTATGAGCTTCACAGATTTGCATTTTGATGTTTTCTGATGAGAACAGAAATGCATGTAGCAACTAAATAATTGCTGTAATGATTCTATAATCTGTTTTCTTTGGTAAAATTCTTTAAAAAAAAAGAATGCAATGAAACCTTATGTATGAAAAAATAAAATAAAATTTAAAAAAAATAAAAAAATCTTTCAATGACTATTCTTAATGCTTATGCTTTTTAAAAAAAAAAACAAAAAAAACCTGGCCAATATTTTATTTCATTACTGAAACACAGGTCAGAATCAAGTGAAGACTGTCCAGTCTGACAGGTTATTAAGCTAAATTAAGTCTTGTTATGATGCAAAACAGGTTTATCTACAAACAGACTGGATTCAAGTCGTAGAAGCATTTTATTATTATTATTGTTGTTGTTGTTATTATTGTTGTTATTATTATTATTATTATTATTATTTGAGCTGGAAGGGGCATAGAAATGTTAGACTTCTTAAAGGAGACAGACATTCAGTCAGTGGTACTAGAAGCATCGCTATGTCAAAAGAAGCAAAGCCGGACACTGAGATGTTTGTTCTGCACAACTCCTAAACTCAGCTACTTATCAGCTGTAATGGTATGCAAGGTTTGATTAGTTTTCCACAATCTTAAACAGTTATAAAGAAACTCTCTTATCAGTGTTCCTACATTTTGTTATCAGTAATCTGAGTAACTCTATGATATTATGATTCCATGGTCTGAATAAATAATTAAATCTATAGCTATATTTTAAACATCTCCTTGAATGAGAGGGAGGGAGGGAAGGAAGGGAAGAAGTGAGGGAAGGAGGGAAAGAGGAAAGAAGGGAGGGGAGGAGGGAGGAAGGATGGAAGGAGGATAGCTTGAGAGCAGCCCTGAGGAGAGTTTGAAGATGTTCATTAGCAAAACATTCAACATGAACTGCCAGTCTCTGCCTGCAGCTGAAGGCCAACCATATCCTAGGTTGCATCAAGGGAAATATGACCAGCAGGTTGTTGGAGGTGATTCTGCCCCTCAACTCTGCCCTTATGAGGTCCCAGCTGGAGTACTGTGATGAAGTCTGAGGCCACCAGCAAAAGAAGGATATTGAATTGTTGGAGCAGGTTGAGGAGGGGGCCACAAAGATGATCAGGAGGCTAGAGCACCTCCCCTATGAGTTCAGGTTGAGACAGTTGAGGGTCTTCAGTATGGAGAGGAGAAGGCTCTGGGAAGACCTTATAGTGACCTTCCAGTACATGAAAGGGGACGCACAAAAAAGCTGGGGAGGGACTTTTAATAAGGGCATGTAGTGACAGGAAGAGGGGACATTGCTTTAAACTCAAAGAGAACAGACTTAGACTAAATGCATTAGGAAAAAATTCTTGACTGTGGAGGTGGTGAGACAATGGAACAGGTTGCCTAGAGAGGCTGTCAATCCCCCCACTCTGGAAGCACTGAAGGCCAGGCTGGAGGGGTCTGTGAACAATCTGGTCAAGAGGGAGGTTTACTTGCCTAGAGCAGGGGGTTGGAACTATGTGATCTCAGATGTCCCTTCCAACCCAAACTATTCCATCATTCTGTGATTCAGTGAAGTTCCATCTAAGCATGAGAAAAACTTTCTTTACTGTGGGGTTGACAGAGCACTGGAGTAGGCTGCCCAGAGAGGCTGTGAAGTCTCTTTCACTGGAGATATTCAACAACCACTTGGATGCTTTCCTGTGCAACCTGTTGAAGGGGACCTTCTTTAGAAGGAAGGTTGGACTGGGTGATCTCCAACTGTTCCTTTCAACCCCTACAGTTCAGTGATCATGTGATTCTGTGCTTCTGTAATTCTGTAATTCTGTGATAAGTATAATTGAACTGGTACAGTCTTTGCTGAAATTAAGTATTCATGAAGCAGGTTTTATTGTTTTTAATTAGAAGTGAGTAAATAAATTGTATGGGATAATTTATTTGGTAAGGTTAGCCTCCTTTTTTGCACCACAGTTATCTCTGAATGCATTAGCAATTCAAAATTATCCACAAAATAATTTCAGAGAAATTTCTTTATTACACATTTAAAGGGCATTTGACCAGAAAATAAATGCTGCAATTTAAATGCTTTTTAACTGGTCAGATGATACAATTCCTTTTCTTCCTCCATTTTAATCACTAAATCAAACTGTATTTATTAATTCTGAAATTACATGATTTCCTAATCTGTTTTGGATTGGATTTTTCTCATAGTGGGGCATAAAATCATAAAGAAGTAAATGCAAATATCACCCAAGTATATTTATTTTGGTAATGTTTAATGGGAATTGTAAACATCCTAATTCTACTGTTAATTTAATATAAACACTTAAGGAGAGGAATGATTAAATGAAAAATATGATTGAAATATATATATATAATTAACAATATATTAAATATCCTTTACTTCCAATCAGAGAAGATTTGATGTAAGATATTCAATTTACTACTGTTTTGAGAACTATTCTAAAAGTAAATAAACTAGAAATTGAAGTGATGTTACAATTAGTAATTTAAACTCCAGAAGATCCTGAAAGTGATTAAAATAGCAAAGCTAGTTCTGAAGCTGACACTGCTACCCCACCTCTATAGAATAGAATACCATGTGCTTTGTTCTTACCCTTCCAAAGTCATTACAGTGCTGCAGAAGCACAAGAGGTCTTCTTCAACCAGATGGCAGCACCTTGTGTAGCAAGGGGGAAGTGAGGATGTAATACAGAAAAGCAGAAAACAGCACAGTGTAGTCAAGACTGATTTAATCCAAGGAGAATAGGACCTGACATGCTGCAGCCGATGGTGTTGAAAGATCTGGATGGTGACATCACAAGATTGTTCTATAGTATAATTGAAAGTGGTTTTCAGGTGAAATTCCTAATGACTGGAGAAAGACTAATATTGCACCCATCTTGAAAAAAAAACAAAAAGGGTCTAGAAGACTACAAGCTGGGTAGACTCACTTCATCAAACAAACAAATCATGGAATGAGTCCTAAGAGAAAAGTTCTGTGCATGTTGTGCTTTTCCCAATTGCACCTGCAGGAGACTTAAATCAGTGAAATGGAGAGGCTACAAGGCAAACACTCACAAGGTCTGCAGGTAATCCCAAACTAGGGGGGAAACAGTTGATACATGGAAGGGCAGGGCCACTGTGCAGAGGAACTGGGAACCTGAGGATGTGCTGGAAACATGAAGAAGGTACAGGGATGTGGTACTCCCTTCTTGGAGGTTTTTAATATACCCTGGGATAGAGCTGACCTCAAGGCCAAGCCTGTGATTTTGGCCTGTAACAGCAACATCCTTTGATTCTGTTTCTGAATGACCATAACAGATAAGTACATGAAATTTGCTTCTTCAAATAGAAGCTTGATCACTGCTCATGTACTGAATTGTAGTTCTCTGCACTCTGAAATCTACTCATCTCTGTAGCAACCATTTCCAGAAGATTCATCTCCAAAAGATTCATTTCCCATGTGACTCCTGTTCTTGATGCTCACACTGGCAATATGATTACTCACTGTACTGGCCATCTGCACAATTTCATCTTCCAACTTACATGCTTTTGTAGAGATCATTCCTGCAACTATGTGACAATCCTTTCTTAGTCCTCCCTCTGTTTCAGCTGATTAGATTTTATAACTTTGTGAAGATAACATTATAGACATCATAAAGTTGCATGACTAACAGAAGTTTTTGAGTTTAAATATAAATTGTACGACTCTCCCATTCCAGGCTTCATCCAAATGAACATAATTCACAAAATTTCATATTTAACTGAACCAATTATTTTTCTTGTATTGAGAAGGAAAAGAGAAATAACAGTAAAATATTACTGAGTTAAAATTTGTAACCTCTACAACAGATTATGCTTATTCGTTCTATCCTCCACCTCACCAATAAATATGTAAAAGCTACTGATTAACTCTTTATAATGACATCTGCAAGTATCTGTTGTTTGGATATGAGCGTCTTGTTACAATTTTATGCCTGATGTCATCCTTAGAATTACAGATAAATAACAAAGGTGCTTTTTAATGATCCTTAGTTTAGAGGAAAGTTAATGTCTACAAGGAGTTCTTATATGTACTGATTAAAAAACAAAGAAAAAAAGACTTACTTCTGGTTTGCGAATTTATTTCCTTGATGTGTTTCTGAAGACATGAAATCACATTATTTCAGTGGGACAGGCGTTGGGTTTGAACAGCAGAGAGCTGTCCTCTCTTCTTCTTAAAATCAAAGTGTAGGAAAAAAAGGGAAAAGGAGTTGGCATTTATATACTGGAGGAAGAGGGCAGTCATTCTAGCCTTTCTGAAGTCAGTAGCAATTTGCCTTAGATTTCACAAGCTTGCATAATCAGTGTACTTTCATGATGTGTTCAGTGAAGGAGTATTCTGATTTTCTACTTTTTCAGAAAAATGCTTGTTCTTTTTTCCATCAATTTTTCTTCAGCAGCATCAACAAGAATCAACTTTCCATCATATACGGTATTTCCGTGCATTGAGTACCCTCTGTTGATTTCAGTAGTATTCCTGTGAACTTAAGCTGGTTTAGAATCTTACCTGGCAGAAAGAATGTCCATGTCCCATTGAGTAAAATGGGACTTTTCAACTGGATTATAAATAAAACATTTGTAATTAAATGTATTTTCTCTCTCATACTTTCTTGCTTGTATAACTGTTCTGGATGTGCATGAATTTTTATTCAAAACTAGTCCAAAAACTAGACCACTATGCAACTGTTTACAAAGTCAAGCATCTGGTTTCCAACACAGTCTACAACATCAGCCTGTCTGCTGAAGCCCTTGTGGTTTAGAGAACTGTGAAGTACTGTCTCTTGCTCAGTACCGATCTAAGTTTGTGTTGATCTGTAAAATTCAGCATAGGTGAAGGAAGAAACATTCTTGTGGTTTCTGGTTTATAACTTGTGTCTTTTCCAAGGCACTGATATTCCTCAGTGACCACCACTTGTGTGAATTCTAAACATCTGTTCAGGCATGGACAGTTCTCCTCCTGACAGGGTTTCCACTCTGATATTTGAAGTGTTCCTTGCACATATAGAAGCACAATATGCAGTGCACCTCCATTTCCTATTTCAAGTATGAGCTTTCCCACCTCAGTACTTTTCTTGTAACCAGTAGTTTCTCCTTAATGTCTGCATCAAACAGTTCATAATATGGGAAGGGAATGAAAAGATTGATAGCTGCTGCTTCCTGCTCAGATTCTGTGACAAAGCAGCTTACTTCTGCTGTATCCATAAACAGACTGTCAAAGCCCACTGCACAAACCCAATGTCAAGATAGTGTTTACCATCACTCAAGTAAAGCTTCTGAAATGTTTCTTTAAAACAAGATTTTTATTTCTGAAGGACTGACTAACTGCCTTTTGGGCTCATTCATTTATTCTTAACTTATGTTTGAGCACAAGACATTTCTACAGATAACATTAAGAGTTTAAAATGGCTATCTTTTGCACCCTTATCAACAACTCAGTCCTTGTGAGTGATTTCCCTAGTACTGATGATCTGCATGTGCCACTGAACATTGACTGTTTTTGCACTGTTTTTGATGCTTATTTTCCTTGCTAAAACTTCCCTTTTCCTCCATTAACTTAAAATTTACCTTACGTTTTTTGTGGGGTTTTTTTTTTTTTTTTTCTGAGTCTTGCTTCTGATAACAACATACTAAGGGCCAGGAAGGAGCTCCAATCCAATCAGTACTTGGATTCTGGATAAAACTGAAGGACATCTTAGCGACATCAGCTATCGTTAAGGTTCCTCCTAAGTTTTTGGATTCACAACAGTATTCCTGGCTGCTAACAGTGTCCTTCAGCCAAGTTCCACTCCACTGTTCCTCAGCAAGTTTGGCTGACATTATCTATGGCTGGGAAAACAGTTACACTGGGACAAAAGATGTACAAATTGAGTGCATTATCTTTCTGAAAAGATTCATGTGGGAAAAATAAAACCCAGTTCACAGAGATAGATGGGTGTTTATTACCCGATTCTGGCATCATTAGCATGAAACCAACCCAAATGAAAGCCACATCCCTGGAAAGGAAGATGCAAAGATCGTTCATAGTGCTGTCATATCCTCTTCTGCTGGAAGCTATGGAACTGGATCCACTCCATGAGCACCAACTTGCTTGCTAGCCAGGCCTAGTCTATTTTTTTCCAACATTCAGCTTCACCGAGTAACTTCATAGAGCTTTAAGCCTTTAACTTATCCAGATGAGGGGGAGCAAGTTTTTCCAGAGAACTGAGAGAAATATTTCACAGAGTGGGGAGAAAAAGGCTCTTTAAGAGCCAGAGAGAATGCTCTAATGTAAAGAAAGTATGAACAGCTAAACTTCAATGCAGTTGCGAATGAAGGTACATTAATTTAGCTGAAAAACAGGAAATGTAAGTGTGAAAAAGCCAGCCTGAAAGAGCATTGAAATCCAGTTCAATTTCTCAGTATTGAATTATTTCAATTATATAGCCTGCCAACATCTTATTATATCTTCAAATAAAAAATTAAAAAAAAATAATTTAAATGTATACAGATACAATACCATACTCATTTTAATTCAAAGGTGTTTGCATGGAAAATTGGCAATTCATAGGATAGAAAAGCTGCTTAGCTGGGTTCCTCTTGTCAGCATGAAAAAAAAAAAAAAAAAAAAAAAAAAAAAAAAAAGAGAGAAGAAAACCTTAAAACATATAGGAGTAGTAAAATTAGATGGAAAGGAAGATTATTCTTATTTATTACTAAATAGCATTAAATTGGCCCATACACACAAACACAAACACACACACACAAAATTAGGCCCCCGTAAATTTATGAAAGTGACTTTGGCTCCAGTGTACTAACAATAATCAAGAGTTTTGCTCAGCATGACTAAATATAGTCAAAAAGGTTAATTCTCAACAAACTGCATAGTATTTGCAAAGACCTAATTGTATTTAAATCAAAAGAAAAGATTACCAAATTCTTGCCTTTGAAAAGTATAAAGGATGGCTCCTTAAAAGTGCTAAAGAAAGGAAAATATTATATCAAGCTCAGCATCTGCTTATGAATATGTTTAAAGATTTGTTTCTGTTGCTAATTTGAAAAAGTTTTAAGCACTATCAGTAGGATATTCAGCTATGCAAATGTACTAATCCTCATACAGTACTAGAAAAAAAGCAAAGTTTGTCATTAAAACTGCAGCTGAACTAGTGTTTTGGTTGGGAAACTTATTCTTGCTACAAATTCAGATAACTCAAAGGTGACATTTTCAAAGGACTGAATAAAAAGGCTTTTGGGATTTTCTGAGTTAAGACCATGGCATCTGAAAGATATTTGCTATTTCAGCTGTATCAGTTCAGGGGGTTTTCAGTGATGAAAGGAAGAGTGAGAAATACCTCCTCAGCGCACAGCTACCAAATTGTTGTCATGAAGCTTTCAATAAGTCATTCATCCTAGAGTATATTAGCTTGCCAAACTGCCTCTGTAATGGAAGTCTGTCTTTCACATGGCTCAGAACTGGGCTTTTAAATTATAACTTTGGAAACACTTCAGTATCAAACTGTCCAAACAAGAAAAAGTATAAAATATTTCAATCCCTTATGAATGCGATGATTCCTTTCCATCTCTGAACAAACTAAATGGTCTCTACTACATAGTGCTGACTTACAGCTTGGGGAAGAAACAGCACAGTAAAATGTATTTATTTTACCTGAAGGCCACAGGAGGACAGCCCACTCCACCATCAGCCTCTCCTTGGCTGCTGGAGCTCAGGGCCCACCAGACTAATTCTCTCAGCTCACCCTTCTCTTCCTGCTGCCATTTTGCAGCTGTTTCCCCTTTCCAGTTTCAGTGTTCCAAAGAGATTGTATGAATAATACCACACCTGCTCAAAGAGACTTGTTTGGAAATTTTGTTAAAGAAATATCTATAATTCTGTCCCTTTTTGACATCACCATCATGTGTCACTCACCACCAAGAATCAAAGTAGAGTATAAGCCCATTGCCACACAGAACATGAACACTATTAGCTCTTTCTCCTGGAGCTGCCAGCTTGCTGAGAAGACCCTGCACCAACTCAGAAGGTCACTGCAGTTAGCAATGCTCTGCATGTTTGCCAACAGAGGCTATTGCAGCTGAAGCATTAACAGGATGCATTTGTTAAAGAATAATAGTCTTCTAAAGCCTTATCTCTCACTAGAATTTATGCTTCTTAAATTTTAAGCAGAAACATACCAATTAACAGCAGGTTGATTATGTTCTGTTCTCAGCCCTGTTTGTGTTCTCTACGAAACACCTTTTCACACATTAATTTGTTAACATGCTATATTGCATGAAGCTCGGTAATCATTAGGTTACATAGAGGAAGTACTTTCCTTGATCTGTTCCTATTTACTTGTGTTAGTGCTGTGCATGAAAAACTGAGTACAGTCTCTGATGCTGCTTTGAATCCAGAAATGTTCTTTAAGATTAGGTTAAGGATAAGAGTCAACCATGTCTTCAATTAATTTCAAATTTCAAAAACTCTAATTCTGTTGCATTGTCTGTAAGAATGAATATGTATATTTTTTGCCCTTTTCAAACACTAAAGAAATTACCAGGTATCGCAAGCAGTGTCTGTGTTCAACCACTAATGACTGCAGAGTTGCTTATTCAAGCAAAGAACATTTACATGCAGACTGCAGGAACTGAGCAAGACTTTGTTACTTCTCTGATTAAAGGAATTGATTTGACTGTAGGAAGACTGACTTTAATTAGCTGTGCAAATGCCATTAATTCCAATTAATCTTCTCACAGTGTCAGGACGAGAATCCAGGGAGAAAATAAATTGCAGTAAATCAATATAACTCTTGTTTCTACCAGGAGCGGGTGCTTACAGAAAGAGGAATGTCTTTTACTGCTCTCTGCATTGAGAAGTATTTAAGCATGACAGTAATTCAATGTACCAAACATCTCAATGGCTCTGTATAGACTAGTTACATAACTTTTTGATTGTTTTTCATCTGATAAGGAAGTATTTTACATAGTATTTTTGAACAGTATTCCAGCAATAAATTTTCTCTAAACACCCACAAATATATCCAGGTTTTACATTGCAGAGAAAGTTGAGATATGGATTTACAAGATAATTGGTTCCATTTGCCAACCTTTGTGAAGTACTGGCTGCACTAACATTTCATGGAGGAAATAAAGAAAACTGACCTGCCAGCAGACGCTGAAGTGTAACTTCACCTCTTGCCTCTAAAAGAAAGCTTTTGAATTTCCACTAGGACAGTTCATTGAGGTCTGTGACCAAGCAACTCTAACCCCTGCTGATAGTGGCAATGTGCCAGATCTGTCACAGCTTCCCAGGTTTTGAAAGCCTCAAAACAACCCTGTTTGAGATACTCTCATGTCTCAAAAAGAACACAAACTACAGCCAAAGGGAGAACACCTTGGAGATATGCCACTGAAATTACCTAAAAAGAGCAACCTGTGGTGTCAGGTCAGCACAAAACATCTTCCACACCTGAGACATACAATGGCTACCCTCTTGCATCAGCCTACTCCACAACAGCTTTTTCATATTGTGTTGTAAAGCTGTGGTGAGTGGAGAAAGAAGGCTACCAAAATCTAGAATGGGGCGAGAAAATAAGATTTTCAAAGAAATAAACCCTTATGTCATACTCGAAGAGAGCCATGCAGCTTTTTTTTTTAATTATTTTTTTATTTTTTTCCCTAGTTTATGAACATCTGATACTGACAAAATTTCAGTGAAAGTAACCTGGCAATCTGAGATACAGAGCATAGTCTCACAGTGTACTCTAAGTCACCATAATATAGATTGCCTCTCCAGCCTTTAGGTCCAGTCATGCTGAAGTTTCCCACTCACACTGCTGGACAAATACCATTGTCAGAATTATGCCCACAGATCCATCAGTTACAAAATGCCTCAGGCTACTGACATTTCCAAGTGTGCTTCCTGCTATTGTTTATCTGCTCACTGAGGAGGGTGTATGGGAAGAAAACAGAACAAAAGTAGGAACAGGTGGCATCTCTCAGGGGCATAAGGCATCAAGAGCCTCATCCTGAGGGAGATGCTACATGCACACAGGTTTCTGGCAGCTCCCTCCTTGCCTGGCATTCCTGGTGCCCAAAAGGCCTGGAAGAAGCGGGGCACTGTCCAGGAGCACCAGCCCTAGCTTGTAGCCAGACTGCATTCTCCTGCTCATCCCCCTATTCTGGCTGATAATGCCTGGAGGAATGCCAGGCAGCTGTGTCCCAAAATGTCATTTCACAACAAGAATACCTAAAGCCCAGTGTACACTGCCTGCCCTTGACAGAACAAAGTTCAAGGTCTAGGCAGAAAAGCCTGTGTGATATGAGAAGCTTCAGCAGGGATATGATAGCTATTTTCCAATCCTTTTGAGCTCTGTGAGGATAGTAAAGGATTGAACCCATGCACAGAACTGAGCCTTTCAGTTATGAACTGCCACTCATATAAATCACTTGAGCAGAGCACTGAAGAATAGACAACCTGCATCCTTCTTGAAATGTGTACCAAAACATAAGTAAAATCCTTTGCAACACAATATGGGTCCGTTAAAGCTATTATATACTTTTTTTTTTTTTTTTAATATTTCTTTTAAAACTGTTTCTTCTTCCAACAGCAAATATACCAACTTCATCAGATAAGTACTTTTAGAAGTGCAATATTACCCAATCAAGATGAATGTTCCTGTCTGAAAAGGGCAAAATCAGAACTTCTGCAACAGAATTTACAATAGTTTCTTTGAAAGACTGTATGTTACACTTTTTTTTCCCTTAATAAAAATCCTCTTCAAATTCTTGTTCCACCTTGACCTTTTCCGTGTATGTTTAGACCTTCATGAACTTATCCAGGTTCATCATTTCCATAAAGATTTCAGGCCCCAGTGAAAATGCTCTCTACAGCTGAATATTTGCAGCTGTTATATTTTCATGTCTGTCATCTCTGATAATATATCATCAGGATACAGAGTAGCAAAGCAAACATCTTCACTGAAGGCTCAGTTCTTGACTTTACATGGGAAAACTCACCTAAGCTCATTGTGGAGTTTTGCAAGCCATAAGTGATACCCATTTCACCTCTTAAAATGGTACAGGTGATCAGGTGAGCCTCTAATGAGAAGGCACTATTTCCATGTTATTTTTTGTGGGTAAAAAAAAAAAAAAAGAAAAGAAAAAAGAAAAGAAAAAAAGAAAAGAAAAGAAAAAAGAAAAGAAAAAAAGAAAAGAAAAAATGAAAAAAAGAAAAAAGAAAAAAAGAGAAAAAGAAAAAAAGAAAAAAAAAAAGTAGATTCAATTAATTTCTTATTCCCTTCCACTCCTTCTCTAGTGCTTGTCTATGCATTATAATCTTATATGTGCTTGTCTATGCATTACTAAGTTTGCTGTTCTATCAGTTTCTGTGGTTTGCTATTGCTACACCATTAGAAAATCCAGCTTAATATCAAACTGACCCTGCATTAATACTCCACTTATTTCTGAAGTTATATTTGATAATGCCTAATTCTCTCATGCATTCAACAATTTAGACTTCTTTTTTTTTTTTTATTTTATTTATTTATTTTTTTTCAGTATTCGAGAAGAACAATCTTATATTCAAAATGTAGTGCAGGACAGTAGCTAGTGTAATAAATTCTTTGCAATAAATATATTGCTATCCATTCCTCTTCAGGTCTTTACAATGTCAGGTAGATTATACATCTACAGAACACTATGAATCACCCTGAGTCTAAAAGCAGTTCCAGTTATGCTGAGTTCCCCTGAGCTTTAGAAGGGAATCAGAAAAAAATCAAAAGATATGGGGAAAAAAAAAAAAAATGGAGCATGATGGCAGACATGTCATGTATTTCATGCAATCTACAATACTGATGCTGAAAGCAATGCCTCTTCATGGATATAGATACTATATGATACCAATTAGTGAAAACAGGCACTATGTCTAGGTTGCCTGCTGCCCATAGCATATATGTAGCTAAATTTAAAGATTAAAAGATAAGCAAGTATAGCAGCTAAGCTTTTTATTTTTTTTCTTGTTCCATTTTTGGTACTCCTTGCTTAAAATGAATAAAACTTGGAAACTTCAGTAACACTGATCACCAATTTCACTTCGTGCTCAGTTTTAATCACTAGCATCACATAATTTATCGATCATATACAGAAGTACAGTTATTTTTCTGAGAGAGGAGCTCATACCTTTTTACATTTTGCTCAACTTACATTGCTTATATACAAAAATATGTCTATTTCATTAAATAATCCCTAACAAGAGCAACATTAAGATCTTAGGAAAAAGCAGTCAACATGCAAAGAAAAAAATATATATTAAAAACACTGAAATTCTTTTCTATTTGATCTGTGCAAGGAGTAACTGGAATGTGGTCTACTCAGAAAGCTATTAACAAAATATGGTGTTGTATCACATCATAAAATTTTCCTAAAAAGTACAGCTGTGGGATTATTGGTGGCCAGCAAAACTGATAGACAGGGCATGGAGCCACAGGGCCATGGTAAGGAAAATTAATTAGAAAGTATTTGATAAATTAGATGCTAATCAGATGGGAGTAGATACTAATCAGATGGGACTGATCATAAGTACACTGGGAAAGGAAGTGAAATAGGTTGAGAAAGAGAGTGGAGAATTAGACATCAGGAAACTATCTTTGACTGCTAGAAACTCATCAAAGATGAAGTAAATCATTTGTACTCACCTGAAAGGTGACAGGGTGGAAAAAAATAATAAGCAGAGCCTGGGAAAACAAAACAAAACAGAACAAAACAAGACAAAAACCCACAGTGTTTAACTTCATGTGTGAAGAGAGGTAGCTGTTTCACAGCCTGTATGGATGCCACATGGACAGGATATAAACCCTGTGGCCTTCTAACACATGAACATTCGGCAAAAATATAGTCGTTTTAACAGGGGAACATCATTTCCTTGAGATACTAGAGTAAAAAAATTTTAATAGTTTCATGTCAAAGGATGCAATTCAAAGGACATGATTTATTAAAAGAGGTTTTCTTGAGTTCTGACAGAAATAATTGTGGACAGAAAAGGCCTGTACTTCTTGGGATGATGGGGAGTGCCGTGGGATTAGCATCTTCTAATGTTCTTTCAGTCTTGCTTTCTTTGTGTCTGTAATTATTACTATTCTTACCTATATGAATGTCCACACATTCTGAACTTAATGCCTTTAAGTTTTCAGGGATAACTCCCTTCTAAACCTTACAAAAGAGCACTTCCTGAAATTGTTCACTTTTTACAGATAAAAACCATGAAAAGTGCCAAATGCAGCTGCTTGCTTTCCTGCTTAGAGCTCATTATCCAGTATGATTTTGAAAGGACATGACCAAGAAGGTCAATGAAGCCAAGGATTTTTGTTCTCTTTATGATACCTTTATACACGCTGACTGATGAAACACCATTTTAGCAATAGAGCTAAAATGATATTCACCAGTCAAGTAACAACATGTTATATTCAACTTCATGAAGATTATTTTACAAATATATATATAACACATATACTGTATCCTTAGTTCTTGCTGATATTAAGCTGATATTTCTTGGACAAATATTTTCATTCTGTGCATGTAATATTGTTCAAATTTTTTAGACAATAAAACTAATTTAACATTTCTGAACATCATGTTGCTTTTGTTTGGAAATTAAGTGTTCTTTTCCAAAATTACTTAATGTTTACTTATGAGCTTACTAGTGCTTCCTAAGCTACAGGAAGCAAGAAAAACAATTTCTTATAGGGAAAAAGGGGAAGGGAAGGGAAGGGAAGGGAAGGGAAGGGAAGGGAAGGGAAGGGAAGGGAAGGGAAGGGAAGGGAAGGGAAGGGAAGGGAAGGGAAGGGAAGGGAAGGGAAGGGAAGGGAAGGGAAGGGAAGGGAAGGGAAGGGAAGGGAAGGGAAGGGAAGGGAAGGGAAGGGAAGGGAAGGGAAGGGAAGGGAAGGGAAGGGAAGGGAAGGGAAGGGAAGGGAAGGGAAGGGAAGGGAAGGGAAGGGAAGGGAAGGGAAGGGAAGGGAAGGGAAGGGAAGGGAAGGGAAGGGAAGGGAAGGGAAGGGAAGGGAAGGGAAGGGAAAGGAGAGGGAGAAGGAGGAGAAGGAGAAGGAGAAGGAGAAGGAGAAGGAGAAGGAAGCCAGACAGACAGACAGCTGGCTTCAATTAATTTCTGAGCAGAGTGTGACTCTGCCTTTCTAACTGAAGATTTTACACTGTATGCAGTGATGCATTTGAGATTCAATTAGTTCTTGGGTATGTGTTTGAATACACTGCATATACAAATTTTTTCTTTGTGAGTCCACAAAAAAATTAATGGCAGTTTTTATGTATAAGCATTCAATAGGATGAAAGATAATTTAGTATTACTTTCTATTTATGCACCAGCATGAATGCATTATGTCTATCCTGGAAGTAGAGTGTCAGATTTTCTTTGTTGCATCCCCAAAGAAAGGAAGAATTTACAATGTAGTTCAGAAAATTAGCTTTTCCATAGTGCTTGCAAGTGAACTTAAGTAATAGAAGCAAGACCTTGAGCAATCTAAAGATATTTCACAAAAAAGAATGTAACAGCCTAACTCCTTGTCAGGTCTTCTTGTTTTCTTGGAGTTTTGTTACAGGAATGTTTATCCTTTGAAGAGCAACACCTTGAAAAGAAACAGCCAGATGTACTGATAAACCTCTTGGCTTAAACCACATTGTTTTAAACAAGTGCATAATACAGGAAACTATCAGGAAAGTAAAATATTTGTAACACAGGAAAAAACTGCTCAAAGCTATCTGTATGTGCTAAAGGTTGAACCTCAGAATGTGAAAATTTGAGAGAGATCAGTGAATGACAAGGCACCACTTTTGAAAAAGGGTTGAAGTAACACTGAAGAAAAAGGAATAATTATCAAGAGATACTCATACTGGTCTGAGAATTAATCTCATCAGCTGGATTCTATTGCTTTTGAAAAGTAGTGCTAAGTAATGGACTGTCCTAAGAAGCATGTTAGCATCCTCTTTTTAAAGGAAAGGAAGAGACAAAGATGATAAGAAATATATGGGAATATAGTAAGTACTGTATTATGCTGAAATTTAGAGTTCGCATTTTTACTAAGGAGAATGAAGAGAACCAGCAGTCAGAGAACTGGAAAAAGATCATCATTACATATACAAGATGCTCCTAAGAAGGGAAATATTCCAGTTTGAGGAGCAAGGATAGCAACTGATACCAATCTTTGGTTACTCTTCAAGAGTTAGCAGAAAAAAAAATATCCAGATCTAGTCCCCTAGGCACCAATTCATGTATGTGCAAATATGTGTACATTTATGATCACTAGTACCTCCAGTTAGAGAGGATTTTGCACAAAGCTGAGAGCTTTCCTGTTCAACATGCATACACCCACCAAATATTATTGGTGCATTGTCATAAGGCATCCAGTATCACTATTACCTTCCTTATAACATCACTGCAAATAAGAAGGGATTTGCACAGCAGTTAAGAAGTGAGGAGGAAAACCATCACAGAAGAGTTGCTTGTAAAGTTACAAACAGTCACATTTTACCTATTCATAAACACATCATACATCTAAAATTATTTTCCTCAGATTGTGCCCTCCAAGGCAGCAGAAGCTCCAGAGCATAACACATCAGTTGTCATGCAGTTCATAATACATTGCTTTCAGTTTAGTTACTAGTGGTGCACCAGATGATAGTCTCATCCGTGAGCAATTGGTTGCTGTAATGGAGCCAGGAGATCCGTGTTTGTGTGGTTACATTCAGAGAATGTTTTGAGAAGTTGCTGTATAGGCATCATATTAACATTGCTGACCCCATTATGTATTTCAGGTCAACACAATCAAAAGTGTGGAGAGTGACAGAATGATGGTCAACCAAAAGCAGAATTCAGATGAAAAAAAAAAAAAAAAAAGAAAAAAAAAAGAAAAACAAAGTTAAGCTTATGAGTTAGAGTCCTTAAATCTGTAACCCTAAATTATCAAGTAGTAAATTACAGCAAATTATTAATAAATGGGGAGGGACTTTTCATAAAGTCAAGGATGAGGAGAAATAGCTTTAAGCTGAAAGAGGGTAGATTTAAACTAGATATCAGGAAGAAATGCTTTACTGTAAGGGTGATGAGACACTGCAACAGGTTGCTTAGAGAGGCTGAGGATGTCTTTCCCCTGAAATAATTCAGGGCCAGGCTGGATGGGGCTGTGAGCAACACTGTCTAAAAATTGTTTTCCCTGCCCGTAATTGAGAGTTGGAAATAGATGATCTCACATGTTCAACCTAACCCAAACTATTATTTTTGAAAATAATTATTTAAAAACAAACAACAATAACAAAAATAAAAACTGTATGTTTCATACCCAAAGTATAATCCCATGAAATAGATACAAAGTACAGCTCTGCATTCTTGTATCTGAAACAAAATTAATTTTAAGTGTCCACACCTGGAGTGAAAAGGGTTAATTAATTAACTGCATCATTGCAGGAAAATAATTTTTGTTGAAAGCTCTTCTGAAGGAGAGTCTGCATCAGAGATTGTGCTGAGATTGAGATGTAAAGAATTTGTGAAATGATTATTTTTTTTTCTTTACAATTGTTTCTCTTGTTTGTAGCGTTTGAGAGAACTCTCAGAGAATTAAAAAGCAAAATTTACTGATTATGTAAAATAAACCTTTCTGTGCACAACAAATTAGGGAGTGAAAGGGTATAACAAATGCAATTTGAAGGTGGTATCTGTCTGAGAGGTCATGTATGGGCAGACTTTGTAGTGTTTAAATTGCTTGGTTAGTGTGGCCTTCTGGCATCATAAATATGGAAGACAGAAAATTTACTAAATAATAAGGAACTGTATAAATTATGTAATGTTTGTATTGGAAAAAACAGTATCAGAACCCTGTTTACCTCAATAATTAATTTCACAACCAGAAATGTACAATATTTTTTTTTTCCTGTAATATGTCCTAACCCTACCTGCTACTTTAGGTCTTCTCTGCTTCTGCTGGTAACCTGCATATCCATTTTGTTGCTTCATCCTCTTGAAACAAACAAAATTCTTTTCAAGTGTTTTGGACTGTGAATAGTACTTGAAGCAATATTAGTATGTATTTCATTACTTTCACCTGAAGAAAAAAATAAAACTAATACATGAGGCTGCAGACAACAAACAGTTATTTGTCATTTACTCCTATATCTTGCATATCTTACAAAGCAGAATAATTTAATATTAAAGAATATTTTTGTCCTCTCTGAAATATATTACCTCCACTGTTGATACTTCCTTCTCTGAAGAAAAGAGCATGTAAAATTATGAACCGTTGATGCTCTTTTCTCTTCATTCAACAATTTTATTGAAAATAAAAATGTAATAGATGAGACAATTTCTTTGTGCAAAAGGCTTCATAGTACTTAGAAATTCCATGAATGAAATAGAAGATGACATGGGCCTAAATATTGAGGCCATCTAAATTGGCCACATAAGCCAATGCAGAAGTCATTAAATCTGTTATTTAATCTAATTCAGCTGTGCATGCAGTACAAAATAAGTCCATCCAAGCTGAAGTTAACAGTACTAGCTGCTAGTACTGCTAATAATGATCAGACACTATTTACATACATTTAAATGAATTTATCTTGTACTGTGTACAGCACAATAATGCCTAATGCAAGCCACAGGAGGCAAATGAAGGCTAACACCTCCCCCACCCCTCAAATTCCTGTGTTTCCCTGATGTATCAACTCACTTTCTTGCATCCTCATATAAAAAGTGTCTAGGGTTTCCACAAAATTTATTGGCTTTATTCTGATCCACACTCTTCCCTAGATAAAGATCCATCTCTAACATCTAGAACAAGCTGCAATCATCATAAGTCCTCTATCTTTTGTTGCAACCAGTCCCAGAAGGATACACGTAGTTATTTTCTGCTTTGGAGATGTAATAACTCACTTTGAAATATAATTTCCTCTTTGAATTTATTATTATTATTATTATTATTTCTAATAATTCCTCATTTCAATAATAAGGATATGGAGATATTATAAGCATGAGCTCATTCATTGTCTCTGAAGAAAAATGAAGGTTGGTGTCTACAATCCAAGTGCAGTTTCACAGAGGCATTGCAGCAAAATACTAGATTAGGAATTCTAGAAGGGACAGTGTTTATCTCATAATACTATCAGGCCAAATGCAGAGAAATAAACAGAGCTGATTTCCTTTAGATATCAACTCCTGTTAGTATAACCTGGCTGGGAGAAATAGTCACATGACAACAGTCAAAGGCCTTTATCACTGAAAGAAATTAGATATTTTCCAAGTGACAATGACTGCATTGGAAAGACAGAAAAAAAAAAAAAAAAAAAAAAAAAGAAAAGAAAAAGGAAAAAAAAAAAAAGAAAGAAAAAAATTAGATGAAATAAAATAAAACTAAATAAACTTTAAAGCCATAAGAAGAGTAGATATATGAATAGATGATACTTCAGCTGTGCTTATATTTTCAGTTGTCACCAGTCATGCTGCTGACTGATGTTCTGAGTCAAAACTCAGTAAAATGCCTTGCTTACTGAACGCTTTTAAGGAAAAGGAGTTTTTTCCAAGAACATCATTTCTTCAGTGATGGGATTTAGATTTCTTTCCAGAAGGCAAAAAGGAGAACAGATTTATTCAAATTGCTCTGTAATTTAGATTGGAAAATGTTAAAAGAAGAAAAAAGAAATATTTAACAAGTATGTCTGCAAGTATGACAGATTCATGTCCATGAAAACTATCTATCCATGACAGGCATGAAAATTTATATGCAGCAAATGCCCACACAAGTGCGTTGACAAAATGATGTGATAAACACTGGCGATGACCAAGCCAGTGAAGCATGTTTAACAAATTTCAGACATCCATTCACTACATTTGTGTACTGAAAACTTGTCACTTCATCATAACCTCCCTACTCTTCACTGTAAATCTATGTTCTGTGTCTCAAATTAAGCGAATAATTAAACAAAGAAAATCTAATCACTGAGATGCCAGTGGGGAATATCTTGGGCTGTAGGAATGATGGCAGAAATATACACTATCTTCTCACTCCTTGTATTCTATGTCATGCTTTCACATACAAGACACTAAACCTCTAAGGATCACTTCTTACACTTCTTTTTCCCAATTTTCAGAGATTTGGCTGTCTGATGGAGGAAAAGTCATAAAGACATAACATGATATTTTGATGCTATTAAATGGAGTCAGTAAGAAATCTCTAAAATGGCCGTTGCTTCTCAACAGGGATTTATTAACATTGTACTTGTTAGATTGGTTTGAGGAGGAAGAAACAATATATCAACAAGAGAACACCTCATTAGCAGCATAAATTTAGTAGCAAGATAACATTGAAAGGGAAAGGATCCTGCTTATATGCAGAAGAAAATACTTTAAAAATAGCTTTCTAAAATGAAACAAGTTAGGAGAAGTGGTTAACGTGAAAGGCAGTAGATCTTGCTGCTGGGACTTTTCCATTAAAACCTAGCTTTTTCCCAACCTTATGACAGCAAGATACTGCAGAAGGCCCAAGTCCTCTTGAATGTTAAAAATGTTAAAATGCAGGTATAAGTAAGTCTCTCCTTTGAATTCAAAAGCCCTGAGCTGAATTTCCAGTTACATTAGAACCTATTTGTGAAATCTTGAACAAATCAATTAACGTAAAAATTGAAATACTTAAACAGTATTTTTTCATCTCTTTCACTGTGAGAATGCAACCCTGGTGAAAAATAAATAAATAAATAAGTAAATAAAATTGATACTCTCTCTTTTTGATGACAAGATGTTCTGTGTAAGCACAACATGATCCTCTAAAGCAATAAAAATAAAATTTAAAAAAGTAAAATAAAGTAATAATATCTACTTCCTTCTGAAGATAATAATTTGCCATACTGTCTTTAGGTTCGTGACATTCTTGCTAACTACATCATTCATATTGCAAATACCTGTATATTCTAGGAATTGCACCAATCTATATACACGATACCCCCTTTTAAACAAATATCTTTTTTATTTTTTCTACTGTGCAACTGTTTGCATACCATAAACATTTCAATCCTATATGAAGAAACAGACCCAGAGATGGAAGGTGTCAGAAAACTCAGAGGGACTCAGAAACAAACTATCCATGCTGACTCCCGGTTTTCTCTTTCTATTTCAGGACCTTTGTATGCTTTACAATTGAGTTATGTCCTAATTATCCCCATGTGGATAAAATTTCCTTCATGCTCTGAATAACCCATTTTCTCTATATTAGGAAAAGACAGTTGACAATGTATTCTTCTAAACAACAACTTCCTGCTATGAAGGAAACAAACAACACTGAAATTGTACCAACTCATAGGATCTCCTCAATCTGTAGGAGACAGATTTCTATAGAGCACTGCAAATGTCCCATCCAACACATTTTATTCCCCACAGAATCTGCTTAAGATATTGCATCTGTGCAACTCTGATCCTCAGCTCCAAAAATGTGAGTGACTGCATGGAAGTCCTGGCCTGGCATCTAAATTTTATAAGAAAGGGTCTCCCACTGAAGTAAATAATTTCTAAGTAAAAAGCAGAAGATAGGTAGAAGAGAAATGCAATTCAATTGTAAAATTCAAATACTTTCATAGGTACATCCTAGAATTACTAGGGCTGAATAGTTTTAAAAGTAAGACAAAGAGTCCTAGAAAAAAAAAATCTAGCCCAGCTTCTCTTTCCATTGGGCATAGCTCAAGTTACCATAACAAACAGATATGCTTTGTAGCTCCCCTACAACCCTACTATTCTTTGAGTCTATCACTAAATATATTAAGCTATTTCTACATTAAAGAGTGGTGAAAGAATAATAATTATCAAACTAATAGTACATCAGCAACCTGGCAGGCACATAGGAATGATTAACATCTAGATGATTCTAGCTCCATTAGAAACTAATCAAAATCAAGCCATTTCAAAGTTATTTTAAGGTAAATTATCCAGGTTAATGACCTGCATAAAATATTCATATTTTAAAGTATTAACAGTTCTTTGGGTGACATTTTTAAGCAATCCATTATGGCTCTTATTTTATTGTAGACTTGTAAATGTGTAACAGTAACAGTCATTATTGTAACAGAGGAAACACTGATTCTCCATTCTTGTATTATTGGATACATTCAATAGTTGACAATTTCATTTGAATAGATAATCATAGAATCATAGGATGATAGAGTGGGTTGGGTTGGAAGGAACTGAAAGGATCACTGAGTTGCAATAACTCTGCCACAGACAGAGCCACCAACCTCACAGATCTGGTACTAGACCAGCTTGCCTAGGGCCCCATCCAACCTGTCCTTGAATGCCTCCATGTATGGAGCTTCCACATTGTGGTGACACAAAGCCAACCTAATTGTCATCCACAACACATAGGAAACAGCACTTTCCATAGAACTGCCAGAACACTTTCTTGACAGTGACTCTGAGATTGGAGGAGCCCTTGCCTAGTCTCACTGTAACATCTTTCAATACCATATAGGGTAAAAAGAAAAGTGAATATGAGTATCATTTTCAGCCATTTTTTTTCATTAGGTTTTTAGTTCTGAAGCTGACCAAAATGGCTTATACGTAGAATACATTTTCAGAAAAAGTTGTTTGTTGTCAGTCTACTGTGGCAAATAAATAATACTTTACAAAAACCTCAAGATTAGGAGTAAGGAAAAAAAAGAAAAACAAAAATTGAGGGATTAAAACAAAGAAACAAAAAAGATATGTGGTGTTTTGTTCTGCTCTGATGCTTTGAAAAAGCCAGGGCAAAGACACCTCAGAGAAGATAGTAAGCAGAAGTTCTACAACAAACAGGAGACTCACAGAGATGCCAGCAAATTATTATTGCAATGATATTCCAAGCATAAAACATTTGACATGCCTTTTACTTACATTAAATGCAATGCTTTTGTAAGAATCACATTAATTCTCCAACTAAACAAGCACTAACTTGTGCAGACAAACTCCCACTATAAATATATCATGTCATACATAGGGTAAAGGATTTTCACCCTCTGTATGCAGTTATAAACTAGAAATAGAAAAGAGGAAAGATAAAGGGAGAGAGGAAGAGCACAATGTTTTAAACATCAGTGGCAAGAGTGATCCACAAAAGGCAAGAGGTAGCAGAGGTTCAGACAGCACCTGGGTCTCCAGGTTTAAAGCCCTATCAATAATCCTCTGAGTGTGTGGATAAAAGGATATGAAGTCTTAAGTGAAAAGGTAGGCTAAAGAGTTGCAGAAGGGGGTCCCACAACACTGCAAAGACTAAGGTACCAAAACCAGTATGCTACAGAGACACATTCAGCAGTCTCAGCAAAATTAACTTTTCACCACACACACTCACATACACATTCACAAACATGACGAAGAAGACAGGAGTCACCTGAAATCACCACTGGAAATGACACCATGGGACTTCTGAAAAGGAAAAAAAAACCAAAAAAACAGAAAAACAAAAATAATAGGTGATATTGATTTTATTAGAGCTGGTCTCAAAAACAACATCCAGTGGGAACATGTGTGATGAGTACACATACTCAATGACATAAACTCTTTCCCCAGCAGCAGCATTCCAGTGCACAACCCAGCAGAAAAGACAGGAAATCTGAAAAGTTAATTAGAGCAAAGCTGTCTATCCCTGAAAGATGGAAATTAACCTTCTGTTTTTGGCCTGATCAGTATCACTATAAATGTCTCCCACTTACTTAACAGAAGTTTGCATTCTAGTTGCATGGCTGCCAAATGTGATGGCATTTAAGTTTGATATTCCTTAACATAAGAGAAAAATAAACTACCAGAAGCAAACTTTTCACCAGGGCAGTATTTCTATTTGAATATCTATCTCTTCCAAAGAGAAATAACAAGGGATCTCTTTGGGGCAGATTGGAATGGTAACCTCATGAGAGTGATGACAGAGGGAAGGCTGTCACGGAGTTGGTATTTTTTTTTTGGTCAATTATTTTTTTATCTCTATTGCATTTCATTTTGGTTTGGAGCCATCTGCAGAAAAGTGAGATGGGGATATGAGATTTGAGAATAATGGAAATTCTATAACCCATAAATAAGTAAATAATCCCTACTTACTTTCATTGGCTCTCTGGTTTCTTTCATTAAAATGTCATTTATCTTATGGAGTGGAATTGCCAACTTATTTTAAATACATCCTCTCATAGAACAAATGTCATATTTCTGAAAAAGGAAGAAACTGATGCTTCTTTCTCCTCCTCCTGCTCCTTGATGTAAACTCCTTCATATTAGTGGATCATCAACAATTACTCATATCAGTTGAAACTCCCTACATTCAGTTTTTTACTGCTAAGTAATATCAGACAAAATGTACAGGGTCACTTTGTGTTCCAAGGCTTTCTTGGAATTTTCGCAAAAAATACTTCTGAAAGAAGCAGTAAGACACGTACTTTGTTCCAACGCACCAGATGTCAAAGCCAGACTCAACATCTATTACCTGTGAAATTATAGATAATTGTAAAATTTCCCAAAAGTTAGAAATTAGTAGTCTTATAACTATCTAGAAGCTTGTTCATTACAGATATTTTTCTATTAGGATTGATGAATTATTTTTTCTTAGTTTTGAAACTACCATAACAAGTCTGTTTCCCAGGAAGAAAGCTGTATTATGCACCATCTTTATGTCCTGGTTATGTAAACTCAGAAAATGAGCCATTGTGTTTTGCTTTTATAGTACAACTCAGTGCAACTGTTTACAGAGCTTTTGTTGCTGCCTCAATCACAGTACACGTAAAATAGGAAAATAAATAAAACAAAGAGTATGATTCTACTACACATGATCACAATAATTCTCACACCCAAAGGTCCTTCAAACAGTGAATAAGTGTTTACAAAATTCTGAGTGACCAAAGGAGGTGGAAGCTTTCTCCTAGACCTAACACTCCTAGGACATCAGAAGAGCTGAGTTAGATTAATGTTGAATCAGACATTAATAAGCTCAGCTCAGCAGAGCACACTGTTGACTTTGCACAGGAAGAAATATTAGTTGTGAAAATTCTTCAGAATTTAATGTGCCTTTTTGGATAAGGATAACCGTTAAGTGAATCAGCAGACACATTTTAAAATTCTGAGTAAAGACCTGATAGAGCTGTAGAACTAAACAGCAGCAAATGAGTGAGCTAATCATGTAATGAAGCAGGATTAAAAACAAGGTTGTGTTCTGAAGAAGGAATATAATCACAAAGCCCTTATAAGAACACAGAGTCTTTGTGTATGTAATTCTTACCACACCATAGCAACAGCAGGATTTCAGAAACATCAGATTTATCTGTGGGTTAAGTTATCCCACCTTTGCATTCTTCTGTCTGCCTCCTGAAGGACAAGTACTGTTGGAGCACAACCAAGAAAATACAGGCTATGCCTGCATCAAGGTCACGCTTCCTTTGCTGGTATGTGAACAGCACCTTTGTGATGCTCAGCAAAAATAAAAGGAAGGCACTGAGTCAGAGACTCATCATCAGCATTTCAACCTCTCAGGACTAATTGACAGCTGAAAACATATGACATCTTTCAAAACTGTCCCCTGTCCACAGCTGGATCCCAGGGCTGATATTGCACCCACTGTATTCATTTCCATGCATTTTAGCTGCCACACAGATGAAGTGTAACATCATGAAATACACCTCATAGACAGAGCATGAAATAAGCTGCGCTCAGACCTCATTTTGTTGTCTTAGTACCTGATCACACAAGCTATGCAGATCAGGAAAAATGGTCAAATAACTTTCCTCTTTCCACTTGCTCAGTGACACGACCATACATGCCTGGGGACATGAAGAGGGCCTCTCTCAGTTCCCAGCCAGTCCCTTTTCCCCAGCTGAAGATGCAGTTAGTGTATCAAGCTCACCTTGTGCAACACAGAGCATTACACAGCCATCACTCTGTAAAGAGGAAAAAGGGGCTAGGTGCCTTCTTGTTTGTACCACGATGCGGGCAGCTGATTGTTCTCCCTGTCATGTGTCATCTATAATGACTGCAAAAATATCGGATCATTTGGAATTAGAACTTGCTGATAGCTTGAATAGAGCTACAGAATATTTTTCAATTTTTGCCATATTACATCTACTAAGTATAATAGGTAATGCTCAAGACTTATATCAAAGGTAATTCAACAGACAATAGGAGTACGAATAATAGATGTATTCCTCTGTACATTTGTTTTCATCATTTTCAAAAACAACAGAACTGCTAAGTTAAGTCTGCCTCATTGGTTCATAATTCCATTCAATCACCTATGGCTTATTTTTGGACTCTTTGTTTTAGCTGGGCACTAATGAACAGACCTGTCTTCTCCCAGTCCTCCCCTTTATGCTAACATGTTGTTTTTAAAAACACTGCCATGAATGAATTTTCTATTAAAATTGGTAATATCAAATATTTCTTATTCCCTCATAAATATACCAGAATTTATACACACTCTCAAATGCAGATGATATCACCTTTGCCAAAGCTGCTTGTATCTCAGCAAATCAGGCAGATTGTGTTTAAATCATTGGATTTTATCTCACCTGCCACCCAAGTCAGTCAGAGTTCATCTTTGTAGCGTAGGAGATACTGATACATTTATACTCATTACATGGCACAGGAGCATGTTCCAAGGGCACAAACTGTCTTGCTGAAGGCTTTTTTGCCTTTTACTTGGTAACACAAAAAGGAACTAGATTACTGCTGTACTGAATATGGCAGTCGTACACACAAATTTTGGATGAAAGTAAGTTCATTTTCTTCTCTTTTTCAAAATGTTATAACTGAGAATGATATGATTTAAAGCCAATTCTAACTGCTGAATCAAGTGAGAACCATTCCTGACTCATAAAAAGATGTGCATTTTCTCTCTTTTCCCCCTAACTCAGTGTACAGCATGGTCTTAGTGACATACGCATTAAGGCTGGACTGACTTAAATGAGTGCTAGAAGGATAAATGCTACTGTCTGCTGACAAATCTGTACAAAATTTGACTCTTTGAATGAAGTCCTGGTCCCATTTATAACAACAGTGCTGGTCTTTGTCTGGTAATAAACACAAATATACCTTCTCTGGACAAACAATAGCTACTGCTTAGAGGAATTCATTTAGTGACCTCTAGTTCATTCATTTCCATAACAAGAGGTAACTTTTGCAAATTTCCTGGCAACCAACATGACTATGGGGAAAATAACACGACACTGAAAACTACTGGAAAAAAAATGGGCTGTCCCACAACATCTGTATTTTTACAATGCCTGAGATAAGAATGTTTCATCAATTGGTGTGCTGGAGATTCACACTCATTTTTGTATGTATGTACAAAGCCATGAACCTGTGAAAACAGAAGAGAGAACTCTATAAAGCTCACCTGAGCTTCACTGACCAGATAGGTTTGAATTGAAAATATAATGTAACTCCCTTCAAGGATTCCAATGCTTTGTAACAAATTATTTTCATAATACACTGAAGCAGGAACTGAGTAGAGTAACTTCAAGTTCACAGTTTTTTTGTAAAGAAAACTTAGGTGAGTGTTCTGAATAGCTTGTCTTGCTTAATGTACACAGAAATGAGTGAAAAGTTAAACACACAGAGAGAGACAATGCATAAATGAAAAGCTGAGGAGATTCAGACTTTGTTCTCACATTATATGAGTGTAGTTGTGGCACAGATCTATAGAAAACAAAGCTTTCACAAAGAACATTAAATTAGGTAGATACTCTAGATGAAGATGGCCTTATGCTCATAGAATATGCTTATGAATACGTTTAAACATAAACAGATTTTGTCTTATGTCATTTCCTTTTTTCTTTTTTTTCTTTTTTTTTTTTTTTTTCCTTCAGTAGTTAATCACCTAGTTACTGTTTCATTGTTCTATATGTTCTTTTAGACAGAGAGAGAGACATCCAGATGGTGAAGCTTGGAAATTTGCTTCATGAAAAAGGTCAACTCCAAGAGGCTCATTTGTTACAGGAACCAAAATGTCAGTGACAAAACTGTACAAGATGTGACATATCCATGTATAAAAGGCCATACCTCCAGAGATTGCAAACAGGCACAGCTCTACTGGAGTAAATAAATTTGTATCAGTTTGTATCATTTGCCTTATAAGAGCTGAGTTGTCATGTAAGATGATAAAAAACAAAGAATCTGTACTGATAACAGAATTTTAAAAGAGCCATATATGCAAGAGGACATCCTACTCTTTCTGTGTTTGCCCAAGACTACAGGTGGGATGCGCAGATTGCCCCAGCAGTACTTACTTTCTCTATATAGGAAAATTCACATACAGTAGGAAATGTCTTTTTCATAACCAAAAATAAAAAAAAAAAAAAGCAATTATGCCCCAGACTTGGATTAAGTCATGGGGAAAGGAATTGCTCCTGTTATTACAAGGTTTGAGTGTGGATAATGACAAGTAAATTGTTTAACTAGGTTTCTTCCCTGTGATTATGCTTCATTAAGCTAAGTGACTAACCTTTTGTGGTTCAAAGAGTGAGGTAAAAATGAACAGTGAACAACTTAAAATGAAACATGCCATGGACTTCCATTTGTTCCTGGTTGGTCTTACATTTGCATGAAAGTATTCTCTTTTCCTTAGTGCTGAACTGAAGTTGTTAAAGCTCCTGATCTTCAAGGACAGCCTCAAATAGCTGATCCAAGCCCACCAGGTGGTGATCATCTGCCAGCTCTAAATATCCAGGGGTATAAAAGGCAAATTTTTTGCTGTACACCAGAATCTCCAAGTTACGCAGACTTCTGGTATCCTGTGGAATGAATGCTAAAATAAGATCCATATTAAGAGAGCAACTGAGATCCACGAATACCCCATCTTGCACAGATAATCTTCACCCTTGAAAAAAAAGTAATCTATGAGGTGATACACATTGATTTGCAGACATAATTCCACTAATAGATTCCTCCTAGTCTGAGGAGGAAAAAAGTGCAAAATAAAAAATGTCCCTTCCAGTAAATCCCTTATTCTGACCAGAGACAGTATCTAAGCTGCTGTTTGAACATTTTCCTCTTCTTCTAGCAGACAAACAAAGTAGAACTTCTTGAAACACACTGATATCAGAAAGACAAACATTGAGGAGGGATGGAGATGGAGACAAAGAACCTGCAGATGGAAAATATTTTGCTGATGGCTGTAACATAGTCATGGAGCTCACCAGGTACCTCTGGTGACACACTGGAAACCACCAAGTTATCGAGCAATCCAAGGGGAGATGCAGGTTGTTGTCAGGACTTCCATTTGTCTCATAACTCATTTTCAGAGTTCTTGTCCAACATTTACTAATTGATTCAGGGAAAACAAAACAAAACAAAACAAAACAAAACAAAACAAACAAAAAAAAAACCCAAAAACTTGCAAAACAGAGTCCATGCTGTTTAATTACAGCTGTTCCACCTCAGAATAAAATTAATAGTTTCTTTTGCGAGAGAACAGATTTGGATCAAGAAAGCATGGACAATATTGCCACTGAGAGAAAGTAATTTCAGACAGAAAGTGCAAGTACTCAAGCTAGCACGCTGTTTCAGATCCCTCGTGAGAGAACAGATTTCTTTGCACCCCTGCAGAACTGCAGTGAACCAGTGAGTATCTCACTGACGGGAAACGTACTCTGAAAGCATCCTCCTCACTGAGCTATTACCCTCCAGAGAGCTGCTCTGAGATAACTGGAATTTTTTAAAATGGATATTCAAGACAGGTGCTTCCCTGGGGCATATTCCCTACCCTTTAAGAACCTTCAGAAATGTGCTGATGGATGCGTCTTGCTACTGAGAAGAAAGAAAAGAAATAAAAAGGAAGAAATTGTTTTTGAAAAAAAGAGACCATTTTCTCACTAGTCATATTATTCTCCATTATACTGAGAATTTCAGAGCCCCACACACTTAAAAAGTAACACTCATAAGTAATAAAAATAATAGCTACTGTATGCATTATGTTTTAAATCACTTTGCTATAATGTAGAACATCTAGCATATTTTTAAAATTAAACATAAGCATACTGTTTATCAATGCATTTTTAAGCAGTGAAATCAGAGCAATTATTTTCACAATATTCTGCAACTGTTAAAATTTTAACAGGAGACAGGAGTGAATGTAAATGGGGGGAACAGAAATGCAGTACAGTTCAGTAGAAATGGACCCAAAAAAAATAGACAGATTGTTATGAGAAACAGATCACTTTTTTTCATTTTTTTATTGATTTCACATTTTTAACATGTATACAGAACTGTCACATTCTGTGTTTACTTTCCTAGCAATAGATATTAAGATTACTGCTTCTCCATTATATTTAGAAGTATTTAATGAGGCACAGTCTCAGCAGGCAAAACTGAAGCTGGAATTTTTACAGCTTCTGAATCATACTGGTGTTGCTTCCCACATCTGATCCCTAAAAGCATCACATTCTGCTATAGGATTTCAGTGACAATAAGCAATGTTTGTGCTATAGAAGTACTTGGTAGTATCTATATTACCCAAAAAAAGTAGGTGTCCTTCTATTTCTGGGAAATTTGAAACACCAGATTCTACCCTCTTTTTTGTCATTTTTCAATCGGTATCAAGTGTCTTTCACAGGATTTCATACTTCTAAAATGGACTGAAAGAAGAGCAACATGTCTAGAATATAAAATTGAGAGATTTTTTCACTTAATCTCTGCTGGTATTTAGTATATGCTTATAACAAAGAGATTGATTATTCTAACTATTTTACCCTCCTTATCAGCACTACATATTCAGCTTACGTTCATGCATCCCTTTCCCACCAGTACAGACACCTCATCAGTGCCTGTGAGGAAAAATCTAAAAGAAAACATGCATTATCATTTTGTGCTGCAAGACATGACCATTTTTTCTGTAAGGAAATGGCCATTGCTACACATTTCTTCACTAAAATTGGGCTGCAGCCAGCCTCCCCCAGTGGTCAGGAAGGTTTACCAGGATAAGACATGACTTGAGCCAGGTCTGTCACATACAGCAGATCATGGCAAAGAGTACCTGAGCCAAGGCAGAGAGGTCTTGTGTGCTTCTGAGGCATAGTGCTGAGAGCAACATTGGCCTTGGCCACCCAAAGCAAAGTGCAACACTAGTGTCAGGCTGTAACTGACATTAATTAGCTCACTGATAATTTGCTCCATGGTAGCAATTCTTTCTGTCTGGGAGGCAGGAGTGGGGGAAGATAGTTAATTGTGTGTACCACTATTACCCATATGCTTGTATGGCACAAAGACACAATCCTGCAGCTCCTGTACAGTAGCAGGAAGATTACATACAAAACATCTCTAAAATGACAAGAATTACCTAAGAACTCTGATCACTGTTCTTGACAGGGATGCAAATATGCATGCATCGTGAGCAGATATGCTTCAAGCACACCCAGAAGAGCAAGTAACTTGGTGAGAGTAATGCTTTAAAAATCTTACAGAAGAATCATTATGTAAACATCCATAACTGCTTGCCCATAATGCTTATCCTCCTCGTGTCATCCACTGCATGCATCACTATCTTGACACAGTCACTGGGAGGTGAGAATAAAGAATGGTGTTTCTCAGATATCATATGCTATCGTTTGTTGGCAATGAAGTGCAGCAGAAAGGCAGCTTTATATAGAAAACCATATATCCTAGCTATGGCCTCTGAAACTGCCCAAAGAAACACTTCTTCACCAGCTGCCATCATTGCATATAAGACTCTAAAGAGGGTATGAATTACAGACTGGGGACAATTGATCTACTGACTGATTGTAGCTCCACTGGAGATTAATCTGTTGCTACTGTTGACACCAGCTTGAATGTCTGCCGGATGGAGTATTGATACCCCTCTTCGTATCTCTCCCAGCACTCCCTGCTTGCACTACTGGCTGCAGTGACAGTGTTACCAGCCTCTTGTTGGTTCTATGTGATTGCTGCTTTAGCCATTACACTAACTCAGCTCTAACTAATACATATTGTTTTCCCTCACAGACCCAAAATGGACCAGTGTAATAGTCTTGCAGAGCAATTAAACCGTCCTGGTACCAGGACACAGAACAGCCAAGCAACTACTTCATAATTGCTGTAGGTATCTTCTGAGCTACGACTAATAATTACAGCCAAATTCTGGATCATTTATCAAAGGAGTGTTTTCCTCTCCTGACAGCCTCAGAGTACAGTAAAGCTACTGATAACATTAGAAGGTCTGAGATCATGCTAACAGGTATCAAAGAAGCAGAAAGCTATGATAAGAAAACTAAATGAACAAAGGCTTTAGTTTCCCATGTGTAGGAAGTCCCTGTGCACTCTGCCACTCCACTGATAGTTTATACCATCCTTTTCTCCTTGTCCTTGCAATGGGGTACTGTATCATATCCTCTCAGCAGCTCTAAAATAAAGAAAAATAAATTTATTTAATGATGTTGGTTTTTTTTTAGAGAACTGAAAATGCTTTTAATCTTGGGAAGCTTTCCTCAAATGCTTCATAAAATGTCACATGAATATACTACATGCACAACACCTTGAGCAAAATAAAAGCAGTAATCATTCAAAGATAATTGTTTTGAACCAGCTCTTGGGAATTTGTGTGACATGTTTTAATCCTTATTTCTGGTTTTGCTGCATTTTGAAAAGTAGAACTGCAGTGCTGTAAGAAGTACTGTAATTACAGAATCTGAATCCCAATGAGAAACATTTCTCAGTACTGTTTCTAATACAGATTTGCAGAGCTGATAAAGAGCCAAATCTTTGTAAAATAATGTGAAATTGCACAAATGATGGAAAATCATTAAAACATATGAGTCTTACCAGTTATCTTCTTCTAAGGGTGCCCCAAAGTGATTAATCTGTCATCGAAAAACACATATGAATACTTGGACAGATTGCCGCTACTAACTGTCACAAGCATAGGTCTGCAGACAAAAGCTTACCAATGCTTGCTAATGTGTTCCACAGACTTGAATGATTTGATTCACTGGCCATTAGACAAAGCTGAGAATATGAAGTTCAAAGAAAACATCATCCTATGAATCCTCATGGGCTCTTGCCCAAGTTCCTATTTTATTTAATCCAGTGTAGAGGCAAGTCACTTTGTTTTCTTTGATCAACATATTTGCTGAGCAGCAGAATTTCATAGGAACTGACTGGCTTTTTGAAATGGAGTTCAATTTATTAGGATTCTGGCTGAGATATGAAAGATAGTATGGGGAGGCAGTGCAGTTTGATACAAATATGTCTGAACATTTTCTGTATGAATCAAGTGTTTTCATACTACTGAGGCAATATATTTTATTTGGGGGTGGGAAAGAATAGGTAAAAAAATTTGAAACAGTACTACAGAATACAGTGCATTTGAGAGACAATTGCCCTATAGCAGAGTTTTTCAGATCCCTGAATTCTAGTCTTATAGAACACACACATTGCAAATTCTTTCACTGTACAGTGTGACGCTTTAAGTAACATGAATCTATAAAAGCATTCTAGTTCATATTATTTTTTGCCCATGACATATGCTTCCTTGTTTAAAACAAACATATTTTATTTATTTTATTTATTTTATTTTATTTTATTTTATTTTATTTTGGTTTGGTTTGGTTTGGTTTGGTTTTTTTGTTATTACATATTCTATTTTTTACTTTGGCAAAATAAACAGGCTGAAGTTAGGAAGTTCATTACTATTTATAAAAGTACTACTGAGCATAGTAGAATTCTAGAATAGGTTGGTTTGAAATGGGCCTCAAAGCCCACTTAGTTCCAACCCTCTGCCACCTACAGGTTCAGGCTGCCCAGGGGCCCCATCTAGCCTGGCCTTGAGTGGTTGCAGGGATGGGGCACCCACAGCCTCCTTGGGCAACTGTGCCAGGACCTCTCTCTGACAGGGCCTGAACCCTCTGAGTAAAGAATTTCCCCCCATCCTATCACTATTAGACTATGTAAAAATTGGTTCTGTTTATAATCCCTCTTTAAGAACTGGAAGGCCTCAATGAGGTCTCCCCAGAGCCTTCTTCAGACTGAACAAACCCAGCTCTCCTCAGCCTTTCTTCATAGGAGAGGTGCTCTGAGCCCTCTGATTATCCTCATGACCCTCCTCTGGACCCACACCAACAGCTCTGTATCCCTTTCCTGTTGGGGTCCCCAGGCCTTGATGCAGTACTACAGATGGATCCTCATGAGAGCAGAGCAGAGGGCAGCAATCCCTTGCCCTGCTGCCACCCCTCTTTTAATGCATAAGTTTTGTCTTCTCCAGTTTCTCATCTGCTGATTTCTGCATAGTGTCCTGTGTTAACTTAGAGGGTAGGCAAAAAGTTTTCTAAAGAATCCCGCACCTGCATCAATCATTGAAGCACATTTCTTGTATCTCACTGTTGTACGAGTCACTAGAAATACATAGATGTGCACTCAGCACTGGTATGTCAAACAGAAGCCTGTACTGTTGACTTTCCAGAGGAAAGTAATACCTAAATGCTATTAAAATTAAAAACTGAGAGGACACCACTGAACAGATTTACTATTTCTATACATTTGTTCTATGAAGCCGGAAAAAAATAACACATTTTGAATTGAAGAAAATGGTGGTAAGTGGTAAAACATAAATCCTGTCCAGGAAGCTCAAGAAACACCCTGATGAATTACTTCAGAATTTCAATGGGTCACCAAAAACTCAAAGGTACAAATTAACAGGTTTACCAATTATACTGGACTACAGTATAAATGTATCATAATCTCATACTTGACAGACTGCCTTTCTACAGTACATTAAAGGCGCCCAAGTTTCCTCCCATAATTTTTGTTTTCATAGCTGCAATGATTGCACCTGTCTGTACTTCTTATCCCTAACAACTGTGATTTTTTTGTTCAGTTTCAAGAGATCCAATAGAGACTGAAGTCTCAAAAGTATGAAATTTCTACCAATTCAGCTGTGCTGAAGCAGGTCCTAATTTGTTCATTTAACAAGTATGCTTTGAACACCTGTAGTTTCTGTTAACATGTAGGCTGACCAATTACCCTAAATAATTTATCTCATTTCTTACCCACCCAGTGATGGAAGAAAATAGGAAATTAGAAAAGATTTAGGCCCTCTTCAGGGAAAACCATGGTATGTGGGGTATTGGAAACAGAGGAGTGCTTCTGTACTGAAAATGCAGTAGAAGAAAGAAGTGAACTGGAGTACTTAATGCATGAATGATGCAGGTCTGTAACAAATCAGACTCTGCTACTCATGGACCAATTTGGTGTTGTTTTTATCTTAAGGCAGGAAGTAGTTATACACATACACATGATGCTTACTTTTTAACAATAGCTATTTGCAGTTTGTTTAAGGAGAAATATTTTTGGCTGGCTTATTAGCAGTGCATACTACAGATGACCTATTATCTTAAAAAGTTTAAATATTCACAACTAGAAAAATGCATTTTATTGATAACTTCATAGTAAATACAGTTTTCCCTATCCAGGGTTTATAGATATTCTTCAGACTTCTTATCTTGGCTATAAAAATGATGGATCATCTATCTTTGTAGATACAGTGAAAATGTAAACACCTATTTATGTATATCATGCAAAAATATTTAATCATCTGAAACTGTTCTGTAAAAGATATTTCTCATTATAGAAGTAGTTACTACACAGAACATTTATAATTTTTTTGTCATGATGTTTGTGAAGAAATAGGCACAAAATGGCAACACACTACTTTGTGACATTTTACCTCATATTCTTCCTAAGCCATTTTAGTGATGTCTTCCTTCTTCTTCCCAGGTGCCAGAACAACTTGCACTCCATAAATTATAGACAAGAAAGGGTTTATGCTTGATTCTCTTCCTTATTCACACCTCTCAACCTCTTAGAGTTATCTGCGTCGGGAAATGAATATTGTATGCTGTTTATTATGCATCAGTAATAATGTGGTTTAATCACTCTTGCATATCTAGCACTTGGTAGCATAGAAATAATATATATTGAGAGTTTTGGTTCCTATGCTTTGGGCAACAAGATTGTTAGTGAATGACCTGCAGAGCTTCTACCTATACAATTCAGAGTTACCAAAAACAGCTTTTATGAAGGTTGCTCTGAAAATAGTGAGTACAATTTATTTTCAAGGAAACAACAGCAGATACAAAGAGTACAGTAAGTCTGTTAAATAAAGCATATTCTCAGTTAAATTATAATAATAATAATAAAAATAAAAACAAAAAAATTATTTTACCACATTGTCTCCATGATTGGCTACACATTTTAACCAGCAATAAGCAAGAGCCTGAATGCCAGGCTCTTAAACATCTGCACCATCAGCAGTGGCCCTTTGTCACTGTCATTACTGCTGAAATGCATTACCCCCTGCCTCCCTGTTCTCACACCCACTGCCTGGGCTGCATAAATGTTCAGCAAGCATTGATAAATATTAGTGGTGCCATTTTTTCAACATGGAGGAATTCAACAACACACCTTTATTACTACCGTATCACCAACATCTACCTCTAATGTCATGGACCAAAATAACAAAATAAGAGGCATTCCTTTCAGAGCAGACCTCTTATTTATTGTTGCTGTAGAAATGTGCCTCAAGTAGGGAGGAATGTTTTGCTTTCTATAACAAGTTGTGGTATATAAAATGTTAATTCAAGGAACTGTAGAAGCAGTCTGATTTTTTCCACAGTAGTGAAGCAGGAAAACCACAGAGAAGTTGATGATAATTCATATGGCCCAATTCTTCATTCAGTTAAAAGCTGAAAGCATAAGTGAAATACACCTTTATAGCCACAATGAAACTCCCACAGCATTTTACATGAAGTAAAAAGATTTTTTTTCTTGACAGAGGGAACAGAATAAAAGTTCTTGTTTGCTAGATAAAGACCCTAACAAGTAGACTACAGGGTAAAGTCTTTTGGTTGGCATTCTGAAGCTGAATTTCTTTTTTACATGGGGTATTTTCTCCAACAGATAAGTGGGAACTGACTCTCATTAAAGTCTGCAGGTTTTGCTTTACTTAAGGACCCTCCTGTTTAGAACAGATAGGGGCTCATAACCTGCTTAAGCCGATGAGGCATTTTGCCCAAATATTTCAGTTCATGAGTGAGTAGACCAGCTCCTACACTATTACAAATTTGCCCAGGAAACAGCACTACCAATTTCTTCCATTCTGAAACAGAAAAGAGGCTAGTTTTTTACACAAAGAGACTGCAGAATCACCTGTTCCAAAGTCTACTCAGTAAAGATTTGCAGACTGAAAGAAATGACTTTCCACGTGGTTTTTGGATCTGTTTCCTTCATTCCAAGAGTTTTCAGCTGGCTGGATCTTGGCAGAATCTTGTGCTCTAATTCAAATCATAGTTCTAAGAAGCACAGCTTTTGTGGATGATACGGGTCTGTGGGGTTCTGCTTCACTGCTCCAGACTTGATGCCAGTAGCATGGAAGAAACACAGCATAACCAGTATTGCCTGGATTCAGTTCTGTTTCTCCTGTCTCAGTTGCTTTTTTAATGCTATCCTTTCAAAACACAAATATCCATAACCAGGCAAGCAGATAAAGAAATTCTTCTCAGATTCCTCAGCCCTTTCAGCGAAAATAGTTACATACACATACATGAACACACAACTGCGCTATCCTGGGGACAGTGCAATGTTCATTCTGAAAGTTTTAGTGGCTTCTGAAGCTCTAACATTGAACAGATGAACACACTTAAATATATGCTGCATTTTCTAACCCAGAGGTAATTTGGGACTGGGAGCTCACTCCCTACTATCTCAATGCAGCACTCAACATAACAAGTTGCCAAGATTCATGTTCCTCAATGTAACAGTTGTATAAAAACAAACAAAATAAAATAAAAGGAAAATAAACAAATCAAAACCTGTTACAACTAAAGAGTAATATGCTACCAAGACAAACATATCACTTTCCATTTTATTCCTCCCCTACTTCATCATTGCTACAGGATTTTTTTAACTGGACATTTCCCCATTTCTCTTGTATGTTTTCTGTAAGTTTAACTCTACCTTTCCTTTCCTCCCTGACTCTACAGTAAGCTTTCTCCTTCTGCAGCACAGATCTTTTTGAACAACATCTTCAGAAGGAGAAAGGATGAACGACAAGACCTTATGAGGTTGTTGGGCTCAACAAGAGACCACAGTTCTATGGATGAAACAGCCTTACTCCTATTTCCTTTTTTTTCTGTCCTATTTCACTCACTTGCTTTCTGTTCCTGTGATAATTGCTAGCTACTTGAACCCAAAAAGCTGTAAATTGCTGAATATCCAGATGTTCTCATAACTGCTTCACTGCATTACCAGAAGTTTCACACCGCAATATGTATCAGTTCTTTTGTGGATGCTGCTGTATTCTAGAATATCTAACAAAAAATAATCTGCAGAAGAACTCTGGAGAGAATAACGTCAGTGAGCTACTGTAAAGAAGGATCACTTTCGAAAAGCAATACTGAATACTGAAAAGACTTATTTCTACTTCAGTTCTCACACCATGCTAAGAATCAGAAGCTGGCAGAGTGTATTTGAGATGGAGCTAATAGATAGGATCCAGCAATAGAGCAGGAAGGGTTATGAAAATAGTAAATACTGTTATGGAAAATGGTGAAATTTGAACAATAATTGGCTAATATTCTGCAGGATTAAGAATTTTGACATCCACAGATGTCAGTCAAAAAAACTGCTGACTGAGACTGAAATGGAACCATTCATTCATGAGTTTCCCTGCTAAATCTACCCTCCACAAAATTCAGATAACTACTTCCCTGGAGCAATGCTGACCTGTCATCTGGAAACGCCTCCTCCCAAAGCAGAGCTAAACCCTATTAGATGAGGCTTTCTCATCCAAGAGACCTTACTATTTTTCTCCTGCTGCTGCTGCTGTTTGCAAATGCTGCTATTGCACTTGAGATACAGCTGGGTATAAAACCCAGAGCTTTTTCTTCCCCAGATCTGAATGAAAACTTGGAGCTGCTTCTACCTGGCTTGTTCTTGTAGCAGTTCCATCTTTGCTATAGCAAACAAGGGCCAGCAGAAAGCAACAGATGGCTGCTTCAATTCCTGTGCATGAAAAGAACCCAGAAAACAAGGCATTTGATCTAACAAGCATGACAATTGCTTCAAGCAAAGCAAACTCAAAGTGTCTATGTCCAAAAAAGTGCACCCCAATTGCATTCTGTGTTTTTGCATTTGCTAATGGCCAAAGGATAGTGGGGATGGTACTTGAATACTTTGAGGTAGCCAGACATCTGCTGTGGAATTTTCCTTAGAAAACCTGTGCAAGTACTGTAAATAATCACTGTTGCTCCTGGCTGCCTCTCTAAGAGAAACAAGATGTGTTTATTCATGTATTTATGTATTTATTAAAGGATTAAACAGATGCCTTAGAAAAAAAACAAGAAAGCAAAATAATTCTCCATTGACGGTACGCAGGTCACATCACAGCTGACAATGGCCTTGGCTGCAGTGCTTAAAACAAATATATGAGCTATGTCATGAAGAAGAAAAATCACCACTTCATTTAAGAAAGAACACTGTGTCCATTGCATAACTCTGACAATTCTAAACTCCATCTTGCCCCTCCATATATATATATATATATATACACGCATATATATATGTATATTAACTATCTTTTGATCAGATGAATTTTGCCTCTCCTCATCAATGACAATGTGGAAAAAGCTGCTCAGTTACACAGGGGCCAAAGAACCTCCTGTCCATTTCAGATGTACTCATTCTTGTTTCATGAAAGATGGTCTTCCCTGTGAAGGTTTTATTCTGAGTGACTCCTCCTAACTTCAGACCCATAGCTCTGGCAAAAAAAAAAAAAAAAAAAAAAAAAAAAAATCAGCCAAAGAAAATAAATCAATAAATATAACATTTATGTAAAGAACGTGTTGGAATCCCATAATCCCATCACTACTATTACTTGCTGCTTCATTTACTTCCAGGGCTACATTTTAATGACTGACTAGCACAAAACCTTTCAAGAGTAAACCAAGAGTATGAATGAACAAAAACTGTGGAGAGCTGTCTAGAGGAAGAGTCAAAAAGGGAGGAAACAGAAGGTGTTTCTCTAGTTATTTGAATCCCTCACATCTGCATTTTCAGAAAGACCAAGTGCTAAGAACATGTACTGTGTAGACTTATTGACTAGTGGCAATCCAAAGCTCTCTCCATTTCCCTAAAGTATTTCAGTTAGTTTTGTTGTGTCAGAATATAACACAACATGGTGATCGGTGATACAGTGGAAGATTGAAGGCTGGATGACTACAATAAGTTTTTTTCTAAGCAGGAAAAATAAAATTAAGAGATTAGAGATAAAAACACAAAAACAATTTTCCTGTCTGTGAACTGTGTGAAACAGAACCATCCCCAAACACGGTCCTTGAAATCTGCAAACCTAAAGGTACATCTCCTTTCCTATCTTGCCATTTAATATTGCATCACTTCTATAAACTGCCATCTTCACTTATGGCTACTTAGAAGTGTTCAACATTAGACAAGTCTTTAGTCTGAAAGGTTACACCAACCAATTGTATTATAAAGGATAGAGTAAAATTTGCCTTCAGCAAAACTTTAACCAGAACTTGTTAAATATCATGCCAAGCAGGGTGAGAGTGGAAAAAAAATAATAATGTAAGTTTTGTCCCTATTCTTTTCTGATTTATGCAGAAGCTGTCTAGGCTCAGTTTGTACACAAAGTCAACATAAAAGACCAAACGCTAAGATTTGCTTTCATTTTGCTTGTTTGTTATACTTCCAAATATTGACAGAACTCCCCCTTTCAACCATGCCAGGACCACAGGCTTGCAATGGGTAATACAATTTTGTGCTAATACATTGTGCTCCTATTTGTTTTCCTACTTACTTTTCTTGAAGGAAATAAAACAGGCACCGTCAACACCTACAGATGACTCTTGCTTACCTGCAGAGTGGAATGAAACATACCGAGTATACATTATCTGCCTATTACTTTCCTTTATGGAATTGAAGAAGTATTGGAATAGCAAGTGAGTTCCCAGAAGAAAAGCAAAACAGAAGAGGCACTAATAGAATCAAAGTTAAACAATAATGTTAGGCTGAAAGCAGATTGTCATAAATAAAACAATGCATTTGTAGGGAAATTAAAACACAAAGAACAGGTATTCTTGCCCTAATCACTCCATAAACAAGTTCTAGAATGTATCAAATATTTTGGACTCCTCATGCAGGAATATGCTTTTCACTTCCCAGACACAAACGCAGAAACAAATTTCCTTCCATGTACTCTCAGTACAGTAGAAGATTACTGAAGACATGAAAAGTACTCCTGTAAATGACTTTCCTTATTTTACCAGGGTGACATAGTCACTGAAGTTGATGAAAAAGACTTTCCCAGTCATTCCTATTATTTAAGAATATTGTACACATTAGGAAAATGAGAAGCATTATCTTGCTTCAACTTTATTATATTCAGAAACACAAAAAGTAGGTTAAATCATCCCTCTGTTTTAAAATTCTCATATTTTAATGAATGCACTTTTCTGAAAACAATGTCTTAAAGTCACATTTCAAGTTATATTCCAATACATTTTTTGCCTTACTAGCTGTAATGCTTTAATCCTGTATTCAATGCAGAATGTGTTCCTGCTTCATATTAGTAATCTGTAAGTTAATCACCTTTTTAACCAAAAATTTTATGCCTCTTCCACTCCCTAAATTAGGAATCATTTATAAAGTCTCAACACAAGCTTCAAGATCTGTAGAAACAACATCTGGATATACAAAAATTATATTCCTGGAAACTATACAGCTTTTATCTTTTATGACATTTATGACACTGTAGCACAAGAACAACAGTACAACATTTAGGCCCTATCTGGTCTACTAAATCTCTTAAGCTAGTTCTCTGTTCTTACAGGAAAGTTCTTCTCAAACTTGCTGCTTCAGTTCCTTCTGAAGCTCAAGTACTGGAAGGTGTAGTCTAATAATTCATTAGCATGATACACAACAGTACACATTCAGGCTCTAAGTTAGCTGAAAATAGGGATGCTTTCTTTGTAATCTGACAGATACTTCAATGAAGATAAAACCTTTTAATTGCTGAAGCTGTATTTTCTCTCCTCACTCCCCCTATGCCCTTCCTCCCATCATCACTACCCAGATACTTTTTTAATTAAATATTGGATCCATGGTCTCAGCACTCAGCAAGGCCATATGAGCCTGTACTAAGTCCAGAGCTGAGAGCTCTTATCCTCACTTGGCTCTAGTATTTCCAACTGCATATAAGGAAATGGAGGAATCAGATTAAAACTGAGGGAAAGTCTACAAGCCTGTCTTCCTGTGGGACTACCAAAGGATGCTTCAGAAAGTGACGAATCACATTGCTCAATTACACTTCATCCTGCAAGAACTTTCTCAGTCCTCAGAGAATCCAAATCTTTGCTGAAGCAGTTCGTATATCCCTGGCACTTTTCTTCACAGTTGAGGCTATTCAACTGAAGCAGCTTTCTGTCATCCGTTAAGAGATTTGCAGTTTTTACAGTTCAACACTCCTTTGCACCTGAAGGAAAATGGATCCCACAGTCTTTGGCTTAGCCTTCATATTTCTTTTTCAAGGAACTCGATACTACTGCATTGAACAGTTTTTCCCATGTCAATAATGTAACGTTTTCATACAGCCTCCATTTGAAATTTTATACTCTTTTAGTATTGAAAAAAAAAAAATAAAATGTTTTTCTATTTCTTTTTCAGATATTTTTATTTCTCTAGCTTAATCTCCCTTACTCTCTCTCCCTTGTTCTTATGAGTCTTTTCATCATCCTGACAGACATCTGAAACATCTACTATCTTTTTCCTCTAATCACATTGTGATCCACCTCCTCTGGCCTGTATTATTTCACGTGTTTTGTTCTGATTTCAAAAGGCATCTTACTACATATCATTAAAGCACTCAGTAAATACCACTATGCTCAGTGGAGCTGATTAAAGAGATGTGCTGTTCAGCATTCTGGCTGATTTGTCTGAATGTGATGGTTGCCATCTTCTCTGATATTAATGTAGAGATCCCTCCTCACAAACAAAACTTTGAGTTACAATACTCATTTGATGAAGAAGCAAGATTTGAAGAAAAAGGATTCCCAGAAATGTTCTTCATCTGCTTCTGTACCTTCCTCTTTCAGAAGACTCTCATCTTAAAAGCCCTTGAGTTTCTTCTTAAAGGCCATTTATTCTGCATCTCATTAATGCAAGCAAGGAGGAAATCCATCCTGCATACACAGAGACAGACAACTGCATTCCTGACAAAAAAGGTGACTCGTACGGTGTTTCAAAAACAAAAAAGTGAGACATGGCACACATTGTTCCTCTGTGATAAAGTAGGAGACACTTTCACTTGCAGGCTGTGTTGAGGTCAGTTTGTATCACACAGGGAGGGCCACCACACACAATTTCTGGTCATGTCTTAAGGAGTCCTGAAATAACCATAAAAGCCAATGCACTAATAAAGAGCTATGAGATTAAATAATAGAGAAAATGAAAAATCACTGTGAATGGCTATTAGTGCAAGTGTTGTATGTGAGTGGACAGTAATTAATCACACAGAGCACAATTGGTTGCATATCATTTCTCGCCTTCTCATATATATTAAAATTAACAGCCCTCATGAATTTTCATGACCCCTTCCTGACACTGGTTTGGAATGCACAATGCCTTTTGTAAGGCCAGGATGAGCAGCTGAACTCTTCCTGCTACTCCCAGCCACACCATCCTGCCCTGACCATTTGCAATACATGTCCCTGTGAGCCACAGCCACAGAGGTGCTCCCTCTGCACTCAGCAGCAGCAGTATTTAAAAGCCTCAGCCGCAGCTCTTGGCACTGTGGGACTTCCTCTAAAGCATACCTTTAAAAATTCTTTTGGGTGTCCTCTATGGGAAAGGGAAGCTTCCTTTGGAGAAGCCAAGGAAGCAGGGAAAACTATGTGAATTTGAAAGAGCAGGCTTTGCTAGCATTCTTACTCTGGTGCACTAGACTTTCCCTGCAGATTGACAACCTCATTTAAAAGCTCATCATTTCTATCAAATTGCTCTTGCAGCTGCGTGGTTGAATTTGAAGGGAAGGTGACATAGGGAAGAATTTCTCTAGTCAGAACACTCCCTTAAGGCACTTGAGATTGCTCCACAAAGTGGTTCACATAAGAAGGTGGAGAGTTTGTAGTGCTTTAGTGAAGGCAGTCACTCAGCTGTAGATCAGGCAGAGAAACAACACAGGGATTTGTAATTGAAAAGCAGGAGACTTCAAGGCTGATTTAGAATACTTTCGAAGCTACAAAGTGCAACCACAATCTTTCACATGCCTTAGAAAAGCCTCCAGTGATGTTAAAGGATTTATTAATGTTGTTGATCTACTCAAAGATGTGGGATTCTTTAATGTTGACCCATCAGTCCTGATCTTAAAATTAACCTTGTGCTGAGCTGCCTTTGGGGATTTTTGAATGGCACTTATGCTAAGTGACTGAGAAAAGCACACACTTCTTTTTTTCAGTAGTAACATCATTTGTGCAAGTTTAATGGAAATGCACTCCTATAAAGAAGTAGCAACCGCTGAATTGATGGTCTGGTGTTATATTAAATTTCTGTTCCCTTAGGGTAGCTGGTGATTGCCTAGAGCAACTCACTTCCTTCTCAAAGCAGTTGCTTTCTCTGCTCCACCACACCAAAATATTTCAACCAGCAGGATGAATTCCAGTTATCTTGCTGTCTGCATTGGATCTAAAACTCTGAACCCATCTGAGGACAACATGTTCCCAGTGGAAGCTGTGATGGAGTCAAATGACAGTTTGTGCCAAATTTACCAGTCAGCTACATCCTTTCAAACACAGCATCCCTGTTGAAATGTACATTGCTGTCTCCTCTCCTGAACTTTTGAGGATAAGCCTTACCGAAAAGCAGATGCAAGGCTTCAGCTTTCTGTATGAAGCATGGCTTAGGAATGTGAAAGACTTTTAGTATATTTTCAAGTGCTGATAAAGTTTCTGATTAACAACTAACTAAAGTATTTAGGAAGGAGATTACTCAGCTTTTCAGTCTATCAGCTAGGAAAAAACCTGTAGAGATGGATAAATCCCCAGGTGGGAAGATGAAATGAGGATCATGTTAAAGCATGACTGCTGTTATTTGTTCTTAAATTTGTGTAAATACAAAATGCTTCCGAGTGCTTGAGATGTTAATGTACAAGGCTTCAAAATATGTATGTATAACAGAGCCCAGCTCACTTTCCAGGTTTGCATCTCCCTGGAAGCCACCAACGGACCTTGATGGGAGCATTTGTCTGTCAGATGGGGTAAAGCCCACTTGATCACACTTGTCCCTTTGCCCCATGCTGAGTTAATACTTCCTTCCACAGCTGACAAGAGCCTGCTGCTCCACTTCACAGCATTGCCTTCAGTACAAGTGCTCTTTTTCATACTTCTTTCACCTTACTAAGCTGTTAAGAGAGCCTGTGATCAATATTCCTTTCCATCTACTTGCCTAACCCTCAGCCTCAAGTGCTAGACTTTGACATGGAAGTGGAACCAGTGCTATGGGTGTTGATTGCAAAAACTCTGTAGCAAGCTCTTCTAGAAGACTCAGAAGAATAAGGGCTGATCAACCTGCAGGCAGCTGAGAAACTGCCCTGTGCAGACTTTGCTGAGCTGCAGTGCCAGGGAAATCGGGAGAGGCAATCCAGGGAGGAAGAAGTGTGATTCACTGATAGCAAATCAGGCCTGTCTCATTGTCTGCCAGAAAAGATGCAATTGTTTCCGGCAGTAAATAAACAAATAAATAAATAAAATTAAACTCTTTTTTTGCCTTAATTAGCTGTTGTGGTTTAACCCAGCAAGCAGTTCAGCACAACATGGCCTTTCTTTTACCGCTCCCTGCTCCCAGTAGGAAGGGGAAGCGAACTGGAAAAAAACCGGTAGAACTCATAGGCTGAGATTAAAACTATTAACTAAGAGAAGGAAGAAAGAAGTAACAGTAATTATAATTATATATCAATGTGTATACAGAATCACAGATCACAGAATCACAGAATGATTCTGTCCCCTCCCAGATCCTTGTGCCCAGAAGGTTCCCACTGATGTCAACGTTCCTTGGAGTTGTCTGGTACCTTTTTGTTTCATTTTCCAATTGGTCTCCATGCTCCAGTATGGGGCAGGCAAGTTTCAGGGACCCTGTGTGATCAGGTACCTGTTCAAGAGAACAAACTTATCATCACTTTCCCTCTGAAGCTAATGCCATCATATACCTGTTAGTCAAGTAGCTGATTAATTTACCAAGCAATACAACTTAAATTCATCATCACAGCACACAGTACTCTCCTTTATTTTAGCAATGGAAGTCCTGAATATATGCATATACTTCTGAAATTTTCCAAATATTAAATGCATTATATTTACAGTTTTTTTTAACTCATGAGTAGTAAAAAAAAAAAAAAAAAAAAAAAAAAAAAAAGGAACAGTCTATTACTCCCTATGCATCAGCCAGATGTTTGTTCAGTACTGGGGCCCCCAACATGAGAAGGACATGGAGCTGTTGGAGCAGGTTGAGGGTAAGACCACAATGAGTATCAGAGGGCTGGAGAACCTCCACTACAGGGACAGGCCCACAGGGCTGGGGCTCTTCAGTCTGGAGAAGGGAAAGCTCCAGGAGTACATTACAGTGGCATTCTAGTACCTAAGGGAAAAGTTAGAAGGGACTTTTGATAAGCAGTAACAAAATGTGGGGAAATTACTTTAAAATGGAAGAGGGTAGACTTAGACAGTTATTAGGAAAAAATCTTTACTGTGAGGGTGGTGAGATATTGGAACAGGTTGCCCAGACGTGCTCTGAATGCCACCTCCCTGGAAGCATTCGAAGCCAGGCTGATGGGGCTGTGAGCAGCCTGCTCTGGTGGGAGGTGGCTCTGCCTATAGCAGGGAGTTGGAACTGTGTGATCTTAAAGGTCCCTTCCAATTAAAATCATTCTAAGACTCTATGAGTACACAGGTAGAACATACGCATAGAAATAGCATGCTGAAACACTGAGAGAGTCTGGGATCAACATCATCTCACCTCAAGGCTAACCACCTGCTTTATCCGCAAACCTAGTGAGCCAACATGCCAATAGATCAATGCATGCTAAGCCTGTAGAAAAAAAAAGTGTTTCCAGTCAGAAAATGATTGCTTTGCAGACTTACCAAAAAGAAAAGATAGATGAATTCCCTTTTTTTGTTCCAGTGGGACTACATATGACTGAAGACAAATCAGTCTCTTTCCATCTATCTTAATCTAGGTGAAAATAAATCCATAAAAGGACACATGTGATGTGACTCACGAGAACTGCAAAGGTTTCCAGTTCTTCAGTGGAACACAATAGGTCAGTTTGAAGCAGTGTTCATTATTGAAAGGCTATTCGAACTTATCTTTAAGGAAATTACCATAACAAAGAGGATGCAAAGGATCGTCAAACAGATACTGTCTTGGATGTTTTTTTAGTAGTGGTTAATGAAGGAAGAGTTTAAGTGCAAGATTTTTTTTAATTTTTTTTTAAATTTTTTTTTCACTTTCACAATATTATTTATTTCCTGAATAACTTATAAAATGTTTAATTATTGTATTTATTCAGGCTATAGTACTATTGCTATTCCAAATTTTTCGAGTTGTCAGAATGTCCATCACACCCTCATTCCTCCTCAGAGCCTAGTGACAGAGGACACTTTTGAGTCAACATCATTTGGGAATTATCAGGAAGGCCTGTAGGCAGTAATGGATGCTGTGGGAGTCAAATGCTCATGCATTGTTTAGAGTCCAGCTGAAATTTTTGCACATGAATTCAGACCAGCTGCTTCCTTTCAGCCCTGGTTTCCTAGAGTCTGTAACTATGGGTGTCATCTGAACCAGAGCTGCCAGTGCATGAGAAGTTTTACAACTCCCTGTAAGAGTAGGGTATAGAAATCTCAGGAAAAATCTCTCCAACCTCCACTACAGTCTTGCAGGAAAGGTGTGTGCCTGCACACCCCTGTTAGTAACAGAGAAAGACTCTGCTTTCTCTAGAGCACCTCAAGTTTTTGTACTTATCATTTCAGATAATTCTGTTGTGAATGGCACCAACATAAATTCAGCTGTGCAATATGGGCGCATAATAAAATGCCAGCCTGCACTTCCCACAACATCAAAGAGGGTGCTCATAGATACCTCTGTTATGGCTCTTATTTTCCACAGGTCATGGACTGCACCCAGCCTGCTTTTGCACTGAGTATCCCATAATAATGATCAGGGGAGAGAATGGAGAGTAAAAGCCTGTGGGTCACTTAAGAAACAGGCACTCCCTAGAGTTCTGTCATAACAAGAGCTCAAAAAGTCCTTTGTAAATGTACCTTTGTTCACCGTGAGCTCTTTAGAGATGATGATCTGAGAATAACCCTGGGAAGCAGCTCTTTCACTTATCTACGCCTGGGCTTCCAGGTGCACTCTAGGACCTGTGATAGGCTGGATCTTTTCCATACAAGATAGACCTGCTGTCTTCTGTTCACTCCCATGACCTAGCTCCAACATCATAGTAAAATTTTGTTCTTCTGGGATTCTGAGCCACGATGTCCCAGATGTCTCAGATCTGTCAGCTGCAAACTGCACTGAGGGCACTTTCAGACTATTGGTGCTTTGGTAGTAGACTGGTGCCTGATATTAGGCAGTTTCACAAGCGATGCTAGTAAGATTATTCTCACAGATCTTGGTAAATTGTCTCAGAAAAGCATCTTCCATGCTCAGTGTGGTTCTTTCCCACTTTCTGCATCATAGAAGACACAGGTTCCTGTAGAACCGATCCTGGAACTCGTGGAAAAGGCAGGTATACATTTAAATCACATATTCAGGCATGACTTGAATATGATTGGTGTTTTGTTTTGATTTTCAGGCTTTTGTGTTTGCTGTGCTGTTTTGAACATTAACTATTTTTTTTCTTATTGTTTTTCTTTTTCTTTTTTTTTTTAAATTTACTTATTTACTTACTTATTTGTTTCTAACATCCAGTTCCATTACTTCATTAGAGATTCCTTCATCTCATGTCTCCAACCACAGAGGCATTCTCATCTGAATCCATGTGGGGTTATGCAATCGTAATACCCTTTTCTTTCAAGAAAACAAGGTGATGAAAGAGTAACGCATAATCCTTTCAGGTTGAGTTTCACAGCAGTCTTCAAAGCTGACAAGCTATGTTATTAAGTGTTATCAACTGTGATTATGGGGCATTTTTAAATAATAGACTCATTATAAAGTCAACCAAGACTGTGCTGTCCTCAGTTTCTCCTACTAGACAATATGCAGGCATGAAAGCAATAGTCTCAGCCATCAAGTCCTGTTACTTGATGTCCAAACAATTAAGAAGAAAATGTAACAAAAGACTAAAAACTAAGACTATAGCATCAAGGAAACTGCATTCTGAGCTGAAACTGGTCATCAGTTACTTTCTATTTTTTCAGTGAAATAAAGCTTTCTTGAAGTATTGGAAGCCTGACCTGAAAACAGAGAAAATCCTAGAAGCTCTTGGGTTTTCTATCGTCTTCCATTTTCCTAAGTTCACTCAAGGTCCATACGAATAAGGACACAAATTGAAGTCAATGTCACAGTGCTGCTCATCAGTGAGCTATTGTGAAGAGAAAGGAGAACTCATCAGAGGCAGGGTTTGTTCACTGGGGGGATGACTCATTTATTTCAATCTACTAGCACAGGTGTTTTAGCATACCCATCATCCCTCAGGCAATCCATCTACCTGAAGGCCTTGGTTGCCTGAACTTTCATTTCTATGAATTGTGATTTTTTAAAAACATGCTTGGTAGCAAAATTCTGTCAAAAGAAATGCATAACATATCTACATCCCCATTGAAGTCATTTCTCAAATAGACTGTATTCATGGGAACATATTCTGAATAACCATGGTAAAATTACATAGACAGTGGACAGGAGCATACTAATTGCAAAGGGAGGGATGTGATATTAGATATTTATTTTTATTAAAATAAAATTTCATTTCAAGCCAATAAGTATTTAAACGAGGATCGTGCTGGCTGATTTTCATTCTCTCAACTCACATAATATTTCAATGCTTTTTTATAATATAGCTGTAAATCTAACTGTAGGTAGTGAAATAAAAGATGCTCTGACTGAGAAGAATTCTTATGATAAAAGAAGGTTGGAAACAAGATAGCTAACCTAGCTTTTTTTTCTCCCCTGATGATATGGCTGCAGACAATACGTAGCAGTACCAACAAAGCATGCATCAGGCTAAGGATAAGAGAGTCTCCTTTGGCATGAGTCACTCTAAATTGGGGAATGAAGGACTCATATACCTGGGGTGCGGGTTTTTGTTTCACTGATTGTTGTTGTTTTTATGTGCTTTTGTAAGTACAGATTTTCAAGTTATATTTATTTAAAACAGACTTGACCCAATTTACCACTCATCTCTTAGTTAAAATGGTGGCAAGAAAGTTTCTATTCTTGGTGAGATGCTTTGAAATGGAATGCAGAACCCCAGTTGTTGCATGGATCAGTCAGAATCCACCATGAATAAGAAAGGCAGGACTCTTTCCTCCTCATATTCCTAGGCATTTTAGAAGTCCTGTGGAAAAAATCAGTAAAGGCTTTGAAATGTCTTCAGTCTCTCAGGATTTGAAACCCAACTTTATTTTTTTTTTAAACTTCGCTGTTTCATCAAAGAACAAAGTCTCATCTGTCTCTGAAGCTGAGGCCTGTCACCCATCCAATACATACACACCAAATCCTCCATTCAAAAACTCCAAATCTATTTTCTCAAGAACGTTTCGTATGATCACATGTCCACACATGCACTTGTTTCTCATAACATCTGTGCAAATGCAAACACAATGTAAGATATACAAATTTTTCAGTCTTTCATTTCATTAATGTTAACCATGGTGACTTATTGCTCCTTTCACAGCCATTAGAAATTGTTGCACAGTCACAACAATAATAATAATAAAGTCACACACCCTCAGTTTAGCAACAGCTTCGTAAAGGTCGGGGTTAACATTTGCAAAAACAGATTTTTTGAATGGAAAGAATCTGGCACATAGGAAAATATAATAAATTTATTTGTGATGAGATTCTGGATACAACTAGTCAATTTTTTTTCTCCTAAAAGCATTGCTTAGCTTATCAAAGATTCTAATCCCAAGATATTATGGTTCCAATATAGAAAGACTTGGAAAAATCAGTTAAGATTAGAATCACTTGCACCAAAGTGACATAGAAATACACAGAAATATTTTAACAGTCCAGAAGATAAATTAAATGAATTCACGTGCTCAGAGTACACTTTAAGCAGTCTAAGATGCAAAAGCTTTTACAGAAGTACATAAATGTGAATGTGAGTACTCCGGGGTGCAAAAGATTTGTATTTTATAGAAATATATTAAAACTTGTTATTCTAAGAAAAGTGTGCCAGAATTCAATAATAGCGTTAATAATGAAATTCTGGTTTTCTCTAAACTAAATAGCTTTGTCCATAAGAGTAAGCAATTCATACCTTCCCTGTGCTCAGGAGAAAACTTACTTCTAAAAATGAAAAAAACAGGAAACTAAATATAAACATCCATTTAAAAACACACAGATCTCTCCAAGAAGGCAACATGACCTATATTTGCATCAGCACTCAGATGACTGGAGACTCTCCAGGAGGGTTATAAAAATATTAAGCAAATCATGACAGTCATATTACTTTCAGTACTTGATTTTATGCAGGTCACGTTTTCAGAACTTTCCCTTCATTCTAAGATAAAAATGTATTTTCTATGAGGCTGGGAGACAAGAGTTCTGTTCATTTTCCTTTTTTCTTTCCCTTTTTCCTTTTCTTTTTCCTTTAATTTTTCTTTTCCCTTTTCCCATTCCCATTCCCTTTTCTTTTTCATTTACTTTTCCTTTCCTGTTTCCCTTTTTCAAACTCAATTCCATTTCACTTTCTCTTTCCCTTTTCCCTTTCCCTTTCCTTCAGAAATTTAAATGAGATGATTATTTTTAGGGATGACTATTACCATATGCTCACATGGAAATTTCTAGCTACAAAGTTGCATTTTGAAATAACCACCTGTTCTTCCATTTTTTTTAATTTATTTTTTAATCTTTTAATTGATATTACATTGAACAATCTTGTTTGTACCAGGAAATCAGAAAAATAAATTTGAAATCATTTCATGGTTCAGAATATAAACTTTTGCGTTGTTCTGGTCTATGACATTCAAAATTAAAACATAGAAGTTAAAATATTTCTTCTGCTATTCATAGTTATGAATTAAATACTAACTAGTTTTCTGCATAGAAACTGTTGTGTGTTTTTTTCTATCTACTAGATTACTTATGCAAAGAAAGCTGTTATTCTCCACATTTTACATATCTGGCCATTATTCAAGATTTTCCCAGTATTTAGAACAAAAGTGGCCCATAGGTGATAGGAATTAGAAACAAAACAAAAATCACAAATAGAATGGCAGAAGAGAAGAAAGAACACGGTCCTGGCAAATGCAGAGCATGTTCCCTGATAGTGTCCGAGTATGGTTGTGAACTGCTAAGGAATCAGTTACTCAAAACACAAGAGCACCACATGTTATATCTGTCTAAATATGTTTTAAAACTGTCTTCTGCAGAATGCAGAAAAAGAATAACCTGAACCAAAGAATAAAATGTGCTCAGTTGTTAACAGATACAAAAGCTGAGCTTTTATCTTAATGGGCCAACATCTACATAGACCTTTGAATGACTCCTGTAGCAGAGTTTAGACATCCTCATGACAGCTCTAGAAGTTGTTTGGTTTGTCAAGGCAACTTAACATAGTAGTTTGTGATTCATCACAAAATAACCTGTTAAAATTCTCTTGCAGTCACAACTTCTATAAGTCTTCACAAACCAGTTTATCTCCTGCACAGAAGCTGGCACCAAAAAAGGTATCAGGCACATCCTTAAAGTAAGGAAGTAAGCAAATAAATAAACCAATAAATAAACATAAATAAACATATAGAGCCCATGATAACCTTTTCCATGTTGACAGCTACACACAATTTGTTCCAGGTCATCATAGGAGTTTCCCCATTACTTTGTAGCATAGGTGCACTGTTGGAACCTGGGTAATTTTTAATGGCTTTGATGCAGTCTTCTTTACTGCTACGATTTCAGTTGTAACCGAGCTCTCATTTACTACAAAAAAATAAATAAAATAAAATAACAAAATAAAATAAAATAAAATAAAATAAAATAAAATAAAATAAAATAAAATAAAATAAAATAAAATAAATAAAAATAAAAATAAAAATAAAAACAGATAGCATAATATTTCTACATACTGGCAGAGAAAAATACACAGACACATACACAGTTGAGTGATCTCATGCTGAAGACAACTATAGATTTCACTCCTGATCTCATTTTTGTTTGACAACTGATGGATATATAACTGGATATATAACAGTACTATGTGAAGGGAGGTTGTAGCGAGCTGGGGGTTGGGCTCTTCTCTTGTGTAACTGGTGATAGGTCAGGAGGCTTCAAGCTGCACCAAGGGAGATTTAGGCTGGACGTTTGGAAATACTACTTCACTGAAAGAGTGGTCAGGCAGTGGAATGGGCTGCCCAGGGAGGTGGTGAAGTCACTGACCCTGGAGGTGTTCAAGGAACATTTGGACTCTATGTTGAGGGACATGGTCTAGTGAGAACTATTAGTGAAGGTTGGACTGATCTTGTAGGTCTTTTCCAACCCTGGTGATTCTGTGAAATTCACAGAAATCAGAGATCAGTCAATGGCAGTTATGAAAGAGGTGCATCATTCTGGAAGGTGGAAGCAGGAAGAACAAGACAGTGCCATAAAAGGCTTTAAACAAAAGACACCTGACACAGAAAGATTTGAAAAAGAAGGAAAATGAAAGAAACAAGACACAAACTTCCAAACAATCTTCCTGTCTTGGAATTACACAAGGACATTTGAGATACCATTGAAGAAGCCATTCAAAATGAGTCTGAGGGAAGTAAACTTCCCTCTTTTTAAGTTGTGCATCGTGGATTTCCATACCCAATCCAGTGTAGCTTCTGAGCTATGAGTTACAATACATGTAGAATATATATCAGAAGGGGAATTTTTTTGCAGAGAGAATGAACAGATAATAAGGCGCAAAATAGTTTCAAAATACGGAAGCACTGAATTAAAAAGCTAAAGCATAATTTAAAGTGTACCTGCATTAGGCCTATCTTTGTTTACAGCACTATTTAAAACCATTTACACCATTACTGTGTTTAGAAAAGAGAAGAAATGAAAATACATAATGCTGATTAGTTCTTTGAGATGGTACCCCACAACATCCTTCTCTCCAAATCAGAAAGATATGGATTTGATGTCTGGACTATTCCTTGGACAAAGAACTCGCTGAAGGATTTAACTGAGGGAGTAGTGGTCAGTGGCTCACTGTCTGGATGAACATCAGTGAGAAGTGGTGTCCCCCAGGTGTCAGTGCTGAGACCAGTATTCTTTAATGTCTTCATCAGTGACATCATAGTGGGCTCAAGTGCACCTTCAGGAAGTTTGTGGATGATACTAACCTGTGAGTTGCAGCCAACATGCCTGCAGAACTGGATGCCATTCAGAAAGACATAGACAGGCTTGAGCAGTGAGCTCAGCTGAACATCATGAGGTTTAACTATGCCACATGCAAGGTCTTACACCAAGGTCAGGGTAACCCCTGCTACTCATACAATCCAGGAGATGGAAGGACTGAGCACAGTCCTAACATAAAGGACTTGGGGGTACTGGTGGATGCAAGCTGGACATGTGCCACCAATGTGCCTTTGCAGCCCAGAAAGGCAACAGAGGTGATCCTGCCCTGGTGAGACCTCACCTGGAGTACTTCATTCAGATTTTGAGTCCTCAGTAAAGACGAGACATGGACATGTTGGAGAGCGCAAAAATGATCCAAGGGATGGAACACCTTTCCTACAAGGACAGGCTGAGAGCACTGGGGCTGTTCAGCCTGATAAAGAGAAGGCTCTGGGGAAACCTGATAGCAATCCTTCAGGGTCAAAAGAGGAGCTACAGAAAAGAAGAGGAAAGTTACTTCAGAAGAATCTGTTGTGACAGGACAAGGGGAAATGGTTTCAAACTTTCAAAAACAGGAGAGATTTAGCTTGTATATAATGAAAAAGTCTTTTACAGTCAGAGTGGTGAGGTACTAGAACAGGTTGCCCAGAGAGGTGGTTACTGTCCTGTCCTTGGAATCACTCAAAGTCAGACTGATTGGAGCTCTGAGCAGCCTGATCTAGCCTAGGTGAGTTCAACTAGATAACCTTCAAGGGTCCCTTCCAACTCTAATGATTCTATGATTCTATGTTTCTATGAAGAGCCATCAATAGCAAGTTATCTCCTCAAAGCTTGTAATTTCTCATTGAAAACTAAGCTTTCTTTTTAAAACTATAATAAGATTGTAATATCCATATATAGAGAGAACTTCTTTCTAGGTGTATGTTCTGGATGATCTCTGGGTTGATAAGTCTATACTCAAACACCCTAAAAGTCTCAGGGACAAACATCTGATTGTTCTAACAGTCTTTAAACCAAGTGTAAGAGATCTTTAGTGCATGTAGCCAAACTGGGAGACTGTTTTCAGCTTCTTCATACTCAGGTCACAACAGCGGAAGAGCAAATTACACTTGCCAAGGATTTGGAAAGTGGCTCTTTTATAGGAATTTCACACTGAATAATGTCATATCTGGGGACATAACAAATATTAACATTTTATAACGAGGCTGTTGCAGTTTTCTGCACATGAAGTTGGGGGGGAGGGAAGGGGGGAGGGGAACATAATAGTTTGTACCCATTCTGTGATCTTTTCATATTCTGTAAGAAAGAGTTGTCCCAGGGGAAAGGAAAAAAAAAAAAAAAAAAAAAAAAAGTGATCCCAAAAAGTGATCCCAAAGCAAGAAATTGCCTTTGCAGAAAGGGACAAAGTTGTCACAGAGTGCTCTGAAGGATTACAGCCTCACAAAGGAAGAGCTGTGAACCAAGCTGCTTTAGTTAGATTTTTCAGGTCTTCTTACTGCTAAAGAAAAATATTTACACTCACACATGTTCAAAGAAAGAAGGGTTCTGAGCTTATATCTGTCAACTCCAGGCAGCACTCTTCAGAGGGAGATTAAAGTCTCCTGACTTGCGCTTCATGAATGATTACGATTTTTCCAAACGCAGGAACACAGACATCAAAGCAGAGTCATCAGGAGAAGATGTACCACCATCTGTAGGAAAGCCTGAAAGGCAATCAGATACAACAAGATAACTAAAAAGAGATAAAGTTCGGTTGGGAATAGCCAACCACAGAGTAGTCTGAAAATGAAATAGGATGAAATAAAATAGAAACTCAATATGGTGCTTCAATTTTAAGAAAGAATTTATTTTTGCTCCAGGACAGCGTGAGATTCCCAAATAACTCCTTTCACGTGTGCAGAAAATGTTGGAATATTTCTGCCTTTTCTTTTTTTTCCTGTTTTTCTCCAGTTAGACTCATAGAAACAGATATTAATTGAAGAGCTTTGGAGGCTGCCTTATCCAAGTCTATGCTGACAGCAGGGCCAGTCAGATTGGATGGTTCAAAGCCTTCCAAAGTTGAGTATCGCTTACTTCAATTGCTGAGGACTCCACACTTCATCTGGGCACCCACTCCAGTGTTTGGCTGGTCCAACTCTGGAGAATATTTTCCTTTTATCTAAGTGGAATTTCTCATGTCACTTGTGTACGCTGCTTCTTGACCTATCGTTATTCACATTATTGTTATTCACATAAATGCCCACTACCACAGGAGGAAAGACCACTAGCATTTCTGGAAGACAAGAATGCACATGAGAATGGAGTCTTTGCAAGAGCCATAATTTGATGGTCCTGCATTCCTGCAGGAAAAAAAAAAAAAAAAAATGGGGGGGGGGAGGGGAGATGTTCAGTCTTGAATACAGGTAATTTAAAAGTCATGAAATTTTGATCAGAATTGTATTTCTACATTGAATTCTGAGCTCCAAGGGACTTATGTAGCTATTCTGTACTTTGCTGATTATATGGACTGGTGTAGAACTAAAGCTGCTCACTCCTAACCTTGACAATAGCAATGAGAGGAGCTTTTGACTGAAGAGTATAACAGTTTTAAAGGTACCATTAGATTAAAATACAAGAAAATGTCAAATGAAAGGAGATCTATGTACTTTTTCTTTGTTACCACTTCTCTACCACACGCATGCTGACTAGCAATTTAGCCCTGATAAATATATTTATACAAAAAAATGCTGCAGCTTAAACAGCTCATTTTACAGACGTTGCGTGTGGATTCATGTTGGATGTATATAAGTGGTTTTAATACAATTACAGAAACATAAACTACCAACAGAAATGCAATTTCAGAGGAGCAGTATATCTCCTGACTTTGTATTTTTCCAACATGCAAAGCAAGAGGCATAAAGCTTGCTGATATTGATCTCAATGCCCAGTCATAAAAAATTAAAAGTTATCTGTCAGTAAAAGGGAAAAGAATGTTTTCCATTTTGCTTAGAGAGCTCTTGAGTGCTTGTGTGAATGCAATTTACAGCATTAATAAAATCCTCTTGCAAATATTATTTTATTTTTATTGTTTCTTTTTATATTCTGATTTAACAAAATAGTCCATGGTGCTTATCTGATTTTCCTGTCCTTAGATGTGCTTGGATATTTATTTACAGGTTTGCATATGTATCTGAGTGGGGCACACCAGCATCCTTGTGCTGGTTTGTGGCAAAAGACCTACATCATAGCAATCTGGAATCAGTGGAAGTGAAGTTTCTCCATTTGCTTTAGTCTGCTTTGAGACAGGAGGAAAGGGACAAAACAACCCCTGAGCATGGTGAGAAGTTTATGGGGAGCTACCCAAGGAGGCTAATGGCATGAATTTCTTCTTTTCTTTTAACAGTTCAGATTAAGAGATGTCTGCTTTAGTTGAAAGACTTCATTTCATTCAGCAAAGCAGGAGGCTCCCTGGCTCCCTGGAAGGCAATGATGTTCCCAAGGAAAACAGAGGCACAAACGCCTTGATCTTCATGTGCTTAATCACTGCATTTGATGTCATATTTGAGTTACATGCTGGTGAACTGTGAAACCAGTGTTGCTGAGGCTGGAAATGAAAATCATGTCTAGTGGTTGTATAATCTCCTTTCTGAGGAGAGCAGGCAGATTCCAGCAACTTCTGGAAAGGTCCAAGAAAATCATCACTTCATACAGTGTGCACAAACTTGTCATTTATACGATTTGTACAGTCATAGATCAAGAAGGGAAACAATTACTTAGTAAGAGGAAGTACGATGGTACTGTATTGCCACACATGTAAGCACTTACAGATGGTGGTAGGAACAAGGTAGGAGTGCCTTGCAGAAGCACTATCAATGAAAAGCCAGTTCTGGACTCAAAATCATACCTTCCCTTTTGGTGCCACTTAGAATAGCTTATTTGAATTTCAAGGGTATTACAAAATGCAAATCCTTCCCAGAAACTGCTGACGACACTAAGTTGGGTGGAAGTGTTGATATGTCTGGAGGAAGGTAGGCCCTTCAGAGGGATCTGGACAGGCTGGATCACTAGATTGAGGACAATGGGATGATGTTTAATAAGGCCAAGTGTCTAGTCCTACACTTGGGCCACAACAACCCCACGCAATGCTACAGGCTTTGGGCAGAGTGGCTGGAAGATCATGCAGAGGAAAAGGACATGGGGTATTTGTCAACACTCAGCTGAACATGAGCCAGCAGTGTGCCCAGGTGGCCAAGAAGGCCAATGACATCCTGGTTTCTATCAGAAATAATGTTGCCAGCAGGAGCAGGTAAGAGATCATCCATCTGTGCTCAGCTCTGGTGAAGCCACACCTCAAGCACTGTGTTCAGTTTTGTGCCCCTCACTACAAGAAAGACATCAAGGCCCTGGAACGTGTTCAGAGAAGGGCAACAAATCTGGTGATGGGTCTGGAGCACAGTCCTATAGAGAGTGACTGAGGGAACTGGGATTAATCAGTCTGATGTAGGGGAGACTTGAGGGAGACTTTATCACTCTACAACTTCCTGAAAGGCGTTGGAATCCTCTTGTATGATACTAGCAATAGAATGACAGGGAATGGTTTCAGGTTGTGCCAGGAGAGGTCCAGGTTGGATATTAGGAAAAAAATATTCTCTAAATGAGTGGTCAGGTAATAGAATTGGCTGCCCAGGATGGTGATTGATTCATTACCATTATCCCTGGAGGTGTTCAGGAAACATATGCTGTACTAAGGGAAATGGTTTAGTGGGAAAATATTGGTGGTAAGTGGATGGTTGGACTGGATGACCGTGGAGGTCTTTCTTGACCTTGGTGACTCTATGACTCTGAGATTCTATGCTACCTTGCTTCCCATCCTGCTGCAACATGCTGGCTCCTCTCTCTTCCACACCTTTTGTTCTATCCCCAGTAAAATTCCAAATCAAAGGTAGCCTAAGAAGCCCGGGCTCCATCAGATGTTGTTACAAATACTCAGTAAGAATCAGATGTCTCCCTGCCACGACAGTGTACTGCTGCCAGAAATATAACAGCAGCAGCAATAATCCCCACCACCATAAATCCAAAAACTGGTTTTAGCACGCGGTGATGCTGTATCTCAGAAAGGCGTCTCAGAACTTCTTTTAATCACCAGAGCACTGCCATCTAGTGCTAATCACCAGAAATGCAGGACAAGTTTTGCAGCTGCGGGGGTTCACGCTGCTGGAGGGTCAGTGGTTGCATTAGGTAATTTGAGCGCAGAGCCACAGCTGTGGCTAAAAGCTGAACATTTCTGTTGGAGGTTGGTGTTGGTAAAGATCTTTGACAAGCACAGAACAGAACCTGCAGAATGGACCTTGCTAGTTCGGTGGATTCTCATTCCTCTGAGATTGCATGGGAAGCTGTGATGCCATGGCATTTGTGCCACCTGGCCCACCAGCAGCCATCATGTGGTTACAACTGTGATGCAGGGAACAGTGCTTATAAACAAATAGTAGTAAGTCTTACTGCCTGTGGACACTGAGCATTTAATGAACATTTAAAAGAGCCTGAGATTTCCTGCTCTGGAAGAGAAATTTTGCTGCTGTGACTGCTAGCAAGGCACCAACCACCAGCATGGAGCAGCATACTCTGTTAGCCTCATGCACATGCAATGCAAGCTTATGGGGAAGCTTACCTGGGCCTGTCTTCGAGGACTTTGTGTTTTGCCAAGAATTCACAGCTCCTCCAGGCACAATAATTTTCCTCCCCTAGTTTCCCCTGTCTGTACTCTCAAAATCATCTAATATTTGTCAAATTCAATTCAAGCTAACTTTGCTAAGTATGATGGATTTGATAAATATGTTTTTTAGATGTCAGTACATAACAGAAGTGGGGTAGAAACCACGCAGACTACAGCATTTTTTTGAAAGACAGCTTGCTAAATGCAGATTACAATGTCATCCAAGTCCTGCACTAATTAAAATTTGAACTATGGTGGGAAAGGGTCAGTCAGCTGATATAAACAAGATGAGGAGTTCTGGATGTGCAATCTAATTAACTGCAGGAAGACACAGTGTGGTGAATAAACAAACAACATCACAGCTTATAGCTTACCACCCATATTATTTTGTTTCTTTTAAGCCATATGCCTAGTAACATTTTCCTTATTTTATATATATGTATATACAGTCAGTTATATAAATGGTGTTGTTTTTCTGTTTCACTGTGTAAATGATAGTTTATCTATTGTTGCTGTTTTTTAAATTAAGTGTTCTATTAAGAAAAATGCTGACAGACAAACAAACAGAAAAGCACATATACTTTATTACTTTACAAATTTATCACCAATGGCACAGTGCAACAGCACATGTGCAGAGCATCACACAGCTCACAATGAAGTGCTGCAAACCCACAGGCTGGCATCTCAGCTGGCTGGCAATTCCAGCCAAGCTGATTTGTTTCTGACTCTTTCTGACAGCACCACCCGTATTCTCCAGTGATGTTATTTGCAAAAGGTCTAGTCTGATTTGCCAGACATACACAGTTACACAGTAAAATCCCATGAAACCTGTGCAAACTGTTCTAATTCAGCATTCAGACTCAGTGTCCAAGAACAAGGACTAGAATTTTAATTGCAGAACTATCTAGAGATTTTCCCTTCTGAAGGACCAAATACAAAGCAGGGCCCACTACATAGGGACAGCACCGGTGACTGATACTTGTATTTTATGTGCAGTACTGTGTATTGCACAGGCGTGGCAAAACCCATTAAGGCAAAAGACCTTAACAGTACTCAGTCTATAAGAACTTGAGAGAAAAAAACAATAAACAATGGTAGAGCACCACCTTTCTGTTGCTTTGAAGGCCATTAACCCAATAAGCGGTGCGTTATACATGAAAATAAATCCAGCTTGAGTTCCAGGAGGGAGCACTATTAATCCTTCCCATTGGAATTAAACTCTGCTCAGATATTTTGTCTGTATGAAGTTCTTGATTCATCTGCTTTTTATAGCACTCCTATGAGACTGATAGTAGCATCTGGTGGAGACCTGTCCTTCCCTGGTGGCAACTAGAGACCACCAAAATATCTTCGATATCACTAGATCTTTGTGTTTGGCCAGCTGAAAGTCACCATCATTTTGCTCCTACAACTCCTGCAGTAACTTCTGAATCACTGGCAAACATTCAGTGTCATGGATTGGCCACTGGACATTTCCGTGGAAAAACTATAGTAAAATTTGGGATACCAATTTCTACTTCAGTATTGTAATTAGCCAACTTTCCTTAATACTGAGCAGGGTTTGCATCTCTGAAGTACAACAAAGTGATGAGAAAAACCTAATATGCAGACACCTGGACAGCTTTGTTTGCAATTTGGATGGATTGTTTCCTGAAAGCCAAAGAAAAGTAATTCTTATTTAACCTTTAGAGTATGTTTATCCTGAGTTCTGAGCATCTGATGTCTTGCTGTGTTTTGGTTTGATGTATCTTGTCTTGGACCCCGTTGTTACTCTGGTGGACAATCCATTTGAAGCAGCCTTAGTGCCATTCTGCTGGCAACTGCAGGCAAAGGAAAAAATGCTGCAGGGCCAAAGTAATCTTTTTGTTTTGTTGCTCCAACTTTTCACTGAGCTCAAGTATCTGGGTACACCAAAAGTGAGTTTGCCTACTGGGGTTTATTTAGGGACCAGAAAGATCAGAAATTCTCCACAGTTTGATTATCAGTGCCAGGCACAATTTAAGCATTCACAATTTAACTATTCTATTACTATTACTATTATTATTATTATTATTATTATTATTATTATTATTATTATTATTAACCTAGCATGATTGCTTTCCTTTGCATCACGGTATATTCTGAAATCTCATTTGGAGTATGGTAAGGCAGTTCTTTATGATAAGTCTTCCTCTTCCATACCAAAACTCAGTATCCAAATACACTAGAAACATGAACAGTGGGATCAAATGCACCATCAGCAAGCTGTCAGGTGCAGTCAACATGCCTGAGGGATGAAATTCTACCCAGAGATACCTAGACAGGCTTGAGCAGTGTGTCCAGGTGAACATCATGATGTTTAACAAATCCAAGTGCAAGATCTTGAGCCATGGCAACTCTCACTACCAAAACAAGCTCGGGGATGTAAAGATGGAGAACAGCATGCTGAAAACAACTTGAGATAATGGTGGAAGGGAAGCTGGACATAAGCCAGCAGTGTGACCTCTCAGCCTAGAAAGTCAAACTTATCTGGAGCTGCATCAAAAGAAGTGTGGCCAGTAGCTCCAGGTAAGTGATCCTTCCCGTATACTCTGCCCTTGTGAGGCCTCACCTGGAGTACTGTGTCCAGGTGTGGAGTCCTCAGTACAGAAACAACACATATCTGTTGGATCACATCCAGAGGAAGGCCACAAAAATGATCAAAGGGGTGAAACATCTCTCCTACAAGGACAAGCTGAGAGAGATGGTGCTGATCAGCATATATATGTATAGTATAGATGGCTCCAAGGAGTCTTAATAGTGGCCTTTCAGCATCTAAAGGGGAGTTGTAAGAAACAATGCAACTGATCCTTTAGCAGAGTCTTTTGTGAAAAAAAAAAGGGGGGAAATGGTTTCATACTAAAAGGGTAGATTTAGGTTGGATATAAAGAAGGTTTTTACAATAAGGTTGGTGAGGCACCCTTATTTTCAGCACAGTGACATGAAGGCTGCTGTATTTTTATTTTCTTTCCTTCTTTCAAAAACACTGTATCTAAACAGCATTCCTAATGCTTGTCTGGTCTCTTAAACTCCTTCCCAGACTGCAGGCCCTTTTACTCTCACATGGCCCAAATTAGTCAACAAAATGTCTTCTAGTGTGTGAAAAAACACTCTTTAGAGGAACAGAAATTCACTCTTCTGGTGAGTGACAGCACAACCAAGTAGCCTACAACATCTGTGAGAAGGAACTCTCAGAGGTACATTCAGGCTTCCTTTGAGGAAAAACTGAGGTAAGGAACATGTGCTTTGCTCTATGTTTCACATTTTCATGCCCTACTTAACCACTCCCCCTTGTGACATACTGATTATGTACGCAAAAGAACACCTAATTTTACTCCTGGACGCCTCCACCTTGATCTAGGTATGTGCCAGAGGGATATGTGGGTCAGCACACTGACTGTGGGAAGAAACAGTCATACCTGGTGTATAATGAATGCATTTCCACACCGAGGCCTGGTTTTAGTGTTTTGGTCAAAGCCTGTCCTCCTGGTGAGAAGGGAATTATATATCGTGCTGAGCTGTGGCACATATCTCAACCTCTGCAGCGTCCAAGCATTTCACCACATTTAATACAGTTATTTCATAATTGTGCTGTGGTGGAGAAGTGGCATCTTAAATGGAAAGGGCAAAGTCTGTCTGAGTAGAGGATTTCAGTATTCGGCTCTTCTTCAGGAAAAAAAACTGAATGTGACAGAGCTGTACTTCCTAAGCTTCTTTCACAGATCATCACATCCATTTTACTGAAGAGACAGCTGAGGAAAAAAAGACTTCCATTTGGTGAGATCTTACCTGATCAGGTCTCTTTCTAACTTATTTTTCAAAGACATATATACCTGTGTGTTTTTTTTTCTTTTCATTCTGTGGGTAGAAAACACATTCCATTTTTACCCTTTTTTTTTTCCTTTCCTTTTTTTTCTTTTTTTTTTTTTTTTTTTTTGCTTTCCATGTCACTGTCAAAATTTTCAGCAGACAGCAGCAAGAAGAATTACCTAGTTTTCTTGAATATATATACTATATATATATACGTGTGTATATAAGAGTGCTTTCCAGTGACCCATAAATACCAATTGTCCTTAAAGTTCAATTTTGACTGCATTGTCCCAGTACTATTTGGGTGAGAAATGTGGATCTCTGACCTTCTAATCTTAGCCATCTCAATCTCTTTTGCCAAATCACTGCTCACTTAGGAGGAGAAAATACTAGTTCTGCCAGAACTGAAAGAATGTGCATTGGTTGTCTTTCATTCTTCTGTACATGACCCAAATGAGACAATTTTGTGCCACACAGAACTCTTAATTACACTGCCTGAACAAGTCACAAATGAGTAATTTTTGTAGCACTGGAAGATGCAGAATGCGGGAGAGATTCTAAAAATGTCAGGAATGTATTTTCCTAGCTTTTAAATTACTGGAATTGTGAGAATGCACAGGGAGATCTCATCCTGTTTTATCTTGTATGCTCCACAAGTTCAGCAGATATACCAGTTCCTTAGAATAGGAAAAGTACATATTAGTATATATTAATTAATTAGTATATATTTTCTTCATATAGGGAAGCTGTGTTGTAGATGGGTGAAGGCAGGGAGAGAGCTGTCTCTCCCTCCTGCTCTCCAAAGTCATAGATGACCACAGTTATCATCAAATCTCACAAAGGACAATTTGTCTCCCAAAGGACAATTTTATACACACCTATAACTTAACTAAATAATAACAAAAAAACAGCAACAAAACTACAAAAGAAGCTAAAGCAAAATAAAGAAAAATGATTATATTGTAGCACATTAGAAGACAGAAATAATTTGTCAATATAATATTAATAACAAAGGTTTACATATTTCCTCTCAAGCCTTTCATGGGAATCAAAGAAGGTAGAAACAATATGGACTTACATTAAGTCTTGGACCAGTCACTGAGAACATGACTTACCACAGTAACATAGACACTGTGCTGTACAAGAGAACATGAAATCTAGTTTCCTTTCAACTATAAAATATATTTTCTGTATTTCTGGATTGTAGAAGCTTTTATCTTGTCAATATTATTTGAATAACAATAAGTGCAACAGTTGAGGTTTCTATTATGCAACACAATTTTAGTACACAAGTAAAATGGATCTGAGTATAAAGAAATTACAACACTTCTTAATGTAAGATACGATTGATCAAAACAGAGAAGCCAAACATAATAATAAATGCTTGAAATCTGTGCGTGCTTGATTGCTTCAAATCAAGCTGCTCATCCATATATTTCAAAGACCTAAATACTGTTTTGATTTTCCTTAGCTGTAGGTATATGTCAATGTACTGTTGTGTAATTATGTTCTGCATCACTGCAGGTTTGCTTTAGTGAGACTACAGGACTATACCAGAGACAAGGGGAAATGTTACCAGAAATAGCCATTTAAAACATATTTGACTGCCTTTCTTTGACTGATAATAGTCAGCTGTTCTAATGCAACCTGGTGGCAGTGGTATAAGACCAGGCTTATAACGCCTGGTCACCTGCACCACAAAAAAAAAAAAAAAAAAAAGAAAGAAAGAAAAGAAAAACAGAGTCGAGGATCAGCGCTGGGTGGAGGCTGTTGTGATGCAGTGGAACAGATGGAAAATAAATGGAACAAAAAAGAGAATGGGCAGGCCTGAAGCACAGTTTTGAGTGAATTGTATTTGAAAAGCTTTTCTTTGAAAAAGACTGGTAAAGCATGAAAGCATTAAGTGGAAGTCTGCAATTGTAGCATGTCATTCTGGGCCATTTCACTTCAATTTAAATGTATTCAAGGTGAGAGACTGCTGCAGTGCAGGATGAAAGCTTCAGGACCTGGGAGCAAAGGCTGGAACCTGGGAAACAGAAAGGCAGTCAAGGGATTGTTTTAACCTCTGGGCACTTTGCATGTACACCACCTTTTTGTTCTATCAGTGTATGAGCAACCTTCCTCTCAGCAGTTCAGTTTTCTTGTGAAGAGCTTGGACCAATCTCCAGAGCAGCAAAATAACTCTACCTCACCAGCTGTTCTTGGAAAGGTTAGACTGCAGTGGTGAAAAAGAAGGCAAAAGTGGATTCAAGAACAATATGCAGCCTGAACCTTCTTTAGAAAGCTTGAATATTTGATTTAAGTGCAGTGGAGAGAGCATTGCAAAGTAAATAGGTAAGTGCTGAGCACGTTTCTATCGTATCAAGACTGGGAAAAAAAATAATGTACACAGAGCAATCTAGGGAGCAGGAAGATAAGAAATAATACATTTATTTGATCACAATTGATGTTTTTAGTATCTAGGGTATGTGCACGTTATGTTAGGGGAAATCAGGCTTCACATAAGTGAGGCTGCTACAGCTTCTCATCCCCAGGTCCAATCAGCAGGAAGGCAGAGCATGCATTATCAGAGGACACATGAACAGAAACACACATATAAGCTATATGAATATGCACATGTGTCTGATCACTGAAATAAGCACAGGTAGACATAGTATTTGAACAGTACCAGGTGGACTCCCACTTCCCTCTCTACCTGCCACTCACCAGATCAGAATGCCCAGATCCCCATCCAGTCTGGCCTTGAGCATCTCCTGAGATGGGGTATCCATTGCTCCTCTGGGCAGTTGTGCCAGGGCCTCACCACCCTCTAAGTAAAGAACATTCAGGTGTATGTATGAATGTGCAAAGTGAATTCCCCCAGAAGCTGGTCTTATAAACATCAATTCTGTACAGTAGCTACATTGGATCACAGTCTGGATGGCCAGCTTCATGCCTGGACTGTAGGGCTGAGGCTGGGAGTGGCTCAGGAAGAATGCCTCTTTCTCTAAGGTTTTCAGTTTTTGATACTGTCAGCTTTTGTGCCTCTTGCTCCCCTGCAGTGTGCACAGATCTTTTAATACATCAGTCTGGAGTCTGCGGCACCTTGCATGAGTCAGGCAAGACACCACATTCACATCTTTTTTTTTCTGAACAAGAAGAGGCAGCAGTCTCATACTGAAGCTGTAGAAACTGCAAGGTTTACTTTCTGTTGTTGCTGTATGGATCACTTTTGATTAAACTTTTAGGTTTGTTTGCAGAACTGGCCATGTGCTCTCTCATGATTGGGGATGGGTTTTCAAAGTGAATAAGGTGAGATGGGTTGCAAAAGATTAGCTGTCTGGAAGGCTATTATAATCTTTTGTGCATCAGGTACTACTCAAAAGCCAGCTCAGAGTGAGAACTGCTGATAGCAAGTTAATCAAAGCTCTCCATGATAAAAATTGGAAGTTTCACTTTGTTTCTGAGTAGAAGTCTACCTCAGCAGATGTGTAACACTACGAGCCTTCCACAGCACTTGTATGGTTCAGAGAAGTGCGATCAGCCCCTTATTCCAGCAGATAGAGAAGTCCCTGCAGGTGTGCACAAGCATTACAAACACAAAGCCTTAGTAATAAATGACCGTGGAGCTCTCCTGGCTGTCACAGCCATGCTGCTCCCCAGCACTTTCACAGCTGTAAAAGCTGAAAATGCTGCAGAAAAAAACCCGCATTGCATGTGTACCATTTGCTAAGTGCTGAAAGCATAACTATCAATCGGTAGATGAACTGAAATGACAGTTGGCTATTGCTATTTGTTGAAGAGAACAAGGATAAATCATAAGAAAATGTAGATTTGGTGGGGGGGAATTAAAAATAATTTTTAAAAAAAAAAAAAAAAGAGAAGTTATGTCACAGTATCTAGGACAGAAATAATGTGAATGATAGATTTCTTGTTTGTTCAAATGTTTGTAAGAACAGCTGCCAGAAATTAGTTCCTGAATTTCAATGCTGACCCACAAAAGCCTATTTTACTTCTTGGCACAACACGTGTCAGTACTTTCACGCTTCTTAAAGCCAAGGCATTTTTGCCGCTGTTGTTGTTTCATTTTATTTTCTTGACATTTTCTTCATGTTAACTTTCATTTTCCTGATCTCTGACCTCTCAGCCAATTCTAAAGAGTAAATGTGGCAGTCCTGACCATTCAAACATCTCAGTGTCTCTTACTGAATAGCACGCAGTTTGTAGACAGTTATTGAAACAGCTGAGGAAAACCCTCCCTGTGCACAGCCTCATGACAGGTCCTATATGCCTGTCCTTTCAGTTTGTCATATTTAGAGTAACTGTAAAACAGATGTCATTTAGCCATAACTAATACAAATATCTGGTACCTACCAGACAAAATCACTCCTTGAATTACACCCTATAATGACTTCAACACTAAAGAAGACAAATTGGGATTTTCTTCATCAGCCACCTGTTTAGATAAGCTTTGATAAATGTATTTGTGTTATCATTAAAGATCATGAAGGCACTGTGGACAGTTTTAATCTCTCACTGCATGTATGGACATTTAGAACAAGTCACTGTATGCCTACTTCTTCTGATGCAGTGTATTAGGTAAAAACAACTTTAAACAGCATATCACCCCACCATATGTGAATAAAGTCACATTATTAAAAACTGAGATGCCCTAAGTAATCACAGATCCCCAGCTTACCAGCTGGTCCAACTTGAAGTTTGCTTGCAAATGTACATGCACGCTTGTGGTGGTTCCACCCTGCTGGGCAGATAAATTCCCCCACATCACCCTGTCATTAACCTTCCTCAAAGGAAGAGTTGGGGAAAACGCAGTGCAAAATGGCTGAGGAAGGAAAAGCTAGATGACTCACCAATTACCACTACAGGCAAAGCAGGCTCAGCATGGCAAGAGTAATGTAATTTTTTCACTATTTCTTACAGATTAGAGCAGTGAGAACTAAAGCCAAACAAAAAAAAACAAAAAAAAACACCACTTCCTTTTCTGTCTTATCTCCTCACCTGCAATGGCAAAGGTGAAAAGGGGGCTGCAATAAACCCATAATGCTTCTTCTTCTCCCAGAGAATCACAGAATCATAGAATTACCAAGGCTGGAAAAGATCTCCAAGATCATCCAGTCTAGCCATCCATCAACCATCAATATTTCCCCACTAAACCATGTCACGTATTACAACTTCTAAATGTTTCCTGAACATCACCAGGGATGACTACCAACTACCACCCTTGGCAGCCCATTCCAATGCCCGACCACTCTTCTTCCAAAGACGAATTTTTTCCTAAAATTCAACCTGAACCTTCCCAGACACAACTTAAGACTGTTCCCTCTCATGCTATGACTAGTTACACAAAAGAGAAGGCTGACTCCTGCTTCACCACAACCTCCTTTCAGGGAGCTGGAGAGAGTGATAAGGTGTCCCTGAGCCTCCTCTTCTCCACACCAAATAATCCCAATTCATTCAGATGTTCCCCATAAGAATTATGTCCCAGTTCACTCCCCAGCTTCATTACCTTTCTCTGAACTCATTCCAAGGCCTCAATATCTTTTCTGTAGTACGGGGCCCAAAACTGAACACAGTACTCAAGGTGCATCCTCACCAAAGCTGAGTACAGGGAGGTGATCGCCTTCTTGCTCCTGCAGGCAACAGTATTTCTGACAGAAGCCAGGATGCCATTGGCATCCTTGGCCATCTGGGCACACTTCTGGATCATGTTCAGCCAAGTACTGATCAACAGCCCCCAGTCCATTTCCTCTACACAGTCTTCCAGACACTCTGCTCCAGGCCTATAGCAATACTTGGGGTTGTTGTGACCAAAGTGCAGAACCTGCACTTGGCCTCAGCCCAGGGATCCTTCCTGTCCAGATCTCTCTGCATAGCCTTTCCATCCCTTGGCAGACCAACATTTCCTCCTAACACAGTGTCATCTGCAGACTTACCAAGGGTGCACTCAACTCCCATGTCTAGATTATCAAGAAAGATATTAAACAGGATAAGCCCCAATATCAACCTAAGTGGAATACCACTCACAACCAGTCCAAGACACAGACTGGCAGCTTCCTCAGGACAAGAAGGATAATGGAAGACTGTGTCAAAAGCTTTGCTGAAGTCCAGGTAGACTACATCAACAGCCTTTCCCTCATCTATCAGGTGAGTCACCTAGTCACCTGAAGGAGATGAGATTGGTCAGACAAGACTTCACTGTTGGAAGATCAAATCTTCAGCTGCTGTGTCTGAGTTCTCCAGTGCATTTGCTCCATTAGGTTTGTTTGTACTAGTGAGGAGATTCCAGACCCAGTCACAACAAATTATCCCCTACTGCCTTTTTTACTTCTTACCTTTAATCTCCGCTTTCAGTGTTGAAGACTTTTCCTTCTTCCAGCCTTCTTCCCAAGAGCAGTGTGGGGTAGATGATACTTGTACAATATTTTTGTGATGCTCAGCTGCGGTATCTTACACTGTCTCACTCTCTGGTTCTTGCAAAGCAATGGGCAGGTGCAGAGCAATGGGCCTGTGCAGGTGCTGTTCTTGTTATCAGACAACAGTGTTGAGCTGGCACTCACTTGATTCACATCAGTTGTGCCAGTAACAGATCTGGGAACATACATTACTCTTGCCCTGCAGCTAGAAGACTCTACTCATTCCAGTGGCTGGAGTTTGGGGACTCATTTGCTCTGATAGCTGAGGGTAGGATCCCATTCATTCCAGTAGCTGGCACCAATCTCCACACATACAGATCTCACCAGCTGCTGCCATGTAGTCCTTCAGCAAAACACGGGAAAATTCATTCAGCTCAGACACAGGTGGGACTTACAGATTGAGAACTCTTGATTTCATGGGTAATGGTGTATGGATTTCCTTAGCCGATGGAGTTTTTTGTCTGGTGTGGTACAGAGTATAAAAACAGAGACAGAGATTTAAGTAAGATCTAAGGCAGGAAAGATCAGGGAATAGACTTGGCCAGATAAGTGTGCTGAAAGCACTCATTCCCATGCAGTCATATCCTTTATACCCCTTTCTACCTATCCCTCAATTTATTCATCCTGCTCCCTATCTGCTGCATGTTCCCTACGAGTTACCTGAGCTTTGCCATGGTTTTTAATTCGGCTTCACTGTCCCACAAGCTGGAACATCCTGGCAGAGTTCCCTCAAAGTGACATCTTCAGTTTCCCAATAGCCCATCAGTTAGTGTGACTGAGCAGCCTATCTTATTATTTTGTCTTTGTATGTTTTCTCACGTCTTTGTTCCTGTTTTTCGATCTTCATGGCTTCCTCCCTCCTTAGTACTCCTTATTGCCTTGGAAGAGGTCATTGACCAGATGTACTTATTCATTATTTGAATAAAACAAAACAAAAAGATAAAACGGAGTAACTGTTTGAAAAGACTACAGAGTAATCACTTTTAGAAATTCTTTTTCTGACAGTTGTTCTTTAAAATATATTTTGTTAGTGATAATCTACTCTTTCTCAGATAGATCTGTTAGATATCCAGAAAACAAACAAACAAACAAACAAAAACTACCATGCTGAGAAACTTTGGTTATGATGTGTAACTATGAAAGATAACTGATATTGCTCCCTAAATCGCCAATGCATAGTAGACATAACAAGTCTCATTTTTCTTAGAACACTGGGGACAGAAGATGGGGAATAGTTTTCAAGATAGTCTTTGGAATTATATAAATAACTGCTATAAATGACCGCTATGACATGCTATAAATGTAAATGCATTTTTCTATTTTAATTATTTTCCCTTTTACCCGAAAAAGGATTTGCCATTTCTTACGTTATCCTTGTTAGCAGAACATTCTTATGGAGTTTGTTTCCCTCACAGATATGACCATGGCAAGTAAGATCATGCCAATAAAGAAAAATGAGGAGCTTTATATCAAACAAAATTTACTACTTTTTTAACTTGAGTTGACATTATGCCACCACAAAAACTTAGGCTTCTCTCAGTCCCAGTGATTCAACAATAGGCAGAAGCTTTGAGCTTCTCTCGTATGCTATCAGATAATCATGCATCTGCAGAAGTACACATCAAAGTTAATCCCCACATGAAGTGGAAAAAATCCTATTAAGTAGTGAAAATAATGAAATCAAAAATTCTCTCTGTTGCACAATATTGAATACCTGGGGAGCTCAGTATTTTGAATGTTTTGTAAGCTTACCCACAGGTGAGAGAGAGAAAATGATGTCAGGGATTTATTCATTTCTACGTTGAACAAATGAGTGAAATAACAAAAATGAACAGTCCACATACTGGTGTAATTTCCATAAATTTCCTACTATACCTTCATCTCCCATCAGCTGGCAAATTTACAGCAAAAATGTAGAAAGTCAACATTTGCTTCCACTTCTTTAAAAACAGAGTATATCCCAGCGAAAGAATTTGAGCACGCTGTCGACAATTGAGAATGTCATATTTTCCATTAAACTGCAAAGAAGCAAAACTGGGAACATTCAATCAGTTTTCACTGTGATACTTTCTTTACTTCAGGGGTCAACACTAAGCAGGCAGATATATTCAAGGAATGGAATTTAAAAGAGCTTCAGATTGGAGTTACTAATATCTTTATAACACCTGAGGGGAATAAATTTTAAATCCCCCTTTTTAGCACAAAATATATAAATGCAGAAGAACACAAGATGCCTCAGAAGTCTAAAACAGTTTATTGTATTATTATCATTGGATTGTAGTTGCACCTGAGGTATGCAGATGATAATGGAAAAAAGTTTGTAAGGAAAGATAACAAAGCAATAGAAATGGCTGTGAAATAAAGAAAAACTCAAAGAACAGAAACTTTTGACAAGGAATTAACTGCAGAGCTGCAAAATGCAGGAAAAGATGGTTCTTCTGCTGGTAGATGAACCTTAAGTACGGCAAGGCACTTATACCCCAGAGTATCCTCCCCATGTAAGCCAGCTGTGACACTTAAAAATTCATATCCTAGCTTATTCCTCACAAACACACTCATGTAGATAAACCCTGGGGTTACTTTAACAAAGCCAAAGTAAATTCTCTGTTTATAAAAGGGCCTAAAGCATACAAATGAAAGACTAGTTTTTTCAGGCATTCAGCTGCTCCTGTTGTAAACAACAAATGCTCTTTTTTTTTTGCAAATCCAGACAATGAGAACTTCAAAGGCTCCCAGAAACTTTGTGTTCTATCAGCAGCGGCTGGTCTTGTTGATCTTCACTAATCTTAACCAATATGTTATTCACATTTGCCTACACAGTATGAAGTTGTTACATTCTTTTTTAAAATATCCCAAGGCCATAGAAGTATTAAAACTGAACTGTATTAATCATATTTGAGAGAAATGGTGTTCTTTCTTTTACATGAAAAGTAGGAAATGTAGAAGTAAATATTCTCAAATGCTAAACAGAGAATACTTCAATTGTAATGGATGGTATTTAACTCAGCAGGTTACAGCCATGAAAATTTCCATCTTACATCACAGAAGAAAACTACTTAGTGGAGATAATAAATACTGGATATGAAAATGAGAGATAAGGAAAAATGCCTGAGGTTATTTTTATTCAAAGTTTGTTCAAGTTTTGGTATCAATTGAACTGCAAAAGAAATCATCAGAAGGATTATGAAAAAAATAAAAAAATAAATTGCAACTATTTGCACTCCAGTGTTAAACTGGAATAGGACACAAGAAGTCAGATGCAGAAAGAAAGACTGGTGGAAATGATTTAGGAGAAGTCTCTCTAAAGAGAGAAGGTATTGCTTACTTTCCAATAATGGGGAAATGGCCCTGGTTTGCTCTGGAAGAGAGAATAAGGCTGGCTGAATCAAAGTGGGTGTCATCTCTCTTTCACTCTGCATTTAACACTGGCTTGCTAGTTCCGGATGACCACCTTTATTTTATTTTTCCCAGCAAACAATTTTGGTATAACCCTTTTATCTTCAGGTATCATGCTGCAGTGTTTGTTTTGAGGCAAGCATTTGCTCAAGGCAACGTGGATGAGTCTAGGTCACCAATGCTTTAAACTAGTTTACACTATTCATTAGCAGTTCCCTCAGCCAGAGCACTTTCTGGCTTTGGGTTGTTATGGGATTTTTGTCTTGCATATTCTTACAACTTTGATACAAATGCACCTAAATATCTTGCTTTGTGCTTATGAAACATTAGCCATATTGCATAGTGACTCAATCTCATATTAATTGACAGTTTTGAGATATATATATATAATTGGGCAATAACTGTAACAACCTTGCTAGTGAAGACTAGAAAATCTAACTGGTAGAGATAGTTAGTGCTCTAATTGAAATGTCACCTAGCAAATAAAAAGCAAACACGGCACATAAATAAGAAATGTTATTTAAATTTTAGGTCTTGGTGCTTAATTATCCTTTGTGAAACTGAAGTGTAGGAGAGGAGAATTCAATTATATCAAAGTAATGTGATTTCTGCTAGAATACTAATGACCACTCTGCTTCTTGAAAGCTCACTGAGTGCACTGTATACTCACAAATTCGTACTAATGAAGCAGTGTTTATTGCCCATCTTATGATAGCATCCTTGTTAAGTGATACGTCTAAATGTTAGATCAAGGTTTCTCTGAATAGCAGAGAATTTAGTCAGGTATGCCATTTGTCCTATCTGAGAATCAAAGTGAACTAATCTATCTAATCTAGCCTAATCTATGGTTAATGATATGATCATTTCTTAAGTGGAGTGAAGAAATGCCAGCCTGTTCATTTTTTGTTTTTATGCACTTGAAAGGAAATCTATAAACTAGACTGATGATAACCAGTACTGTCTTTTTTAACTTCTTAAATGCTGGTGGTTACTGTTTGCCTAATTCCATGCAGATGTCCTTCCTTTTCCAAAATGGATGGCTATTAAAGTCAGACAGAGTAGGGAACACCAGAGCGTTGGATTGTTATTCCTTCAAATCTTTCTAGTGATGGTAGCAGCTAAGTGACACCAGTAAGTGTTAATATATTGTGTCATATTAGTTCAATGTGTTATATATTACCATATTCTAGCTAGTTTTATCATTTACTATTTTTATCACTAAAAATCAGCACAAATATGCATGCAAAAACCCTGCCATAAACTTTAAATAAATGTCTCTGTCCCAGGCCTAAAATTACTAAGCATATCTGTGTTGGTGAAGACACAGATATAACTTTATTCACTGTAGTCACCTGAACAGGGACTTTCCTTATTAAAAAAACGCTGCTCACATATGAAACTTACTGTCACAGAATGAAAAGGCTGAAATGGAAATTTAAAGATCATCTAGTCCATTCCAATGTGTAAGGCAAATTCAGCAATATTGATTTCATTCCCGATGGGTGTTTGTCCAAATTATTCTTCAATAAACTCTACATATGTCATCCTCAAATCATTTCTTGACTGCTATTTTATCTATCATTAAGAAAGCTATCCTAATGTCCAATTTAAATCTTTGTTTTCTTTTTTCCATTGTGGACAGCAACTCTTGTTCTATACTTCTGGCTCATCAAATATAGACCACTTCTTCTGTGTGTGAAGCACCTATGTTCTCACCCTTCTTTAGGCAGAAAACTAAATGTTCAGCTGTTAATTTTGGTCATATTTACTGGTAATCTGAAGATTATTGTTCTCTTCTGAATTCACTCGTTTGGTTTGTAATTTTCTCAGAAGGAAACATCTAAAATTATGCGGTTTTTATCAAGTGACATTTCATAGACTCATCTGCTTATGCTTTGGCATAATCCACCTTTCTTTGTGATAGATGACACTGTTTTATGGCCATATGTGTTTATATAGGATGACAGTTATAAGCTCACTAATAGGAGTCCCACACAATTGTGATTTGTTCAAGAAAAACAGCTTTGGAAGATAAGCATCAGCTATAAATATGGTGGTTTTTTTTACTTCCTTTGAAAAGTGCAGACTTCTTCTCAGGTCACATGAAAAGTGTTGTTTTTCCAGGGAAGGTAAACAGCTTTAGGACAAGCCTTTATTATACGCCTAGAGATACTTTCATTCTTTCCAAGAAGAATGTTGACTGCAGGAAGAGAAATATTGGACTCTAAGGAGTGAAGGCCGTAAAAAAAGCATACAGATGGTACACTGAAGAAAAGATAAAAGTAAGCAACTGTATTATTAAGAACAACATTACACAACTATACTGCACATCATTTTCATGTAAAAAGAAAAAAAGTTCCATGTGATTTCAATGCCTTGCTGTATTTGGCCTGCAATTTTTCTTAATGTACCAATGGCTGGGGTGGAGAAAGGGAATATTTGGAGGCTTCCATGTTTGCATTTTAAGTAATTGTTCCAATGAGTGTTCTAAATGTATCCAGTAGTTTACCAGCCTGATCAATATAAAGCAGCAGCTAGTACGAATATCATTACTGTAATTACCACTGCATACAGCAAAAGTAGCCATCAATATCAAGATTTTTATGCAGTCTTTTTGTCATATATTAGTCCACCAGGGCTATATACATACACTCACATGCACACATGCATGCACTCACTGTGTTATCAAACAATTGCAGTTGAAAGTTGAAAGAGAAAGTGTAATGCATCTTAAAATAAATTAGCTGTATTCAGAGGATGAGACTACAAAGAAACAGATATTTTTTTTTCTTTTTTTTCTTTTTCTTTTTCTTTTTTTTTTTTTTTTTTTTTTTTGTTGAGTGCAGCCCTTTGACTCCATGAGGTTAACACCACTTCATGATAACTTCAGTGAACACATTACTTTGATTGGGGTCAAGTACAGAGTAGTAAATCGAGTGGCTGGATTGGGAGACTAGAAAGAGAAAGAATCATTATTTCTGTCAGAAGTAGAAAGCAGGGCCACTCTAGTCTTTACAAGTCACAGCAGGCCAGCACAAAGCATCTTTTCAAGCAGCAGAAATAGACCGTTTGCTCTTCCCGCTTCTACTAAAAATTCAATGACTTTCAAGTCAAAATTGGAAGTCTGTCAAATATGCAAGAAAAGCAGTATAGTATAACAGCAAAGTAAAAGAAGCAATAAGAAATACAGCTAGAGTAGCTATCGGCATTTGTAATAGTCAAAGCCTGGCAGACAGATTTACCTGAAACTGAGCATAGCTGAACACTGCTCCTCTAATGTGTAAGATTCAGGAAGATGAGAATAAATCAGTTTTTGATACACACCGTCCAAGATCTTGGCATTTCACAATCATCCTGAGAAGCACTTACTGTCTCCCTGTGCCTGTATTACATATAAAAGCTGGAATACATGAAATTACTCTCTGCAAAAAAATTCCTGGAAATCAGAATAAATGTCTGAAATTCTACCAGGTTATCTTTTTTGAGCACATTTAGAATGGAAGACAAAGGCTAGAAAGCAGTACTTTTAGCACAAGGATACACAAACCCAAAAGACTAAGTAGAAAACTGAGATAGTAGTAAAGTGCAAAATGAAGAGGCACTTAGAGACAGATTCAGGTGGAGTTAAAAATATTTAATGTTTAAATTCCAGTTTTAAATAGCGGAAATGTTGAAATTCCTCTCTCAGTTAGACAGCATCTGTTAGCTTGCTCAGGAGAAGGAATATCCCTAACTTGATTATAAGAAATAATTTGAGTAAGGAAAAGTTCCTTACCTTTTTCTGTGGGCACTGCTCAGGTAGGGAAAAAAAAAAAAAAAAAAAAAAAAAAACGAAAAGCAACTTGGCTTTGATTCAAACAATTTTATAGGTTGCATGGTTGAAAAGATGTTTTAGCAACATAACTCATTTATATAAGTAATTAAAATCTTTGGGGTGTACTCATAGAAATCAAAAGCAACTGCTAAAGGCAGGAGAATTACCAATTTATTTCAATTGTCTAATTGCTGTGAGATTCATGAAGGAGCAGCAAGACTGGTTTATACTTGCAGTTAGCATTAAAATCATGGAATCTTTGCATCATGGAATTGTGTGGAATGGAAAATAACTTCAAGATCATCTAGTCCAACCATCAGCCTGACCTAATGATTGATAAAGATCACACTCAGCTGCTGTTCTAAAGTGAATATGTGATAAATAGGTGAGCTATTTCAGAAACCAATTTCTGCACTTAGTGTCATCCCTGCTCAGAGGGCATCCTCAGCACAGTCCCAAAGTTTGTGAAAATATTCAAGATCACACTTAGGGATTTCTCTTTCTTTATTTGCTGCTTCTTTTGCTTATAGAACAGATGATACAAGACCTAGACATTCCTCAGAAAATCCTTTCTGCCTCCTACTTCATCTACTAGTTAAAATTGATGAGCTGTTATTCATTTGACTGAATACAAACATAAATATAAAATTCACAAATATAAAAATTTCTCACATGGAAGCTTTTCAGATAGCTCTCTAATGGCAGAACATGAGAAAAGAGGAGCAGAGATATAAGAACAGAAATAGAACTAGCTGGTGGGTGAAGTACTTTGCTACCCAAGTAGAAATTGAAGGAGCCACTGAATTTAGGTTTATGTCAATTGATGCAATACTTAATTCATTTATCCAAGCAACAAGGAAACGAACCTTGGCATCATTGCAAAGGACTATGACTACAAAAGAGTTTTGAAATCTCCTAGTGTTAGTTTGAGATTCTCCATCTAAGAAATGAAGTATAACTAAAGCTATAGAATACCTCAAACAAAATTCAAGGTAGAATTTCATTTCTAGGTATAATTTTGATCCAGGTGACCTATATATTGACAACAACAGTGAGAACATGAGTTGTTCAGGCACATTTTGAAATAAAGCATAGAACTACTTGTAATTTATGGCATTCTCCTCTCCTAACTTGTTCTACGAATCGGAGTAGCTGCTTTGCAAGACAATAGTACAGTAAAGTGCTATATCTGGGTGTCGAGTGCATTGGTTACAAAACATTAAAATCTATCACTTCATACTGTTAGTAAATATTTCAGTGAATGTTCAGCAATACAGTTACAGTGTCATGCCATCCTCTTCCCATGTTGTAAATCACAAATGCACTTCAAAATCTTCTCCTTTTTTCCTTCTCTCTCTTTCTCTCTCTATTTTTTTTTTATTTTTTTATTTTTTAGTCCAATGGTTATCAATTGTTTATGTTTGAACAGGAATTGTAGTCACTTATTTCATCTAATTAAAGTTTTAATTAAATCTAAAGTGCAAGAGTTGCAAAGCTATGCTGACCCTATTACAAGCCGCAACCTCACCAATGTCATCAAAAGACAAGTCACAGAAAGATATTTTATATGTGTGCCAGAATAAATGAATAAAAATGTATTTGGCATCTCAATTAGACTGAAGACTGTAACAACAGATAGGAAAAGTGTTGGACAATAACAGTACAGCTAACATAAAGCAAAAGCAAACCGGGGCATAAAAACCTGGTGACTCTATCTGTATGCTAAAAAGAAAAAATCTGAGCTTTTGTAAGCTGGTACCCTTTAGAAAGCCAGTCTATAGTATGTCTGCAGCAACCGACTTTGCAATGTAGACAGAATTATAGCTAAGAAGATCTGCAAACCCTACTGTTTTGTGTTCCTACACGGCTGTTTGTTAATCTGTATGGAATAGAGGCAATTAAACTTTATTGTCTCATAAACTTCCAAGCCTTCTGTGAATTCCTTATTCTACTTCCAAAGCTATTCCAAATAGCATTTATGGTGATCCATGAGAAGAAAATTCAAATTGTGTGTTGCCTTATGTAGCTAAGTAATTACATATTACTGATTAATTAGCTGATTCTACTGTGAAAAATGCTGTTTATACAGAATTTAGCCCTATCTGGATTCACTTCTCTGAGGAAATATGCTGGTTATATGTACCTGCTTTAATTATTTTCTTCCAATCCCCACACTAACCTGTGATGAAAAAAAAAAAAAAAAAAAAGCATTTATCTACATGTGAGTAGTTTTATTAGTATTTGAGTGTTTGAGTAGTGCAATTCTTTTTTATTTATTTACTTCAAGGTCCTTTTATTTTTATTTTTTTTTTCCTGGAAAGACCATACCCCTTTCCTTTTTTCCCTTCCCATTTGACAAGGGCTGGGGTGCCCACAGGTCTACTGCCCCCCCATCACAGACATAGATTCATCTAAATAACTCTGTGACACTGCGTTATTTCCTGTTTTCTTTCCTACTACAACCTGAAACATCTGCACCTTGAGCAGTAGCTTAATTTAATTTCTTCAGCAAACATACATCTCAGTAAAATGGCCCACCTGATCTGTACACAGCTCTTAATGTCACCCAAAACTGTTGGACACTTGGCTGCAATGAAAAGTGCGTTAACTTAGTTCATAGATGAACAATAGCAAATATCTTAATGAAGCTGAAATAAATGTCAAAATTGTAATATAATTTGAGAAAAGAATTTAATTTGTTTCAGAAAAGCAACATAGAAGCTGTAATTGATTCCTTTCAGAAGTCTCATTTTATATTTGATAAAACGTTGGGTTTTGAACACTGTTTACTTGGTAGTGATTAATAGAACTGCAGTTTCCATCTACTGTTTATTATTTATGAGGATTAGCTTTTCAGAAAAAAAAAAAAAAAGGGGGGGGGGGGGGAGGGGAAGGGAGAAGCTAAAAAAAATATGCACATTGTGCTTATAGTTCTAAGAAAGAAACCACTGTAAGTCATACATGTTCCCAGATAATGTCACATTTTTTACTAGCAAGACAATCAGTAATCCCTTTTTTAATACTGTTGGCCAGGGAGTCTCAGCTTTGAACCAGTTGCCTTATAACTGGAATTTATTGGCAGATGGGCATGTATAGAAACAGAGAATACATTGGGTTTGTGGTGTTATGGATAATCTGTGCATGTCATGAGTCTGAAACATAATAAGTCTACTGTGCACATGCAGCAAATCTGGTAGACAGGCTAGATTATTTTCACATGATGTGTTGGTAGATATGTCTAATTGTCATTTCATATGTGAAGTACGGTGTTCTTATCTCAGTAGATTGTCCTTCTATTGAGTCTTCTCCTTAGGTTTTTACGGTCCTGCCAGGACTCTAACCAAGAAAAAATAAATAAGAACAGAAATGTAGCCAGGTGAGTGTCTGAAACTACAAACATGCAAACAATGGAGTCTTCTCATCTGGAGCAATGGAGTGTCTGTCACATTTGCCAAAGCGTAAAAGAGATTATGAAGGTATTAATTCAAGCTGGTGTAACAGACATCAAATCTTCCACAGGGCATCATAAATTCACAGTGTTGATTTTTTCATTGGACTTACAACCAAGCTGAAAGATGTGAAAAATTTATAAGTATTTAGCCATTTAGCCAAGATTTTCCAAGCCACTACAGGGTTGCAGATGCTGAAGAACACAAGTTACCTCAGAGGAGAATGACATCAACTTACACTCATTTTTTATCTCCTAATTGGCTGTTCTTCTGGTAGCAGAATATGTCAGAACACTGCATGTTTATTAGGCAAAAGAGCAACTAGAAATCCTTGTATATGTTGGGGTACTAGGTTGTCTTTGTAAGGATTTATGAGTCCATACAGTAGTTCTGAATAGATGTAGTGTTCTAGAATAGCAGAGTTAGGCCTGTAGGTTAAGAGTTAGTGGGCAGGGGGTTTAGGTAGGTGTGTGTGGAGGTTCACTTGCGGGCATCGGGTTTTTATTTGATTTGATTTTTATTTGAGTACTTAAAAAAATATAATCCATTCAGTGAGAACCTTCAGATCTTCCCTGATTTATGCTTTAAATGGAGGGTCTGATCCTGCTCCCAAATAATTCAATAGGAATTAATTTACATGTGGGACACATCTTGGGAATTCTTCACACAAGGCCTCTAGGTAAGTGCTTAATGAACACAGCAGCTGTGGTTCTCTCTCTTGTGACCAAAAAATAAAGAAAAAAAGCTTCTTTAATAAATCTAGAATTTGTCCAACCATAGTCCCTACAGAAATCAAGAAAATCATCAGTATTGGTACAATACAATTCAGTTTTATGATCCCATGTTTTCTGTCTGTTCATGCACAGCTAAATTACTCTAATTTATATCACTTCAAAACATTAAACATAAGTGCCTGAGGCCCATAACACCATGGCAATCATCAAGGGGCTTTGTGGTTTAACAGCAAACCACAGCCTGACAACTGTAGGCTATGGCTAAGGTAAGTAAAGAGTCCCTCAATAACCCACTTTCCATTCACTTACTACTTCAGCGAGCACTAATCCATTGCACTGGCAAACCCAGTTGAAGATAATCCACAATCAACAATAATAGCACTTCTCCGATTAAAAAAAAAAAAAAAAAAAAGGAGGCAAAGAAACTTGCAAGTATATATGATGGTCTATTTTTTCTAGTTGCTTATCTCTCTAAAAATGTAAACTCCATAATCAGAAGCAAGACACTCTTTAAAGGGTCTGCTCCTACACCAACCATGCTTTCTGTGTTTTTAAGCAATCTTTAAGAATTAACTTTAGAAATGAAGATTAATTACCTGGTTTTGTCTAAATGAATGAATAAATTTTTTCCTGAAAAGCCTCATTAGCTCCTTCACAACAACCTGTATTTGTTAAGTACCAATATGAAAGTTAGGTTACACAATCTGAGAAACAAAGAAACAAACAAAACAAACAAACAAAAAACAACAGAATTTTCTTTTTATTGAAGGGGGAAAAAAAGTTTGGGGGCAAATAAAATTCTACTGCTTTACAATTCATGAATGAAAGGATTTCACAAAGATTGAAAAGTATCATTTTATTTCAGGGTTATCATGGAGTGGCCACTCTAGAGCTCTTAAAATAATTGATTTTGCAGCTGAGAAATGGAAAAGAAGTTCAAAGAAGTCAAATTCATACTTAAAGGTGCACTTTCACCTGCTAGAAATTGAAATACAAAAACACATTCTAATCTGGGTTCAGTTCCGTTAGTTAAAAATCCTTAAAATATATTTGTTTCTATGTAATTCCAGTAAAACTGAAGGAGGGGAAGAATTTTATGCACTTCTCATGATGAGGCTGTGACAGCTTTTGAAAGAAATATGCGTTGAAGCCTGGGCATTACACCTCCCAGAAGGGTCTCTGGATTTAGAGATACTCTTATATTCTTGTAGCATCCACTATTCAGTACAAAGCCACAGAGCCCCAGAAGGAGAGATGAGAGGTGTGAAGATCTGAACGTACTGAAGGAATTTTCAGAAGGTAAAACTTTCAGAAGGGAAAGGCTCTGGGTACCAGGGATCTCAGGCTGAGGAAAGGAACTTATTTCCTCCTTTTCTTTCGGGCTTATATTAATTAACCATTAAGCTTTTGGATCAATAAGGAAGCTGGTTCTATCAGTACAATTTATTCTGTCAGCTTCTACACTTCATTTTCCTAATTCTTAAAAAGGGATGTTTTTAATGCATTTTTATGATTTCCAAGATGATAAGTCACCTTTCCTTTCTAGCAAGAATATATATATTTATATATATATTCAGAAACAGACCTATGCATCCATCTAAATATTCAAGAGAAATTGAGTCTTTTGATAAATATAAAATTATTTCAAAAGTTAAATTATTTCAAAGATAGATCTAGACAAGACAAATTCTTTTGTATTGTCTCATTACTGTTACCTATGAGCATTTGAGCACATATTTAACATCATTAGTACAATCAATTCTATTCATATCAACAGAATTATATGCTTCAAAAAGCTGAGCACAGAGTGAAAAAATGGGGAGCTTTACCAAAAAAGGTCCTAATATTCTCAAGTAGGACACCTTGTCTGCCTTCCAGAAGGCATCAGGATAGCACAAAAGCAAGTACAACATCCTCTTCTTTGCAGACATTTCCTCATAAGTCTTCCTAATTCACTTCAGGGACACGCCCACATAGAGAAATCTTCAGTCATTGTGATACTCAATTTGAAGTCAGGAATTGGAGAAAGGGCTGTGGGTGAATTTCACCTTAAAAACCAAATCTACACAGCACAGAGCTAGTCTGTTATCCTGATTAATATACAACTTTGTATCAGTCCTGAGTGCAAAAGCTTCTCCAGCCCTTGGCAGGCATTAGCTCAGAGTATATGGCATCTAGTACTACGTTACTTGTACTCTGCTAACATAGCTGCTTTCTTGGCAATATTCACTTGATTTTGTATGTCTAAAAGAAAAATATAAAGTGCAGAAAGAGCTGAATGGAAATATGCATTGCTATCTATGTTATTAACGTAGAAGGATGGGAAAGCAGTCATCTTAAGCAAAAAGAAAAATAGTAAAAGCTCATGTTAAAGTGGACTCAAACCAGATATTCGGGTAAAAAAATCACACACTTACAAACACATTATGTCTAGGGATTTTGAGTGGGAGGCCACAGTAATCCACTTTTCTGGATGTACACAAATTGGAGCATGAACTGGTTTCAAGGAGCTGATAAAAGACAGCTGTAGAAAAGAGATAGAGACCTGCTACCAGTATAATTTAGTATTACCAACACAAAAAAAAACAAAACAAAAAAAAAAAAAAACAAAACACATAGCATTAAAAACAAAACACATGGGATTACTGGAAACAATCAGTCATCAGTGATGACTGTAAAACTACAATCATCTGTATATCTCCAATTACTTCACCGGTACTGTAATAAACAACTGTACCAGATCAAGTTTAGAAGAAGAAAATGGATTTGTTTCTTGCTGAAACACTACACAGGTAAACAAATGAAAAGCAGGAACATGGCTGGCAAAATGTATGTGTGATATCTGGAGTCTGATTCTGCAGCTGACACTCAAACACAAGGACTGAAGTACTGCTGTGTAGCCTCCTGAATCCATCAGGTTACATTTTCTACAACTGAAACTGAAAAATACAACAACAAAATTCTGCAATCAAATAAAGAGCAAAGGAGGTACTCCAGAATATGGAAGAAAGATGGGTCTCTAGTCTGCATTGTAGACATTATCCATGCCTGTCACACAGTATAGAGTCAAGAAGAACTAAATAAAATACATGCAGAGATGAAACAACATCAGCAATACTACAGCATTACTTAAGGAAAACCTTACTGAGAAGTTTTATTTTAAATATTCATACAAAGCCATGTTTTAGGAAAAATGGGAAAAAAATGATTACGCTCTCCTAAACGCACCTGAATGTATCACTCTGCATTAAATTGCAAACATTCTAATAGGTGGGGGTTTTTTTTGTAAGGTTTGAAACATACTGATTTTCAAAACATTACTTACAGTACAGAACAGTGTGTGAGGAAATATATAAAGGCAGCATTATATTATGAAAGGTTTCCTTCTTAAGTTTTTCAGAGATGTTATTACAAAAGAGTCTGTGCTGAGAACATCTGTAATGAACAAAAGGAAACAAACATTTCAGTGTGAGGTCAAAAAAGGAGGAAATTACTTGGATCAAGACAAATTTCTCTGCAAAGAGTTAGTAAATTCAGGTTAGGCTCTGCAAAGTACTAAACTTCTACAGAAGCCACTAAAATCAACAAGCTGCCCCACTGCCTCTAAAACTGTGTCTCACAGCTGCTCGACATCCCTGCTTTCTCCCTCCCTCCTTACCCTCCCTCCCTCCCTCCTCCCCCTCTCCCCCCCCCCCCCCAAAAAAAAAAAAAGCCTAAATGCCATTTATAATGTGACAGGTAGAAGAATCTGATAGAAGATAGAATTCAGAAGTCCCGGTACTCAAATAAGTTTTATTATGGATATTTATTCAATAACAATTCTGCAGATTTCTGCAGGAAAAGTGTATCTGACATAGGGAATAACTAAACAAAACTCTTCCTGTTTTTGCATGTGTCTGGGATGGCCCACTGAGTTCTTCAGTCTTAAAGGTCAAGTTTTCCCATATGCTGTAGGAACATTTTTGTCTTGCCACCAGATCTGACTCATCTTCAAGGTACTCTCTTTTCTGTGGAGCATTTCTGTCCCACTTTGTAGATAGAACAGCTTCAAAAGCTGACACTTGAATAAGCAACAAACCATCTCTGCCTCTCCAAATCACTCCTGGACTGACCTCAGTGCACAAGAACTCAGAAGTGCTATCGTTCCGTTCCATTATCTCCAAAGTCAGTCATCCCCTCAGTATGGCATTCAGTCCTGACCATTCCTCCTGCACATTTGCAGCAGACTTTAATTCCAGAGCAAAAGGAATCATTGAGAGTCTCTGACAGGGAGCTTGTAGAGAGGTTAGCACACACACACAAAAATAAATAAATAAATAAAGAGGAAAAGAACAAGATCTTCACAAAGGATGAAATATTTATCTCTAACTTCATGGAAACAGATAAAAACTCCAGCTCTTCAGTGTGAGTCAGGTTACTCACACTACTGAGTCACAGAGAGAATCTAAGTATTTACAAGCACAAATATTCCCTCTTGCCTGAGTTTCAATATTTATTATTATGATTGAAAGCTGTCCCATGACTTATTTTTATCAGTGACAAATAGCAGCTTACAAAAGGTAGGAAGCACACTTTGTTCTGCTTCTATAAGTAATCTGATCCAGGCTTGAAGGGTCTCTGTGCACAATCTAAACAGCCCAGCCTCACAAGGAGGAGCAAAAAATGTTCCTGCTGCCTGTAGCAAAGTGGAACAGATTTCTTAGGGCAAAGATTTGAAGGCTATTTTGCAGAACATTGAAGCAGTCATAATGATCAAAAGCGAGGAGTATGCACAGAGACAGACAGGAATAGAGGTGGCTTGGAGGGGAGGTAGGCATGGTTTAGGTGTAAGAAACTGGAAAGCCATTGAAACAAAAGCTTAAACACAGGTAGACAAATCATGGTAGCAATTATAAACCATGGAAGAAAAGCTTGAATAGCAGCACACAGAAAATAAGATTATAAATATATGCCTATTGATAAGGTCAGGGGAAAATGTTAACATGATAGAAAATGTTCTCTTGGAAATACATTGAAACTGCGCTATATTGAATACATATTTTATGTAGTATTATCCTCAGAAAGCTATAGAGAATCTCTCTTCTATCTTCCTCTTTGCTTTTCTTACCATCCTCTATGCTTTTCACAGGTCACAATTTTCTGCATTAAAATGCTTTGTCATTCCTTTACATTTGTTTTATTTTTGTCTTTAAATAGCTAATGGAAATGTTTAAAGTTGAAAGACAATTTTAAAAAAAAAAAAAGAGAGAGAGAGAGAGAGAGAGAGAGAGAGAAAGCTGAAGAAATAAATCAGTCATTACCTAATATCTTTGGCTTTAAAAACAGGGAAATGGAGACACGGGAGGCTAAAAAGTGTTACTACAATTCTACATTGTGCCAGTAGAAAAACTTAAGTGGGATAAAGGCATTATCTGATACCTTTTTGAACATACATTGACTTTCAGGCACATGGGGAAGCTGAACCAGAACTGTCACTCAAGCACTGCTGAATTTCAGATTTTTTATTTCTTGATAGATATGAGGTTGAGTGGTTGGTTCCCTTTGCAGAGGCTCCATTAACTCAATTATTTTGCATCTGTTTGGAGTTCTTTTCCAAAAAAGCTAGAAATCTTAGCCAAGGGAGTCTTTCTGCTTTGCAAAAGCAGTAAGTTAAGGAGCTGAGGCTTGAAGAACTAAGAACACTTATTTAAAAGCATATATTGTGAAGAGAGAAAAGGGGTTTGTTTAGTCCTGCCCTCCACAGACACCTATTATAAGCTCTGCATCTGGTAGCCTGTACATTTCAGGTTTCGTTGTCCTTTACCATAGATTCCCACAGTTTCCATTTGATTAGAAAATAAGGCATTACATTGAAAAAATAGAACACCTTGACCAGGTTACCTCCTTGATCTGACATTACAGGAATCATAAGACATGTATTTGGAAAATAAATTACTTCTTTTTCCTAATATATGTATCTTTAGTTCGTTCACATATTAGAGTTTCTTTTAAACAAGAGGATTTTTCCAAAGAAAACTAGCAGTATTCCTAGTGCATGCAGAGACTCTCTGGAGAGACCTTGACTCATTTTTCTCCTGCTCCTAAAAGAAAATCTTTAAATATGTTTTGCAGATCCATATTGCACTAGATGTTTTAAAGCAAACAAATAAAATAAATCTGAAAGCACCACCATATATCATTGCCAACTGATGGATTGATTTTTGAATGTACAGAGTGGAGCTAGCATCCCAGTCCTACTGAATGTCAATGAGCACTGAGAACCAAACTCTAGTCAGAGTATTTCATCCAAAATATACACAAATACAACGTCTAAGGTTGTTGTTTTTTTTTCTGTTCCTGAAGTACAATACTAGAAATATTTACTTTTTCCTAGATATGTATTATTTTGCAGTCCAAAATCTCCTTTAATCTTCATTTCAGTTATCTTTGTTCTTTAGGTTGACTTGCTATCATTTCTTTATTCTTACTGATGTTGCTGTTTTCCCGAATTATTATGTCCCATGGATTTAATTAGCTAGTTGTTTACCCCAAGTGCAAAAATAAGCTTGTGTAAATTAGTGGTATTTCCTCTCCTCACCTCAGTGCAGCTGTGCTGATACACACCAGTGGAGGATCTCTTTGATTGCCCTTAGAAGACTGGTAATGGAGACTAGTTACGAGCAATTAACTGCAGTATCCAGTTCACAGAATCCCTGCAATTATAACACGATCATAATCCTTCAAATCCAGCTGTCAATTCCCATAAAATTCTTACGCACTGTCTCCTCAGAATTACAGTGATTTAGTATTTTCAGCAAGAAGCCCTTATTTGGGTTAAATGGATACAATTTTGATATGTTCCACTGAAGCTCCACCAGTAGACAGTTCAGCTTGGTCAGTCAAATGCTAATCTAAACTGCATGCATCAGTGAATCCATCTCAAAGGGTTCACTGGTTTTAGGAATATAAATCTTTTGATACACAGTAATATAGAACCACAGGGGTCAAAATGAAGATGATTTTATACATCATAACTACATACCTGAATCTGAATAGAAAGAATATTTTCCATCTAGGTCTAAGTTTTTTGTGGTGTTTTTTTTTTGTTTGTTTGGTTGGTTGGGTTTGTGTGTGTGTGTGTGTGTGTGTGTGTGTGTGGTTTTATTTTTTTCTTTTTCTGAGAAAACATTAAAAAAAAGCAAAAAGTAAATTGTAGTGAAATTTATGCCAAATTGAACCAAAATTATTATCTCTAGATCATTATTATTAGCCTGATATTTAAAGAGCTAGGATACTATCACTCTAAAATTCTACAATCTTAAGGCTTTATTCATGAGATGAATCAGTTAACCATAGTGAAAAAGTAGGCAGCAAGAAAGCATTAACTACATTTCACATAAGTATTTATATAAAGATTCATACACACATTCATGTATACATTTGCTTGTATATGTATACGTACTTATACATACATGCATACACACATATATTGCATATACATATATTTAAACCCTAGGTTAACTAACATGTAACAAGCCAAGACAGTGTATTTTCTATTTCACTGATTACCATAAGGACTGCCAAAACCACTCTCAGTATCACAGCTTGTGCAGCATCCAATCTGATTCTGCATTATTTCTTTGCTATAGTTTCCTCTGTAAGTCAGTAAAATTTGTTCACAATAAACAAACATAATGCAGAGTTCAAGCAACTATTACTGTTTCACATACATGGAAATAGATTGCAGAATGCTCGAATTTAAAAAGAATCAGAGGGTGATCATCTGTCAGAGGCATTTCAAAGAGAGGTTCTGTTGTCTTTAAAGGCAAATTATGGCATACATAATGAGATTATAAGGCTGCTTACTAGTCAGAATAGGAATTAATACAGCAAGCTCCAAAGAGCTTCAAAGCAGCACCAGTCCCTGCAGAACAACGCACCAGCCTCCACTTGGACAATGAACTGCTGACTGCAATGCTGAGTGTTACCATCCAGATAATTCCTACCCAGTGAGTGGTCCTTCTATCAAAACCATTTTTTTCCAATTTGGTGACCAGGAGGCCATGCAGGACAGTGTCAAATGCTTTGCAAACATCCAGGTAAATGACGTCAGTTGTTCTGCCTTTAACCACAGATGCTGTAACTCCATAATAAAAGGCCACCAAGTTTGTCAGATATGACTTGTCATTGGTGAAGCCATGTTGGTTACTGACAATCACTTCATCTTTATTTTCTATGTAGGGCCTTCATAAGTATCTGCTACATGACCTTGCCAGGCACAGAGGTGAGACTGACTGGCTGGTAGTTCCCTGGATTTTCTTTTCCCCCTTCTTGAAATGGATGTTTCCCCTTTTCCAATCAGTATAAAATGACTGCCATGACCTTTCCCTCATCCATGGATCCCATGGACGTGTGTACCTTCAGGTTCTTTAGATGGTCAGAAATCTATTCTTCACTTATAGCAGGCAGATCTTCCTTCTGTACCTACCTTTGTTTTCTGTAACTTGGGTGGTGTGGCTAGAGCCCTTGTCAGGCTGAACCAAAGGAATCTGTGAACACCTCAGCTTTCTCCAAATCCTTCATGACAAGGTCTCCAGTTTCCTTCTGTAGAAGGTCCACATCTTCCCTGACCTTAGTTTTATAGCTGATATACCTGTAAAATTTCTTCTTGGTACCCTTTATGTCCCTGGCTAGATTTAATTCTATCTGGCTTTTATCTTTCCAAACCTCCTCGTAGTCTTCCCACATAACGCATTCCGGCTTGCACTCCCTACAGATGCCTTTTTTGCATTTAAGTAAGTCCAAGAGCTCCATGTTGATGCATGGAGGCCTCCTGGTATTCTTGACTTCCTTCCTGTTTCTTGGGATGCATTGCTTCTGGGCTTCCTTGAAATCTGAACAGCTTTCATGAGCCCATCTTCCCTCCAATTCTTTAACCCAGGATGGACCTCTGGGTTACATCACTCATGACCAGCCTTCATACAGACACAGTGCTGTTAATCACAAGCCTCTGGCTAAAACAATCCAACCAATTCCTTATCTACTAAATAATCTTCCTTCAAATCCAGGAATCATAGAGGTATACAGAGACTACAGACCCTTCTCTATAGGAAAGCTTTTAAATCCATTTACCACAAATAACAGCATTCACAAAAGAATAGATTAAATTTATTTATTTTTTATTACCAGTGCTTTGTTCATGCACAACATTTTTCACAGTCAAGAACAATGGAATTTTCTCACCCTTTAGGGTTTCTTCATGAATTAGAGTTGTATGTTTATGTTCACCTACATAGTGAATTGCAACACTAAACTAATTACATGAAAAAAAATAAGAAACAGAAAAGTTCAGGCAAATATAATAGAAAGGCTCATCAGGCTGCTCAGGATTCAGAGACTTGCTGACTGTGGAAGACCAACACTACTAAGGAGGCTAATTTTCAACAGCTGAGAGAGTTGCTTTTCAATATATGTGGGATTAAAAAGAAGACCTCCAAGAGAATCGTTTAATAACAATCACATTTTGAAAGTGCTGAACTTACTTCTATGCTCTGTAACAAACACAGAATAATCCCACTGTGGCTGATCATGCAATTAAAATATGGAAAAATGAAACAAGGATATAAATGCATTAGATACATTTTCCCCATGGTGAAATTGTTCATGTTAGAGATGCAATAGATTGAATGAAGAAGCAGTATTTTTCTGAGGTTTTTTTTGTGAAGTTATACCAATAACACTGCCAAATGAAACGTAATATATTATGTTCATCTGGGAACAAATAATGCAGAAAAGGCAAGTGAAGCCATTGTCTTTTCTACAATGAATGTGGCAAGGAAATATATTTTTTACAGATCAGAACAATGGACACAAATAAATTTGCTGCTTAGAAAACTCATAAAGCTGAATTTCAGTCACCGTCAGAGGAGATTTATCAGCTTGCAGGAAAAAGAGGAAAAAATATTTTCCTAAGGGATTTCTATGATGAACATCAGTTGATTATGTGTATGAATAAAATTTTGTTGAAATCAAACAAGCTGCAACATAGATACTGTGCCTATGGTGGTTTATTGTCGCTTTTGTTTTCTGTAAATAGTTAATTGGGGGGGAGAGGAGGGCTAGGGGTAAAGGAGGGAGAAAGAAAGAAAGAAAAAAGAAAAGAAAAAATTGTTAGTCTTAATCATGATCAGCATCAGAAAGAAGATTGATACATTACTTCTCTCATCAGTCATAATTACTAATGCTAAGATGAGGGTGGTTTTTAAGCCCTTTTCATTTAAAATCAAGTGGAATTTCATTGTGTTCTCTCAGCACAAATAAAAACAGTTGTGAGTGCTACTGTAGGTATATAATCTTTTTTGTACCCCATATTTACACAAATTTTCTCTACCTAAAGACTGTCACTAAGTAATAAGTTATCCGGATCACTAGCTTATATTAATGAAAGTATTTAAATATCCTTCTTTTGACAGATAATCATTTCCATATTCAGTTCACCCGATTCATGACATGATAGGTCAACTATAATGCAATACGTGGCATGTGTGACCAATTTAGCAAGGGGGCAATTTGAGCCAGATAAGGCACTTCTCTTTCCTTTTCTTTTTTCCTTTCCCTCTCCCTCCTGCTTTCCCTCTCCCTTCCCCTTCCCCTTTCCTTTTCTCTCTCTCTTTCCCTTTTTCCTTTTCCTTTTCCTTTTCTTTTTCCCTTTCCTTTTCCTTTTCCTTTTCCTTTTCCTTTTCCTTTTCCTTTTCCTTTTCCCTCTCCCCTTTCCACTTACTTTTTCCTCTTCCCTCTCCCCTTCCCATTTCTTTTTTCCTCTTTCCTCTTGCCTTCTCTTTCCACTATTTCCAAGAACCTTCTCTCTTCTGACAAAATATTTTTTTTCCATTTTGCACATAGTCATCATGAACCTTAAACCACTACTCAGTGAGGAAATAATAGAAATTAAAATGGTTGTTTCAAGAATAAGAAATATTTTTGAGATAAAAGCACATGCATGTTACATCTGTATAAGCCAGCTGATACTGCATTGCTGAAATATCTCCTGAATTTCTGAACTAGACTATGTCCTCAGCTCCCAATAAAATGCTTTCCCTTAAATGTGGGCATTTTTACAGAGATTAAGCATTTCAATATCTAAATGTAGCAGATAGGATCTTTAATTACACTTTGTCAATAATGTTTAAAAAAAGATGAAGATTGAGAAATTACAATTCAAATATTATACTCAATTAAACCATGCTTTTCAGGAAATATGAAACCTCCATTAATCATAGATGTAATTTTACTTATTTTCCCTTTACTACCAAAATCACAAAGTTGAAATAGAGTAACCAAATAGTTCAGGACTATAAATTTATGTTTAATACATGCTGGCTACTGTCAGGAGGTGATTGAAATGTTTATGGAAATATCCTTCATGTTAGTTACCTAAGTCACCCAAGAAGATCATTCTAACTAAAACAGTGGAACAAAACAAATGGACCCAAATAATTCCTCATTCAAGTAAGGTCAGAAAAGATTTTTGGACTTGAGAATTTACATCATCAAGTCTATCACTGTCAATAAGACATACTGGTAATGTTTGGGTAGGAAATACACAGAAACCATTGCAAAACTTCAGCACTGGTTCTTTGTCAATATCCTTCATAGCTGCTTGTACTTAGAAGCTGTGCCATTATAAATTACAGCACAGGAGTGGGCTGAGAGAGTTACTGATCAACCAGCAAAAACACAAGTTTTACTTCCTGTCAGTGAGTTAAAAGGATTGTGTTAGTTATGGAGCTTTTTAAGCAGTCCAGCTGCCAAATAACTCAGATGTTTATAGTCCCAGACCTTGCAATAGTGCTGTGAATTCATTTGTCTGCTAGTTTTTGTTCAATGTGTAGTTTGCAGAAGGATTACATTATGTACATAACACAACACTTGGGCATTGCCTGTGAAATTCTTCTTTTGGATATAGAAGACAAAAGTCGGAAGTGAAAGAGAAATTTTGCAGTAAAACTGACATCAATTATTTTATTGCTCTCTGTAGCAATCACACTGTCAAGCCATCTTCCTCATATCACAGGACAGTGAGAGAAAAATCTCTCTGAACAGTTATACATGCAGATGTAGGATGGTGAAAGGAGATCACAAGCAGATGAAAAATTTTATAGACAGAGCAACTGTGAACAAGGGAATTTCAGGAAAGATACCTGCTATTTAAGCTAGTTAGTTGCAAGGTGATGACTAGCAAATGCTCATCTTGGAAATGCATTATTCTTACAAAGATGACCACCACTGGGAGTAGAGACTGATCCTCCAGCAGACAGCTGCAATAGGCTGTTGTCTGCACATGGACCAGTTATGACAGTGGGACAATAACAAGGACTGGTATTAGTGAGAAAAGATTCTAGATATTGCTACAGAAAATAAAGCCACAGTCTTAGGAAGAATAAATGCACTGTGATCTTATATTATTGAAAGAATTGAGTTACCTGGACTCTGGGTTATATTTTAGATGATACAGTCCTGAATCAAAACTAGTCCTGAGATTAATTCTACTGCTGCTTTAAATGTGGAACGTAATGTGTAGAACTATATGGAAGAAAACTAAATACACAAGCATACACAGTTAAATACAGATAAAACATCAAATTAGTCACACTTTCTTGAGCAACATTTGCCTGTTGCATAAACTCATTATGGGCTTCACTATTCTGCTGTTAACCTTCGTTCTTAATTGTGATGTCTGTCATGTTGTCAGGCTTTGTTTGAACTGGACAAGACACATTTCAATCGACAGGTCCATAGTGGAACAATAACTCAGCCATAAAATACTTTTGCTTGCCCTAAAATCTACAGCTTCTATACCTCATGTTGAAGAAAATGAGATTTGCATTGCCTAAGTACAAATATACATTAATCCAAAAGTGGTTTAGAAATTAAAACATCATGTAATAACATTTGCTTATGCAGTATTGAAGCCATTGTGGATTTTTTCTCAAGAAGTTGTATTTCTCTCAATCAAGAGCACATGAATATCCAAATAAATATTATACCTAATATGCAGCCTAGATGAATTCTTAATCAATGCTAATGGATTAGCATTGTTAAATTTTTATTATTATTTTGCTATTTGCTGCAGGAAAATTGTTTAAATTGTTACTGTTGCTTTTATAATCATACAGTGTTTTAATGAGAAGAAATATGCCAGCAATTCCAACAAATTTGCAACTTTAAAAAATGGATCACCAGATATCTTGTGAAAGCCAATGCCTTCCTGCTAAAATCCATGTACAGAATTACAGAGCAAAAAGTCAGAGAGTTTCTCAGCCCTGGTCAGCCAAAAGGAAAAGAAGCTCTCAGGTCCTGGAGGCAAAGATAATAATACTTTCCTGACAAGGCAATTTATTGAGGAAAGCACATGTATGGTGGATAAATGGTTTCACTATCAGTCAGTGCATTATAATCAGGTCTTTAAAATATCTTACAGATTTCAGTGTTCTATTTTCTGCTTTTAAAACTCCACTGCACCAATTTTCAACTTATTTTTCTGGATTTAAGATGGCCCTTCAACAGCAGAACACATCAGAAAAATGCCTCTGGGATTTCCTTAACCTAGGAAACTTCACTAAATAAAACAAATTAATATTAAAGGAAAGAATAACAATGGATGCTAGAATGAGACTCAGATGGACATCAGGCTTTCCCCATTACATGGTGCTCAGAGGGAGAAAGGAGACTAAGGTTGGCAGGCAAGAAAAAATCTGAGAACACGGGATCCAACTCCCTTGAGCTCTGAGCATAGCTTTTAAAACTTCATACCAGCATAATAGTATTTAATATCAGAGAAGGGACAGTCAGATCTAGATAAAAAAGCAACAGAAAAATTAATGACAAGTTTAAGTATAAACTTGTATCCAGGAATACTTGAGCTTAGAAAAGGTTGTTTTCGTCTTCAGTTAATCATAGAATCATAGAATGGCCCGAGTTGAAAAGGACCACAGTGCTCATCTAGTTTCAACCCTCCTGCTATGTGCAGGGTAGCCAACCACCAGACCAGGCAGCTCAGAGCCACATCCAGCCTGGTCTTGAATGCTGCCAGGAACAAGGCATCCACACCTCCTTAGGCATTATTTGTGCTAACTCTTATTTTTACCATGGCCAGATTCTATAGTCCTAAGTTGTCATGACTCAGTCAGAAATACTGATTGCTAATTAGCTGAATTGCTAATCTCATATACAGCTTTTAAAGATTTTAAAGAAGACAAACATTTATTTAGATAGATATTTACTGAAGTAAGGTGAGATAAGATAATGTCAGTAATGTCTTTTGTTCATGCTCCAATTGGCATGATGCAAAGAGGCTCAGAATAACCTCTGAATGTCTCATTCATCTTTGCAATTCCTTTTAGACCAAAACAAGTCCAAAAATCTTTCCTATTATTGTCATATGATAGAGACAGGAAAGTTACAGGCACAAAGCCTCAGTTCATATTGCCTTTAGAGCAATTTGGGTGAAATGAACTCAAGCTACCGAAATACAGTAGCAGCAATTTGCATGTATCTAGTCTGGCTGGAAGGAAAGGAATCATTATTGTCAGTATCCCAAAGGTAATCAGCACTGGAGGAGCTTCATCCAAAGGTAACGTGGAAATGCTAACTTCTCTCTAACACCAACTTGGTTGTTTTGTTGCTTTGGGGTTTTGTTTGTTGTTGTGTTTGTTTGTTTGTTTTTGCCATTTTTAATAACAGGCAATTATCAAGCTAGAAAAATAAATAAATATATTAAAAGATTTTCAGGGCTGCATTTATCTCACCTCCAACCCTGTGTTCCATCAGGCGCCATAAATATGTCTGAAAACAGTACGAAAGTTTAAAAGAAGTAGTTAATCTGAAACAATTTCTCTGTAATGAATTATTCCTATCAAAAAACTCTTGCAACTCAGCATCCAAATGATGAATCATCAGAAACTGGGTATCTTATTCCCTGGGCTGATCATTATTTTTTCTACTTCAAACTTTAAGATGTGGTGATTTGTCAGCAGCCATCAAACATGGTACCTTTTTACCGTACTTTACAGCTATACTGCTTAATTAATTTAAACACTATAACAGGTTTAGTTTGTGGCTTTTTCTCCAAAAAGCTGTTTTGGCAGGTGATTTTGCAAAATTAGAAGAAGAGGGGTGGCAAAAAAGGATTCTTGGATAACAATGAATTTAAGCAGATGTGAAGTGTGCAAGATTTGTTCATTAACATAAAGTCAGTATTAAATGTCAACCACAAATGTTTTTTATCTAATAAAAACACGTTATTGGGAGTAATTAAACAAATCACGTTTAACATAACTTACATTCCTACTGTTTAGGTTAAATTAACAAATAAGTATGCTTTTAGAAAAAATGGCATCTTCTCTTATTGTTTTGTCATGCATATTGATATTTGCCTAGATAGTATCTGAAATTATTTTTATTCTTTCTGCTTGTAATTTCCAAGTGTTAGTAAGATATTAGTATGAGTTGCAAGTCTTTTACATGACACCAGTTGTGAGCAGGAGTAAACACTGACAAGCTAGATCACGTTACACTGATGAGCAAAACCATGAGTAAGTAACGATATGACCTTTAAGAGGCTATCCTAGCTGTCAGCACAATTGGTACATGTTTTCTTCTCCAAAATCCTCTATCAGCTGTAGAAGGATTCATGACAATACAAAAATGAATAAGAATAAATATCACAATCTGCTTGGATATTAAATGTGAGCTGTTTTCTATTCTAGGACAAGTTGGTTTTCTGCAATAAAACTCAACTATTTATACACAAACCTCATATCCATCTAGGAGAGGAAAAGCAGACAGAATCTTTCTTTATGAACCTGTGATTATTCTAATAAATTTCATTTGAAAATGTTAGTCCATGTCACTAAATATTAAACAATGAGTAAGAAAGCATCCTGCAGAGCTAGCCAGTCTACTGCTACAGGTAGCAAGAACAACAAACTGTACTATGCCTTGGGAGGACTTGTAAGACCAAACCATTTTTTTCCTTTTTTCTTTTCTTTGTCTTTTTTTTCCCCCTAATTATTATGTGGGGAAGGAGAAGCTACAGTTTGCCCCACAGGAATAACAGCATTCAGAATGCTTATTCAAACTGGAAGATTAATCATGTGCACAGAATAAAAAAGTATGGTGATATTGACAAGAGTTGGAGGCAAATCTGATACAATTCAGGTTACTATTCACATACAGTAACACGGTCAATGTTCCAGTGCTGTTTGAATCAGGTAGTAGTTTGCAAGTGCAAAGGTGCTACACTTGCTGTATTGTATGTAGGTGACTACATTTGGGGGTGCAAGTTGTTTCACAGGGTTTTGATATTCCCATCCAGAGAACAGAGCTACATCTTTTTACCTTCATATTTAGTTTCCTGCTTTGAGCCTACTCAAAAAGAGTGTGTGTGTACATCATATAGCATTTCCCTGGATAGTAGTTTCTGTAAATGGTCTCAGCTCAGACACCCATACTCCAGTGTACTCAAAACAAATTACTGGTTTTCAAAAGCCATTCTGAAAGGACAATTCCACTCTCTCTTACAAACAGGCAATCTAGTTTCACAAGGATAATGCTATGGACAGGCTTTCTTGTAGCAGGTAGATGCCTCATTTTTGTTTCTTGCCTTCCCCTTCTCGGGTCAATATAATTTATTTACTAAGTTTTGTGCTGCTGAGAGGAATAATTTATAATAATTATGATACATTTTTCTCTTGATCTACTGAAGAGAATTGAAACCTGGTGTTTCAGTTACTGGTGTTTGTATGTGTCTAGTGATTGGAAAAGAAAAAAACAGAGCATTTTGCAGTGACCATGTAGCAATGATGAATACTACATTGTTGCTTTGCTTAATGCACTGTACTGACATCTGTACTAATTATATCACAACCCCTTCAAAGGCAGAAATGTTCTGTCTTTATGTTATACGTTGATTTCAACCCTATCACATTGTGTTGCTCGATTTTAGAGTGGAAAAGAATTATTGCAGATAAAAATTGCTTTGGCTATTCGTGGCTAGAAGAAATGATTTTCTGTGATTGTGCTATTGTAATATCATCTTTATGTGAGGGAAAAATATTTGTTTTGAGGGGACAAATTTCCTTCTTTGCTAGCTTCACACAACCCTTATTTTCTCTAGGTCTCCTTCCTTTCTAACCTGCAGGATACAATTGCATATAAAAATTTTGTTGATGTACACTCTCTGCTATTTGTTCAGCTTGCAGAATGTAATTAAATTGGTGTTCGCACTGAATAATATCAGATATGTTTTTTACATTTGAGAAATTCAGTCATTCCAAGTATTGGCTTCAGCTTTTCCAGAGACCTACAGTAATTTTGAATATACAACCATATGCTCAACAATCTTGTTTTGATTTTAAGGCTCCTGTATATCTAATCATTTAAGTTTATAAAAGTTTATCAAAAACTCTTATTTCCAAATAAATAAGCAAAAGCATTGTGTTCACAGTGTATAATGTAGGTTATATCAGTTGTTATTTCCATCCAAACCCATTCCAATATCAGCAGTACTCGGTAGAATGAGCTGAGGATAAAAGAAGACCTTGAACAAAAGCAGTGTGAAGGACAGTTCACAAATCAAAATTTCAAGACACTGCAAGAAAATTGTTCATAGTTTAAACTAAGAGTTTAGTTCAAAGGTTGCATTCTTCAAATTCTTGATAATTTTGGCAAATTTTACCATCAGAACAAATTTTCTTGAAATGTTCTCTGCTGTAAATGGAGCACTGCAATGTCTTGGCATCTTTTTTCTTTCCTTTTTTTTTTTTTTTTTTTTTTCCACTTAGATGGTATTCAATTTTCAAATATGCCTATAAATGTTTGCAACTCCTCTCAGAGAGAAGGAATCATTTAACAGAAAATTTTCTACAGTTTTCATAATGAACACAATAGACATCATTCTTACACAAACACTTGCTTCTCAGTGGAGAGAAAATGTAAAAATAAAATGTTACTGAATTTTCTACCTTCATTTATATTTATTTTTCATATTAAAAATTTAAAATTAACAGGAAATGCAATCACCAAATTTGCATTGTGGGATACTAGCTAATGTTGCAAGCAAGAACCAAAGTCACATAACTGATTAAAAAAAAAATAGTCCTGAAGTATGTAGTCCTGAAGAATGTATTTCATGCTGATCTGTTGAACATGGATAAAAATAATTACAGATTTTTTAATTTCATTCCCATTATTCTTGTTGCTTGTTTCTCTCCCATTAAAGTTAACAACTACATTGTGACTATAATTCTATAAATCTCCTTTAAAATGGGAAAGTGTGGCATGTGAACTCACCAAATAGAGCCTAGAACTTCTGAGGGCATTTGAGATCCCATGTATCATACTTCTAATAAGAAAGTGAGAAGCATCCTCTCAGTTTTACTTCAGCTCCTGACACTGATTTGGTCTTACTGAGATTAACCAGAGCAAACCCTTCCCTGGTGGAGACTGTAACCATACGGGGGAAGACACTTGTGACATTAGAAATGTGTAAGATACATACTTGAATGCTTTCACTATCCTATTGTCATCTGCAGTGCATCTCTTCCATTGTATAGCTTTCTTTAATTTTCTAAATATTCTAAAATTTTCTGCAAAAATATCTAAGCTAAAGTGTGTTATAGCTGTGCATTCTGAGAACAAGACAGTTCTCAGGATCTCAGAGTGAATATCTTCTCAAAGCAGCACTGAATCTGAGTACTTCAGTTTGTATAAGAACATTATGAATTAATTGTCAGAACAGGACTGTGAACCAGACAAAAGAGTTGTGGGGAGGCAGGTGAGGCTTGCCTCACCTCTATGCTTTTTTCACCTTAATGCTTCAGGGGAAATAAGTTTCATTACTTAATTTGATTTTACAGAAGGTCTTGGAAATGTTACAGCCATTTCTAGAGGCAGGGTTATGACGACTCAGAAGTGATAGCTGATTTATTGGCAATTAAAGGCAAAATCAGGTTTTATTCTCATGCCTGAAGGGCACAGTAGCTCTTCTCAGCAGTGCACACTGTCCAAACAAGCTACTTCCACAAAAAAGGAGTTTGTGTGTCAATATACATGGAAGTTTCCAGCTACTATCTCTATCAATTACTAATCCTCCATGGGTGTCACACTGAAACCAAGAAACAAGTGTTTCTCTTTTCATTTTGGCAGTAATTTGTAAGCTGTGTATGTAAGGACAGAACTGTATTTCCTTACTAAATCATCACCAAAGTAAACAGATGAGAAATGCTGCACCTGGGGAAGAATAATCCCAGACACCAGGAGAGCCCTGGGGGGTGATTGCCTTAAAAACTTCTTTGCAGAAAGTTCTCAGTGGACATCGAGTTGAACATGAGCCAGAAATAAGCCCTGCTGGCAAAGATAGTCAGCTGTATCTTGGGCTGCATTATGACCAGCAGGTGAAGGGAGGTGATCCTTCTCACCTGCTCAACACTAGTAAGACAGCTGGAGTGCTGGGACTGTCCCAGGCTCCCCATTCCACGAGAGACATGGATAGATTGGGCCACTGTATGGCCACAAAGACAGTGAAAGAACAGTAGCATCTCTCATACAAGGAAAATCTGAGAGAGCTGGACCAGTATACTCTGGAGGAGACAAAGCTCAGGGGCATCTTTCCATGTGTATGTGGTTGGCAGGAAGTTAACTTCAGGAGACTGCAGAGTCTAGAGCCTTCAAAATCAGCAGCCCAAGCTCTCACAGTAGGTAATAATCTTTCTGAAATGCACATGGGTTCAACTGGCTATTGTGCAAATTTCAGACCAGTCTGCCAGTTAATTAATTCATTATTAAAGGGATTAATAATAATCCCCAGATACCAGGTTGTGGCTGAGAACACTGTCTTATAAAAAAAAAAAAGCAAGAGTATGAAGGAAGAACAAAAAAATAAAGAAAAAGAATCACAAATGAAAGAAAAAAAAAACCATGCAATTTACATATCAATATTTAGCATTTTTTCTACAAAGAGAACATGCTTTGTAACTTATGTAGTGACAATCTGCTTTTCACAAGACAAGTATATATATTACTTTGTAACGTGACATTACGGTCTTCTTTGTACCTATAAGACCTCTGAGCAGCAGAACCACATAAATTCTGTGAGCAGTTTCCACTTTGACAGAAGCAGCACTCCACAATTAACAAAGAATATGTATATCCATAAAGAGTGACTTTGTACTCCCAAGAAATTCCCATGATTTGTACTTCTGCATGATCTCTGCAGCCAGAGATCATCCATCACAACCAGCCCTGGTGGTTCCAAGATATAATGTCTAAGCATTATTTTCTGCATTAAAATAAATAAATAAATATTATTTTCTGCATCTAAAAATACATTTATTTTCCTGAGGGAAAAAAAAAATAAAAATAATAATAATTTTAAAATATATATATATATATATATATATATATATGCAGGTAATTCTCTGTAAGGGCCACAGCAAAATATTTTGTTAGATTGCCTTAGATTAATGTAAAGTGACAGAAAATATGTAAACTCCATTGATGCGAAATACACACTAAGAACATTTTTGCCACTCAGAAAAACATAAAACAAATTGAGAAAGTTGCACTGTGCCAAACAATAATTTTGTTTTTATGGATTGTTTATTATTAGCTTCCAAAACATCACTTCTTACACTGCGGTTCAGGCAAAAGATATAATTTGCCTCATACATTATAGACTTTGAAACAGAAAATATATCTTTTTCTTATTTTGAGGGAGCATTTATACCATTTGATTTTATTTTGCTTTTTCTTCCAATAAAACAGAGGGAAATCAGCCTACATAAGTCTTCCTCTATAGATCTAGAAAATGATGCAGTAGTGTCTCACAGATGGCAGCTGAAGGCCTGCATATCTTGGTCAGACTTTTAGGTAGCACAAAAGAGCATTCACTACTACAAACCAGATGTGAAGATTTTGTAACCCAGCTCCTAGTACTTAGCTTAAAGCTCCTGACCTCAAAAATGTTAGTCAATGAGAAGTGACTGATGAATTTTTGTATGGCCAAACCAAGTTTTGTATTTTATGACCTGAATGAGTATTTAACAGCCTCAATTACAAAGCCTAAGAAAACACTAGGACAAGTTGCTTTGTGTTCTTTTTCTTTTGATGTATAATACACTACAGGTGGGCAAGGAACAACTGGTTTGTCAGGTCAGGACATGTTGTCCCCTCCTTTTCTACACTGGCAATGGGCTTTTCCTGTGATTCTGTGAAGTTCTTGAGCTGAGGGAGGCTTTGCAAAAGGTTTTATTACCTAACATACATAAATTCTTTTGGGAAAGAGAAAAAGAAAAAGAAAAAAAAAAAGAAAAGAAAAAAAAAAAAAAATTCCAGATCCAGTCTAATTGCTTCCAAGTTGTCAAACACCAAGATGTAGGAGTAGACTCTCAAAATAGCCAAGATTGGAAGTGACCTCCAGAGATACTCTGGTCCAAGTACCTGCTAAAGCTGAGTTATCTCGTGCAGATTTCCCAAGACCAAGCCCGGCTGGATCTCAGATGTCTTCAGGGATGGAGACTACACAACCATTTGGTGTAAATAATGACAGGATTCTATGGATTACTTGTATATCAAAGAATAGTAAACACTGGGTCAAGCTCTTGCCATCTGAAACAAAGTATGCGATGCTAAATTACAATTCATTCATGAAGTCTAATTTAATAAATATAATAATTGTCTTTCTGTATTAATTCTCTCCAAATCAAATGCAGATTGAATACAGTTACACCAAACACAATTTGTCATCAAATAGCAAAAGTAAGCACTAGAAGTTTGAAAACAGAATGCAAGATTTTTAAATTCAAAGAAAAGTGTTGTTGGACCCTGGTTAGCAGCTGTTACTTGGTCACATTTGGATCCTCATAGAACACAGATATCAGTGTCAAGTATTTAGATCCAAGATTACCTCTTTATCTACCCCCAAGTTTCAGCTGATTTGGAATTTTGTTTTCATGTGCATGTTTTGTTTTGTTTCATTCTGTTCAGGAACCAAATAATTCTGTCTATAGGACTGTTTCCGTGGATTAGAGGAGATGATGGTAACTACTAAATAATGCTCTTTGTGATGAGAAGCTGAAAGCTCTATGAAACCAGGTTTTTCTGTCTTTTACAAGTGGGGATACCCCTTAGAATATGCATTCAAATTGTGGAGTGTTATCCTGAAAAGACTGTTAACTGTATTTCATGCACTCTTGACAATTATATGTCAAATACATATTCATCTGACTACATTAATTTAGATACTTAAGGTGAACTAAAATTCTTTTTTTTCCCCTAAAAAAGAAAAAAAAGTTCAAAAAAGTATATTGTTCATTTTATCTGAAGGATTAACCTCTCAAATAAATAAAAATGCGTTGTTACACCCAAATGGAAATTTTGGGTGTGTAATTTACTGATAACCAAAGCTACATGTAAAAAAATGTTCTTCAATTTCCTAGAAAATTAAAAAATTATTAAATTATTTTTATTTTTCTTGGGTTTTTTTCCTTTAAGGATTAAGCCAGAATTCTTTTTTTAGAAATATTCCCCTTCACAGTAATTTAAGGAAAGAAAAGTACAAGTTATACCAGAAAAATCTTGCCTTAGGAAATAAAAAGTCTAGTTTTAAATGTCTTTCATCTTCACTGATTTTACTATAGGAACTCTCACTACAGGGAAGTCTTTGCAAATTCTTGCCCCTTCCTGTTAACAGACCTGTTCTTCAGCCCTGGAACTTTCATGAATGAAGGCAAAATGTGTGAGACAGCAAACAGAATCCTATTTTATAGTAAGGAATAGCATGTGACTCAGAGGCATGGACCAATTAACTTTAACTAAAATTAATTGCATATCACAAACTACTGAACCTCACACTGGTCTGTACAGAAATTGTTGGAATTTTTTCTTAATTTTGGTTTATGTTTTAGAAGAAGTGAAATTGCAGCTGATGGGAAAACCAATGATCTCTTAGATTTGGTGTCAAAAATGTATTAACCTCAGGAGTTCTGACTATTCTTGGCCTGAAAAATGAAAATTCTACAGTAGCTAAACATTTAGGAACAGGCAGAAAGCATAGAAGTGTATTTGGGACTCTGCCCCTACGTTGTGACTTGATGGTAAAAATAAAAATAAAAATAAATCTCAAGTCAGTAAAGAATAAGCAGATTTTGTTGTGAATAAATCTTCTAGCCCATCAAAGTCTAATAACACAGAAAAATAACTGTTGGATTTTTCCCCCACTTGATTGACAGCAGTGAGGTCCTTGACATTACCAGGATACTGTTTCAGGCTGAGGAAATTACTGTCGTACTGGTGAGGACAGGGAGGACTGTTTTTGAGCAGAATGGAAAACAGAGTCTAGAACTTCAACAAAAAGTGGGAAAAAAGGAAGAGCTGATTATACTCTACACAGCATAACCCAGGAGTCTGATCTGGGTTATAATCCACTGGTGGTAACTGGTAGGTAACCAGGAAACAGTAAATTCCTAAAGAAGAAGGAGAAAAAAGATTTGTACCTAACAAAAGCTAGAGCCTCCCTTGTGCATCTGAATTTCATATTCCAAAGAAAAAGTTGGCCTTCTGAAAACTTCATCCATTTAAAAAGCAAGGTGATTGGTGATTTTGGAAGTATTGCTCTTGCCATAAGTGCTAGAGGGAAACACTACCAGTGTGCTACACTAGATTAAACTAGGTTTTATTACATTTATGTCTTAATACATTATACACATTTCCCATTTATGACCTTGCAGTAAATTTTCATTGCTGCTGGTTTTATGACTGAGTTCAAATGAATGCTCCTATTTACCTGGAAAAATACAAGTGCCTTAACAATCAATACCAAAGTTCTGACCTAAAAAGTAAGTGTTACCTTGCTGTGCTTACAGGAAGCTTCTGCTGCTGATACAAAACATCCAATTACAATAGGGTTTTCTTTTGCTTTTAAAACAATCAATTTCAAAAGATGATGGACCAACAATTTGAATATCAGGATGCATGGAGATCTACTTTGGTGTTGCTTCCTGCAAATTTATGCATTTGCAGGACTGAACTTTGATACTTTCATTGTGTGTTAAGTAAAAGAAAGGGATATGGTACATCTTGTTGTGTTAGCAAGTTTCAGTGCATTTATCAGTATCAGCAAGCAGCTTTTGGACATACTGCTTTATTTCTTAGTATATAGGATTTGCTTTATCTACCCTGCTGTCCAGATGTAAATAGGCTCAACATAAATAATTTGATCTTTTTCTAACAAATCTTTTTTATTAAAAACTTGGATTCCCAGTTTTCTTCTCATATCCATTTTCTTTTATAGTCAATTGATGGATTTAAAATGCCCCGTTGGAAATAAAGGAAATTCACACAAGTTAAATGTAAATTAGCTCACTCTTTGCTCTTAAAAAGAAGGATTCATGCAGTTTTTCTACATTAAAATTCTCCTTAGACTGTGAGGCTGACAAATTAATATAAGATTGAAGTTATTTGGTGCATAGTCCCTTCCTCCCCCTTTTCCTTTGAAAAATACAGGGGCTGTGCATTTTTGCACATACAGAACTCCATCTACAGCTCCAGGAAACTGTTAGTAGCTTGAATTACAGGCAAAAAGCTGGGCTTATAGAATTGCCATAAAAATAGAACCCTCACCCAGTATAAAGAACAGAACTAAGGAGGTGTTGGTGCCTAGTGAATACTAAGGGTAAAAAGTCAGGCTTAAGAGAACTAGACAAGAGCTCAATTGAACCCCAGCTTCAAATTCCCCCAGTACCCTTTCTCTAAAGGACAAACATTCAGAATGTTTCCAGACTGATTTGCTACAGATGGATAGTTTGTGTTAGCTCAATTAAATAATCCTTTGGTGGATATTGATTCCTAAAAACTACCTTCCTCTTCAATCCGTATATTAATAGAGTTGACCATAACAGTTCAACAGTCCTTTGTGAAGGTGGTCAGTCACTAAGCTAGCTTTAGGAGAGCTTTTCGTTATCACACTGCAGTTTGGAGAGTCCAGGGCTCTCAGTTTGTTCTTGTACCCTGCATTATTCCTAATGATGAAGGTATTGCTTTCTCTTCAGAAAACAAAATGAGTAACTGCATTCTCTTTTCATGAATCTCATTTTTTTGGGTTCCTTTTTCTAGAAAATTGCATGTCTCTTCTTAAGCAGACCAGTTAAGAAATTCACTTATTCTTTATCTTTACTACTCAGAATCTGAAGATCAAATAGAATCTGTGAATAGAAACTCTGTTAGACCTCCAGAGTTCATTCACACTGACACTGCAGTATTAAATTCATCCTCTGACAGAACTGCTGAAAAAAAACTGCAAAAAAAAAAAAAAAACATGCTGTCACTCAGTAAAAGGGAAGGAAAGTGTCATAAGAGTTCTTACAAGCAGAGGCTCCATTATCCATCCTCGGACTCACCAAATTACTGCTTTCTAACCAGTGGATAATATTTGAAGAGATAAAATCATCTTTCATTTTATCTTTTAAAACTGAGTTTTAACAACATAAAGACTTAAATGAAACTAAAGGCAACTTGAAAAATAAATAAATAAACAAATAAATAAAAAATAAAGCAATGAAACGGGAAGTACCTTAGTTGGATGATGACTCAACACATTTCTTTGACAATGCTTGGCCTGGTTTTTCTTTTTTTCTGAACCTATCTTCATGAGTAATCAGCTCACTCTTTGATTCTGGCTAATGTCCAGTAGATCATGGTCCCTGTAAAAATTCCCTAAGTTGCTATCCAAACATGTTAATGATATTCTCAGATCCACAATGCACTGGAACAGATGTAGCAATAGGCAGAGGCTGAGGAGTCTGCTTTCTGGTTAAGCATGACAGCTTTTCTCTTCTTAAAGCTCTGATCAAGGACAGAAACCAAGTGCAAAGGACAGTAGCCATGCTGGATAGGAAACATATCCTCTTTTCCTAAGTCAGCCACAGTAGTTAATGGTTATCTCTTACAATACTCTGGCGCAGAGCATATCACACAGTTTGTGAACTTGAGAAGAAAATAACAAGGAAGTCTTAGAGGAAATTTAATTAACTGGACATGTCCTGCAGCCTGGTAAACCAGAGCTCCATTAATCATTGTCATATACCTTGTGAGACTATTTATCTATCACTTCTGTTGCATAAAGCATTAGGGTAAAGCAGAAGAAACATGAAAATGCTGGTCTGCCTCCTGGCAACAGGGGATGCCACTTCATGTTTGCTTTGAGAATCAATTGGACAAAGCACAGGACTAGAAATCAGCAGCCTCTGAGCTTTGAATGCTCACTAGATTCTGGTCTTATCTTTTAAACAGACCTAATAAGCTCCTCATAGTAGGACAAGGCAAAGACATCAGGCTGCAACTGAAATAAAGCTGTGACCTGCTTCTGAATAACTGTATACTGATTTTTATCACTCTTACTAAATATGTGATAAAGAACAACTGAGGCTTGGCTTCACAACTGAAGATTTATGTGCTTGTCCTTCAAGTGTGCACATTAACACATGAATTCACTCACATTTTACCTTTTTTTAATCACTGCTTTCCAAGGTGTAAGTGGTCATACAAGGAGAAGAGCTAGATTTCTCTGAGGGAAAGATGAAATGCATTAGCAAATCACTAGTTCAGCTGCTTTCTGAATCTCACTTTTGCTTTCTTGACGTCAAATACATCCAACTTGCAGCTTTGAGAGGTAAACAATTAAAAATTTATTATTTCTTAGAAATTTAATCAAGGAGATTGTAAACCAGTAAAAGAAATTTTGCGGGAAGGCTTTGACTGAGTTTTTTACATGTATTTGGTACTTTTGGAGATCAAGGCCTAAGATCTGGCTAATTAGTTTATTAGCTGTTAATAAAGATTTTACCACTCTTGCAAAGCCAAAGCCCATTTTAAAACCAGTGGCACTTATAAGTACTATTTTTGCCCTTATATGCCATGCTATTATGAGACAAATTTATTCCTAGCCATTTAATTAGCATTTTGTTTTCTTCACTCTACACACAAGACAGCATAACAGGCTGAAAGCCACAGACCTCTGACTGCTTATAAACTGTATGCATCTGTGTCAGAGACCTCCTGCAGACAACATGACAGACTCTCTGGTCTCTGTCTGTGAACAGCTTCCTTCTGAATTCTCCCTGCAACATCTACCACTCAGATAAGTTTCAGTGAGAAAGAGGTGATCTGAGTTATCCACATAAGAAACTGAGTATTCTGAGACTTGATCAAACCACTGCAAATGAGAGCTAGCAGAAATCAATGCTGCACATCCTTTTATTCTTTGCACCACACAGAAACAACTCAGCTAGTTCAACAGCAGAGCATCACACCTCTGTCCTGTACCACTAGACATGAAACCATCACCATTAGATTAGCAGATAGCCAGCTCAAGCAGGGAGGATCTGGGAAGACATGTGAAGGAAATATGACTGATGTTTAGAGCAGCATCATTCCTATCAGCTTCAGGAGGATCCACAACACGAGCCTTCTATTTTTTGGGGTGTCTGGAAAATTTCAAGTGTCTCAGAGGAAACTAGGTTTTGCACATGATTTTCCTGAAAAATAAATAAACAAATAAATAAAATACTGTATCCATTTTATTCATTATTTTCAAAAATTTCTGATTCTTCCCCAAACAAAATGACTAAACAGAAAAATGTATGTAATATTTACTGGTTCCTAGCAAACTCCACAATGTTGCTTTGACCCTGAAAACAGTTGGGCTTTGGAAGAAATGTAATTGCTCCAGTACCATGTTTATATGACAACGAAAACAATCAGACTGAATTCACTCTCCCACAAATAGCTAGGCTCAATGCTAAAGTGATAAGTAGACCCTTGACAAGCAGAACAGCTTCACCGGAGGCAGATCACACCTAACTAATCTGGTAATCTGTGTTGGAGTGGCAGCTTCAGTGCACAAAGGAAAAGCAAAACCTAAATGGATTTCTGAAAGGCCTTTTATGTGGTTCCCTGTGACATTCTTCTCTCTAAATTGGAGATACATGGATTTGAATGGTGGACTTATCCACTCTTATCCACTTATCCAGTGGATAAGGAATTTGTTGGATGGTCACAATAAGAAAGTTCTACGGCCAGATGGAGACCGGTGATGGTGTCCCCAAAGGGTGAGTCTTGGGATTGGTGCTGTTCAATAACATTTTCAGTGACCTAAACAGTGGGTTCAAGTGCACCCACAGCAGGTTTGCAGATTACAATAAGCAACTGATAAGACATAATAAAAGGATGTCATCCAAAGTGAGCAGGACCTAAAAGTGGGCTCATGTGAACACAAGGAGGTTCAACAAGTCCAAGTGCAAGGTAATACACTTTAGTCAGAGCAGTTCACAACAAGAGTACAGTCTGCTGGAAGAACTCATTGGGAACAGCACTATGGAGAAGGGGATCTGGTGAATGAAAAGCTTGACATGAGCCAGCAGTGTGCACCTAAAGCCCAGAAATTCATCTGTATCCAGGTCTCCTTCAAAAGAGGGGTGGCAGCAGGAAAGAGGAGGTGACCATTTCTCTCTACTCTGACCCTCTATTGGATAGAGAAAATTCTCATCTACAAAGCAGTACTTTTTCCACATACTAACCACCATTAGCTCTGCATTTTCAACACTGATTTACAAGAGACCACATGCTGCAGTTGTAAAAATCTGCATCACCAGAGGTGACAAGGTGTTCTGTCACCAGTACCACCCACTTCACTGTGCTGACATCTACTGTTAATCTCCGTAAATGTCCACCAAGTGTTGATGAACATCAATGGGTGTCATATTTTTTTCTGCATGGAGGAATTCAATGACACACCTTTGGTTCATATGCCCTCCCCTGCCAGACTCCAGGCTGTGCCTCTGTTGTCATCTGCAACATGGCAACAAAATGTAGCAGCATATGGTCAGAAAGATTCAACTTCTGCTGCTATACCACCAATATCAATCTCTGATATCAGGGTCCAACATCATAAAATAGGAGGCATCACTTTCAGAGCAGTCCTTGTATATATGAAACAACACAACAATAAAAATAAAAAAATAAAAAATAAAAAATCGTTTTTTCTCTCCTCTGTGGGAATCAGCAGAGAGTAATTTAAAAAAGCAGTGGGGGTGTCAAAAAGGAACTATCTCTGCCCTGAAAGGGAAGTGTTTTCTCCCTGAATTCTATCAAATCACTCTATCCCTTCCAAGAAGTGATCAATTCTGTTAATTAAATAGGCTGCAGGGTAGCAGCAGGCTTGTTCTACATCACCGTTTCTCCTTCTATTTCAAAAGTGATTTTTCCTGCTCTTGGTTCTACATTTGTGTGCCGGAGACCAATGATGCAATTGTGTAGGAAATCTCAGGCTTGGGTAGCAATATCACTGCAACAAACAGAAAGAGCTTTGCAGCAATAGAAAGTTAGCAGCAGAAATAGATTTCTGCTATAGATGCTACATTTTACAAGGAAACTTTAGGAGGAAAAAGGCAAGCATAAAACACAGAGTAGGGCACTTAAGCTTCAGTATTGGAAGTTTATTAACCAGGTTGATCTCTCACTCGCTGTTCTTACAGTCTTAGAATTCTACATCAGCATTGCTAATGCATTTACTTTCATAGCATCCCTCTGTAACAAGAGCGTTCCCTAGATGGGGAGCTAAAGTTTCTTTGATAGATTGGTTTGCCCAGTAGTGGTTGAGAGACTCAATAAGAAAGCAAGGCTCGCCTCAAGCCTCCAAAATATTCTAATCTTTCTAAATAATGGAAGGACAACCAAATACTGTTCTAGGCTTCTAGAGCTTCACTGAGCTCCACCCTTTCAAGGCACTTTGGCAAACCTCTCAAAGTTTTCAGTTAGAAAGGCAGAAATGGCAAATTTGCTCCATGGATCTCCCTGCAGTCAGGGAGCTGCTCCTCTCCACCTGTGGTTAGCAATCACCTGTGAGGAAACGTTGGCTTCTGTCCCACCTGGCACTTCCCATTTGAAAGGAGCCAGGCAGGCAGTGTGACCCTTGGAAACCAAGGTTAACTGAGTCTATATGCCTGGAAGATATTTACTCCCTCTGACTCAGTCTCCTACTGTGCAAAGTACAAATTACAATGTTTATCTTCTTCCTGATGTCTCTCCATTGCAAAGCTGAAGTCAATAAACTCCTCAGGACTGGGCTTGTCTCTCAATGGTCATTAGTTCAGCACCTAATACCACAAACACAACCCCTCACAAACATCCAGTGTATGTTATGTGGGTATTTACAAAGAGTCTGAACAATCTAAAGATTTTCGTTCAGTAATATGGATTTTAACAGCCCTCAATCCCTGTAGCATGAAGCAGAAGAAATGTTGATAGCCTTAGGTGATTTATAGAGGCAGAATTTTTTACTTCTTTTTCAAGTGAGTGTCGTGTAAGATCTATCCAAATACAACTGGCAGATTGTGAAAACTCTTTTACAGTCAATCTATGTATTAGATAATTTAGAAAGACCTTCCAAATAAAATTGTGTTACCAAGTAAATTAAATATATAAATATATATGTATATTTCAACAATATCTGTGATGGGTACCAGTATTTCTCTAGAGTATTTAACAGCACTTTCTCTCTTTGAACTGGGACAAAGCAACACAGGTATGATTCCCATTTCTAAAGCTGGCCCTGAAATAAAGCAGCAGTAAGAAGAAAGCAGAGCACCAGTTGAAGCTAAATACAGGTGGAAAAAAAAAAAAAAAAAAAAAAATGAGTAAATGAAGGCTTTCTCCTGATATGAAAGACAGTGGGCACAATGCGTAACAGGACCAAAAAAAAAACAAAACAGAAACTCCATCTGAACACAGCCCTGGCTCCTGCAGTTCTTCAAGTGGTTTAGAGACACATGAAATCAATATTCTTCTTAATAAGGCACCATTTTCACTCCAAAGTTAGTCAGAGTGTAATAGTGGAGAGTTGCATTTCCTACGTGGGTCTGGTGCACACTCAGCTGCCAGCAGCACAAAGCAGTAGAGCATGGTTCAGAGGTAGAGAATGGACCTAATTCAGAGACTTGGGAAGTGCTGGTAACTGACGCAGAAGTCTGACTTGAAGTTTTGACTTCTTGGAAAACTATTTGTCATTAACTCCTAGAAGTGCTTTAATTAAACAACTTCTTGGAAAGATGATTATTGTAAATACCTTTAACACACTTGAGGTAACAGCAGCTCATTCCAGAAATTTTGGTAGCTCATCTGCATCTACTGTGTATTCTAAAACCAAACCAAGGCCACAAACAATTTAAAAGCAGGCTTTTCAGTGGCCCTGGCATGGGTTGTTCTCAGTAGATGCACTTCATTAAAGGCCTCAATAACAAGCTTTGCTAATAAAGTCAGTACCTCCAGAGCTGTCCTCCAGATGGTTCTGTCTTTTTAAGGTTTTAAGCTGCCACCATCAGCAAAGTGTCTGAAACTCTTCCCTAAGAAATTAGTGGCAAAATAACCAACAGAATCCTGTGGTAGACCATACTTTCTAGTATCATTTTTGAAAATGTGTTTAAACATCAAAACTCCTGCCCAATTCCTTGAGGATAAAGCAAAAGAAAAAAGTAATGCCAGGGCTATGAGAGTTACCTGTGAGACATAAGTGGGATTTAATGTACAGGGAACATGGAAAACAAGTCAGAATTCAGAATTCAAAATTCTGATGGTTTCTCCGGAGGAATTCATTTGAAAAAGAAAAAAAAAAAAAAAAAAAGAATTCTGTGTCCAGTTCTTATTAGAAATTATATGTATATATATGTATTTCTTTTTCCAATAAGCATAAATTTCTGTTTTAGGCTAAGGAAAATCCTTGCTTTATCAGCTACATTCGGTCTCAAGTACCAGGCATTTACAAGCATTTTCTTCAATATCTTTTTTAAGGATAGAGAGACTTGTTGACATTTTCTCTATTAAGGCTTTCTGTCTTGAATCTATGCACTGACCCATTAACATCTTTCTTCTTAGAAAAGGCTGTAGCACTGTTCCAAGAGTGACACTGCAAATATGTTTCTGAAACTGTCCAAGGTTGAAAGATTACTTTGAAAACACAAAACAACCTACAAAATGTGAGTCATGCTGTCTTCAACAAGTCTGTATCTCGGTTATGTTTTAAATAGTATGTAAAAAATGTAAACATGTTTTTCCTGCAGTAGGCAGGAAGTCTGCAGTTCTCTTAGAGAAATGACTGTATCGCTTCTGGAAAACAATGTCTATCCTCCACTTGAATTTGGTTCCTGTGACCATTTCACAGAATGCCTCACTGTTTTTATAAAAGACAGCAGACATTCATTTTAAGAGATGTAAAAAGAGATTTTAGATTGTTCCTTTAATCTTAATGTATTGCCTGGTGTACCTACACTGCACTGAGTTCTGTGCTTCCATTGCTATAATGGTCTTTCCCCATCTGTGCAGAAGTTGGGTTTTATATGAATGATTAGGAATTTTCTGCTGCTTCATTTTCCAAGTACATGAGGGAGATGTAACCTCTTTAAGAAGGGCAAAGCTCTTTGTTATGGCCTTGTCTTCTCTCAGTAAGGGCAAAAGCCTGGTTTGAGAATAGTATTTCAGTATTATGTCCCTGGAATGACTTCTCAAATTATTCATCATAAGGATGCCAGTAACATTATGAGAACATTTCTTATTCTTTAGAACAATGCTGACAGTAATTAAGTTTTCAGCATGAGGACAGAAATGTTACACAACAATCTCATATAAGCCATATGAAATATAGGAAATTGCTCACTTAAAAAAAAAGAAAAAATTGAAGTTTAAATCATGAGACTGCTGAGTTCAGGGATGAGGAGGGCACTACGATTAACCATTCATTTCAATGTCTCCATGATTTTTCACCAGACTACTGAGGTCACATTGTACTGTAGTGATGATTTTAAAGAAGGCAGGGGTGTAAAGTGGATCAGCAAAGATAATAGTAGTCAGGATTTCCATCTGGGAAATCTCTCATCCCTTTATAAATCATCTTGTGAATCTTCAAAGAACTGAGGTGATGCAGCCTGCCCAGAGACCAGCAGAAGGTCAGTTGTGAGAGTGAAGAGGAAGATGTTCATCTCTTCTACATAAAAATGGCCAATCAGGATTATTTTTTCCTCTCTTTTCATTTCAGTGGGTTAGTATTTAATCCCTATTACAGGATTAATTTTCTAATCCTCTCTAAATCACACATGGACAAATAACAGCATGATGACCAACTGACAGCACCTTTTCAAACTTTGAAATGTCCCTGTCATACTCGTTTACTAAATTCCTTCTTCAAATTTTCTGTATTTATTTTCAGGAAGATATCACATGTTATACATAAATGCACACACACATACACATTTGCTTTAGAAATTGATCCAGAGTATTTTTAAGAGATTTCATTTTAGCTTACTGAAAATATATACCTTATTTTCAAATCTGTCTTTATCTGAAGGAAGGAAGAAAAGGAAGAAAGAGAGGGAGGGAGGAAGGGAGGAAGAAAGGAAAAGAAGGAAGAAAGGGAAGAGGGGAAAAAGGAAAGAAAGAGAGAGAGAGAAAAAGAGGAGAGGAGAGGAGAGGAGAGGAGAGGAGAGGAGAGGAGAGGAGAGGAGAGGAGAGGAGAGGAGAGGAGAGGAGAGGAGAGGAGAGGAGAGGAGAGGAGAGGAGAGGAGAGGAGGGGAGAGGAGGGGAGAGGAGGGGAGAGGAGGGGAGAGGAGGGGAGAGGAGGGGAGAGGAGGGGAGAGGAGGGGAGAGGAGGGGAGAGGAGGGGAGAGGAGGGGAGAGGAGGGGAGAGGAGGGGAGAGGAGGGGAGAGGAGGGGAGAGGAGGGGAGAGGAGGGGAGAGGAGGGGAGAGGAGGGGAGAGGAGGGGAGAGGAGGGGAGAGGAGGGGAGAGGAGGGGAGAGGAGGGGAGAGGAGGGGAGAGGAGGGGAGAGGAGGGGAGAGGAGGGGAGAGGAGGGGAGAGGAGGGGAGAGGAGGGGAGAGGAGGGGAGAGGAGGGGAGAGGAGGGGAGAGGAGGGGAGAGGAGGGGAGAGGAGGGGAGAGGAGGGGAGAGGAGGGGAGGGGAGGGGAGGGGAGGGGAGGGGAGGGGAGGGGAGGGGAGGGGAGGGGAGGGGAGGGGAGGGGAGGGGAGGGGAGGGGAGGGGAGGGGAGGGGAGGGGAGGGGAGGGGAGGGGAGGGGAGGGGAGGGGAGGGGAGGGGAGGGGAGGGAGGAGAGGAGAGGAGAGGAGAGGAGAGGAGAGGAGAGGAGAGGAGAGGAGAGGAGAGGAGAGGAGAGGAGAGGAGAGGAGAGGAGAGGAGAGGAGAGGAGAGGAGAGGAGAGGAGAGGAGAGGAGAGGAGAGGAGAGGAGAGGAGAGGAGAGGAGAGGAGAGGAGAGGAGAGGAGAGGAGAGGAGAGGAGAGGAGAGGAGAGGAACTAAAGAAGAAGAAAGAAAAATAAATAGGAAGAAAGAGATTCCCCACTACTTTGCTTTTTGAATATCTCAGTACTTCACTGGTTTCAAGAAGGGAGTGTATGATTGCTTTCTTTCTTGCATTTTGTATTTGAAGTGGGTTTTGTGCAACAGTAAGGAATGAACAGATTAACAGCCTTTATCTCCCAGTTGTAGAAGCAAACAATTGTATTTGCACATTGTTCTCTCCCTAGGACACTTAATAAGGAAAAAAGTTAGCAATTAAAATTGCATCCTGAGATTGTTTGACTCTAGTTAGGGAATTCATGTCATCCAGCAGCTCATTCATCCATCTCTCTTCCTCCACAAAAGATGTTTTGAAGGCAGGCACCTGGAAGACAGTATGTACCTAGGGTTTGGAAGCAAGACTTGTGCCCTGATGACAACCCAGGAAAGGCCCAGCTGCACATAGCCTTGTGGAAGCTGTCATGTAACACAAACCAGACTTCGCTACCTGCTCTGGCGTAGTACATTTGGGCCTTTTCATACCTCTTACTTACATCATCGTATCCCAGTGACCAACAACTATTTGTGCAAAATAATTTAAGCAAGCAAACAAGAAAGCAAAGAAATAAAACTTTATTTACTGGAATTATGCTGCATAGTCTATCTCTCCGTGACAGTCAGTTTACCTTCTGGCATTTTCCCCAACTGTAGCAACTAGAATGGCCTTTAAGTATTGCCTCCTGCCAATGAAGCAGGTAACACACTGTTAGCAATTTGGTAAAGATAGCTACAAAAAACAATAAGTAAATTAAAATAGTAGGAAAATACAAATTTCCTCAACTTAATATGTTATGTGTTTTTTCATTATACGGAGAACATTTGCAATCCTGTGGACAGATGAAAGGAAGACTAATGGCATAGCAGATCAAAGCATGCACAGTCTGGATGCAGAAGCCATCTCTGTACTTCTCAAAGCTCTGTTAGGCACAACCAGGTCTCCATCTGGAGAATGGGGGCACGCTGTTACAGTGCAATCTGAAACCTCAAGGCTGAGAGTAAGAGGGGAATTTCAAGGCCAGTGCTTTTGTCACCTGTAATAGCCAATCTGCTTCTGGAAAGATGGCAGATGACTGAGTCATATAAGCCACTTCACATGGCTTCACAAAGCATTTCTCATTTTAGCTGGAATTGCTAAATGCTTCTAATGGGTACATGTGTGGGTTTTTTCATCATGCAGAAAATCAGGAACACAAAATGTTTAAGGAAGGATCTGAAAATAATTTTAAAATTTGGTGCAGCTTCCTATGGATACATTTCTTAAAACTAATGGCAGAGCAAAGAACAAGGAGTGGGACAGTGGAGGGTAAATATGAGAAGCTTTTCAGGGATTCTCAATAGGGCAAATGGGCAAATCCTCTGGTGAGAGCTTATACCCCAGGAATCTCAAGAAGCAGAATTTTCTCACCAATACCGTCCTTGAATCTTTTAACATACCTTCATTCCATTCCAAAAATATCTTCAAAATCAATATTTCTGGACTGTTCTCTATCAAGTCCGGTCTCAAGGAGAACAAAATATGAAATATAGAATCTAATTTCCATTATGGATTCAATAAAAGGGTAACTAATTATTTATTCAGTGCTCAGATGGAATAGCAAATTAAAATATGTCAATACTCTTGTTATGCAATAGAGATAAAACACAGTTGTGGTAATAAAAGTATATGATTTATTCTATTTTAATAGATATAATACATAATAATTATGAAGAAGGGAGAATGGAAGGACACATTTAATAAGATACAGGGTCTTTGTTATGTAACTTGTTCCCTTATAACTGTACGTTTGAGGTGCTCAAGTGTCAGCTGTTTTGATCAGTCTGTTCCAGGGTGGCACCCTGGTCCAGCATGACCCTTCCCCATATTCACTGCACAAGCTTAGACACTGTCATAAAACCAATGGGAGATATGGAATGATAAAACAGGAAAATAAGTTCCTGATAGGCTGAGAAATGGTTATGACCACTGCAGGCAGGATGGCAGGAGTGGAGAATTTAAAGAAAAAATAAATGTGGTCTGTAGTAAGTACAAAAGCTACTGAAGGCAGCCTGGCTTTCAGTGATCTTTCTTGTTTCCTAATCTTCTGTCAAGGGCAATGTGTTCAGTAGTCAATAGAGGTAAGATATCAGAATGAAAAAAAGAGAAACTTGGGTTAAACAGAGAGAAAGGACAATCATGAATCAGACCTAATAGGCCAAATTTTAGAGAGAAGTGGAAAAACTATTGTAATGAAATTTTGTGCATGTTTTAAAATTTGACTGAAATGCAAATCTTACTTCATAAAGCTTTCTGGTTTTTCATTCAAAAGCTAAATGGAAATTTTCCACAGGCTTCAGTAGAGATTATAAATATAATAAATACCCAACATGTGAATAGCAAATGGACTTCTTTTTTAGATATTCACTTTTATTTTTCCTGCATAATTACACTGTTGATTTGTAATTCTCCTTTTAACTCCACCAAATCATTGAAGAAAGAAATGCATATAATAATATTTTGAATGGACTTTTGTGGACTTATCCAGAGAGAAAATGGAACAGAAGGAAAAGTTGTGATTGAAGATAGCTGCATTATGGAGAAGAAAGCACACTCTAAACTGTGGAAAACAAGAAGAAAATGTGAAAGATTTGAATGAAAATGAATTTAATTCATCACAATTTCAGCAGTCTTGGCATAGCTGTTGGCATAGAGTTTACATATCTAACAGTTGGAAAAGTATTTTTTATTTTTTTTAATGAACTCATTTAGATTTCACATACCTAGAGAGGGAATGAAGGATTTGCAAATTTAAGTTTATGAATCTAAATGAGAGGGGCAGTAGCAAATTAGGTTTTGACACTGACTGACAAGAAATTTCAAGGGAATGCCAGAGGCCATTTTTATTATTACTGTTATTTAGTAGCTCCAGAAAGGGCAGAGAAGATAGGGAAGTATATGCATGAAACCTTAAAAGCTATGGTTAAAGGCTGGAATTTTATTCTGCATAGGGTGGGAAATGAAGATAGAGTTTAAAAGGAGTTCTATTGCAACAAGAAAATTATTTCTGACCATATTTAGTATGTTACTGTAGAAAGGATTGAAACTTTTGCCATAATTGCTCTTCGGAAGTGGCTTGTTTGGGATCTGTGGGTGCTGAACACTACTTCAGATGAGACACTTCCTGCAGTAGTGTAACTTCAGGCCTGCAAAATTGAAAGAGCTATTTAAAAAGAACATTGTATAAAGTAACACACTAAGCACACATCACAGTGAGTCAGAAGCCTGCATATTTCTGTCTTGTATCCTTACATGCTGCTGAAAGAGACTTGTTTTTAGGTTTTATTTCTGTTTGTCTTTTTTTAAATTTGCCCTGACCCACAGCCATTAGAAGCACAGCTACAGAGCAACACATTCATGCAAATAAAGGACTTAAATTATCAGAGGTTTGCCAGAAAGAGAGTGAGAAAAAAATTGCAAATGTCACTTAGACCTCCAGGAAGTCTATTATAAATCAGTCATTTGCCTACTATTGAGTCAGTCTTTGTCCATCTCAGAGATTTGATACCCTAGAAAATAGAGTAATTTAGGATTAATAAGCCTTTAATTTTAGATATTTTAGTCTTTATACAGTGTGGCCTCATTTACAATATTAGAAACTTTTATGGGTATGGAAGGATTTCTGTTGTTGTAAAGTTCTTTTCCCAAGCAGTCCTTTGACAGCCATTTATTCTTAAAAACAAAGTGATGAGAAAGATTATTTTCTAATTTACCAGGTTTTTTTTTGTTTGTTTGTTTTTTTTTTCAGTGTTTATTCTCTTTACATTTTAGCCATGCTATCTACTTAACATATTTTGCTATCTTAACTGGTTAAAAGAACAAAATAAAATTATGTATTTTCCTTTACTCACTTGTAGTTCAGCACTACAGTGACATCAAAATACTTGCTTACTGATTTTTTATTTATGTCTGGCAGGTATAGCTTATTGTCTTTGGGAAGCTATAACAGTATAAAAGGATTTTTAAGCATGTGGAGAGAATGGCATTTGACACCTTTCAGGTGTCACAATCACAAAGGTTGAAACAGGATGACCCTGTGCTATTCTCATTTTGCTTAATTAATATGCTAGAAATCATTTTTGTAGTGCAATGTAGCAATCTGACACATAGGAAAATTAACTCAAGCCACATTTATTGTGCTTGCTGGTGTAGTGTAGTGAACCACTGCCATTACCAGCAAGCATAAATGACTTCTCTGAGATCTGTGAAGCACTGAAGGGTGAAATTCACTGCTCTGAGGGGACTAACACAGGACCTGTCCCTCACTCCAGAGTTCAGCATAGCACTTTCAGACACTTAAGGCCTGGGTCAGTGATGTGAACAAGAGTAAATTTTACCCTTTTTGTGAAAAGCTGTGGATCAGAAATCTAATTACCTGAGCAATATGAGAGGATACTTGCTATGGCTGAGGGAGCAAAAAGGTACAGCAGTATCAGGAATTCATGAGAGGGGGAAAATCTATTGTCTGATTAGCCTATATTTTGGCGGATGAATTTTTAAAAGAAAAATAAAAATAATGGCCTAATCTCTTCAGCATGTGAGTACAGCAAATAACTCACTATCTGCAATCATCCATGCAAGACAATACGAAGACAAGTTATTCCATACCATTACTAGCAGTACCTTCTGGAACCAGAACACATTCTAGTTTAAATGTCCAGGATTCTTCTTCTTGCTCTTATTACTAATATTCTTTGATCTAGTAGAATGATTGGCATAAATATAAATAATAATACAAATGTAAAGGAAACAATTCGCTTCGTCTGAATACTATGACTAGACCTCCAGCATTTGTTTTACTATGATGTGTGTTTGATATCTATAAATTCTTCCATATAGGGATGACTTACTGTGCAATTTGATATAAATTCAGAAAAGTTTCTGATGAAAGACTATATCTGAAATTTAATTGACTCCCTGAGCAAAAAGATAAACATGTCTTCATGTACATCAAAGAAAGATCATCCCAGGTTTGCATTTGTATCCTCTGAGTCCAAGTAAATGAAGAAAGTTTCAGTACAGTAAGGTCTATAAATTAGATATGAATTAAGTGGATCTATTCATATTGTACTACTTTGAAGTTTCACTTTCCTTAAAACACTTAAAAAATGAAAATGCCAAGATCCCTATTACAAATTCCTAGGTAAAAAAGACATCTGATTAGACCTCAGGCCCAGTGCCCCAAACTGGATCTGAAAGAACATATAATAATACATCCAGGAAGAGTTGAATGTCATCTGTCCTCTAAGAGCATATTTCATGTATCTTCTTTCCTATTTGTTCCTTTCTTTTTTTCTTTTTCTTGTTTCCTTTTTTTTCAGGCAAGAGCTAGTAGTATAACATTTTACTCAGAGGAATGTCTTAGAGAGAGAGACTGGGGGCTCCTGTGAAAAAAAGAATCACTCGTAAAGTATTCTGAGCTCAAGCAGTGCTGCAACAAAGTTACCTGAAAAGTCAAATACATAATAGGAAGTTCATCAGAAAGGGATTAGTGTATATTACAGAAACACAGCTTTATAATGAAACCTGTAAAACATCTCTATCTAGAGTCTAAAGAAATACACCTGTAGTAATGAACTACAAAATAATGTTTGTGTAATCCAGGAAGAGGTAAAGCTTTCAATGGATATTGATGGAAGAGATCTGGATATTAAGTTAAGTGGATTAGAAATGAGAATCCGCTGGTAAAATGAGGAAAATGAGCTAAAATTAAATTAGAGCTGGACAAAGATGGAAAGCCATGTTATCTCCAGCAATTAGACTTGTTAATGTGCTACAGGGAAATCTATTTCATAGGAGCAAGTAACACAACGCCTAATGTGTTCTTGTAAGTCAAGGTGTAAAGGAACCAGTAAATGAGAAAAGTTTAAAATGTTTACAAATATATTGTGTAAAGATATGTGGCATTTAAATTGCAAATGAGACACAAGTAGAAAAATCAAGCCTGCCTTTTAGTGATCACTGTGGTACACCTAAGATGTAGATCTGGGAGACATCCATTTGCTCTTCAATAAGTATCAGCAGAAGTAAGACAATTGACTGGCTGGAGAATGGACCCGCTTGGGACTGGGTAAATGACTCTTGGTGTTCTTTACAATTAGCTACTGAATTAGTTGCTGAAGAAGCCCTTCCAGTGCTAATTACAAATGGTCCTGGAGACTCCTCCAGGCTATTTAAAATCCAGTCTAGAGGATGACTTCAGACTCTCCCTTCAGTGGTTCCTGCTGTAAAACTGATTGGTTTGCGCAGAGACAAAACACTTTAAATACTCATTTGAACCTGTTGCTGTTAATACAGAAGTAGCGCAGAGCCACAGTCAGTTGGTGTGTGTGAACTGTCACAAGCAGTGGTATGAGACATGTCTTCTTGATCTAGTCAAGCACAACTCTGTAGGGACCCTTCCAGCAGACTCCTGTTACTACCCACACAATAACTGTTCATCTGTCTGGGAGATCCTCATATGAGCACTAAGCTATGCCAAAATCCCAATAAAATATTTTTTTGTTTGTATGTCTGATATATTTTGTCAATAAAAATGGCACAATCCACAAGGATGTGTGGGATAAGACTGACTTCTGCTCTTTGGAGTGTGATTTTTATGGGCTGCCTTTCAAATGCCACTTTGGTTTGGGTTGATCATTGGAAAGACTTGAAAAGAGACTGCTTTTTAGGAATGAGGACTATTCATTTATAAAAAGAAAGCTTCTTCCGTAGCATAAATTTCTGAAACAGTTGGTAACTCCTGTTGAGAGTGTAGATTGTTCTCAAGCCTACAAAAGGAAGATGACTTAAATGCACATTGAGGTCAGTTTATCTAATAGAAGGAATCTAAAGTGGAGATTTTATGGGATTTCCATGTAATAGCAAAAAGTGTTATAGTAATGCTTTTAGACAGGGATGCTGGGGAAAAAAAAAAAAAAAAAAAAGAGAAAAAAAGAAAAAAAAAGTGTAAGCAACAAAACGAACCAAGTTAGAGAGGCGACATAATACTTCACTATAAGTTCATGACAAATTCAAAGTGACACCTCAGAGATAAAACAGAGCTGATGAAGTTCCATTAGAACTGAGAGAAGAAAGCTGAACTGGCAAATGAAAGGCCAGTATGTCTCATTCTTGCATAACAGAAACACCTATCAGTAATGTATTCAAATGCAGTCAAGAGCAAGTAAAAAGGGGAGAGTACAGAGACAAAAGCCATTGTAAAGGTCTTAGACAAGAAAAACACACTCTGTAGCAGTGTATCTGGTCTCTGCAACAATCTGGTGCCAAGATAACAGGTCCAAATAAATTTGAGTATCCTCAATGCCAGGTTCCCACAGAGTTGGCTGGGAGAACAGAGGCACAGTACAGCAAAGAAGATAACATCTGAGAGCAGGTGCTAAAACAAAAAGCAGATTCCTGGATCTCAGCTTGCCTCTGAGCTGATGTTTGAGCCTGGACATTTTCATTTTACCTCTGTACTCCTACCTTTTCTCAATCCCATCTTTTTGATTTATGAACCACCCATACCACTGGATGCATTTTCAGTACCCAACATAGTGGGTGCGCAGAAGGTGAGAGAGAACAATGCACATTTGTTAACTCTAATGAGGAAGCCATTCTCACACAACGCAAATGGTGTTTGGTGCAACATTCTGCCTTTTTGCGCACAAAGAAAAGGCTGTCTGCTCTGAAGTCTGCAATCTGTGCAGCAGAGGTGCCATCAGGAAGCTCATGGGGGAAAAAGTTCCCTCACAGACCTCTTGAGAGATGGCCACGGGCCAGCTTGAAAGCAACAGCTGTTCCACACACATCAAAACATGGCTTGTACAGCAGGAGGGATATGAAACAAATGGAGGCACCAGAGAAATGCAGTGACATGAGCAAGCTCATGGGAACTCAAGATAGATATCCTTCTCAAAGGGCAAAGAACCAGCATTTCTGTATTGACTTTTATGTTTGAAATCATCTCAGAAATGGAGACATGAAATTCTTTCTTTGTCAATAATCTGTGAAGCAGTACACTTGAAGAAGAACAAAAATTAGCAGATCCCTACATATATTTAAAGGAACAGTGGATGAAGTAGAAACATTTGGTATAATTTTCTTGGACTTCCAACAAACACTGGCAAACTCCTTTGAGCTTTGGAATTTTTAAAGTGTTGTCATGGATTAGAAACAGCTGGTAAAATTTGAATTCTACTGAAGTGAGAGGAGCTCTGCCATTGAGTTCCGTGGAGCTATGCTTTTAGCCAGAAAATCCCAGTAGGAATGCAACATAATTTTTCAACTTGGCAAAAATATTGGAATGCAGCAATCAATGTATTTCTACTAGGGTAGATTTTGTACAGGATTAGTTTACAAATAAAAATTAAATCCTAAAAGCAAGGGTAAGACTGCTTCTATTTCTGAGATACCAGAAATAGAAACATGAAACAGGAGTGTCAGTATTTGAGAAGACTTTGCAGAAGCCTTTCCAGGGTGGCAAAACAAATATCCCTAATAAATGCAAGGTCACATCTGAAGCACAGATCAATGCTGTTTGACTTCATATTTACTAGAATAATTTTGGGAAAAATAATAGCCCTGTGATGTAACTAAATATTTATTAAAAAAAAAAAAAAAGAGAGAAACTATTCAGTTTCTGTTTGAACAGATGTCTGGGTTCATAAGTATCTCTTTGTTCAGGTTGCTCCTCCAGTTTGGCAGAAATCACATATCTGCATCCTCCAAGCCCAGTAAATAGAAACTGAAACTGCAAAGCTAGAAAGTCAGATCAAAATAAGAGAAACATATCTGTGGCTTTCAGTGCAGCTTGCAGCATTCACCTATTCAGAAATTACAAACATAACCTTACATAGATTTATAATTCAGCAATTCATTTAGGTAAGAATAAAGATTAGAGAGCAAACAAAAACAGCTGACATTGTGGTTATCTGCTACAGACACCCTAATCAGGTAGACGAAGTAGAAGAAATCTTCAGACAACTGGAGGAAGTTTCAGAGTTCAAATTCAAAGGTCTTGGTCTGTATGGGGAGCATTGTTCCATCTACACCTATTACGTGCAGATGGAACAACACAGCAGGACACAAAAGATCGAACAGATTTCTGGTGTGCATTGATGACAATCTCCTGAGGAGGCAGTGGGGAGATACATTATCCTGTGCTGCCTACTCATGACATGGAATATGTATAGGTGAGAGTTCAACATTGAGGTGAACATGAGGTAGTGTACTTCAGAGGCCTGAGAACAGGAAGCAGTGCAAAAGGCTGGACTGAGGCCCAACACTTCAGGAGAACAGGCATGAGCCTGTTCGTGTTTGGAAGAATTTCATGGGATTCAGCCATGTAGAGAAGAAGGTATCAGTATCAGAAGGTTAAGGCTATTGCAGTGACTCAGTACAGTAACACTCACCTGGTATAGTAACTCCTAATGGGATCTTTTTAAAGCAAATGTTAAGCAATTTTTAACTAAAAGTTTTATCAATAATTTTTCAAACTTCTGAAAGTCCAGCAATACCCATCAATTAGGTATAATAGCATGAGTAAAGTTTATTTGCATCCAGTTGTGGCTGCAAAGTAATAAGGACTGTGACACACATCAGAGTGACAACCATATTCCTCAGTGGCAAGACAGATTTCTTGAAACATTCAGTTTGGAAGTTACTTAGACATATGGAAGAGCTTGCAAAACAGGTCTAGTATGACAGGGTAAAGGGAAATGGTATCAAACTCAAAGAGAGGAGATTTAGGTTAAATATAAGAAAAATGGTTTTTTACAAGAGAAGTGGTGAAGCTCTGGAAGAGGATTCCCGGGGAGATAGTGGATATGCCATCCTCAGAGGCTCTCAGGCTCAGGCTGGATTGGGCTCTGAGCACCTGATCTAGCTGTAATTGTCCCTGTTCATTGCAGGGGAGTTGGACTGGGGTGACCTTTAAGGGTCCCCTCCAATTCAGTCATTGAGACATCCGTTATTAGCACGGTAATTTGCAAGTGTAAAGTATAACCCACTCAGAAGAATGTAGGTGTGTTTCTCTGAATGTACAACTTTAACACGTTTCTGTTTGTTAGGAGTTAGAGGTAACTCTCTGGATATTTACTGTGTAGATATTTGCACTTTATTCCTGTCTGCCCTGGCAAGATCAGTACTTCAGCTCTGCTAGTCATGAGAGAGCTTAAATGTCTGCCTGAGACTGAAAATTCTCCATAGTCAGACAGCACAGATATGAAGGCCAAATTGTGTGACCTACGTGAATGTCCATTAGACACGTGGTTGCTTATAAATAGGCTCTGTATAGATGGCACAAAATTCAGAGCTGCAGAGTCCCTGCTTTCTGTATTTCGACACTGGGCTGCTGAGCATAAAAATTGCCTGAATATAGTAAAAGCCACTGTTCTACAACTAAAACTGTTAATCACACAGAATCATGGATGTGAGAAGAAACCTCCAGACTTCATCTAGTCCAATCCCCCTGCTAAAGCAGATTCCCTACAGTAGGTTAGGCATCATTCAGCCTAACAGACAAAGGGGTGAACTGAGCCGTGTATGGCTACAAGGGAAAAAAATAAAAAAACCCTTTTCATGGATTTACACCTTGTCCCACTGATGTGGCAATGTCTGGTGTTGTGGAAGGGACTGTAAGGCAGAGGGATGACATCTGCAAAACTTTTTCTGATTTGAATACTTCGTCTGCAAGATGAGATTAGGTGAAGGATGAAGTGCTACCAGGTGCTTGACATCAACATTCTCAGTGTTGCTCTTTATTCTGATGCTCACATTTTTTTTCCATACTGAAGCTGCATAACATTACCTGTAGAAAGATGGGTGTTTGGGGGTTTGTTTTGTTGTGTTGGGTTTGTTTTTGTTTGTTTGTTTGTTTGTTTGTTTCATTTCAACCGGGTCAAAATTGTAGAAACCCTGTGTGTTAGGAGGCATAGACTTGCACCAGTTTACTTCAGCCAACATTCATTCTTCTGGATCAATTCCTCTGCTCTGAAAAGCACAAGGCTGAAAATACAGAGGCCAACAACAGTTGCTGTCCTGTAAGTGGGAGAGTGCTTAAGAAGCTGTAGCTGGGATTAAGTCTCCACAGCTCAGATAACAGTGGAGAAGGAAGGATGAGGAATGACAAACTTGTGTGCAGCTACTTGATTTTATTTTTTTTTCCCCTGAATAGCTACCTTCAGCAGGCAGCATATTTTTACTGATAAACAGTATCCTTATTTAGCTGGGAGGTAATAAGAGATTTTATGACTTATTAGGATAAACAAGTGGATAGGGGAATGACTTGACATATGGGTAATTGTTTTATGGAAAAATTCAATGGTGTAGTTACACAGTGGATACAATTATTGTTTAACAAGGCACTATGTTTTTTTTACAGACTCATTGGGGAAGAAACATTTCAGACTGTATTTTGAGGCCACCTAATTGGCTGACGTCTGCCCATCAGATGGTGCCATGCAACAAAAATATTCTGGCATTCCAACTCTCATCTGAGGGCTTGTAACATGGCGAAAGGGAGCAGAGGAAAATGAAAGTATTGCCAAAGATCTTTTTCCTAATGGCCAGTTAGGGAATACTTCTGGCAATTTACAGGCAGTCTGCTGATTCAAGAACATATGAAAAATTGGTTCACAAAATATGCTTGTTTGGGATGCTGAAAATATAAGTCCCTTAGTTATCTAATTTGAATATTTATATGAAGAAACAATAAGCACAGTGCTGACAACAACTAGTCTCCTGGTTAGAAAGTTTTATTGAATGAAATTGTAATGCTTTCAGAAAAACAGCACTGAGAACAAGGGAAATAATTTATCCCAGGATACTAGCTGCACCAGCAAACAAGCCCAGAAAAGGCAAGCTGTTCGTAATGGTAACATCCCTTTTTTACTGAGAATAATCATGCCAAAAGAACTAAAGGATTCCCATCCCCCAGATTCACATTTTAAAAAGTCTTTCACAAGATACAAATTCTATATGTCTGTTCATTTTGGTAAGTGGTGTTTCTGCACACTAGATGACCCTTCTCTTGATTGTGAACAGTGTTTCTTATGGAATGGGGCAATCTGAGCACGTCGGATACAAAATCTAAAACCTCCCAATGCTAATAGAGATCACTACTCTGTGATTACTCCCAGTGTCCCATTTGTAGGGAAACAACCATATGTTCTTGCTGATTTTGTATTCTGATATCTGTATCCCAATTAAAGCTTATTATAAGAAAATTCTAAAACTGGTTCTCTTTTTTTCCTTTTCCCCAATGCAAATACGCATTGGTAATATTGATTTGCTTTTCATAATGCCCTTTTCATTGCACTGTTTTTGGGCTACACAAGACTTAAAAGTTTAAATGGGTTTTAAATTAGCCCTACTTTTCTGCCATACATCAGATTTGAACTGCAGGTTTATTCTGCATTCATAGAATGGGCTTGAGGCAGGCTAAATTAAAGATTCATGTTGTGACGTGTTTTCATGAAAGAGGTTATATGCTTGTAAATAAAATCCTGTTTATTTGATCACTTTAATCTCACTTTTTGATATCCTATTGTTCAAATTTAATCCAATCTGTAACTTCAGTTGGGCAAAATTATTTTGAATATTTTTGAGCCTTGATACAGGAAAAGAAGAAAAAAATAGGAGTGTATGTTCAATTTCCTGATACTCGTATCCCAGCTAATGTTACCCACTGGCAAAAGAACAGTCTAACCAGAGAATCTTAGTTAGAATGAAAACAATTTCCCCTTCTCCTTGGATAAAATTATATATAAAGAAAGAACAAAAGAATAAAGAAAGTTCAGCGTGTTTCTCTTTTATGATGCCTGCATTTAAAATACGTAGCAGATTTTTTTCTTTTAATTGGTGTCTCCATAAACACTGAACTTAACCTTATCTGTCAGTCAGATCCAAAATATGAAGAAAAAGACTTAGAAGCAGCACAGTAAATAAATATTTTATTCTGCTCATATTGCATGGGAGAGAATCATCTGCCTATGGAAATCAAGTTGAACTGCAGTAGTAAAAGTCCTGTGGTGTATCAAACTGCATTGCTGTATAAGGCAGTAAAACCGTATTAATACCTTGTATTATAGTCATGCTTTTTATTTCAATTTTGAAGATAGCAAACTGCAGTTGTCAGTGAATTTCCTCACTTCACAAGAACTTCTGAGCTCAAGAAACTCATTCAAATTCCAGGCTGCATTGTACAGCATACTGCTTATCCACAAAGTAAAAGGCATTTGCTTTTCTTTAGAGCTCACAAAACCAAGTAGATAAAGAATATAAAAAGGAAATATTTCATCTCCGTTTCGCAGATGAGAACCTGAAACACAGAGATTAAGCTTGCTCTGGGCCAAGAACAGAAGTAAAGGCCGTATGGATCAAGACCTGCAACTGAATTACAAGATATCCCTCTTCCAGTTCACCACACCAATGTTAAAGCTGCTTAAAAATAATAATAATAATGATAACTAAAAAAATAAAAAAATAAAAATAAAAAAGGAAAGAGCTTTCTTGAGTATTTAAGAAATGTGGCCCTGTAAAACCACCATCAGAAATGTGGCCCTGTAAAACAGCCATCAACTTCTTTACCTACATACTGAAGATATAATCAGGGCTATAAGAATTCTTTTCATTTCAATTATTTTAATTTTTATCTGTGAAATTTCTAAAACTCACACAGCCAGCAAGCACAAATGAATTTCCTTATAAGCTTTCTTAAGTTATCTCCAAAAAAACTATTGATCATTTCAATTACAGCTTACTTCATTTATGAATATGACATATGACATGTCATTTTATCTGTACGAAGCATGGTGTTCCTTCCATGTTCTACAATTTAAGAAGTAGTAAGTGTAAAATTATTCCCCATTAGGTTCTTCTGCATTGTCTTTCTATTCCATAGGATAGGACTGTAAATGCCATTAGTGCCCCAAAATAAAAATTTAAAAAAAAAAAAAAAATAAAAATAAAAATAAAAATAAAAATAAAAATAAAAATAAAAATAAAAATAAAAATTAAAATTAAAATTAAAATTAAAATTAAAATTAATTAAAATTAAAAAACAGAGCATTGATGCTTACAGAAAATGTGTATTTAGAGGAAACTGTTAAAGTCTTTATGCCACTAAAACAGAGTGATCTAATTGGTCCGCAATCACAGAATCATAGAATCATAAAATCATAGAATGGCCTGGGTTGAAAAGGCCCACAATGATTATCTGGTTTCAACCCTCCTGCTATGTGCAGGATCACCAACCACCAGACCATGCTGCCCAGAGCCACATCCAGCATGGCCTTGAATGCCTCCAGAGATGGCGCATCCACAACCTCCTTGGTCAACCTGTTCCTGTGCATCACCACTGTCTGGCCGAAAAACTTCGTTCTAATATCTAACCTACACCTCCTCTGTCTCAGTTTGAAACCATTCCCCCTTGTCCTATCACTATCTACCCCCTTAAACAGACATTTCTTCTCCTGTTTATATGCTCCCTTCAAGTATTGGAAGGCCACAACGAGGTCTCTCTGGAAAAATCCATTTTCCAATCTAAATAAGCCCTATGACTAAACAGAAATAACAAGTTTAGACTACAGCAAGGTAAACCAGATGAAATGTGAGGCAACGATGCATTGCTCGCCATCACTCACACCTTCACCAGGTGTTTTCTCCAAGAACACAAGTGCCACATCACTGTGCAGTTAGTGCATTCTGAAAGAGAATTCAACAGCTACATTATGAAAATGACCAGTAAATAAATGAGTATTTATTTAGGAGTATTTCATGTCAATTTCCTGGAAGGAACACCCACCTGGTTCCCAGAAGTCTGACTAGGCATAAACAACTGCCAGTTAAGTAGCAAAACAATGGCTCTGTACCATTCCAGCAAGGCTCTCTCAGAACTCACCAAACTTTTCTACAGCACCTGCCATTGTTTTGGCACTGGAGATATGAAGACAGTGCTGATGAAGAGGCTTAGTTTTGCACAAGACCTCACAGACTGAACTGGTGTGCTTAAAACACTAAAAACCACTACGAGAGACTTGGTTAAAACATGCTATTTAGAAATTAAGGTTTCTCAAGAACCTCTTAAGGATAATGGCTGGTAAATGGTTGTCCCTCTGAGAGCTCTAAAGAGACTAGTGGCATGTAAAAATGAAGCGAGCAAGCAGCATGTCACTGCAGCTTGATCAGATCAGAAATTTGTAATTCTATTCCATTGCCCTGACAGCCACCCACTGGAAAGCATTAAATGCATGCAGAAAACACCTCCTCATAGCAAGATAAATACGAGAATGAAAATTATGATCTAGAAAGCAGTAGTTTTACTGAATATTGAGTTTTGATTCTCTTGTTTAGACTTTGTTGACACTGGCATACTTTTATTTAAAATTGCTTACCTACCAGGACATGATGCAGAGATGTTTCAGCTAGAGCGTGGTTTTGAGCATCACTTGAATCTTATGCTTTACATGAGTCCATCTGAAAGCAAGGACAATGCAGAAGAGCAGAGATCCCACAACTCACACACCTACATTATTATGGGGAAATCAACCATTTCTTTTTTATGTCAGAAAATGGTCTAGATTTGTCCCTTTACTAGTGATGTTAGCATGATTGCATTCAGAATATAGAAATTCAGAAGGTGAACTCAAACAGTGCCATTTCTTACCCCATCCTCTAAGAGCTGTGAGCCCCTGCAGCCAAGAAAGTTATGCATCTTTCTGTACATAAATACTCCAAATCTCTCCACTGCAGTGGTCAGAGCTCCTCTGAGAAGATACTGTTCTTGCAAGAGGTGCATCAGCTCTCCAAAATAAGTGATTTTGCATCGTTTTCTATGAACTCACCATTACAAAGAATGTCATCAATGTATGTTGAAGTACTAATATATAATCTTCCAAACCAGTTTAACATCAGCAGCTTCAAATTCCAAAATTGAAATATACTCACAAATTTGCAGAAAGGAAAATGGAATTTTAAAACTGAGACAGTAATTCCTGGTCTCTTCCAGCGCAATGTATTTTTGGCAATCAAACACCTTCCATTATTTTGTCATTACTTGTTCTATTTACATGAGATTAAGCATGCATTAAGCTAGATGTATCAACAAAACCTCCCCAAAATGAGTAATGTTTGTGTTTGTTTGGAGGGCTAATGGATTTTTAAAGGTTTATTTATTGTGAAAGTGGAGAGTTACGTGGCATGAATATAAGACTTGCAGTGAATAACACAATATTTGTCTTAGTTTCAGACAAATAAATAAATAAGTATTTACTAAATTCACAGAATTATGTGCTGTTTGCTACTGAGTTTAGTTTTGTGAGCAACACCTCATGACTGCAGTGAAGGATATACTAGCATGTCCAATATAAAACTCCTGTCGTCTAGCATTTAGCACTCAGCTGGCAAAATGCACACTGTGATGAAATGTAGTGTATCAAATGTTTGTCCTGCAACATTTACTTTGACATTCTCTGATTAGCTGAGGGTTTATAATATGTAAAATTTTAAAATTAGAAAAACTCTCAACGGCAAATTGTTGTCAAGAAAAAGACCACCCAATAGTCTGAAATTCAACTAAGCACTATACAAGTGTGGAGGAAACAGATGGTTTTCAATTAACTTCTCAGATGCTTTCACATTGATAATGCACATTTTAATAATCATTTTTTATGTATTGGATGATTACCAGAACACCTAATCTCTTTTTTCTTTATGGCAATCATATTTAGCAGCACTACAATCAGTGAGAAATATCTGTATCCTATTAGTTCCCTTCATTTGTTAACTAAGGGCAGTAAGTGCTGAATAGAAAATGTTTAAGTATACCATGTGACATAGACAGAATTTATTGGCTAAGCTGCTATAGGATGTAGTGACTGCAGGGTACGTTAATTTTTTAATGGCTTAAAGAAATGCCTGAAAAACTTGTTTGACTAATGCATTTCAGCATGTTTTTTGATACTAGTTATGACATTTGAGATGACAATATCTGTTTCCATTTCCATAATAGGAAAATAAGTTTGTTATCTGAGACAAGACCAGGTTGTAAAGGAAATCATAGAATCAGAGAATCACAGAATAGCTCAGGTTGGAAGGGATCACAAAGTCCCTTAGCTCCAACCTGCTGCCATGGGCTAGTTGCCACCCACTGGATCAGGCTGCCAAGGGCCCCATCCAACATAGCCTTGAACACATCCAGTGATAGACTAGCCACAGCTTCTCTGGGCACTGTTTATGACAGTAAGGTATGGCGCTGTGGCACTGAAACATGCTTTTCAAACCTGAGTACACAGGAGACCCTCAATCTCCTAAACAGAAGGTGTTTGGAAGAGATAAAACAGCATGGCTGTTTTATCCACATTACTGAATTAGTGATTTTTAAAGCAAGATTTGATATGTGTTGTAATGGTAAATTTGTGTTTCTTTGAATGTTTTTTGAAGATATGTAAAATCTCTGAGGGTAGAAAATCTCCTTGCACTAATTCAGACTGAAATTTATCACTGTGCCAGCTCCTTTCTTCATAACCTAATCTGGAAATTTTAACCTCAGATTTATTTGCCTTTCAATAAAAATCAAAAATTCCTGCATTAATTTTAATTAGATTCATTATGTGGTGTTTTTCTTCTACATTTAGAAATAGATCTGAGATAGACACTGCAGTTTAAAGCAGCAGAAAAAAATGGATGAAAGCCACTTCATCTCTGCGCATTAAACTTTCATAAAATTTGTTTTAGTGGCTGAGATTAATATCTTAAATGCTTTCTCTTCAAATTCACTGAGGACTGTGCAAAACTCCAATGTAACTCACATCTTTTTCACTAAGATCTTATCATTTGACCTTGTCTTCAGCTCAGTATCCCCAAAATAATGCAAAATTTTTCTCCTTTCAGCACTATATAGTGTTCTCTTCTTTCAGAGATTATCTCCTCCTAATAATGAATTTAATCCCTCTACATTTCTTACAGCAAAATGTCTGCCTTAATTGCCTTGATAAATGATGTATTTTAAAGAGATTCAACAATCATTTTGCACAACCTTAACTGTTTTAAAGAGGAAATGGAAAGATTCAGGAAGATTAAAGGTTTTGAAACTAAATGTAAATATAAAAGAGTGCAATTTAATGATTAATAATTGATTTACTTAAAGAAGATTGAGGTAATTAGTGTGTAGTGTTACACACAACCATGAAAACTAAATGGCACCTGAGATACATGGATCTCACCCCTGGCTCCTATTAACCGACCAATAGGTCTGAGCACCCTGAAGTTCAATGGGAACCCCAGGTCTGAGGTAAGGTAATTTTAGCCTTGAAAAATGAACTCTTTTTTATTGTAACTCTATATTTCCATGATTGATGGCGTAGTGGCATAGTGGTTAAGGACGCCATTTTGCAACACTGGAGGCCCGGGTTTGAATCCCCCCTGTGGCGCAAGTGGTAGAAGTGTCACTCTGCTACACAGGAGGCTCAAATCCTGGGGGTTGGACTCAATGATCTCTAAGATCCCTTCCACCCCGCACAAGACTGTGATACTGTGAATGAGAAAGGTCTTCAGGGACTCTACAGAATTTTCTTGGTATTTCATAGTCTCCAGGACAATAATACATCTTTTCAGTAGTGATGTCACAGCGTGGCTTTTCAGCCAGGTTACCAAAGGGATGAAAGTGGAGAGATGGCTCAAAGAACAAACTCACACCACACACACTGTCTTGAAATTTAGTGGATGCATACAGCAGGTAGATAGCAGTTTTTACCTAGAGCTTTCCAGCCCTGTTCTGCAGTATTAATTGGTTTCAGACTCACCCTAGTCCATCCCAGTCCCCAAGTTTTCCCCCAGTTGCCACAGTCCTGGGGACTGGTACTTGATCTGACCATCCATCATCTACCATAACTCTTGATGAAGTCTCACTAGGATTCTTACATTCTTCTTCTCATCAAGTCATAATAACACACAGGTAATGCTCTTCCTTTACTGATATTTTAACATTTGCTATCAGGAATTTGTTTCTCCTCAAATGCTGTTTCTCGTGGACACTTATAAATTCACCAATATATTCTAGACTAAGTCTTGTCCTTTTTGTCTTACAAATGCCTTCTTTGGCATTTTGCAGATTGTTCTTTTTTTCATCTTAGAGGACACTGTAAGTGTCTCAAAGATGAAAATTCAAATTCCTGTCTTATCTCCTTGATTCCCAGTCTTGCCTCAGCTTCTCCATCATTTGAATGCTTTATGTTTTCTCCCTCTTTTTTTTCTTTTCTTTTTTTTTTTTTTCCTTAGTTTTATTTTCTTTCCATAGTTATCACATTCCTCCTTTAATCTGCAACATTCCAAATGCAAATAACTTTGGAGAGAGTTTATAAGAACTCTTGTCTGTTCATTTCCCAAGCTTTTTGTTTTCTCTTGTGTTTGGTTTTTCTTATTTTTCTGATTGCTCTTTGTTATCCAACAATTATTTGTTGAAGACTATTTGGGGATTTTTTTTCAGCTATTGTAAGATTGTACAGCAGTATCAGAGAAATATTAATTGGTTCCACCCCACCAACCCCCTCACCCCCTCCAAAAATAAAAATATATATATATATATAATTTATTTATATATATATTTATATATGTATATAATTTCAGTTAAAATACCTAGTCTTGACTTCTCTGACTTTTGGGATGAGAGAGAAAGTTAGATTATAAAAACATTCATTAGGTGATATAATATCAGTTATCTTGAGTTACCAAATGAATGGCACAATCATAGCCCTGAAGGATGCATTAGAGTGGATTACTTTAATACCTGGAGGGTCAAGATAAGCTTTAAATATCTTATCCCTTCCATCTCCAGAGTAAGCCTGTGGTATTATCTCTTACTCAGAGAACTTAACCTAAATTAGTTAGAGAAAGAGACAGACAGAGAACTCCAATAATCCTGGGTAATTGGCAGAATAATTCTTCAGCCATTCCTCTGAACAGATACAAAATAGTATAATTAAAACATGGAAAGTTAAACTCTTTCACGGTATTCAAATATCAAGCATCCTGCTCTTCCCTCACCAAAACCTCAGGCTGCACTTGGCTGTACCTTCCCTGATGAATAAAGTGCATATACTGAATTCATAAACCAGGTTTAGTTTTGTTTGTTTTGTTTTTACTAACAAAAATTTCTCCATTTGTATAGGAGTATGCAAGCACTTTTACCTGTAATTAAGGCTAAGTTTCATATTTGCCTGGTATCAGCACTATCTCTGGATTCAAATTCTGTCCAAGATAAAAATCTAGCTTTTTTGTGTAAATAGTAGATTTTTATTTTTGTTTTAATTCGATGTTCCAGATAGCCTGCCTCAGATCTGTTTACCTTGTTTGAGTTGAGAATTATGTGGAAGGCTGTGCTCCTATTGGTTGTGAACACCTTAAGTCATTCTGCCCGGACATTTTGTAAGCCCTTCCTTTAATAGAAGTTAGTTCTAGAAGAGGGCACCACTGGAAGGAGAGTCACTCCATCTTCTCTTCACTCTCCTTTTAGGGATTGAAACATTGTGGAGATCCTCTCAGAAGCGTCTCACTGAACTATCCGATTCTCTCAGCCTCTCCCCACAGGGGAGGTGTTACTTTGATGGTCCTAGTATAGAAATCTTTCCTGTATAAATCTTTATTTTTAAAACCATAGTATGGAAATCATAATCTTAGTATTGAAGTCTTTTAGATAATTCATTTAGTTGTGTCCTTAAAGAAAATCCAATGAAATTGAAAAAAATCAACAAAACTGAGACACTGCTTTATAAAATTAATGATAGATGGTTACATTTTAAACAAAGACACGCTATTTAGGCACAAGCAATTCAGAGTATCCCTAAAGGAAACAACATCCATTGGTATAGAACTGTATTGATTGCTTTTGTCCAAGGAAATTCTGTACAACACCTGCTGGTTGATATAAAATGGTAACATGGCATTTACTGAGAGTAGTAAGAAATGTAGAAAAGAAATGTAAGTGAAATGTTTCTGACATTTCCGTGATGCCTACAATTCAGGTATCCACTGAAACTTTCTGTGCTTCCTACAATTACATTGCAAAGCAATAGCAATAGAAGTTTCATTGTTCAAATAGTTTCTAAATTGCCATCCAGTTTCTTGGTTTCAGCAGTGTTTTTATTCATAGTGTCTGGTATGATGCTATGCTTTGGTTTTAAGAGAAAAACAATGTCACAATAACACAACAATGTTTGTAGTTGTCGCTGAGCAGTGCTGTACAGTGCCAAGGATATTTCAGTTTTCTCAGTTTCTCCTATTATCCTGACAACAAGAGGTGGCACAAGGAGCTGCGAGGCACAGAGGGCCTCTGTTTTTCTCTCTTCCTTTTCTATATCTTAGTAAATAATTTTACCTATGCCCACAAGATCTGTGTGTGTCCTCTCATTACACAAAAGGGAGCTGTTACAGAGATAAAAGAAATAAATAAAGGGAAAGAGTATTGCCTTTACTTTTTCTTAACTTACTGCCTTCATTCCTGCTTCACAGGGAAAGTACAGCAAATGTTCCTGAAGAAGCAGTGCTTTATAGATGAGGTGAATGTACTTGTTCAATCTGCAGTTCCAAGGCAGGGACTCTGCTTCATCTACTAATTTCAGAAAACCTCATTACTTCTCATTTGGGATAGGTCACTGGGAGACTTAGCCCACTTCAGATTCAATTAACTTTTATTTTTTAATTAGTTGGAATTTTAATAACCCTTCCAGAAAGCCATGAGGAACTATTGCCTCTCCAAAGTAAATCTGGAGAGGTTTTTAGCCTGAGAGAATTCCTTGCTGTTTCTTGCACAAGGGATGGGATGGTTGAGTTACTGCACAGCTGTCTATGAACATGAAATAGCTTCACTTTTCACAAATTCCTCTCAAGCAGAGAGTATCGAGTTAGGAAGGTAATATTACATGTCTTTATGGCATCAGTGAGTTCCATTCTGAAACAGAACTTGCAGTCTTAAGGGATTTTTAGAACAAATAATACTTAATTAAGAAAAAAATAAAATAAAAAAATCCAAACATTAGTCTGAAGATTGGAAGAAAGAAAAATCTGGGAATGTTAAGGAACTAAATCTGTGTAGCTGTTTAGAAGACCAAATGCTGATATTATTACAGTAACTGTAATTATCTTCAAGGGGTCAGAATGCCAAGTCTGCAAAAGAGAAGGTCTCTAATTTATTAAAAAAAGGACAATGACAATTATTAGCCAAGATTTAAAAATGAACTCTCTTAATTACAAAATAAATCACTAGGTTATATCATTGCAACCACATGGACCAAACAAGTATTTGTCTTTGTTGTGCTTTTAAGATTTTGTCTTAGGTGAGAAGATTGATTGATCTCATTCTATGAGAGAATAAGTTCTCCGTTTATCTAAGAGGCTATGCTGGATGATTCAGTGATCTTCTCAGGCTTAAAAATCAAAATAACCCATATAAAATAATGGGTTATATAAAATGTCATCACAAAGGACTATTAAATCTGTTATGAAAAAGAATATATAAGTACATACTTGATACATTAATATTGCATATTAATGAATAGATTAATTAGTAATTTATTAATGTGGATTTACATTCCTTTCAGAGTATCTGGGCAGTTAACATGAATTGAGTGAATGTTTAGAGGAAAACAAATTGAAGAAATGAAAGAAACACTGCTGAACTGCCACACAGGACTCAATTTTCAGATATAGTTCTTCCCCAGACTGTGCAAAAGGTGAGTTTCCTTTTTAATAAAAAATAAATAAATCCTCAACTGCTAAAAAGTTAGGGCAAGTTTTTTGTCAGGCTACTTTCTCTAAGTGATCAATTAATAAAAGGTGAAATGATTAAGGCATACAATTTATATGCTTTGATTTGTTTTCTGTTTGTTTGTTTTGTTTGTTTGTTTTCATTTAATTATTCCATAACAACCACTTAGGTTATTAAAAATGATTGCATTATAAAACACTTGTTTTCTTGTCACTGTACAGTCTCATTCTGTGGTTTAACTCACCACTGTTTAGTTAGTTTGGGCTTTCAAATTCAGTTCTGCTGGCTTTAGTTCATTACAGTACACCCATCGTAGGGTTAAATAAAAGTACCATGCATAACCCAGGCAGATTTTCAGGAATTCATTTTCCAGAAGTCCTGAGATGCTTCTCCTAGAAGGGCAGCAGAGCTTCTCTACCATGGCTGGCACAGGTGAATGCATCACACACATAGGAAAAGCAAAATCTGTCAAGAAGCAGACACCTCTTCTCTGTCAGTCTCTGCATTTTCTCTCTTCCTTATGCACAGATGTTGTGCAGTATAGAACTGCTGAATCATAGTAATGGGATGAAAATGAAGTAGCAGCATTTATTTTCTTTACTCACTCCCAGTTATCTTTATACCGATGTTTTTGTCTTCCAGGAGGACCTTTCTGAGGGAACTAAAAACAAATATATTAAACAGAGATCTCCAGCATCCTGGTTGGACAGAGGTTGCTTTTATTCAGGTGAAACGGAATCAAGTGAACTGTGTTTAGTTTAGTTCCTTTCATTCACAGTCTGTGAAGCTGACTGAGGGATCAAAGCTGCTAGTGAACTGAAAAACTGTCACTTGCAGCCTGCATGAATACTTTGCAATGCTATTTTTAAGAAAATGAAATGAAATATGTCACAGGAAAACAGGCAAGAGCCTGATAAATGAAAGAGACAGGATAAGAAAGCAGAAGTAAAGAGTTCTCATGGTAAAGCATGAGATGGGAAAAAAGGAGGGCAAGAAATAAGGTAGCAAAGGAAGAAAAATAACAAACAATCCAGGATAGAGTTCTGAAATAGCTGAGGAATAATGAGCAGCCAGATAGGCAACTTCCAGGAGTCCAGCCACCAAAGAGCAAGCCGGAAGATGTCCAAAACATAGGCTGGGCTTTACCTCACCTCATTCACAGCATGCCCAGTGCCTTCACATTCTCCAGGGGCAACAAAGCACAAGGTGGTAAGTAAAGGATGGAGAACAGAATGCAGAAACTCCTGGGGCGTGATCATAATGCCCATACAAAGCACTGAGAAGGCACAATCAGTGGAGCCATCACACTACTGGAACGCCCAAACCTCTTCTGCTGTGACTTTGCTGTCTGCTTTAGGAATGCACAAGCCATGCCTTAAGGGCTAAACATACTTTAGACCAATACAATGCATCATGTATGGTAAATAGCAGTGTGCAAGCTGGGAGAAGACCTCACTGAGAGCAGCCCTGCTGAGAAGGGTCTGAGGTTTCTGATGGATGAGAAACTTGACACAAGCCAGCTATTGGAGTGGGTTCAGATGAGGGCCACTAAGATGCTCAGAAGGCTGAAGCACTTCTATGGAGAAAGCTTGAGGGAATTAGATTTGTTCAGCTCTCTGAAGACCTCATTGTGGCCTACTGCTACCTAAAGGGAGTTACAACCAGGGAAGGGACAGACTTGTGGCTTTAAACCTTAAAAGACAGGGGATTTAGTTTCAGTGTTAGGAAGGATTCTTTAACTGAGAGCAGCTGCCCAGAGAAAATGTGGATGCTCCATCCCAGGAGGTTCTCAAGGCCAGGCTGGATGTGGCCCTGAGCAGCGCTGACCTACAGGGTGTCAGCCTGCCAATGGCAGGAAGCTGGAACTGGATGGGCCTCAAGATCCCTCCCAACCCAAACCATTCTATGATTCTGATTTCATGCTTTTAATTTCAGCTTGGTAATGTCCTCCAACTATCTGGAGAGTTTCACCATTGACACACTTAAGCACATTGCTGTATTGCAATAAGCATACTTTTAATTTGTGCAAACTGATAAAGCTCTCTGGTAATTTCCTCTACCCAGGATTTGTCTGTCTGTGAGTGTCTTGAATCTCCTTCTGAGCACTGAGGACTTTTGAAGCCCAGAATTCAAGGAAGCACCAACTATGAAGTCCTCCAAGTATCTCAATTACACTTCAGCTGCATGTAATTGGCTTCCCATCAGTGCTTACATTTGTCTGAAGTTTCAGCTACAGACACAACCATTTTCAGTCCTCAAACTTTACTATTCCTAATTTCCATCTCTCTCAGGTGGGCAAAATTCTTCACGGGGCTGCTAGCAGAGAGACAGGTAGGGGACAGGCAGAAAAGAATGAGGGTGAAAATAATCCTCACTGAAGAATAGTATCTTTGGTAGAAAAGCTGTACACAGAAATGCTATACAAGTCTATAGCTACTAGCCCATACTTTTGTCAGTTATGTCATGATAGCTAAATTCTAGAGTCATTCTGCAAGGATGGTGATTGCCTGCAAAGCTGTAATTCCTCATAAGCATATGTAAACTTCTCTCACTGCTTTCCCAAAGAAAATATGCCCTCTCTGAGATAGCCTTCCAAACTGAATAAGCTGTATTTTCTGTAATTGTTATTGGACTTTTTGTTGTTTTGGGGGGAAGTTGTTTCTTTTTTCTTTTTTCTTTTTTCTTTTTTTAATGCACTTTGCCAATTCTCTCTTATTTTTGCTTTCATTTAAGATGCAAACCTTCTGGAAATACTGACTCTACTACTACTGATCTCTACTACTTAATATTAGCAGCTAATTTTCAGTGCATAGTCAATTTTAATCTCTTTTTGCACTTTACATCAAAGTTAGAATCTAATCCAGAGCTCAATTTTTATTTCTGTAAAATTAATCTACTTAGTCAGCCAGAGAATGTCCTTTCCACTTAAAAATTCCAGCACTTGCAAGCCTATATGCATATCACTATGTATTTGCTATTTCTTTTCTATTGGTCAATCTTTAACCAAGTAGCTTAATGAAGCAGGTGCTCTAAGGCTTCACAGAGCTTCATATAAAAACAAACAAACAAACAAAAAAGAAAACAGTAGCTATGGAAAAGTTTAATATTATCTAGATCTCTTACCTATTTACCAGTATTTCATCGTTTGTTATGATCCTGAAATGAAAGAAACTAAATCCTCATTTCAAACCCTTTTAAAGAAACAGATAAGCAAAGTCAGACTCTGAAAGGCAGAATTAACTGATACTAAATCTTGTTTTAGGTCAGTGCAATGTTATGAGCACAATGTCTACTATGCTGACTGTCTGATGAGACCTATATTTTTGTTTTATTCACTATGAACTAAACTCATATGCAACAGTTCCCACCTTACCTTGCTTGGCATGTTCAGGAGAGAGTTTGCAGCCCTCTGATGGATGCACAGATTGAACAGGGGATCTGAGACCTGACTACACAGCCACAGCTTTCATAAAATTCTCAAAATTCTATCCATCTTTCTGGACTTTGACATGGTACCAAAAAACATCCTTTGTTCCAAATTGGAAAGATCTGGATTTGATGGAACTGTTAAATAGACAAGGAACTGGCTGAAAGATCATATCCAGAGTGGAAGTCTATGGCTCAATGTCCAAATGAAGATCAGTGATGAGTGGTACCCCTCAAGGGTCAGAACTGGGACCAGTGCTCTTTAATAACTTCATCAATTACGTCAACACTGGGGTCAAGTGCACCCTCAGCAAGCTTATGGATGACACCAAGCTATGGGGTGTGGTTGATATAGTTGATAATTGATTTTTTATCAAGCTGATATTGAAAGCTCACTTTCTTCGGTGAAATGAAAACCTTTATGTGACCATAGCTATCCTGACAGATGAAGTTAAAAGATGATCTCAAATCCAGATATTTAAAGTGAGAAAAATGAACACGTTGCTCTTACATTAAGGAAAGCTTGTTCCAAGAGAAGGAGGGATGGGGAAAGAGGAGAAGAACTTGTTCATCTTAGATTTTTCTGAAACATTTCATTCATATTCTTATCTTGACCAAATGCATACATCAAATAATGCATGAATCTCTCCATCTTCAAGACACTTTTTTTTTTTTTTTTCATTAGGTGGACTGTTCAAAGAAACTTATTTCCTCCTCCCTGTGATCCAATCCTGCTTCCTTGGAGATCTGATAGAGATTTTTGTTTGGATTTTAATGAGATTAGGGACAGGGTCTCACACTACAGATTCTTTAGATCAGGGAATAATTTCCCATACCTTCACATTTATAATTACAATGACTCACAATAGTAATTTCTTTAAAAAATAATTCTTTTCTCCCACAAGAATATGTTTTGGTCAGAAAAAGCTTCAATGTGATTCTTTAAAATATTTCCTCCTAAATCCTTGCTGGTTTATCACTACTGTACAGTATCAACACTGATGCAGATACAACTGTCAGGATAGTGCTATTGTAACTTTTTTTGGTTTGGTTTGGTTTGGTTTGGTTTCAAATGAAACTGTTCATATAGAGAAAATATAAAGATGACTTCTGCTGATTTTAGCCTTGCCTAGTATGATCTGCTTTGCTACAGAATAGCTTTAAACCTATAAAATAAACCATCTCTAGATAAGCTGGGCCATGAGGAAATGAACACATTTCCAAAGCTCCAGTCTTTCAAAGCCTTGTCACCAGTGCCAATTTGCAAAAGTTCTCACAAAATCTGACAAAATGAGTGAAGCAGCCTGTGTTAAATACTGGTTAATGGTCTCCCTAAATACCATAATATACAGCATGTCTTGTTTAAGGATGTCTTGTTCCATTCTCTGTCTCCACTTGCATGAAATTTCAGCTGCTTCTAGAGAGTGACAGTCATTTTGACACGCTGTTTTCAGTACACCAGTTAAAAAGAGAAGAATAGCAAAGAACCTCTTGCATAAGATAGGATATCCAATTCCCTCTAAATCATAGATTTACAGAACATTAGAACCATTAAGGCTGGAAAAGACCACTCAGATCGCAAAGATAAACTGTCATCACTGTGTCCACTAAACTATGTCCCTAAGTGCCACACCTCCCCTTTTATGTCCCTATTTAAGAGCCCAAAGGTATGCTGAGTGGGAAAGAAGGAGTTTAGGAAGAGTTGCATAAACACAGTAAAATTATGAAGAGAAGTCTTTGTTTCCACCTCAGCATTCTTACTGAACAAAAAAAAAACCTGAGATTTTTCTGACGGGAACAGTAAGCATAAAATAAAAGATTGATTTCATTGAAGGTCCGCTGAGATTTGTGCTGAACAACAGGCTCACAGATGAAGAGAGGAGGAATCTTTATCATGCAGCCTCAGAGCTCACACTGCCAGGAGCACATCAGCTCCAAGGAGGAAAAGAGTGCATGTAATGAATATATACTGACCTTCTGAAGCAGTAGCTCGCATGACTTTTTGCTAGCATTTTTGTCTAAGAGAAAAAGTCACTTAATGCAACTGCTTACTGCTTAATGTTATGTAAAGGACAGACTGTTCCTAAAATAAAACTTTTTCTCTATGGAATATGTTTTAATGTGAAATAGATGTCTTTTAAGAACTCTTCAAACAGTTTCAGGTTTCAGAAGCCTGACCAAAATTTCCAAGACCAGAAGTCCTTTGTAATTTTATCCTCTTTTTCTTTATGCCTCAATCTCAGATGCCAGTTGCTGACATGAAGGAACTTAGTTTACCCACATGCTTTTCAGAATAGAGTAATTCACAGTGTGCATAACCTGAGGAGACGGATGTGAAACAAATGAAGGCTGCTCGTGCCATGCTGAAATGAGAGGAAGATATGCTTATTTTACTTTACTTTACTTTAGCACAGCTAACACAGCATTAGAGCTCTGAAGTGACAAAGTGACAAAGCTTTGCTGACTCTCTGCCCTTCTCCATAATCTCTTAGAGAGTCCCACAGATGAAAGCAGAGCATCCAGATTTTCCCATTCAGACAGATGAGCTGGGCAACACAACACAAATTAACAAGGAATGTAGTCAGCACTAAAACATCTTATAAAAATGCCCTGAAATGCTATATAGCAGTGAATGAGCAGCCATTTTCAAGCTCCTGACTGTAGATTAATATATCAGTTAGATAAAATATCATAAAATATACGTTTTCTGAAATAAATAAACCCTATCTAAAGAAGTAGATGGCTCTGGTTTCTAAAACTTCTTCAGCATGCCTCCAGAATTTCAGAGCTCACTGGCTAATTCCAGTCACATTTTAAAATAAATAAATAAATAAGGAGTATTTCTCAGAGAAATGTAAATGCTTCCAGTTCCTCAGAAATAGCAGAAAAGATTCAGCTCAAGTTCATTGCCTACCCAGAAAAAGCGAGCAAGGGCATAAATGATCTCCAAAGTAACAAAGTTTTGCAAGATTTGTGCTTGCCATAGAACTGGTTTTAATCCCTGGTAAAGATGTTATTTAGCATCATATTGCTAAAATTGGTAGTGCAATTTTAAAAAATAAATAAAAAATGACTGGGTGCCCTGAACTGGGTGTTTTAATCGCTAACATTGTTTCTTGCTGCCCTTTACTAAAGCAATGTCCCAAACTCGTTCTTGCACATTCAAAAGCTGAAAGCTGTTATTTTTCAGTTACTCGTCTCTTGGGCCTCCCTCTGTTCATCATTAGCAATAAATTAGACCCTCATGTGAGGACAGATGGAATTCTAAACACAATCCTCCAATAAACAGAAGACAAGATTTCCTTAAAAAGAGCCAGGAAATTCACTCTCTTCTGTTTTGCTGTATCCAGAGCATTTTCTGCTGTATCCAGTACTCAGGATCTTTTTTTAAAAGCAAGATAAGTCTGAGAGTCATGTACATTATTCCAATGCAGCCATACAAGTTGGTGTGATTGAGTTCTTGAAATCTTAAATAGGAAAGAAAAATAGGCTAAAAATGAATACTCCAGCAATAAATATCTAAAGGAGGGTGAACAAAAGACATAGATCAGAAAGGTTAATCAAAGGTTAATAACATCCAACTAGAAAATAAGGGGAGACAATGGGAAATGAGAAATTTTTTTTGCCAACAAAATATTCAGGCTTTTCAAATATGGCTGACTGAATCAAAAGTTGGCCAGCACTTAAAATCTCCTGCAGGACAGTAAGCTGTTTATGACCATTCAGCTAATTCATCCATCACACTTTATTTACTACTGTAGCAGCTGATAACTCTGAGCATTTTGTAGCAACCTGTGCTAAATGCAAGCTGCTAGGAGAAAATGTTGGCAAGGGAAACAAATCCTGCAGCCACTGAAATGCTGATACTTGAGAGGTGTAGCTTTCAGAAGACAGGAGGAACCACAATCTCTCCTCCAGGACTTAGTCACTGTTATTTTTCAGATCTTTTTCATTCTTTAGCCCCTTCAACACTCTCCTTTGTCTAGACATTGATTTATCCTCCCTACTCCTCCAGCCCAAGACTTTGGGCTTTTTGGTCATGCCACTTCATTATTCTACCCTTAAACAAGATTAAAGTGTTCCAGTCCCAATACAGACCCCTAACAAGCATTGCTTGTCACTGGTTTCCACCTGGACTTTTTTAAAAGCATTTACACTTCTACAGATTTATTTTTTTCTTTAAGGTGGCAGAGATGCTGCCAACCACTTGTGTCAGACAAGGACTCTATGAACTATCTGCCAAGTTATAATGCCAAGACCAGAAAATTCTGTTTCATATAAGCTGTGTACTGACTGAAAATGTAGGTGTACTCATGGCACTATAACATGTGAATAGTCTAGAAAAGGCTCAATGCTCTGTTCCAACCAGCACTTTCTAACCTGAAGATCTAGCACCACACAGAGAAAAATATTCCCTTTCCCATTTATATCACCTCAAATGATCTCAAAACTGAATATACTTCCATATCCTACCTTAATCCCTTATATTTTCCAATTTATCTGTTAACAGCCTAAAGAAAATCTTCAAATCATCACAAAATGCATTTCTAGATGGTCAGGATGTACATGATCCCTACATATGCAGGCAACAGTTGAAAAAGTCAGCAAAAAACCTCACACTTGCTGGTCCTATTTGCTGCTGACAGGCATCCTGCCAGTTCCCTAGCAACTGATTATTTTACATACTATATATATAGCAATGAGAAAGTAAAATGGAAAAAATTTAATGTATTCTGTGTCAGCTCCTCAGATGCTATGAATCAGCATAATGCTACCAACACATGAGGATCAGGTCCTACACAGGAAGGCTGTTTTTAATTATCTTCAACTTCTCCCAGGCAGCACAGCTCACTGGAAGAAAGTTGTCTGACTGGCACTGAGAACATGTCTGAAGAAAATACACAACACTTATTATAAGAAAGGCAGAGAGGACTGAAAACTATAATGACACTTAGACTCCACTCAAAATATTTCTTCAGTGAGTATAAATGAGATTAATTGCTGGGAGTATTTGATCCCAGAAATATTAAATTTGGCAGGTCTTGTTTTCAGCATGAAGATCTAAGCAGGTCACAGAAGAAACTAAGAGGTAGTTAACACTAAGCCTTTGACACCTATTATATCCACTCCATGTTTGATAAGCTGTTGCAAAAAGATAATAAGATGTGCTGAGATATCTGATATCTGACAGCTATCTTAACTAAATTTGTGTTCTGTTCTTAAGCAGGACAACATAACTTGTGCTCCCCTAAAGGCAAGAAACACATCCAGAGAAATGTTTATCAGCTTTTTTACATGGGAGAAGGCAAGGGTGAGAGAGAAAGGGGTGTTGTGGAAAATTACTTTGCATGTAGTTCAAGTCAGTAAGATATCCTACTAAAACCAAAACAAAATAACAAACAAACAAATAGAAAATATGATCTTTGGAGCAGTTTGCATTGTCTCTCACACAAGTCCACCTTCAGAATCTCATAGGTCTGATTGTTTATTGTATCGTAGATATGCCAGAGAAGGTGTAAGTGGCTTGATAAGATGCAGCTTCTTCCTCAGCCTGACATACTGAAGAAGCTTATTCTAGTCTAGCTCACGGTTAGTACTTCTACTCTATCTTTTATGAGAGAGTAAAAGTGGCTTCAACAAGGTCAAATCCTACTTGAGCAACATAGTGGCCTTCTATTATGGAGTGACACCAAGCTGTGGGGTGTGGTTGACATAGTTGAGGGATGAGATGCCATCCAGAGATACCTGGACAGGCTCAAGTGGTGGGGACTGGGAGAACCTCATGAGATGCTACAAATCCCAGTGCAAGGTCTTGCACCTAGGTCATGGAAACCCCTGCTATCAATACAAGTGGGGGGTGTAAGCACATTACACCATGATGCCAAAAGGACTCAGGGTACCAACAGATGGCAGGCTGGACACGAGCCAATCATGTGCCCCATTAGCCCAAAAAGACAGCAGTATCCAGGACTGTATCAAAAGAAGCAATCCTCCCCCTCTGCTCTGCTCTGGTGAGACCTCACCTGGAGTACTGAGTACAGATGTGGACAGACATGGTCCTGTGGGAGTGTGTCCAGAGGAGGGCCACAGAAATGATCCAGGGGATGGCACACATCCCCTGGGAAGACAGGATGAGAGAGCAGGGACTGTTCAGCCTGAAGAAAAGGCTCCGGGGAGACCTGATAGTAGTTTGTCAGTATCTACAGTGGGGCTATAAGAAGGAAAGGGACACACACTTTAGCAGGATGACAGGAAAAGGAGACGTGGTGTTAATCTAAAAGAGGGGAGAATATAATGAAGGTGGTGAGGCACTGGAACAGATTGTCCAGAGAGGTGGTGGAAGTTCTTTCCTTGGAGACATCCAAGGTCAGACTGGATTGCACTCTGAGCACCCTGATCTAGCTGTTGTAGTCCCTGTTCACTGCAGGATAGTTGGACTAGATGACCTTTAACAGTCCCTTCCATCTCTAAGAATTCTATGACTCTGTGATTCTATCCAGTTTACTACAGTCCATCTTGGTACTAAGACAGAAGTGATATTGTTACTGCAGAGCAACCAAGAAGGAAATTTCAAAGTGGTCCAGACTTTAGACCAGGCTGAAGTGAGAACAGCCCATCCAGGGCCAACTTTTGCAATTTTTTTACCATTACTATTTTGAAAGTATGCCAGCTTACGCATGCAGTTCCTGGAAGAGGTTAACTTTGTTTCCCCATTCCCATCAGGCATTTCAGTAAGAGCTCTTGCTCTTCTGTGAGAGAGAAAACGCTGCCAGGGCTGTGCCTCTGGGGTTTGTGCCATGTGGCAAGGTAGAACATTCCCATTTTTTAGCCTGACAGTTTCTCACCTTCTACAAGCAGCAAATTAATCACGGGGACTTAATTGAACTTGGCCATATGACTCTGACTATAGTTCCAACCTGGCAATAAAAGAATGACAGAACAATTCATTAGATACATGGCTGGTATTTAAGTCACATTGTTGAGCTCAATATCTTCCTTTTCTTGCTGTCCCAGCTACCATTTTTGTCAGCAGTATCCAAGGATACCTCCATTTGCTTGGAATTACGAGCTTCATTAATTTTCTTCATTCACTCTCACACAGTGGGAAACTTATATTAACCATAATCTACACTAAATTCTGCCATTCAGAAGGAGAACAGGTGTGTGCTCTTTAATATTATGATTATGCATATAGATGTGAATATGCTCAGATACAATACACTGGCTCCCAGGGTGCTGTATATTGGGAAAACTTTGTCATAGCTAGTCTTTATTTGGCTTATCTGAGTTTCAGTGAATCTAGGGAATTTAAGACAAGCATCTTTTGAGTGGAAAATCTTAGAGGGAAGCCAATCCAGCGAGTGCCAGGAGAACACATCGCGTATTCACATCAAGCAATTAGCACACTGGAGATCCAAATGTAATTTCATAGAATCTTAGAATCATCAAGGTTGGAAAAGACCTCCAAAATCATCTCATCCAACTGTCCACCTAACACCGATATTTCTCCACTAAGCCATCTCCTTTAGTACAATATCTCTGTGTTTCTTAACCCTCCAGGAATACTGACTCTGCCATGCTTCTCCCTGGGCAGCCCATGCCAGTGTTTGATCACTCATTCACAGAAGGAATTTTTCCTAATACCCAATCTGAACCTCTCCTGGAACAACCTGAGGCCATTCCCTCTCACCCTATCTCTAGTTACAAAGGAAAAGAGGTCAACTCCCAGCTCACTACAACTTCCCTTGAAGTATTTATAGAGAGAGATAACTTCTCCCCTGAGCCTCCTCTTCTCCAGACTAAATAATCCCAGTTCCTCAGCTGCTCCCCATATAAACTGTGCTCCAGACCCTTCACCAGTTCATTGATATTCTCTGAATGTGCTCCAGGGTCTCTTGTACTGAGGGTTCTAAAACTGAACACTGTACTCAAGATGTGGCCTCACCAAAGCTGAGTACAAAGGGATGATCACATTCCTGATCCTGTTGGCTACATCACTTCTTATACAAGCCAGGATGCCACTGGCCTTCTTGGCCACCTGGGCATACAACTGGATCATTTTCTGCCAAGAGTAAACTGACACCCCCAGATCCATTTCTTTCACACAGCTTTCCAGCTGCTCTGCCTGTAGCAGTGCCTGGGATTATTGTGGAAAAGTACCTGGCTCTTGGTCTTGTTGAACTTCTTCCCACTGGCCTCAGCCCAGTGATCCAGCCTGTTCAGATTCCTCTGTAGAGTTTTCCTGTCCTCATGCAGATCCTCCCAGCTTTGTGCCGTCTGCAAATCTACTGAATGTGCTCTCAGTCCCCATGTTCAAGTCATCAATAAGGATATTAAACTTGGCCCAATAAACTGACCTCTGAAGAACACCAGTTGCCAGCTGGATGCATCTCCATTCACCACCACTCTCTTTACCCAGCAAAGAGTGTGTCTGCCCAAGCCACAGGCTGCCAGCTTCTCCTGGAGAATACTGTGGGAGACAGTGTCAAAGGTTTTGCTGAAGCCTGGATAGACTACATCCACAGCCTTTACTTCATTCATTAGGCAGATCACTTGATCATAGAAAGAGATCAGTTTGACCTAGCATGACCTGCTTTTCATAAACCCGTGATGGTTGGATCTGATCTCCTGGTTGTCCTGCATGTGCTGTATGATCTCAAATTGATCAGCTCCATAACCTTCCCTGGCAGTGAGGTCAGGCTGACAGGCCTGTTTATCATAGATCCTCCTTAGAATAGGAGCCACAATTTAAACCTGAGGAAAGTGGAGCCCAGTTCGTTATGAAGAACTAGAGGAGAGAATTACACTGCATTGACCGGCAGCAAATTAATTCTCTTTTCTATTGCCTCACCTCTCCTTATTGGTACTGAGACGGAGGCTGAAAAGTGAGATCGCACCAATTCTCCCTTTATCTGAAGGGAGAAGAATAACTGACTTAGCTTCGCTATAAAAACAGTTCAGTGGGGAAAAAAAAAAAAATAAAAAAAAAATAGGTTGAGGAATAATCTTCTTTTAGTTTAAGAAGTGCAAAAATTAATACTGCAGACTTCTTAGTTCATAACACATCTTTCACCTCCATATTTAGCTACACACTCTGTTTGCTGCCAGTCCTGCACAGGACACACTAGACTCAGAATTTGTGCTTTTTGGTAGTATAAGGCAGGAATTTCTGCTTCATCTTCCCCTCTGTGTGTGTCCCACTGACTCCAGACACTGGTGAACAGGAAGTGATGGCAGCAGGTGTCTAGGACCTCTGAGGTGAGCTGCACTCAGACTCAAATCCCCATTCCTTTCCCATTTGTAATTCTGTCCTGCAACTCCACATGTCTGCCAGCACCAGCACTGAGCTACAAGAAGCAGAAGGAATTTTCAGTTCTGCTCTATCACATATGTGCAAGCACTGTGGGCACATGGGGACAAGCACAGAGCCATTTTGCCAAAGCAGATCTGCAAGATGTGGATGTTATCACAGAAGAGATGGCATAAGTGCCATGATGATAATAACTGTTTCTTTACTCACCTTTTTCGTAATAATATACCTTCCCTATATTTAATTCCTAGAATACAGCTTTCATAACATAAGCAAACATCTGTAGATGGCTGTATCTCCTGCCATCAGCTCAGAGAACACAAAAGCAGAATTCCAAGTACCCTGTTTTTCCAGAAATAAACACTGCAGAGTTATAAAAAGGAAAGAAGAAAAAAAAAAAAAAAAGAAAGAGAAAAGAAGAAAAAAAAAAAAAGAAAAGAAAGAAAGAAAACAAAACAAAACAAAACAAAAAAACAGTTGCTTTATTTTTATCTCAGCAATAAATATCCTTCAACCACTCTTCAGCAGAAGAACTCCTTTCATCTTCATAAAAGTGCACAATTCCCTGTTCAAATCCTCTTAAAAATAGTGGTTTCTTTAAAGCACAGGACTCTGTTCCTTCTTTTGACTGTCTGTCATCTCCCATACCATTTTCATTACCAGGGTGAGATCATATGCACTCTACCTATCTGGCATTATCTGCTCTTTTATAAATAATTGTTGAACATAGTTCTTCCTGTTTCAAAAGCAGGAAAACAGAAAAAACAACTCTACTAATATGTTCAGAAGCCTGTTTGTTCCTCCTAACACCACATTTTGGCTACTATCAACTGTCTAGAAACTCTTCATCTCCATTTTTGCCCCTTTCCACAAGCTGTCCATGGCAACCTGGGCCATAGTTAGTGAACCCTTCATGGAGGCACGTACCAAAATAATTGCGGTTCCTTATGTCTGGTGACTTACCAAGCCCATGCATCTATCCTTCCATCCTCACTGCTTGATCTCTGAAAAACATTTTTACTATGGACTCTGCAAACTAAATGAAAATGAGTGATGACACTTTCATCTTCTTTGGCTCTTCTGCACTGATAAACATCTGTTAATGCACATCTTCAAAATCATATACTCTGCAGCCTTCTCCACTGCTCTCTAAACAAGTAGCTGGTAACTCATATTTCCTGAGCTTCTTATGCCCCTGAAGGCAGTCTGCTGCACAGCCTCACTGCAATGTCTGATGCAGAGAGGAGGAACAAAACACCATGAACCAGAAACATTCATGATTTTTCCACTTAATGTTTTATCTTTTTAAGTATGTCCCTGCCTTGCTTCTTTTTGTAATTGGTGTCCTTCATTCATTTTTATTTTTATTTTTAATTCCGTCTTGTGCCTCAAGAGAACTTTGCTATCAAACTTGTATCTTCCAGGCTTTCTCCATGCAACTGATTCATTTTAATAACATCAAAGAGATGCTGAGAGCAATTTTTCAGTAAGAAGGAATGATGAGTTTCATTCATCAGAGCATTGGATTCAGATACCAAAAATCTAGGCACCTTGGTTACACTGGTGTAACTCAGACTTCTGCGAGTTCTTTCACACATTTTAAGACTAAGGTGCCAATAATAGTTTAAAGCATTTGAAAACTGAAGATTAAAAGTTGTGGAAAGGTAAAGTGGCACTATCCACTAGATTTACTCACATTTTGCAGCACAGAATTCAATAGTAAAATTTGTCTTGTAACTTTCTAAACTTTCTTAATTCAGTTTAATGTTTTGTGTTTTGTTTTTTTTTTAAAGAGCAGGGGGGAACATTACTGCTTAACTGCATGCTGTTAAATTGCAGTGAAAAACATTAACAGATATTAGATAATTCAACTACAAGACTGCTTAGAAATAGAGAGATGTTCGATTTCCTGTACTTGTAAGAGCTGAAACAAGCCAGATTTTGCTATGCCAACCAAGACAAGCAAGTTAAATGCTTACATCAGAAATTTGAATTAAGTAACCACTAAATTACATGTAATTCTCAGCTGAGAAATAACATAGCTGCTGTATAAGAATTGCAAAACTAATATCTTCTTCCCATGTGACTTCAACTACAGAATAATCGAAATATTCTTCCTTTTATACATTATCTGTGTTTGTTTGTTTTTTTTTCCAAACTGAAGATGTCATTGAAATCGCCAAGGTTGAAAAAGGACTCTAAGATCATCCGGTCAAACTGTTCACCTAACACCGATGTTTCCCCACTAAACCATCCCCCTCAGTACAACATCTAAATGTATCTTGAATATCTCTAGGGACAGTGAGTCCATCACCTCTTGGGCAGCCTGTCCCATAATTGTAGAGAGCTATAAAATCCCTCCTGAGCTTCCTCTTCTCCAGAATAAAAAATTCCACTTCCCTCAGCCACTTATCTTAAGGCCCGTGCTCCAGACCCCTCACCAGCTTTGCTTCACTTCTCTGGACATGCTCCAGGATATAACCATCTTTCTTGTTTTGACGGTCCCAAGACTGAACACAATAGTCAGGATGCAGCCTCATCAGAGGTACAGATGAGGTTGATCAAGCAGTACCTGCTTTTCAAGAACCACTGCTGGCTGGGCCTGATCCCCCGATTGTCCCATGTGTGCTATGTAATCTCACTCATTTCCCAATATTTGCTCAATTTCACCTAGTATTGGGGATCATTTAAATTGTCTATGCTTTTATACAAAGCATGTTAGCATCAGAAGCACAATGGTAGTCACAAGACAGCTAAGATGTAACGAACTGTTAAACATTAATAATCTGCTTATAATCACACATATTCCTTGTTGGTAATGATTTGGTGTTTTCTCCTGACTGAGAGAAGTAGAATGGGAAGATATATGCTGGCAAAAAAAAAAAAAGAAAAAAAGAAAAAAAGAAAAAAAAGAAAAAAAAACAACTTAAAAATTATAACAGAAATGAAAAAGAATCAACTCATATTACAGACCATTCATAGAATTTCACTGATAATGATTGTCTATTTTGAACCAGAACCACAGCAATCAGAATGCAACCTGCAGATTCTAGCCAAACAGCCATACATCTGTTAGTCCTTTTAAATAATTCACGGATGCAATATTAATTGCAGTTGAACATTCTCTGTAAATCCTTGTATTATTTTACAGACATTTCTGAGGGACTCAGTTTTATTTCTTGCTGATGGTGCATTTTTTTCCTCCTTTCATTATTTTCTTCTTCCATTATTTCCGGGAATCCACAAGCTACTACTCCCCTTCCAGCTACAACAGAAAAGTAAAGCATCATCTGAAGAGCTGACATAATACTGTTTGAAAATAGAAAGGTTCTTTTATAACCTGAACAAATTCACATTAGACAGCCAAACATATCTCATTTCTATACTCTGCTTATTATTTCCATTTTGAAGGAGCTTAAAAATGGGCGTTGTGTCTTTTTCTTGGAAGACATTACTGAGTAAATATTATGCATTCAAATATCTTGTTTCAGCACATGGATTTCTTCAATTACAGTGTGATTTGTTGTGATTTTTTGGTCAATCATCTCGTTTTTCTCAGCCCCACCCTGTTATGCAAACAGTACACTTCTTTTAAGTTCACATTCATTATAGGATCTTAGGTATCAGGAAAAGAACGCCTACAAAATTTCAGTGTGATGTGCCATCTCTCAGGAGTCAGAACAGTCTGGTGTTCTCAGTACACCAACTGCATCTCATGGCTTCACAGTTTTCTTGTTCTTCAGTCTATCACTGTCAGGGTGAAGCCTTCACAACCTGCCCTCTTGCAATGGAAATGTTTCCTTCTAACAACTTTAAGAGATTTAGAAAAGAAATCTCACAATCCTCGTATTTATTTATTTATTTTTATTATTTTATTTTGCAGCATGAAATGCACCAACTCAGTGCCAAAAATGACTCACAGTTGCCCGTGTTTCCAGCATATTATGGCCACCTGGAAGGGCAGCAAGATGCATATGTGTTTGTGAACAGCATTGTGTTTTCAGAAATGTTTGAATTATTAACATCTGCTATAAATACTACTTTCATGAATTTACCAGTTCTCATGCCCTCACTTCAAGTATTTGTTAGGCTCTAAATAAGTTACCTGAACAGACTACAAATTTAGGATGATGCAGTCTTTGCTATGTCTGAAGAAAACCATTCCCCTTTAGCTCTGGTACCTGTGCATCAACCTAGACAGATGCTTACAGAATAATAGCTTGCAGATTAGATTTTAATTAGGCTCTTCCTGAAAAGGCCATGAACAACTCAGGATAAGGCTAAGGTCTCTGCTGATGTACAAATCTGTGATCAGTCATAAGAGTACTGACCTTTAAAATAGTAAAGAGACTTCCTAAACTCAGCTTTGGGCGTTCAGCTAAAATCTTTGATTCTGGGAACATCTATTTGCAGTAAGTCTTCACCAGTGGAAGAGGGAAAGTCTGTAGCAAATAAATATACTTCATGGTCCCCACTTGAAGTATGGAACACTGCCTGGAGCTCACAATGTGAATGTAATCTTAGTGGCGGAAATATAGTAAGCAATGATGGGCAACATTTGGACAACAGGCAGTTACATGGATCACAGGCTGCCCTGGATTACTGCTACTGATGCACTGACATATCCATGGTGTGTAGTTCAAGTATTCTTGAACCTGAAACCCTACATGACAAAAAAAAAAAAGACAGTAAATTACTGCTCTCGTTATCCAAACATTTTACCAATAAGCAAAGGTTCAAGTGCAGTCTCTCAGAGCAGATGAGTCAAGACCAAAATATGGAATTGTTCACAGCCAACTGACCAGAATATTGCATGAATTTTATTTTTGAAGTTTGCTTATAGAAACTGGAAAATTTGCTCCTCTTAAGTCACTGACATAGTTTAGTGGTCATCAAGAGTAACAGTTGCTTAGAAATTCAAAAGTAAGAAGCTGAAAATGACTATCTGATATTTTAATGAGGACTATTTCTATATTTGAATTTTCTCCTATCTCCTTCAGAATCAACTAGAGCCTAAGCTAGGAGATAGAGACAATATGGATCATGGAACATATTTAACCAGATAAAAATGCTTTGAAAGACAATTTTCCCTCCTGATTTCATGAAAGAAAGGGAAAATATGAGGTTAGAGGGCAGCAGATTAGGGCAGGAAAATACAAGCAAGCTAGTCTCAGATGGGAGCTGAGGAAAGAATGAAAGAAGAATTTGGACTGGTAAGTTAGTGAGTACAGTGGTGACAGTAGATTTTGAAAAATTACTCCAGGATACCAGTAGCAGAAGATGAGAAAATGGGGTTAAATAAAGCTGATATCAAATAATAATGCTATATTCTTGATCTTTTCTTGCTTTTTAATGCCTCACATTTTTGTGGATGGCCGCTGAGCTGTGTGTTTGGCCAATAAATTCTGCAGACACAAGCCTTAAAAGTTAAGGTCAGTAGTGCTGCAATTGACAGCCATAAAGTGGGAGGCATTCTCCCTGACAGGAGCCAGCTCTTCCAGGTGTATTTCTGCTGATTAGGATTGCAGTTTGAGTTGCAGAATGACAGTCTGCTCCCATAACACTGAAGCATTGCATAAGCTTTAGTCAAAAAGGACTTTATAAATAACAAATTCTGACCTCAGGTTTGGTGACACAGAAGAAAGCAAAATCTGGAGAGTGCAGCACAAGTACTTAACACCAAACAGATAATGGGAAACTGGACTCTCTGGGTAAGCACTTCTCTTCACACAAAACCTCTGTGCCCTGTGTCATCCACCAGAGAACCACATGGAGGAAAGGTGAAGAGATGAGCAAGAGTGTGCTTCTTGTGAAAACTGGAAGAGATGATGGGAACCAACTGGGTATGACTGTGCAAAGAGCAGATATCAAAGGATATCCTTTCTGGGTAACTGGTTAAATCAGCTGAGTAGGTCATCCACCTGTGTCAGCTGAATGAGTCAACACACTGAAAAGATACTTGCTCCCAAGTTCATTAAAGGAGACATGCAAATGTCTTCCTGAGCTGGCCAGACCAACATGTAGTGCAGGAATTTATGTATGGCTCAGTTCAACCTAGAATATATGGTAAGTACAAAAGAACTTGAGCAAGAGCAACGTGTTTGAGTGGCTTCAACAGTTTTTACACTTTCCAAGGGAAGAACTGTTTCTAATACTCCACCTATGAGCATATTGTAGAGACTGATAGTGAAATTAATGTTTGCTTTTTGAGTCAACTGGATATTGCACTTGCTACACATTTCTAAGGGTAATTTGTACTCTACGATTTAAATATATTGTTGTGTCACCCTGCTAAATCAAAACCCTGTGCAAAAACCTCAACTTCTGTGTGATGCATAAATCCATTCATGCATGGAATACTTAAATAAACTCTTTGGAGAATACGGAACAGCCACATATTATCTCCCCTGCCTGGCCTTCTCATTCCTCAGTGACTATCACTAAGACATTTAGACAGCATTCCTGGTCTGCATTATCACTCAAGCATCACACTCTGTCCTTTAGCTCAGTGGTCACATATGAATTATCCATGGGAAACCATTTGTTTTCAAAGTGTTTTAGTACTTAACTCATCAGGTCTAAGACTACAAATTGATTCTTTCTTTATTACATGAAATTTCTTCTTGCATAAATCTGTTTGCAGGTCCAGCAATTTCTGATTGTCCTGGGTCCAGTTTCCAGTCCTTGGGAAGTTATTCTTTCATATTTATTCACTGCTAGTATTGTTCCTTTCTCTATATCAAGTTGGTTGTGAATTTTTCTGAATCAACACTATAAGTGTGGGAGTAAAAAACTCAATTACCAAGCTGTCAGCAGATTTCGCCTATGTACCTGTAAAAGCTAGTGATGCTGTTGTCACATATAACTGAATCTTTTTATGTTATCTTCTGGGTATGTTGCAAGACCAAAGCCCAGCCATGTGGAAGATGCTCAATACGCGGTTTGGAGGCTATGTAATTTAATTAGTAGTAATAGAAATATATTCTGTATATATTCAAATATGCACTCTATAATGTCCAACATAGTACAATGGATTTGAAAGAAAGGATTTACCCGTCTTTCAGTTTATGTGTTCTCAGAGTACATAAATAATACATTTTTTTAATTTAGTGGTGAAAATTCTCCCCAACAGTTTCATTTTTCTTTATGTACTTAATTCCCAGAGGCTCAGGTTATTGAAATAATAGTCTTTAATTTCATGCTAAAATAAAATGCTTTTTAGAATTCTATTTTAGCATTCAAGGCATATCACAGTATTAAAATTTTAATATCTATTAATTAGAATGAGTTAATAGGAACCTTACAATTTCTGAGTATCATTAAAAAGAATAAGGAATCTAAGGAGAAGAAATTCACAGCGGTGTCTAATTTTTAGCTTACTAAAACCTTTGACAAGAAAAGAGTCCAACAGAAATACATACATTCAAATATTGATTTCATTCTATTTATATATCTCTGCATGGATGTCAAAAGACTTTACATCAATAAAAAGTGCCAGTACTTCTGCAGAGAAATGAACAAACCACCAAATATGCATTTCTGGTGACAAAGGCATCCTGGTTATCCAAGTTGTTGAGTTTTGATTCAGATCTTGCCTGTTTTTAGATTCTATCTCTTAGATTGGTTTTTTGTACATGGGATTCTCCTTGCCTTCCCTAGTGAAAGAAGGGCCATCAAGCAAGCAGAATAGTTAGCCAGCAGAAACAAAAAGATTTTTAGAAGTGGGTGAAATGCTTCTTGCAGATTTGATTTGGTTCATTCCACCCATCTTGCCATAATTCATAAGACCTCCATCCTCAATTCCCTGGTAAAGGTCGGTATGAAGCTTAGCTGACAATTTAGATGAGGAGGGGGAATGAAAACAGTAGGCTGTTGACTTTATTTCTGAATTACAGGATAGTGAGACAGATAGCAGAATATTGTGCACTGACCCAGCCCTCGGCATATCAAATAAAACACTGTGAAATGAATAATTTCCTGGGAAGTGCTACCAAAAAGTACATAGCCATGCTACAGTACCCCTTACACCTAATTTCTAAAGAATGACAGAGGAAGAGGTAAAAATGCCAGCTGGTTATAGTGAATAACATATGCTATTTCTGCTCATGCCCACAGCTTCAGGGGTTGGGGCAGGCCATCTGCACAAAAGTAAAAGTTATTCATGGTGAGCATGTGAATCTAGCATATGTGTCACTTCTACATTGCCTGAAGGACTGGCAGGACCGAGAGTTGACTGACTGACTTTTCAGAAACGAAGGAAATAACAAGTGCATGAAATATGGAGTGGCTAGAGACCTAGAAAGATGAGCTTCTCTTATTAAAAAAAGGAGAGCCATGCCACGGATTTCAGTGCAGTACTCGAAATGATGAATTATTTATTTATTTTTTTTTAGTTTAGAATGAAAGCCTATGCACTTTGCTTATGATTGGAAGCAAGAAGGATAATATGAGTTTAAAAGACTTTGTTAGCTTGTATCCTGTTATAGATCAACGGTCTGCTGAAGACATTTGAGTTGAGAGTCTGAAACTGACATGGCTCACACTGAGAAAAAAGGACTGTAAAATCCCCCTCCCTGTGGCACTCCTGTGCTTGCTAAGTTAGGGGAGGGAATCTTAGGGTGTTTTCCATCAGCTGATGTGTAAAGACATTTTATTTGCATCTATTGCACTTTATGCAGATGCTGTTTCTCCTGCCTGCTGCTTCAGACCATTTCTCCCTGTCTTTCTTTCTCAGATGTCAGTTCAAGGTGCTGTAGGTTCAGGCTGAACTGGACAGCAAGCTGATTTTCCTGGCTTCATTAAAACACCAATATGTCCCCTGCACACTGGCCAGATTCCATCTTGGTACATGATCCTGCACTGCTGAGAGCAGAAATTCAGATTCTCTTCACTTTGCACTGAAATCACCATTTCATAATGTTATTCTGGCTTTCTTGTTCTTTTGGTTTCTACATTTTCCACTGGGCTTGAAGCACAACAATCATTGTGGCAGTTACTCTGTAATACTCTGACGGCTAATTTCTGCTTTTCACAGATCAGGAGCAGACATCTAAAATGAAATGGTGAACTGTGAAAACATTTTTTACCAAAGCTGAGAGGTTTCCCTGCAGTCAGTGAGCTTAGTCTGCAGCAATCTCAAACACTAAATAATTGATTCTGGAGGTTACTAAAGGCAGAAGAAAGTAGCTTCTCAAATGCAGGTTCTTCAAAGGAAATTACATTCAAATCACAGAGATCGTCTCTAATTCAGCTATCATTTCCTCAAACAGATCCCCATATTGCTGTTATGATTCTCTCCATCACAGTAAGAAGCAGAGGGGGGAGGTGATGGGAAGGAGAATCATATTCAGACGCTCTACAAAAATAAGGATAAAAGTAAAGTTTAAGTTGCAAACACATTCACTCAAAATATACTATAGTGTTTTTTGAAACTATTTTGAAATCATTCAAGAGGTTCAAACTAAAAAACAGTAAAAACCGCTTTCATTACTGCATATTTTGTCCCACCTTTTCCGAAATTAAGAAATACCTGATTCATAAATATATTTTTGTTAAAAAGCCTGAAAATTACAGACTTATTGTAAGAGTGATATGAAATGTATAACTTCCTGAAGACTCAAAACACATTCTGCTTATAATGGAACTTTGCATGAGATTTCATCTAGAATGCAGAATATATTTTCCAATCCTCACAGAAGGAGAAGCATTTTAATCACATATCTCATCCACTGGTCCATTTCTTTTACCAAGCGCATGTATTCCCAGCAGGACACACTGTCCTAACATGCACATTAGCTAGCGCCTTAGTTGTGCAGAATCATAGAATGGCTTGGGTCAGAAGGGACCTTTAAGATCACTTAGTTCCATCCCCAGCTATAGGAAGGGACACCTCTCTCTAGACCAGGTTGCTCACGGCCCCATCCAGCCTGGCTTTGAAGGCCTCCAGTGTGGGGGCATCCAGAGCTTCTCTGGGCAACCTGTGCCAGTGTCTCACCACCTTCACAGTAAATAATTTCTTCCTAATATATAGTCTAAACCTATCCTCTTCCATTTTAAAACCATTTCCTCTAATAATAGAAGGTTTTGTGCTGCAAGGTCTGCTTTCAGTCAGCTGCAGAGCTGACACCTCCTAAGGACAATACTTACAACTTCTTCATCCAAACAGAGGGCGGTGAGCCACAACCTTAAGCTGGCTTCTCAGTACCAGGAGCTTGCATAGTTGCAAGAGGTCATTGCTGAGAATTCTGGAATGAATATAAATATCCGGGGGGGAAGAAAAAAAAAAAAAATATATATATATATATATATGACATTTCTCTTTATTTATGCACTCAGTCTGGCCCCGTGCATAAGGACCTACAGGTATAACTCTATTTTGGCAAGTCATGGTGATGTCCAAATAGTGTACTACCTTAGAAAACCTGCAGCAAACCAAATCAAAACATTTCATCATTATTTTCTAGAATAGAAGTAAATTTTATTATGTTGATTGCTGTTACATAAATATTCAGAAGACTTTTTAAAGTACTTTTAACAAAATAAAGTCCTAAATCTTGGCATTGAAAGAGATCTGTGTTCATGATTTACCCCAGGTCAGCACGACCTTATGTTTTGTTCCTTAAAAAGTTCCATTTTCACTTATTTAATTATGGGATTAACTTGTTTTAAAAATCAACCCCTTAGATAACAGGGAATTGCACGTGTTTGAAGTATACAGTTATTACTGTCAGTAATGTAGTTCAGGAGTGGTATGTACTTACACAGGAAAGCCGAGTATGATCATATTAAATCAATATATTTTTCAGTTGATTATTCTTTTGTGTTTGTCATATAAATTGGAAGGAGGAAAATAATTTTCTCTGTTGGAGCATAAAACAAATTAGACATAATGGCACATAAAAAGCAAACCATAATCACCCTCTTGAAAACTAATGCATTTTACAGGATATGTAGCCATTAAGGCAGTCACAACATTTTAAACCTACTCCAGTTCAACACGCCTGCAATCTATTTACTTTCTGATAGCTGCATTTTGAGAAGCTGGCACTGATAATTAAATAAATTGTATGGTGGAAATCCTGAACTCATCTTGCATGGCAATGCGCCAGAATTTTCTTCCTTTGTATAGCAAAACTGAATTATTGTTCTTTTTCTCCACCTGGCACAGAGAAAAATGTTACACTGTGCAGTTTTTATTCACTCTGTAGTCTTTTGATGGAATTTCCTTCAGAGATGGGAAGCATTACTTTGTTTTGGTCTAAGCACAGAACTGATAGACGGACTTGGGAATAATCCTTGGGTGGGGTAGGCATTATGCTGCAGTTTGCCATGGCCAAAGGGACAGGGTGGCAAAGCTAAGAGTGACCTAAATATGCTGCTGTGGCTGAGTGTTGGCAAAAGCATCACTTCATATCATACTTGTAAAAGTACTCCTTTTGTCTGATCAGTCCACGAAAGAATATTGGAAAGCCATTCCCTGAAAACTTCCTACTTCATTCCAAAATCATTTAAGCAACATACAGGCAAAAATCTTACTTCTTCCCCCTGTTCACCTCCCAGTACTAAAGGGCACACTTTCAAATCAATTCCAGACATAACAGGGTAGCTCATAACAACAGCAAATGACTTTTCATCCAGTTGATGACACACTGAGAGTACATACGAGATTTCTATTACTGATCATTCTGCAAAAACAAAGATAAAGCCCTGCTTCTGGAAAGACCCTGGTCAGCCTTAGGCCCCAGAGCAGATTCATTTTCCCTCCTTATGTCCATGCCTACACTGTTTGTAAAATATGCGGAGTTAGTAATCTGCCCCCGAAAGTAGAAACTGAGCACTGCTTCTCACTTAAGATCCAAAGAATCAGACTGCATTGCAGATGACCAGATAGGAGCTATAAGAATAAAATTCTTACATTTTAGAAACTATAGGCAGTTAAAGTGCCTGAAAATCCCTGCTTTTTAAGAGCTTTAAGCTCTGTTCTTCAACTTCAGTGGAACAGGTATTCAGTACTGGAGACATTAGTCTCTATACGCAGAAATGCTGTTGTCTGAGTGGAGGGTTCCCTCAGCAGAAGGTCATCTTAGACTCAGGAGAGAAGAGATAGGAGCAGCTGAACAGAAAGATGGCTGAGCCTCCATGGATGTGTATGGCACCAGGAGAAGTTACGCTAGTGGAAAAGAAGAAAAAGAAAAAGAAAAGAAAAGCAGGCAACCCGGAGGAGGGAAAATGCATGGTCTATGAGCAGTGAAGGCGAAGGAAATTGAAGCTGAAGTAGAAATCCTTAGTCAAATACCAGAGTATCAGCACACTGGGAATAAGATACCAGCAAAGAAAGGCCTGCAAAATCCTTCTGATATTGTGGTTAACAGGTGTTTGTCAAGTTATTTAGTTTAAAGGTAATCACCTGCATATAAAGAGATGTGACAGAGCCTCTGCTGGTGGTGCAGATGAATCAGACTCTCTATATGGGATTCTGGTAATCTCCTTATCTGATCAGAGATACAGAGAAAATCCTTCAAGTCTGAATAAAAAGGAAATTCAGAAATATGAAAGTAAAGTCCTTTCTATCTTTCTTGATTTCAGCTCAGAAAACTTTGTTTGATAAAGAGGAGGGGAATGTTGGAGGGGGTTAGCAAAAAAGCTGGAACTGCTTTGCTTTTTTTTTTTTTTTTAAATTATTTCCTGCAGAATTAACAATGAAATGTCAAAACAAAATCTGCCTTTTCCATGAGGTAAAATCCACAGCTCATATTGAGGAAAAGATTAAAGATGACAATGTAAAACTCACTGACAACCTTGACTCAATGATTGACTGTGACATTTTTCCTCTCCTGATGTTACTGGAGTTATAAGCTGAATGTGTTTGAATAAAAGGTTTCATATCCTTCTATTGCTCAGGTGAACATTAAAGGTACAATGATGTTTAAATACAGTCAGCGATATGTACTGAGCAGGTGCATTTTAAGGCAAGAAACCCGTGAGCTACACCAGGGGCCCAGAGGTATTTCAGTCTGCTAGTCATTTTGAACAACACATCATGAACATTCCCATGCCAGTCTCTCTTTCATGGATGGGAAGAGGGACACATTCATGACAAGAATGCATCAGCAGCGCTGCAGCCAAGCAATGCACCTCACACTGAGGACAAGGGATGCACAAAAGTTGTCATTCTCCCACAGGGAAACCCTGGTGACCTGTCTGTGTGCCAGGGCTCAGTCCCACTCACCACAGTGGAAGTTTGGTCACTAAGATGAGTGCAGCTACAGTTTCAGCCTTCAAAATTTCAGCACTACTGGTAGAAAAATGCCTTGCAGACTCAAAGAATACCTCTTGTGGATGGTCTGTGAGCAACTGATATGAGGGAACAAAACTGACAAACCTGCTGTGAATCCATCACAGCAGAACAGAACAAATATTTTCTCTAATATATGCTCCTACTTAGAATTCTTTGCTCACTTCTGATAATGCATATAGTGTTATGCAGTCATTTGGCAACAATTTCTTCTTTTATTCCACTTCTCTGCTTCAGGCCTTGATCAGCCTAAAACAAGTTCTTCAAGGGTTGCCTTTGTTTAAATGTTTTATCCAGCTGTGGCAGGCAGCATCCAGAACATCAATGACTCTTCTGCAAAGGCTGCTCAGCACCACAATGCACTCTAATAGGGGACAGTGCCATCTTCATTCCATTTCTGTTTATACATTTATTATGTACAAGACCAAGTGTAGAGTTGTTCACTGCAAATTGGAATAATATGGATTTGCAGAGTGGATTGCTTGATGGACAAGGAACTGATGGCAATATTATGTCCAGACAGTGGTAGATCAATGTCCAGATGGAGATCAGATCAAGAAAGGAGATCCTGTGCTGTGAGACCTCACCTGGAGTACTTCCTCCAGATATAGAATCCAGAAGAGATATAGACCTGTTGGAGTGCATCCAGAGAAGGGCCACAAAAATGATCCAAGAAGTGGAACACCTCTCCTACAAGGACAGGAGGAGAGAGCTGGAGCTGTTCAGCCCAGAGAAGAGAAAGCTGTGAGGTGACCTGAGAGCAGCCTTTCAATTTCTGAAGGGGAGCTGCAAGAAAGAAGGTGACAGATTTTAGCAGAGTCTGCTGTGACAGAACAAGCCAACTACCCTGAAACCCAGTTTTCCAGAGGTACCACTTTCATTAATCATCTTGTTTGGAACAGAACTGTGTATGAAACACTGTCAATCTCTTCCTTTATACAACTTCACAAATCAGAATTCATAGTATCATCCTAGAATTCCCTTCTTTGGGGATTAACTTATCTTGTAAAATATAGATCTTACGCAAATAAGGGAATTTTAATAAGCCATTTTCCATCAGGGCGATACAGCCAGTTGGATTTTCTTTTCACTAAGGCTATGCCAAATTTGCACTGGGTTGCAAATAACACCACACAGTCATCCTGATGTCAGCTTCCTATCAGTGTTGTCAGCGTAGAAAGATTTTCATGGATATGAGGATATTTCACAGCTGGAATTGAAATGTAAAGAGAGAGAGCATGTATGGCAGGAGCTACTCAAGGCTGCAGTTTCACAGTCATTAATATTGGATCAGCACAACTGTGGATTTTTCAGCAATACAAATGTAATCCAGGTCAGGCATGAATACAAAACTGTTTCTCTGACAAATTAGCTAGAGGATGCAGTATGGAGTTTCTGCTGGATACAGGATGAGAGATGAGAACTGATCTGGCAGAAAGCCTGCGGGAATATAGCTAACTACATTTCTTTGCTCAAGTTGCTTTTCTTTGGGTGCTGGGGCTTTGTTCTTGGCTTCAGAGGGGTCAAGGGTTATGAAGCAAAGAGAAAGGGGGGAAATAAATCTGCATGAATTTGTGCTATATCAGCCTTGTTTACTATGCTTTTCACATGGTTTTGGCATCCCAAAGCTGGAGTTTTGCTGTAAGATTAACGCCTGACTTCAAAGAATGAATATTATCTGGTGGGAAAGAAACTGTGCCGTCTAGATATTAAAGAAGCCCCACAGAACATTTCACAGGATTCACAACAGCATATAACTGCTGGGTTCTATATCCCAGGATTGGTGTTGGCTATATCAAGGCTTATTTGTAACACCCCCTTTTTGTTGCTGCATCCCATGGCCTGATTCTGCACCCTGTGAGTGAGTGAGTGGCAAAGTTGCACCCATCAAAGGTGAAAACGAGTCTGTCTCCCAGTTGTTTGTAAGAAGGACATGAGTTTTCCACTTGCATTGCAATATTTTGGAAAAATGTTTTAAATTCATGTCTCTGAGACCAGTTTGCATAGTCTTTAAACAACAAGTTGGGTCCCTTTGTTAAGGAGGGGAGAGGAAAAAAGGAAGAGAAAAAATGGGGGGAAAAATAACAAAACAGAAAAAGCAGTTGCAGATAACAGAAACTCAGATGTGAAAAAATCTGTGAGGCTTAGCATTAGAAAATTATGTTGGGGGCAAGCAGCAGAATTGAGGGTTGCAGCAAAAACTGTCTAAATCTTAACTTTTTACCCTAATTAAGACTGATCAGTAAAAATTTCCCTTTACTGGGAAAGATACATAGTTCTACATAACTTTAATAGACTACCAAAGCAATTCTAACGCACCACCTCTGCATGAAAATGTCTTTTCGTCTTACTACACAAATGTATTCTGACTTCACCTACCAGCCCTGCAGCCACTGTGCAGCAACCTCAAACATTCACAAAAGGAATCCTGCATTTCTTCCTCCACCTGTACATATGAGGGTGGATTAAAGATACCTTCAAAGTAAACATGAATTTTGGAGGCATGGAAGCAAGTCCCTTTGGTAAGCATCAGGCCCTGCCTGCATTACTCCAGTGAAAGTCTGGAGAAAGTATGCATACTTATAGAGACATACCAATAACGGGAGATTAGAAAAGGATTTTTAAAGCAGACAGGAAATCCATGAGTGCCTACACATTACAAATTCATAAACTTCCTGTAAAAGTTTCAGACTTTAGCGGAGGTAGGCCATCAGACTAGAACAACTTCATTATGGATATAAAGACTTATTCTAGGACATAAGAATCACAAAACCGCTGGAAGCAACATGTTCTTTCCTTTTGCCCATTATAGTTTCATTTCATCTACCATAGTATTTTCAAGGTTCTGCTGAAACCCTAAAAAGAGATATTTAAATGTTATCAGAAATGAAAAGGAAAATAAATTTGTGTTAACAAAAGAAACAGCTTAGTGTTTATCTTTAGAGGCTCTGTCAAGCTTCAGTAAGCAGCTAAAACCATTGTTTTGAACCAGCTTTTCCTATCTGAGAAGAGGTTGAAAAATACCCAAAATAAAGACCATTACACAGCACTTTATCATTTCAAAATGCAGAAAGTTCAACTGATGAGAGTATGAATGAATGTCTTTAATAAGTTGTTGTCTAAATATGTTTTTCTAAGCAAGCACAGAAGTATCTAATTAACTGACGTGTTTTCAAAGTTGCTGAGCAATAATCAGTTGTTTTTAACTTCTGGGTAAACCATTTAGGCAATCAATAAAAACCTAAGAGCTTAATCTTTGCCTGCTTCTCTGAAGATTTTGTAGCTTTTGTCTTGCATGCATGTTTTCAGATAGTTTTTGAAGAAATTAAATAAATATATATATCATTCGCTGTTTTGCTATACACCAGACAGAGGAATCCTTCCTGTATAGACTTCACTAGTCCAGACCATCCCAGTTAAGTAAATGCTGACTTGCTGTTGCCATTGCAAGAATGTCTGTGACTGAAATAATCATAGAGTGTTAGGGGTTGGAAGGGACCTCTGGAGATCACCTGGAACAACCCCCTACTAAAGCTCATTCTCTATTGTAGGTTGCACAGGAAAGTGTGTGCAAACAACCTGTTGTGATACGAGCACTTGGATTCAAAGCCAAACTGACATAGAGATTGCCACCAATTGCTGTTGCATCCAAAACAGAGCAGGCAGAAAAATGATCTCTCTAAGTTTCAGAAAGTATTAAAAGTTCCTGGAAGATGGATTACCATGGACAGAAGAAAACAGCCAGTTTTGTTTTCCCCAGTGTAACACCATTACAAAGGAGAATCCCTGATTGATGGAGGCTGATGGAGGCTCAGGCTGGTATCCAAATACATGTAGTGATGGCACCAGCAAAGGCCAGCATGGACGTGAGCCTTGACTCCCGCTCAGCGTATCCATCAGAATTGGAGCCCTGAACAAAGCCTTTGCTGGGTTGAGCTCTGGGGGTGCTGGTAGCAATTCTTTGTCCCTGTTCCACAGCATCCTCACCATTTTCCTGAACCCTCCTGGCTCAGAGAGCCAGGGCCCTGCAAGATGTGCTTTCTGCAGCAAAGATGAGCAGTGTGGGGACATATAGAATGGAGAGACTGACAGCAATCAAGCCATGTTCAACAGCAGAGAAGGAAGAACAAGCTTCATACTGAGACCTCATTGCAGCCCTCCGGTATTTAAAAGAAAATTATAAACAGGAGGGGAATCAACTTTTTACAGTGGTAGACAAGGGGGAATGGTGGGAAGGTTCACATTGGATGTCAGGGGGAAGTTCTTTACGGAGAGACTGGTGAGGTGCTGGAACAGGCTGCCGATGCTCTGTCTGTAGAGGTGTTCAAGACCAGGTTGGATGGGGTCCTGGGCAACATGGTCTAGTACCAGATCTTGAGGTCGGAGGCCCTGCCTGTGTCAGGGTGTTGGAATCTGATGATTCCAGCCTAAGCCATCCTACAATTCTGTGATACTGATTTGCTTTATGATAAGGAGAATATGAGCATTTGACTAATAGAAAAAACAGCTGACTCCCTTAATACTTGTTCAGGTTAAGCAGTTGGTGTATTTCCAGATGCTGTTTTCTTCTCAGCAGTTTTTGGTTCACTGGTCCACTACATCAAGATATGAATTCAACAACAGTATGACTTGTAGCCTATCCATTTACAGAAAGGCTTAATGCAAGTTGAAAATAACATCTATTAAAGTCTGTGAATGACTTTATTTGTAGTCCGTAGAGAAGACTAGAGGAAAAACATCATCTACTCAAGGCCCTAGCTTCAGTCTGTGGCACAATTCATAGCAAAAAAAAAAAAAAGACAGTTGTTCTTGTAGGTCAGTCTCCTATATTATTCACAATTTATCCTATCTAGATCTGTCAATCAATTTTTAAGAAATCATTTACAGAAAGTCATTTACAGTAGCACATTTGCCACTACAATGCCCACAGGAGAGTTGCACTTTGCCAGAGCAGAAGGTTACAGTTAGATGGATTAGCAGAGGAAGCTGTGGCTGAAAAACATGCTCTACAATTTCTCGACACTGTATATAGCAGTAATTGAAAGGAGTGTACAAAAAGCAGCTAGCTAGCAATTAAAAATTACAGAAGTTCCTTGTATTGTTCAATTATGTGGCGAGTTCCCAAAGCTCTGAGATAGTAAATCAGCCAGCCATTCAACACAGCTGTGTAAGCTGAGGCTGGAAGAGCTTTTGAATATCAGCATCCAAATGGTTATGACAGATCCATTTGGCTTCTGAAATTCTTTTATCCTGTGCTGCTCCAGTGAGTAGATATTTCATTGATTTATTTATTTATAACTGCATAAATAATTTATATAATAATTGAGAGTCTCAATTTTTCCTTTCTTGGTCTCAGATACAATAAGTGCCATGGCTAATTCTTAGAAAGTTCATATGCCCCAGAGAATGTAATTACTATTCTTATTATTATTCCTATTATTTAATCAGATTCTAAACATTTCACAAAGAAAGAAGAAAGGGAATAAAAATGGGAATGAATATAATGGTATAGCACACACAAATCTATATTGCTATCGAGGAAAATCTACTCATATATCATTGGTTGAAATCAGTGTCACCAGTGTTTTTCTACTGAGCAAATCAGAAAAAAGAATGAATGACAGAAAAGAAAGAATGAATGGCAGAAATAAATTTAATATTCCTTAATTATTTTTTCTGTATCAAATGAGTCAGAATGTAAAAGATTTAAAAAAGGTTGAAGCAAGCAAACAACAACAACTGTGATATACCATTCTAAATGTCTCTCTGGAAATCTAAGCAAACCACTTACGAGATTATTGTGTTTGAAACAAGCTTTTTAAGTTACCACCACTAAACCATTTTCATTTTCTTTCTTAACATGTTCAGAACTCCCTGATGAAACAACTTTATTTTGGGAATTTCCCAGCTTGGCCTTGCCATAGAAATAAATCCTTCAAAATGCAAAGGCAAGCAGCATGTAGTGGAGGAATTCTCATATTAACAGTCTACAGGGAAAATAAAAAATAAAAAATCACTCATCAAATGAGAATTTATGAATCCATAAAGACAAGACTTCACACAAGGCACCCAAATGCTAAAAGTAGGATGCTTCATTACGTCTACATACACAGCATGGTAGTAGCAGGACACCAAACCAAAACTTCTTTAGACAAGTAAATACTGTGCTAAGCCCTGGTAAAGCAACTAAAGGCATAACAAGAGGAAATGGCAGTGAATCATTAATTGCAAAAATCAAAGAGCTGTGCATTTATGAGTTATACCCACCCTGTGGAGATGGAAGAACAAAAAGAGAAGCAACATAAAACACAGAACCAAGGAGTAGAAAGAGGTTTCGAGCAGAGAGATATGAGATACAGAATGGAACTGAAGGAAAATGGAGAATGTTCAGAGGTGGTATGATTCAAACAGTCACTGTGGACACTAAGGTGAAGAGCAAACATTAGATGAATCAAAAGACCTTACTGGGAGAAAAGCACAGTGAGAAGAATTCTCATGTTGAGCTCAGGAAAAGGGAAGATGAGTATAAACACACTACAAATTGGAAGAGTCAGTGGGAAAAGATGTACGTGGAGTTATACTGGAAATAGCAATTGGAGTGAGCACAGCTATGGTATAAAAACGCAGTATTAATGGAGTGCAAGTCCATGTGATAACTACAGGGGAAAAAAAAATGGAGCAATTAAAAGTAGTAAATGAAAAAATCTTACGAACTCATACCAACAAAAGGCCTCAAAATTGTCTCTATTAAAATAAAAATAAAATTATTTTAAAAAAAAAAAAAAATGGAAGGAGTTGAGCAGATGAAGTACAGCATTTTGGAGAAGCCCTTAAAAAGTCTATCCAGCACCAGATTCTGAGGAAATAAGGGAGCTGCAGTCCAGTTAACTGAAGGATAACACCAAGATAGGGAAGACCAGAGGTACAGACTGCAAATTAACCACAGTAAACAGAAAAACCACAGGAAACCAATAAATCAAGGCCAGATACGGGAAAAAATATTTTCTGTACCACCTTTTTTGCCTTGAAAGAGCTGTTCTGAGAAGCAAGGGAAGAGAAATTCCTCACAGCTGGTATCACTTTGCAGTTCTTCTAAGAATATTCCAACAGAGCATTTGCAATTTCTGCAGTAACTAGAAAGGTGCATCTGTCTTGTAGGGAAAGAGTCATCTTCTTTAGCATAGTATTATATGGAAAGGAGGACACAGCTCTTGTTGCAAACCTGAGAGGAAAAGGTTAAAGTGAGAACACACAGCTGACAGGTAGGCCAATTATTCACACTAAAAACTGCCTCAAAACTGTAGGAAAACAGCTGTTTCTTCTCATTCTCAAGTGCAATGACCTCCAAAAGGCAGCTTTCCACAAATCTCCTTTTTGAAAAATTAATTATTGCAAAGACAGAAAATCACCAGAGTTAAGCATTGTAATTATCATACAGATCAAACACATTGTGTAAATTTGCAGCTCTTGAGAGAGTAACAGCAGGAAATTTAAACTTGCAATTTGTATTTAAAAAGAATAAAAATATAAACTTACAAAAAAAAAAAAAAGGCATACATGATGTATCTGTCTCTCCTTTGAAAGATTTCAACAGGCTTCAGAATGCCTTTCCTTCCATCTTGCATTGTGGACACCTTAAAGCAGCTGCTAAAGCTTTCTCAAAAGCAGTGCAGAAATTGTCCTGGGGAGGGTGAAAACTTTACACCCAATTTTTCAAACTCACTGTAGATTTGATAGTCCATCTTACATCAGGTTTGTCATGACAGTCACTCCAAGTCTGGATTAATTGTTTTAACTGTATTAATTTAAGTTAGTAGTAAAACTCAGATTCAGCGTTTAAATGACTCTGACTCTAAGCAGGTCTACCAGTATGTTAACTACATGGTGTTCCTTAAGCATGAATGGTGGCTGCAACACACAGAATACTTTGGTGAGTTTAATTTCACTAATATCCAGCTACAACAACATGCAGTGCATTTTTACATCTTTGTAAGACAACAAATGACTCAAGACAGGTTAATTATTTGGCTGAAAGCTGACCTGTTGATGACATTGGACCAGAACTAAATTACTGAAGAATTCCCTGCAGCAATCAAATTGCTTATATTATCCTCTAATTGTATTCATTATTAAGGAAAATTGGTAAATAAAACATTACATAAAATTACCATGTTCTTTTCAAGAACGTGGGCACATGTCCTGAGTTTGCCAAACCAATGCTGTAGAAAGATCTTGGAAACCAGTGCCCTCCCTACATTTTATAAATGTAATAACTACATGCATAACTTCTTCCTGCAATGGGAAAACTCACTTATCTAAACACAGTGGGGACTCAGAAGTAAGCAACCTTTGTATCCTTTTCAAGAAAGGTATCATTAAAAGAGATGGTCTGTAAGCCAAGAACTGAAGAAAAATAATATGAAACTTCATCCTAGCTGACTCAAGAAGGCACAACACATGAAGAAACCACATCTATGTCCTCAAAACATAAAAATAGAAGGTTATCTTCTGACTCCTCTCCCCACTCTCTTAGGCACTTGCCAGGAAATTGTTGGCCACTGCTAGCTGTTCTGCTGTTCTCTGTAACCCTGGCATCTGTGTTAAAAACTTAATTAAGGCCAACTCAACTCACAGAGACCACATAAATGACCAACAGCTGCCAATGCTTCTGAGCCAGTATCAAAGAGGGATAGATTTGAAACAGTGTTGGACAATTGCAAGTCACTATATTAGGTTAGTGGCTTCCTTAACTGGCAATTACTTTCAATACAGTATCACTCTTTTTAACACCAATGTACATCTACCCCGAAATGCATTACTCCTTTGTGCAAAAAATACCTAGGAACTTCATTCACCCAGTATTCAAAAACACTAAAACACTTTAAAATACCATAGACAAGAACATTTCTAATTAACAGCACGTTTTGCCCACCCTCATATCTTTAAATAAGGTACAGCAAATTGTAGATGGATTAAAGCTCAGGGTAATTTTCCCCTGAGTTTGTATTCACTTGGTAGAGTAGCTATTCTGTTTTAATTATCCATTCCAGTGTTTTTAATTTGAATCTGACAGGGTTGTGAGCTTTTGCCTCCATGTGTGCATGAATTTAGTCAATGATAAGCTTTTGTTTTCTTCACAAAACTGAGAGACTGTAATAACATTTATTGGAAGGTAGCAGGAACAAGTGGCACAAAATAGTCTTGGATGATTATTGAATACAGTCATATATATGCCAGAAGCTGTAGCTACTGACATGTCTTTTTTATAAAAAAAAAAAAAAAATTCCAAAGTTTTGGAAAAGAGAAACAAAGTTCTACAGAAGAAACATCATTCACACTGCCTATTGCAAGACCTTAATTAGAGTGTACGATCCCGTCAGCATGGGCTGTTGAAAGAAATCTAACACAGTAGACTTCAATGGAAGCTCAGAAGGGTTGTTATCTGTCTGGGTAAAAACTGCAAATGTACGATAATCTCTGACTTATGATTAATATCCCATCTTTTCAAAGACAATGAATTTTCCTTGGAATTTTGTGTTTACACAAAGGAATATCCAACAAGAGTTCCCTAGATTAAAGAAAAAAAGGCAAAGTAGCTTTGTTTTACAATAATACACAGATACATAAAACCTATTTCATGACTTGCTTTTATTTTCCAAAAAAGCTACTTGCCAAGTATCATAACTGAGTGAAAATAAAAGCAGTAGCAGCCCAAGGCTTTTCTTTTAAGACAAAAAGCCAAAATTTCTCAAAACAGCTGCAGTTTATAGCCCTTTTTCCTTTATTATTTTACAAGCTCATGCTTGGATTAACATTTTTAGAGTTTAGCCGAAAAACACAGCACAATGAACAGAGCCAAAAAATCTTTGCCTGGGCACAGGCATCCTCAGTGTGATTTTGGTGCATATCGGGGAGAAATGAGCTAGGAATGCCATCTGCTGGAGAATGGGTTTGGCAGGCCAAGGAGCAATGCCTCAGATCAGCATTGGCTGAGTCCCAAATATCCCAGTCAATAATATCTTGCCTGTCTTATCAGTTTTTCCCACTGTAGATTAAAAAAGGCAACAGTGGGACTAGTGCCTATTTTGAAGGTAGCGATCTGTTCCCCTTCATTGGTCTGTGGTGACTTTCAATACACAGTTGTCCAGAAGTGATAAAACATTTCCAGTGCCATGTGATGGGAACAGAAATGGAGTAATAAGTAAAAAGGGGGTAAAAAAAATGAGGAGGAAATGACATTCATTCCTTTGATTGTGGGTAGGAACAAGAAGACTCTTCATGGCAGAAGTTTTCAGCTGATGAAGGTCAGCCATCACAGACATGTAATAATTTTGCAAACCAGACTCTGGATTTACTGACATATCTTGGCCAGGGTGTGATGGATTGTGAAAGTGGACATATCTTTATCTCATAAAGACCACTATAAGACATGCTGTGTTCTTTGGTGCATCAAGCTGGAAATGTCCAAGAGTTGTGAGTTAGTTTGATCTAATAAGCCATGGTCCTGCTAAATCAGTTGAGAAATTAGGTTTTTACAGAGAAAGAGAAATTCACACTATCATAGATGAGACAAACAACCCCATACAGCACTGACATAAGACAGCAGATGTAAGTTACACAGGCTACTTAACTCGTTTCTGCTCTCTTGTCAGCACTCTAAGAAAAATCTCACCCTACCAATCTTTCTCCCACTGAAATCAGCTGGATAGTCCAATAGAAAACTATAAGTATTATCTGATTATTGCAAAAGATGATGTTAATCCATCCTTACTGACTAAATGATTCTCTTCATCTTATCTTTGTAAAAATGCTTTGCTGTCTCAGAGGATAAGGGTCTCAGCAGCCAGTAATCCACAGGATAGTTATGGTACTCACAGCTAAAACCAGAATTCCAAGTTTCTACTCATCCTTACTGCCAAAGTCATAGAACAGTAGCTCTGTGGTTTGGTCCGTTCCATAGCAATAAATTCATATTCAGTGATTCAACAGGCAGATGAAATTCAAGCACTTGACCAACCTTGTCTCCTTCAGTGACTGAGTGACACACCTGGTAGATGAGGGGAGAACTGTTGACAGTCTACCCAGGCTTCAACAAAGCCTTCAACAGTATCTCCTACAGTATTCTGGAGAAGCTGACAGCCTATGGCTTGGACAGGTACAGTCTTTCCTAGATAAAGAACTGGATAGAGGGCTAAGCCCAGAGAGTAGAGGTGAATGGAGTTACAACTAGCTGGCAACCAGTCACTAGTGATGTTCCCCAGGGGTCTGAATCAGGGCCCATCTTATTTAATTTCTTTATTGATGACTCAGTCAAGGGAATGAGCGCATCCTCAGTATGTTTACAAATGACACCAAGCTGGGAGGAAGTGTCGATCTGCTTGATGGTAGGAAGGCTCTACAGTTGGATCTGGATAGGTTGGATAGCTGGGCTGAGGCCAATGGGATAATGTTCAACAAGGCCAAGAGCCAGATCCTGCGCTTGTGTCACAACAGTCACAGGCAATGCTGCAAGCTTGGAGCAGATTGGTTGGAAGACTGAGCAGACAAAAGGACCTGGGAGTGCTGGTCCTGCTGAACATGAGACAGCAGCATGCCCAGGTGGCCAAGGACTAAGCCCTGGTGAGGCCACATTTTGAAAACTCTGTTCAGTTTAGGGTTTCTCAGTACAAGAAAGGCATCAAGGCCATGGACTGTGTTCAGAGAAGAGCAGCTGTCTGGTGAGGGGTCTGGAGCACAGGTTTTATGGGAAGCAGCTGAGGGAACTGGGATTGTTTAGTCTGGAAAAGAGGAGACTCAAGGCAGACCTTATCTCTCTCTACATCTACCTGGAAAGGATGCAGTGAGTTGAAGGTCAGCCTCTTCTTCCGCATAGCTAGCAATAGAATAAGAGGGAATGCCCTCAGATTGTACCAGGGGAGATCCAGGTTGAATATTAGGAAAAATTTATTCTGTGAATAAGGTGCTGGAATGGGCTACCCAGGGAGGTGAAACAGTCACCATCTGTGAGAAGCTGGAAAAAAAATTGGCTCAAAGCTTGTTCAGCTGCACACATTCAAGACATAATCTGCTTGACAAGCTTTTTGGGTTTAAAGTTACTATGAGCACCATGGTAAGAGAAATAAATTTGTCTGGATGAACAGGAGAAACTGTTTTTGGGTACTCCTTCCACCAAACCACAGCTGTGGGGGTCAACAAGATGTCACTGGATGCTGTGATTATCCCTGCATTATAAACCATTCACTAGGATTTTTCTCTTTACTGTCTCTAACTTCCTCATCTTCCTCACATTCTCCAGCTGCTTTGTAATAAATTTGCCTTCTTTTGATGTCTTCATCTTTCTCCAGGTATATAAATGTTGAACTATCTCTTCCAGTTACTGAAGTGATACATCATCCCTGGAGGTGTCCAAGAAATGTTTGGTTGTTGTACTAAGGGACATGAATGGTTGAGTGGGCAAAACTGGTGTTATTTGAAAATTGGACTAGGTGATCTAAGACGTCATTTCCAATCTTGGTGATTCTATGATTCTATGATTCACCATGCTGTATTCAGAAAGATTCAGGCTTAAAGCCCACCTCTAAACTTGGTAGACCTGAGGCTTGATAATTATGCTCTTCACACCACAGTAAGGTCCCCTTCTTTCCTGCTTCTCTGCATTTCACCTCTCCCCAACTCAGCCCACTAATCTTCTCAAAACACCAGCTTTAATTACATGGCTTCCAGCTAAGTAATCATTGAAAAAGTCACTGGAAAATTCTTTTCCTGCATCTAGCTACTGACAAAATGCTAACTAGCACAAAGTAGTGAAACTTCAGTGATTTCAGCATTGGTCCAGTGGCTTTTATGCAGAAATTTCAAAACATGAATATAAAGGACCCTATAAATCTGAGTACAAAATGAGCAAAAATGTAGGAGTGATGAGTATAGTTCTGCAGTTTTCTTAAGAGCAGCAGAGGGGCTGAATCTGCTCCTGATATACTGTTGTGATTGCCTGCTCAGCGGGAGTTTTCAAGAGCTGTTTAGATACCATGAAGCCTTCAGGTGGAGGTGAAACTCAGACTCTCTCGAATTGAGGGTTGAAAAATTGTGGGCAATATCAGCTCTACCAATCAAGGAGAAAAAGAAAAGTAAAAAAGAGGTAAGATAGATGAAAAATGAGAGAAAAGGTGAGACAATCTGTCCTGGGGATATAAAGCAGTATACAAATCTTATCTATGCTAAGTCAGCATGGGCATTTTGTTCAGCCTACAAATTAGCCTCAGGTTTGGTGTGATGATTGATGTAGCTCTGCTGCTATCCCAATCAACCATCCAGTATCTGCCTCTCAGCTCCCTTTTGGGGTAGTTTGAGCATTTTGCTCCAGATATTATGTAGCAAGGCTGTCTTTATCTTTCCAAAGATAAAGAGAGGATTTTTTTCAGACACTGGGATTACATATTTAAGATGGCTACAAACAGAGCTGCCTACGGCTGATAGCAGATGAGAGCCAGGTCACACAGAGGATGAAGTATTTCATTGACTGCATGTAGACTCTCCAAGCTTTGAGTTTTATTACGTATGTATTTTAGCTAAGAAAAAATATCAAGCTAGAGTAACAAATTCATATCTTGAAGAAAAATTTTTACTTCCTTCCAGACAAGTATTTGGAATAAAGACCAAAGATGCTGTTTTTTTACTGCTGTGTTGGACAAGATTTTGTATATGATTTTGTGATTACAGAGGAATAGAAAGAAAATCTGTACACAATTTGCAAGTGATCTTCATCTCAGCAGAAGCAAATTACTGTGAGGTCTGCAGTAATAACTATCTTCTTATGTTACCAAAACTGGCATTATGAATTTGAAAAATTATAGAAGGAACTGAAAGCACTCTACACACAAAATGCCATTTGTTAAGAATAGTTATTGGTGTGCAGAGTCCAGACTTCTCTTACATTTTTCTTTACATCTGAGTGAAGAACAGGTATATCACTGGAGAATGACAGGTGCTTTTCTTAAAAATATTTCAAAACATGAGCAATTTTTTTTCTTTTTACTTGTCTTCAGAAAAATCTGTGGGTTTTTATTTGCTTTTTTTTCTTTGTTTTTTGCAGAAATGGGGAAAAGACAACCAGAAGCTTACAGAGTTTTGTGATAATGGTTCTGGTTAGATTCATGATGGCTTAATATTGTGTATAAAATCTAATTGTGAATATCCTCCATTTGCCAGTAGTTGGCTGATCTAAAAAAGCAAATGAAGATGGTTAATTCTCTAATTAACCAGGATGACACTTTAAGTCAGTACATACATAACAATACCTCACACATGCATATATTCACATATTAACTTTCTATTACTTGTGCCAAATGCTTATTTTATTATTGGCTCTCAAACACCTTGAGGACCTCAATTTACTTCTTTCTGCTCCTTTCTCCATAAAAGATGTGAGCAAACACAAAGTTTAAATTCTTATTTACCAGTTTAACCAACCCCCAGTGAGATATTCCTGACAGACTACCATGAACTTTATAAGAGATTTGCCACAAAGTTTATATGCAAAACTTTGCAAAGAGCTATGGGTGAACTACATGAAGTTTTTAATACTCTCTAGAGAATCCAATGTGTCTAAAGTCTCAGTTTCTCTCATTTTGTGATTAGGCCATTTGTAAGATCAAATTCAACTGCACACATTAAACTAGACTGACTCTATGCACAAGAAACAAGCCCTAAATAAAGTTTCTTAGATAGGATTATTTCTCCAGTTTTTTGGAGGTCAGACATAAAATAGTACCAAACATATAAATCCTCCTGGAAAAAGGTGCTGAAGTCAAAAGTTAAAAGATTGCAAGTAAAAATAAAAATAAAAATCAAGGTGAAAAAGAGACTTGACAAAAACCCCACATTGGTGGAAGACTTCACCATTGGGACCATAGTCATGTTCACCTGTGCTGTCTGTCATTTTTATCTCTGTATAAATGCCCTAGTAGCTGCAGCTATTAGACTGCCATTTAATCCAAAACAGCTCCAAGTTATCAGCCAGCACTGCAAACCAGATAGCTCCTCTCTTTTCCTGGCCTTTATGGATTTGAAGGGGTTGTGTATACAAGTACTAAGGGTAAAGCAGAACATAAATATAAGTTCATATGCTCTTGACTGAGACTGCTGAGCTATTGATAGGTGAGTCAGTTCCCCTCAGCTGAGTTTCTGTCTTCAGCTACTATGATGGAAGTCCACAGGGCAATCACCATTGCAGCAGATGATGTGAGAGCTCCCAGAATCACACAGCACCTAATCTTGAAAGAAATGCTGCAAAATGCTGCCTGAAGAATGAGAAGTGGCTGGGATTTGGTTTGTGCCTTGCCTTGCATGACAGCTAACTTTCATTCCCCAATGCATCATTAGCTGAAGCTGGCTCACGGCAAAATGGTATCTTCATTTTAAGAGCAGCACAACTCTCTTTATATCTGAGACAAAGGGTTAGTCTTAATTTCCTAAGCAATACATGGGTTGTACTTGTCCCTGGCAGGAGGCACCATAGCAAATCTGATGCTCATCAGAAGATGATTGCTCTGTGAGACGCATCAGAGGAGGATTGCTCTGTGAGGTACATCTGATCCACAAAGTGATACACATTTAGCCCCAGAGCAACTGAAAGACAAACATCCTTTTGAACAAGCCATTAGCCATGACTCCACATACTCAGATCAGAGACTTCAGGCATAACTGATGCCAACTGATTAAGATGTTTATTGATTAATGAGCACACCATGAGGAAAATAGTAAAGCAGCAAAAGAATAAATGATCTCAGCAATCATAACAATTATATAATAACACAGACTATTATGCTTGACTATAAAGCTGCTAATTACAGCTTTTAAGACTAATGAATCACATATGTGAGTGCTATTGAATTACATTGCTGTAAGTATGGAGGTACAAATCTGTTTACCTCCAAACCACACCTGATACTCTGACCATAGAGCAGAGGGGTGGGTCCTTCTGGCATCCTAGTGGGTCGATGTACACAGGTCAGCCTCATTGCTTATTGCTGGCAGTAATACTTGCCAGTAAATGATCTAATTTAAAGCTTATTCCCTAATCCTTGGCATTTCAGACTCACATTTTTGCCATCCTTGCCCCCTCTCTCTCCCTCCAAGCTTCTTTCAACAGCATACCTGTCTTTGCTGTTTCCTCATTGATCCCATTATCACTAAACTACCCAAATTTGTTATTTCTAGCACAATTTCCTTGTTGTCCTTGTTTGGCCTTACCAACAGGAATTCATCTGCAAGAATGACTGTAACCTGCAGTTCCTTTATCATTATCTGGTCCAAATTGGCCAAATTTAATTTTCCTTGTTCAAATAATAAACAATCTTGATTCCCCTGACAATGTCCCATTAAGAACAAACAGGTTCTTATACATGGTTTACATACCTGGACTGCGGAGTAAGCAAGGCCTTGATCATCATGGGTCCATGTGCTCCAGGGGACCTCTGCTACCTGCAGAGCATAATGGACTTGGTTATCTGCAGTATCAGTAACCACCTGCAGCCCTTAGAGGAAGCAGTAATGTCTTCAGTATATTTCTGCCACTGTAACTAAGATAAAAATAGTTATTATTTATTTCAGTTCAAACCTGATGGCAAATTTGCATGAGTGAAACTATGCCCATAACTCAGACCTCCACTGCTTTCCTCTCCAAAGCTTGGTGATATTTCAGGCCATAAAGGCTACCTTCAAAGTCTGAAGATATTTCTCAGTCTGCACTCTGCTCATATGCCGGATTTTTTCCATCCTTCTCTCAAAAGAGGTCACCAAGTCAGCCTTCCTTCTGCCAGGTGTCTCAGTTTTGTCCTCTATCAGCAGGTCACCAATGATTGATTCTTTTTAGGCTTTATTTCTCTAAAATTAGGATTGTCAAGATTTGCTTTGTTTGCTTGTGTTTTCTTGGTTGGTTTTCCTCTTGAATCTATCTTTCCTAAGCATGCAGACTTCATTTTTAAAATAAGGTTTTAAAGTGCTCATTTTCCTAAGGCATCAGTAAATAACACTGCATTATTTCATGGTTTGGTTTGCTGAAATTGAGTTTTGCTGCTGGAAAATACCTTATACCTATATGGTCTAGGAATTATACTTAAAAAAAGGCTATTAACATTATTTGATAACCATATACAAGAAAAAAATATGTTATGGGTTTTAGTTTTGTTTTGTTTTTTAAGAGAAGCACCTTCTGGCGGTTTTTCTACAAATTCAGGACAATTTCTTGGTGGACAGAAGAAAACAATATAATTAAAATTGCTTTCTTGTACAATCTTTTTGTTTGGTTCTAGAGGAAAATATTCACGTTGGAAGCATGCATTATGTATTACATGCGTTAACACATCAAGTTTCTTCTTTTCTGCTGTAGGCAGCTACCTCATCCATACAATCTCTGGCAAAATTCTGGGAGTGTATTTGTTAATTTTGCTGTGCAAATAGGGTATCCTGCAGCTTTTGTCTTACAGAAATGATTTTCCCCTCTCACACAAACCCAAATAAAGCAGAAGCAGTTTCTGTCACCATGCCAGAATATAAACTTTGTGCTCACAGCACACTGTGCACAGTATCTGCATCACAGTAAGCATCTTTGTTCAAGCTGGAGATGTTTCTGAAGTCATTGGTTAAAACTAAAGTAGGCAAGACAGGAAGGTGAACTACAATATAAACTGTGTTTCAGAACAACCGTAGGTACATAAACTTCCTCCTATAACACACTTCCACCAAGTGATCTTCAGTTCAGTTAGAATACAAGGGAGGAAATTTCACCTGCTAAGACAGAAAGATTGGGTCAGGCAGTAGAAATATAATAAATTAATTAACACACAACTATTCCACTCTGCCAGCATTGTCTTTGTGAGCAGACTGCTGATTCTGCAGTACATTCATTGAAGTTTTGAGCTGGAGCTCAGTGACTGCTTCCTCAGTCCCTGTCAGACCCATCCTTTCCTGGTCAAGTCTGTACTCCAGTCTGTCTCTAAATCTCCTCTTGTCCACCACAGTCTGTAACGATTGGAAATTCCAGCCTCAATTTCTTTCCTCGGGGAGATGTGATCTCCTTCCCTGTCAATGGACTTTTCCAGATCCAGACATTTTGCCTGTGTATATCTAGGACTGCACAAAATAATTATCATCAACCCCAGAGTTTTTGTACCCGTGGCCTGCCAAGGCCATTGAGTGCTAAGGTGCTGCTGTGCCAGCAGAAACACCTCTGTAGCAGCATCTCCTCTCTGTTTCTCAGTTTGATCCACAGGTAAGATGCTCACAGAAAATGAACTACTTGAGACCGTAAGCCTTTTTAAAATGAAAGTGAACAGGAAGGACAACAGCACAAATAAATCATGTTTAGGCAGTCATGGGACCGTAGACAGCAGTGAGAAGGCAAACACTCAGTCCTTCGTTCAGTTTTCTCACTCCTGTCTCTCTTCAGAGTGCATTTCTCCTCTTATCCTTGTTATCCTTATTTCCTGATGGACTAAATGATGGACTTTATTTTTAATCCTTCCAGTTTTCTCTTCCTTGGTATCAGTTAGCAGTCTGGGACAATCATTACAAAACTATACAAGCAGTCAGTTCCACTGCTGAAATAACCAGTGTAAACCTCGGGAAGAGTTCAGCAGTGAACAATTAACAAAGTATCAGGTGGTAAAGGGATCTATATCTAAGCAGTGAAAGCAGCACAACTAGAAAGCTTTTTGTCTAGCAGGTACTAGCAATATTTGTTGTCTATGGAGTCTGGATTCCTGAAACAAAAGATGACATGAGAAATGATGGTTCCTTCTGTAATAAGAAATAAATTTAATTTTTGTTTAGCAAAAGTGATCCCACTCTGTTTTGCAAGGATTACCAAGGAGATTTTGATATTTTATCTCAGTAGGTGAAGTACAAACATGTCATTTCACACAATATGAATTCAGGAGGACTAACCATGCTAATGATATTCTCTGCAAGCTTCACACAGCTGGAGAGGATGGACTAGATTTCTTTCCACTCTATGTATATATGCTGAACAGAGTATTAGGTGGGAAAAGAAGGAACTGCAGCAAAGTTCATCTTAGGTCTTTAATCAAACGTATGCAGTGATAAGCCAAAAAGAAAATCTGACATGATTCAGTCAGTTCAGTCAGGGCCCTCTTTTCAGGAAAGATACTACATGCAGGCTTGCACTGCACACACTCATTTCCAAAATAATTCACCTTAAGCCCAAAACTTAATTTTCTCATAGATAAGAACATATATACATATATATACATATACGTATATGTGTTTTCTGGCCGAACACAATTGAGATATGAAAGGCAAAACAGATAACAGCATCAATGGATTAGAAAAATACTTCTCAAAGGATGTATTACATTGTTTAGAAGGTACTGGCAAAGCCTTCAGATGAGGAGGAGGAGCCTGATTCATATGTGTAGTGCAAGATTAAGAGTAGGATGTCTTCACTTCCCATGACTGAAGAGAAGGAGAATTTGCTGAGCTTTCCTCAGGTGTACAAAACAAACAAACAAACAAACAAAAGTTCTTTGGAAAGCAATAAAAGTATAATTTTGAAGCTTAGAACTTTTTTTGACACAACCAACACACAGGACTAGAAAGTAAAGGCTACATGAAGCATCAGGTATTCTGCTCACAGGAATAGCTATTGCTCCTTTGGCTTTAGAGAGGCCACCCGGTCCCATAGCAGCTGTTAATCCTCACAGCATTTTTTTACTCTCTTTTGTGCTTATTTATGGTATGAATTTGAGTCACTAACCACAGTTCCCACCGTGGAAGTAAGGGATGTATTTATGGACGTGTAGTCTCATGGCACCACAGCACACCTCAGGCATGCAGCTTCAGAAGGTAGCCAACACCTTCTTCCATCCTCAGAGCTGTTTATAAAATGTTATTCTTACTTAAATGCCTTCTGTAGACACTGTAGCATGTTGCAACTGGAGAAGAAAGTAATCTCAGATAACACAAGCAGGACATACTACAATCTCCATGTGAAACAGACCTCGTATTTCCCACTAATGTTAGCTTTCCTCTTCAGACAATACTGAAAGAAACAAAGGTAGCTGCCATAAATTGTTAATACATGCTTTGTTCACCTGCCAGGAAGAAACTGAGTCTCTAAAAGTTTGAGACAAGGCCCAGGAGAGTTTGTGTTGCCCAGTCTAGCACGGACTTTTTTGAAAATATGTATATGTGTAGATATACATATATTCACTTGCTTTTGTATGAAATCTTTGCAATAAGAATTTAGCACTTTACATACTTATTTTCTTGCACAAACAAGTAATACTCAGTGGGAGTCTGAGCTGATTAGAGTGTCTGTGCTGATTAGAGTACAACAAAAATGATAGCATTGGGAATTATTCTCTACCTATGAAGATTGCATTACTTTGGTTGCACCATATATAATGATTGCACTGACAGCGCTCTCCATTCGTAGAGGAAACACGTAAACTGCACTGTTTCAGTATTGCTGAAACTCCAACTTTGGAATTTCTTCTCAGACAGAAAGATTTCCCAGTGCTGTGAAAAAGTTTTAAGGCACAAAGCAATAAATAAATAAATAAATAAGTGATAATTTACAAAAGCAATTGACAGGTTAAAAGTCTGAAGCCATGTATTTGTATTCCTATCAAGGCTGATGATCAAAACCTGACTGAATTCTCAGGTACAGCATAAAAAATGAGAGCTCAGTTCCTGAAAGACCATATGGTGCACTAGAAATGTCAATATCCTTAGATATAAAAAATAACATAGTAGGTACAACTTTTTTAGGTTTCCTCTTTTCTTCTGGTAGAAAACAGGAAACTCGTGGAGTGGAGGTGATTTTCAGGTATTTAGGCTTACAGTTCCTCTTCAGAAGTTTTCTGGAAATGTTTGGTGGCATCTTCTTTGAAAATTAAAATATAGAAATACATTTCATCCATTAAAATATTTGCCGAGAAATACAGCATTTTGCTTAAATGCCTGCAAGGAAGTGGTTTTCAGTGCAAAATGGAATTTGTAACTAAAGTGACAGCAAGTGAGCCATTAGCTTACTGCAACAGACACATTCAACTAAAAGCCCATAGTAGAGCCTATAGAGAATCTGCAACCCTCTTCTCTTAGTCTTTGAATCTCATTCATTATACATCAAGTGAGATTCAAAAATGATGTCTTCTGAGGTTTTGATTTTCTTCCAGTATAAAGTTGAGACAATATTTCTTTGGAATGAGGAGGTGCAGATCTCTTTGTAAGTTCTGCATTCCCAACCAACCCCATTCAGGAGCAAGCGCTGAATTAGGAAATTGTCAAGCATAAATACAAAAATTTAGTACGCTCTTTTTCCAGTGAATGTGTTCTTATATCACTGACACCTATCTTCTGAACATACATATGTGTCCCAGCTTCCTGACCCAGCTCTACAGTCTTGTCACTTTCCAGAGCAATCAGAGCAGTGTAACTCATCTTTGTGTCTCTCATGCTCTCCTGAGTAAAAAAACAGACTCCCAGCTTTGCAATCTGGTTTTTTCAGTCTCCTGAGGGTCTAGGTTTGTCATTATAGGAGACAGAGGGAAGGGAGATTTTAGCATTTTTGCATTTGCATTCAGCCTTTGGAGGCCTCAACACAATGCATAAATAATGGATAAATTAATTAATATCAGTGAAGGCTTCAGATAGCGTGGTGATATATGCTTTCAGAAAAGCTCATTCATTAGGATGTATTCAGAGCCATTAATCAAACTTTGCAGAGTAAAGTCTGTCTTGAAAGACAAACAGGAAAGAGCATGCATTTGTACTGGAGTAGGATGGGGAGATGAACCCCTATATTTTCTTCCCAAAATAAAGTTAACTTTTAATGTGTAATTTCACCTCAAAGGACACTGAAGTCTTGAAGTACTGAAACATTTCACATCTTATTGTTCAAATATTTTGAATATTCTTCATGCAATAATTGTAATTTTATCACCATCAGAGAGAAAAAAAGGAAAGGAAAGGAAAGGAAAGGAAAGGAAAGGAAAGGAAAGGAAAGGAAAGGAAAGGAAAGGAAAGGAAAGGAAAGGAAAGGAAAGGAAAGGAAAGGAAAGGAAAGGAAAGGAAAGGAAAGGAAAGGAAAGGAAAGGAAAGGAAAGGAAAGGAAAGGAAAGGAAAGGAAAGGAAAGGAAAGGAAAGGAAAGGAAAGGAAAGGAAGAGAAGAAAAGAAAAGAAAAGAAAAGAAAAGAAAAGAAAAGAAAAGAAAAGAAAAGAAAAGAAAAGAAAAGAAAAGAAAAGAAAAGAAAAGAAAAGAAAAGAAAAGAAAAGAAAAGAAAAGAAGGAGTGAGATTTGCTTCCAGTATAACATTTTCAGCAATTTCTAGTAAACAGATAAAGTACTATTTCAGTTATTAGAGAGAATTCTGGTCAGATTCATTGCATTCAGTGTCTAAGAATAACATAATTCATTTTGGGGATGTAGAAAATATGTAAAATACAGTTGAAAGACTTATAGTAATATTTTCTCCACAGTCTCTACTGCTGACTTTACAGTGAAATTTCTGGCACATCTTTAGAATATGAGGAGAAAGTAGTTACTTTTGAAATATATGATCAGGTTGCAATTACAAATGTGGATTAACCATGTAAAGAAGTCATAAATCATTGTATGGGCTTATATTTCTGAAGAAAGAACAGTCTGGGCATAATTAATGTCTGAGTGAGTAATATGGCAAAATGATTACATGTCTAGATTTAGATGTTTGTGAGATTTGTATTCTGTGTTACTCTACAGTTCTGCTGACTCTGTTTTTTGAAGTGAAAAAAAATTCAATTACAGCTGGTATAAGTGAAATTATTATTCAATAAAACAAATTTATTTATGAATACTATTAGAATATTGATATGACTGCTCAAGAAATGTAGACTGTACAAAGTTACCTTTGAATTATTTAGACTGAACTTAAAACAACATTCAAAGATATTTCTGAGTAAAAACAACCATGTTTTCTAGAGCTGCAGCATACCCTCAGTTCCACTGAAGGTGGCAAAATCAGAGAAGCATTATTTGAGCTCTTTAATCAGGTAAAATAATCTCTGATTTATTGATATAGGAAGCAGCCTTGCTGAATAGTCAAAAAAACTGGATAATGGATTTTACACAGAGAACCCTGAAGTAGAAACAAAGAAATAGATTTCAATAATTTTAATAACAATCCATTATATACAGCTTTACAAAACAGGAGTTCATCTTGATATTATATACTACAGAATAACTTGCATTGGCTTTCCACACAGATCACAACTTACTCCCAGGTAATACTTTCTACATGTCCCCATGGAGCACAATGAAAGAACTGTAAGAAGTTTCTCAAAAAGATTGGACTGAGGATGGTGATTTGATGTTCACATTTTACCTTTTTCGGGCAAAGAAACACAGAATAAAACAAGCTTTAAGAAAAGGAAAAAATCATTTTCCAATTCCATGTGCTACTATTGATCTCATCCATAATAAACTGTGACTTACTTTGCACCCAAAAGTTTGTTTCTTCTCCTGAGTAATAAATTCCTAGATGCTAAAATAGAAAGAAGTAGCAACTAGGAAAAGCCCAAATTAAGTAGAGGATGAGTATTTTTGAAAGCATATGGACACCTCTCAGCAATCCTCTGTGTAGTTCTTTCCAGGGAGAATGATGCTTGTTTTCCTGGGTTGTAGAAATGCAAGCATAGTAGGAGTTTATATCTTGCCACTAGATCAGCTTCTCCTCCCATCCTCACGGAAACTTTTATGAGCAAAATCTCATTCTAGACATCTGTGCTAGCCCTGGGAACGAGTGACCAATGAGAATGGCAAGTACTGGCCCTTGACAAAAAGGCACAGTAAACTCTTGAAATTACTATTTACTTCCAAGTGCAGATTGAAGAAAGGTGCCTGATGCACATAAGTGAGATATATTTCCCAAGGGATAGTGATAAAACAGAGAACCTGCCTGAACACACTGTCATCAAATTAGAAAGCTGGAACTGACTGCTGGCAAGTGTCCACCTGAGGCTGTCCACTACATGTTTCGTGGGCAGAAGGCTGAGCTGCCCTTCTTTCAAGCTATGTTTTTCTCTTTTCTATTCTCCTGGTAAAAACTGCACTAGTCTGGAGAACATGAGGATTCTACTGTCTTACAGTTCCCTCAGAGGGAATGGATTTACTCAGTCCTGAGAGAGTGCACAAAGTGAAGGATGTGCTTGGGGGAGATACAGTCCTGTGCAAAATCTGACAAACTCACATATATTTTGCTGCTTGCATCTACCATATAAAAACAAAAAATATTAGGTCATAGAACATAAAATTAGTCTCCAGGAAACAGAGAGCACTGTGAGATAGGGGTCAGATACCCTTTCCAGTTATCGTATACCATACTCTCTGGCTGTTTACATGGGCCCTCACTGACTGCATTCACAGGTTACGCTTTGCTCACATCTGGAAACACACTAACAAAGTGTGGGGATTTACATCTAATCATCCCCATTTCCTTGTTCCAAACTGAGCTCTACACTTGACCCAAACCACTTCATCCTACCTCCCGCATTCACACAACTGCTGGTTTTAATACCTTTCATCTCTTAAGTTGATTTTATTTTATAACAGCTTTAAGGTGTTGGCTTTCTGGTGTGTTTGTTGTTGTTTTTTGGGGGGTGGGGAAGTTGAGAGAATTCTTTCTGCTTTTGATTTTTATTATTATTGTTTTTCATTTCAGGGCAAACAGAACACAACAGCAACAGATACATTTGTTAAGGATGAAACCTAGTATAAAGATAAAGCCAAAACTGAACATGAGTGGCATGTTCTTTACCACAAAGAATAAAGACCATACTGAGCTAACTGATGAAATGAAATTCTAGATGGACATTCAAGAAGATGCATCATGGGGTAGAAAATTAAGAGTCTGTGTAAAATCCATTGCCTTTAGTAGTGTCTGAGGGTAAAAAGCGTCTAATCACTTGCAGCCAAGCAGAGATCTCTGGCTCAGAATTACCTAAGACTTCAGATAAAGTTTTTAAGTTGTGTAAAACTTATTACAGGAATATATCCATAGTTTCGGGGTGGGGCGGGGGGAGGATTGGACTTTCTTGTAAAAGGAAACTGAGTGCACAAGGAAGAAGGAAGGCATAACATCCTGCAGTTGGCTACCAGGTATGGGCAGTGGGAGACAAGCATTAATGGCACAATGGAAAGTATATCCATCAGCTGTGTAAACACAACAGCAGCAGTGAACAAAGGGCTCCTCAGTGACATGAGTCTAGACTGCTAAACCTATTTAAATATTTAAATACTCTTGAGAGAGTTATTCTAATTTATTTTTGTAAAGAGTATTTTGCTATCCAATAATGTTCAAACACTAAAAATCAACTTTATAGATAGGGCTTTTATTCAGTTCTGTGCATCTTAAAAAAATCACTCTGTCACCTGTCCTTCATATTAACCAAGACTTGGCTACTCCAACTATTCTCACAATATGTTGTAGGAAATGAATAACTCTGCTACCTCAGACCTTTTTCTTAAGATTATTTATAATTACACAAAAAAATTATCAACAAGAGTGTGTGTATGTGTGTATGTATGTATATATACATATATGCATTATTTCGTATCCATGAGTGCTAACTGATCATATATGCATCATTTATTTAGGAAACCAATCAAAATATATTTTTACAAACTGTGAAGATTTCAGGAATAAAAGGGTACCCCTGGGCTGTGTGGTTTGTCCATATCATATTCAACCACATTAATTTTAATTGATTTTAAATTTAAATGGACCTCCTAATCCTTGAGAATTGGGGTGTCTATTTAAAAGGAAACAGATGGCCAGTTTTCCCTAGTAGTTGCATTCTTTGTTTTCTTTAACCTTAAAAGCCCACTTGTAAGTGAGAGAGTGGGCAGACCCCATTCCTTAGTTTAGCTTCTGTTCCTCCTGTGTTCTTGGCTGGGGAAGAAAAATAAACATATTTGGAGGAACAGCTGCAAGACTCTCCTGTGGAAAATGGCTGGTTATCTGTTGCTGCAAGCAGATTCCATTATTTGATTAAAAAGCAGCTTGCTATTCTTCATCCCCATGACTGACTGAGCTCTGCAGACATGTTTTTTGGCTGGACTTGGTAAGGGAGAGAGGGAATGGAATGCAATCTCATTGTAGAAACAAAGCTGGGAAAGATTTCCAAATACCCCTGTTCTTTTTTTAGCAGACAGCAATTTTGCATTTCCTATTTCATAGGTTGCTCACTGAATCTGCTTACACTTCTACCCTTTAATCATAAACATTCATTCATAATGCTGTGGGGGAGGGCAATGAAGGAGACAGGATGTGGGAGCTTCTGCATGAAGATATCTTAGCCATTGCATCTGTGTGAGCAAAGGGATGATACCTTGATTTGCTAGTAATCAATCACACTCCAGGCAGCCAGCACACAAATCAGAACTGATAATGTCCCTTCATGGCATATTGTTCTCTGCGGCAAAACAGAACTCATTTTTAAATTCTGCTTTTCTTTTCATCTGTCAGAGGACAAAATAAGGAGCTCAGGAAAGAGCATAGCCCAAGTAATTCTTACAGCTGAGCAGACATCAATACTTATAGACCTACTCAGGGTTTACAAACACTGCACAGTAGGGTGTCTCAAAACAGGAGAGGCTTAGGATCGAAACAGATTATAAGACATAATTGGTCAGGAACACCAGTGTTTCTGGCAATACAGAATTACTCACAACACTGATCGTTGTGCACACCGAAGGGTGCAGAGGGCAGCTTGGAAGTAAAGAGAGACTAAAACAAAGTGTCAGAAAACAGCATGGATAAAAGCCTCCCCTTATCACATCACAACTGCTCGCCACATAGTTATTCTGGACAGATGTACATTTCTGTACACATGGGGTTTTTATTATATTTTTTTTTTTTTTCTGCATGGGTTTTGGATGTGTTCTTGCATCTCTTGTTCCCTCTCATCTCAATTACAGTATGTGGCCATTGCCAAAGCCAGCCCCAGCTCTGGTACCCATCCCACACAGAGAGGACTGCAGCAAGGCATTCAAACTACAGGGTCCAAGATCTTCTGAAATTCTTCTCATGGAGTAAAGGGTCACTGCAAATAGAAAATATAGAAACAAATTTATATTTTCAATATAGAAAAGAACTAAGCAAAATATCTTGGGATTAGGTTTATCTGAAAAAAGTTTATTTGAACGCATATCATGGGTTAAACAATGAAAGCTTGTGGACCACATCACATTGCTATTACCTGTAGCTATTATAAACTACACCACAATGTATCATCTGTAAGGTATATACAAGAATGTGTAACATCAGGATTCATGTTCCAAACCTACTGTTCCTGGAGGACTTCCTATGGTAGCCTGCTTGTGCAACAGTTAATGACAATCTATTCTCAACCCTAATGCCTTAGTGCTATATTACAGGCGCTGAACTCTTACAAATGAGCCATTCATATCCTAAGTATTCACAGTTAGCAGAAGATGCTACATCCATCTGTATTACCCAAACCCATGTCATTATTAATCTTTACTATTCTCTTTAAGCTTTCTAAGCTCATTTCATCAGCATAAACTGAGTCCAGAACTAGCAGTCTAGGTACTGTGTCCTAGGATTCAGTATCTCCTTCAAACTTGCACTGTTGAAAAGTGATATGAAGGATCAAATATGAAGTTGGACTATAATCTCATTTTCAGTCTTCCCATGCTTGGACACATCTTTAGGTACTCAGATCTGAGGGATGAGAGGGAAAATAAACGTTTGGAATACTCCTATTTAAAATGTGAGTAATCACTGTAGATTGCACTTTTATATGTAGAAGCTTATTTCTTTGAGGGTTGCAACAGCAATTGACTAATAGAAGAAGTCTCTAATGTTAAAAATAGCTACTGTAACAGAAGTGACAGCATACTTTATTGGAACAGATGTTCTTTGAATGAGCCGGGAATAAGGAAAGCAGTTGCTGTTTTGATGCTGTTTAAAGGGCAAGAGTGATGCCAATCATAATTACCATCTGCTATAGTACATAAAGTATCCATATGCTCCTTAGATGGCCCCAAAGTCAATCTGAGCTAGCATATTGAGATATATCCTTCAAGGACAAGACAGCTCTACATTCCCTTATTAGCTCCTGACTGACAAGAGCCCTCAAGCAGTTAACACAAATGCCTTAAAATCCTGGCTTAAGTAATCACTGATTAAATTCAGAGTAGACCAACCTTTGTCATTCCCCTTTCTTGCCATGAAATTCCATGAAAGCATTTATCATATGAAGTTTAACTGTGCCAGGCAGCCATTCAAAAATATAAATCCAACCTCCAATTTCTCATTCCCATGTAGGGATTATAGCACTTATCATAGTCAGAAACCACACTATTTGGAGCTTCAGATAACAAACCAACCCCACAGTTAAATTCTGTGCACATCTTACACCCAAAATATGTTTATTTTTGCTGATCACATTTACAGCAATATTTCACAAAGTAAACTTCCCTATTATTTTTAGCCCTGCATATCAGTTCTCTGTTTTGCAACTAGATTGCACATGAAGCTCATGAGTTTTCTATCAAAATCTTATGTTAGTTGTATCAAATATCTATCACAAATTCAATGAAATAAGTACAAATCCATCTATTATACAAAGAATACAACAATGGTTTCACTCAATTTCTAGCTTAAATTTGAAATTTTTCTCATAAGTCAGAAGATAAAGAAACATCTCAAGAGCTGCATGGAAACACACTAGTGATCCATTCATTCACATTTCTCCATAGAAGGGCAAATAACAGATGTCTAAAAGGATGGCACCAGTCCTAGTATAGAACAACAGTGATCCAGACAACTTTTTGCTAAGGTCTGCCATCTACTGACAGGCTTATTCTTCAAAGGAGTTGTCTTCTATTTCTTGAACATTTTTTTCATATATGTTCTCATCATCACTTGATAGTATCATTTTGGAACCCACCTACAGTTTAGTTGGCAGCAAAATCCAGGGAAATTATTTCCAGATGTTAACCCATATCACACGATTAGACTTAAACACAGTGTCACAGATTATCTCTGGCTATCTTCTGGCTATTTAGCTCTTGAGAATGCAAGGAAAGGAAAACTTTCATATTATTCTCAATTTACATATTATTAAAATTTCTTTTCATTTAATTCTTTTCATTTTCCCAACTCTTCTCACAAGGCTGTAACTAAACTGTATCCTATTTATTTTCACTGTGACCAAAGCAGAGGACTAAGAGACTTTGGATTCAGTGACTCCTTTGAGATTTCCTTGGAGCATGCACATCTCTGTAACTTTCAGGGCTCATCACTAAAGTAGATTGGGCTGCCCTGGGGAGAAAAACATCTTCATGTATTTCTTTCTTCTCTCTCACTCCATTGTAAGGGGCTATTACTGTTCTTTTCCAAATTTTTCTTACAACATTTATGTCACTCTTGGGTGCGAAGGTAATCACACTGTAATGCTGGGGGACCTTTCCCCATGAAGCAGCTTCCCCAGAGTTAGAGATAAAAGACTAAGCCAACAAGTTCCTTCAACAACATGTATAAATATGAGCACATGACCTTCCATGTGCTGCTCCAGTAGCAAACTGCACATTACCAACACAAGTCTTATAACGTGAACATGTAGAAAAATGTGTATATGAACAGAGGCTCTGAGGGAGGAACCCGTATAAACATAATAGTTCTATAAACACAATTATTCTCCTTCAGAAGAAGTTGAGAGAGAAAATTAATCTTGGGAGACAGATTATTAGTCACGTTCCCTAATGCTGGAGGGCATTCAACTACAATAGTGATCCAGTGATGAACCTGCAAAAGAACTATTAAAGATGGTATCATGTTGTATATATGCTTTTAATTTAAAAACAAGTCCTAAATTGAAGAGGAACAAAATTAGTTCCTGTTAGAGTGTGTCATTCTTTTATGTGGTCATTACACTTTGAGCATGCTCCATTTTGTTTTATTTTATTGCATTGTAATATTCTGCAAGTACAAAGTTATATGTTTAAGTAAGTAGGAGAAGTTTTACAGAAGCCTATTCATTTTATGTTAACATAGATACCCATTATTAGGAAATTGCCCATTGCTAGATTTTATCCTGCAATACAGTTCACCAAAAGCTTAATTAATTTTCTTTGCTCTGCTAAAATATTACATGATATAGTTCCAGTGCTAAACACACAGACTTCTAACTGGAGCAGAAGGTGGAACTGGAAAGTATTAAGAAGGCAGGAAGAAGGTAGTAAGAATATATTGATGATATATATTCATTTTCATTCTAAAAAAGCAGTACAAAGGCCATGGGGAATTGTAGGGTTCATGTAATTTCATTCTAATTATTCTAATTTACTGTAATTAACACACTAAAAAAAAAAAAAATCCAGAGAGGAAAAGCAATAACACGCTTTCAGTACTAGTAAGAGAACAACAGTCTTGCATTTATATGGTGTCATTAACTAGAACACAGTGAGAGGAAGGAAAATGCACTTAAAGACTTCTTGATATTAAAAATGTTATTTATATCTTTGTGTAGGTGTTTATAGAGGAAGAAATTTTAAAAATATCTTTTTTTTTCCCCATATTCTATGCCCTTAAAATTTATTCAAGGTCACTGCCTGCATCAAAATCAATGGCACAAAAGCCTGGGCAAGATCTCAAGGGCCCTGGCTGCCTATAAACTTCCTCTCCTGCAGGGCGTATGCAGAAGACCAAGCTTGTACACCATTATTTTCAGGTATGCAATTGGGAAACTATACTGACCTCTGCTTCACGCTGTTAATGTTTGTGAACAAATCTGAGAATTCATAGATCAGCCATCTGTGGCGTATACTCAATTAACTCTTGTAGGCTCCAGTTTTCTGTAGGAGATTGTATTTCCATGTGAGCCATCTTTTGCACATATGATCATGGTAGCTCAGTACCACATAGCTCTTGTGTTTAGTTTTCCTGGTAACTAATCACTCAGAACTGTTCTGACACTCTCAAAGCTGTTGCTGATGCATAGTTAGAGCCTTAGATGCTAGATAAAATGGGAAAAAATAAGGGAAATCATAGAATCACTGAGGTTGGTAAAGACTTCCAAGATCATCCAGTCCAACTGTCCATCTACCACCAATACTTCCCCACTAAAACATGTCCCTCAGTACAACATCTACATGTTTCTTGAACGCTTCCAGGGATGGTAACTCAACCAGTTCTGCTGCCTTACTACTCTTTTGGAGAATAAAGTTTCCTTATATCCAATGTGAATCTCCTCTAGCACAGTTCGAGGCCATTCCCTCACATCCAACCATTAGCGACACATCAGAAGAGGCCGACCCCCACCTCCTTTCAGGGAGTTGTAGAGAGCTGTAATATCTCCCCTATGATTTATTATTCATTCACAAAAGACAGTGAAATACATGTCTCCTGTGATTGAACCACCTCATATTGACCTGCAACTGTAATTCAAACTGCAGAACAGGAGCATGACCTTCCTACCTCATATTGACAACCCAGAGGTCACAAAGGAGCTGGGAAAGGTCAGAAAGTATTCTTGTATTTGAGAGTGGAAGTGCACACAAGTGACTTGAGACAAAGGGCAGAAGGGGAAGGCACCAGGGTCACATGCTTGTTATTCACCATTGGGTGCCTCAGACCTGCTGTCTGTACTGTTCGATCAAAAATAGATGGTCTATTTCTAAATCCTTCTCTACCAATTCCCTCCTGCTATTGAGCAAAATCCTCCTCTTTGGCTAAATTATTTCAATCCCATTTGTCTCATATGTTGTGTAGCAGGTAATATGAATTTCTACCTCCAGAGATCTTTACAATCCTCAGCTGAAAAGCATGAAGTACAAAATACTACTGAAAATACTAAATGTATTAATATGCAAAATGGAGCTTAAAAATGACTTTTAATGTGTAGAAAGTGATAAAGAAACTTGTTTTCTTGACAATCCATGACTCCTTTTTTATGTGTATTCAGAAGTTTAGACACAGAGTTTCAGTTTTTTGAATGTCAGAGAATTACAGGCCAAGAGAAAAGAAGTCTTAAGAAGGCCATAAGGAGTGAGCAATTCAAGGTCTCAGGAGCAGACTGGCAGAAATAAAAATAATGCCAAATTTAGAAAGTGTCTTAGGATTTATAAGCAATTCTAAAAATATCAAGTCTGATAAGGCCCTTGGTTGTGATTATAAAGTATTTTCTGTTCTGTGAGGACAGTTTTAGCTCCTTGGGACCAGCCACTAGAAGACACCTAGCCCAGCCCTTACTGGATGACTGGAAGAAATCTTCATCACATCCTCCTGCTACTGAAAGCAGCTACATCATTCACCTCCACTAACTGTCACCTGAGAACAAAACTTGCCACAACCTTCTTTCAGGTAGTTGTAGAGAATGATGACGTCTGCTCTCAGACTCTTCATCTCCTTCTTATTGGTCTTGTATTCTAATCCCTTTTACAGCTTCATTACTCCTGCTCTGAAATTATTCCAGCAACTCAAATCCTTCTTGTAGTGAAAAGCCCAAAAGCCAACCCAGATGTGGTCTCACCAGTGCTGAATACAGAGGGACAATCACTTTCCTAGTCCTTCATATACAGAGAGCACTTCAGAAAACAACCCCACATAGTACTGGCTAAGGTTGTATGAAGAACACTGAATTGACCAAAAGCCTGCAAAAATCAAAACTCGCTATTTGCATTCAATATGTTCTGCAAGAGTTTGTATTTCCCATTGTAAACAGATCTCAAAAAGCAGAAAACAAATAGTCTGCAGTTTTTTATTCCCCTTGAAGAAAAATCTACCTTGGGGATACTCTTTTCTTCTTCTATGAATTTATACAACAGTGCAAAGTGAAGTATAGTGTATTCAATTTTTAATCAAGTGGAATATCCTCCTCCTCCTTCTTACCTCACATATCTCCTATTCTCACAGACTTCCTACTCCCACACATCTGTTTTGTCAGCAGCTGCTTCAAAAGGAAAGTGAATTGCAGGGAGCTCAACATAATAAGCACATTTTACGCAAATTAGATTAAAATAAAGGCCAATGAGATTCCAAAGCCTCTCTCGTTCCTCTTGAAAGAAAGGTCTTGAAGGCTCAGAGAGATAGAGTTCAATAAAGATGTGTTCAAACTAGCTCTCAAGGATGTCTGACACAATTAGAACCCACACCCTACAGCACACACACTCACTTCCAAGCTGCCTCCTCACAGTAGGTTGGGCACCAAACGTTGTGTAGTTGACCTTCATCTGTCCAGCAAGACTAATGCATTAGCTTTATTATGCATGCATTGACTACCTTATCCCAGCTGTGATCTTGAATCCTGGATGCTTGCCTTGAACTTCCTCAAGATGCTTTACCCGTTTGAACTTTTTCAACATGACGTGCCTCCTGAATCATTTAAAACCTTCTTCTGGGACCCAAATTTTATTTGAATATTACAAAGACAGAAAAATGTGTCCATGAAGTTTAGCTGCTATCAGCAAGACAGTAAAAAAAAAAAAAAAAAAAAAAAGAACTGCAAAAGGAGAGGTAAGCAAGAAAGGAAAAGAAGTATAATGAGAGGTCTATATCTTTCCTCTGACAGCATTTATGCTCTGTAATTACATGAATATTCTCTCTCACTCTCTCTTTCTCATTCCCCTCTTCTCTCTGTCTCTCTTTGCTCTATCCCTTTTTAATATGTTGAGCTCATATTTCACATATGAAAGAAATTAAATTAAATAGCAACTTCTCTTAGCAGAAAATATACTCTGACACACTCATGTCTTATCTTTAGTCAAGTCAAACAGATTTTGGGGGGGAAACTGTCTATAAAGTGTAATACATCAAGCAATCCTTATAGGGTTTAGCACCATAGACCTGCATATAACAGCTCATCACAAAACAGCAAACACCACAAAGCATGCTTTGAAGAGTGAATGAAACACAAAAAACAAGCTGTAGCTTGCCAAGTCTGTTGCAATGCATTTTAAGAAGCTGAAGTCAATCTATGTGAGGTTGTTCAGATGTGTGGGAAAATAGCTGCAATTTTTTTTACCCATTTCAAATTATTGTGCTTCCTGTTATTTTCTCCAGCAGTACCCAGGGTCTGAGATTTAAGGGAGACAGGGGGAGGTTTCTGTGTCTTCCTGTTAACTCCAGCTTAAAAGTGAAAGTTTAGCTGCTGCTGTTTTTAAGGAAAATAGAATACATCAACTCTTCAGTCTAGATTTTGAAGTGCCCAATACAGACGTCCTGTTGTTTTGAGGAAATCCCTGCTAAAGGTAATGTTTCAGGAGGGAACACTGTGCACCTTGTACTGCTGCAAGTTAAGGTCATCAGCAACTGTCACTGTGCTGATCCCTAACTGATACCAAGTCTTAAGTACAGAAGCTTGTTTCTTTGTTAGTATTTTGCATATATAGGACAAAGAGTGTATTCCTTGGACTTCCAGCTTAAATTAGAAGCCCCATTCCTGCTACGCATAAGACAGTGCTAACATTCAACAGACTATTCAGTTTCTGTTCTTACTTAATCGATTAGATGATGTTGAAAGTCTTGAATTAAAATTCTGAGTTAAAACTTTTCTCTATGGAAAGTGGTGGTGCAATGGAAATATTTGAAAAACTCGTGTTGAATGTACAATATATCTTTGGGGAATTTCTAAGTGAGAATATTTTAATGTTATTTCTGTTTTTCTTTGGGATGAGAGCTTTTTCTTTCATATTTCAAGACACTGAACTAATGCTTTTTCCTGGAATTCAAGAACTAGAAATATTTTTATTCTAGTTTCAGAAAATTCAGTGAAAAGTAAATTGAAAGCTATTCATCAAAAATATTTACTAAAATAATTTTTCTATTAAGAATGGATTATGTACATATCTGCACAGTTCTAAATTCTAATACAGAACACTCTGCTTTGATACAAGAGGATTACAAATGCACTTTTCAATATGTATGTGAAATATATTCTAATTCATACTGACTTTTGTGATAACACGAAGCAATTTAAACTAAGATTGATAATAGTGGGAGTTGTACAAATGCATAAGAGAAAATTCTTGAAATCAGTCACTCAAGTTCTAACCAGCTCAGACAAAGAAAATATTAATCCAATTTTACAGGGGGAAATCAGCACACTGGTTTAAATGACTTGAGTTGAATGGTAATAATTTGGCTCTTCAGTGATAAATACGACACAGTGTTGGTCCACAGAAAGTCTTCTAGCAGTCTGCAGGAGCTTTGTGAAACTTGGCATTTAATTTCAATGTCTTTGACAAAAATATTCAGCTCAATAAAAGAAAATAACCAGCATAAGTACAAGCAAAGGAAATATGCTTTATGTATTTTGAGATGCTAGAGGGAATGGATGCCATCCAAAGGGACCTGGAGAGGATCTATGCTGATATCAAGAAGTTCAGCAAGGCCAAGTGCAAGGTCCTGCACCTAGGCCAGAGCAGTCCCAAGAACATATACAGGTTGGGCATAAAATGGCTTCTCCTCAGCAGCCCTGAGGAAAAGGATTTGGGGGTGTCAGTTGATGAAAGATTCAACATGAGCCAGCAATGTGTGTTTGCAGGCCAGAAGGTCAACTTTATCCTAGCTTGCATCAAGAGAAAAGTGACCAGCAGATCCAGGGAGGTGATTCTGCCCCTCTGCTCTCAGAAAACTCCTCCTGGAGTACTGTGTCCATTTCTGGGGTCCTGAGGGTCTGAGGGTAGATTTAGACTAGATATTAGAAAGAAATTCTTTACTGTGAGGGCAGTGAGATACTGGAACATGTTGCCCAGAGAGGTTGTGGATGTCCTCTCCCTGGAAATATTCAAGACCAGGCTGGATGGGGCTGTGAGCAACCAGGCCTAGAGGGAGGTGTCCCTGCCTATAGCAGGGGGTTGGAACTAGGTGATCTTAAGGGTCCCTTCCAACCCAAACCATTCTATGATTCTATCAATCACTGTATGATTTCTCAGTTATCAGAGAAATGGGGGAACAAAGCCCAGAAAAAGCTGATGTCAAGGTGGGGGATGAGCTAAAAAAGGCTGAGAAGTGCATTGTTCGTGCCAAAGGTTTTCAGCATCCTTTTTCTCACAGAGAGGTTTAGAAATAATAAACAGAATCAATAATTTTAAAAAAGAAAAAAAATGGCTCATGTTTGTATGCCTACTTTTCGGAGAAATCTGTTAGTAATCTGCATAGCTGGTTCTTTATAATGGAGCAGAATTCATGTTGAAAACTAGCTGAAAAGCATAAACAGTAGTTTCAAAGACAACCACACAAAACTGCAGTAGGACTAAGCAAATAAATCTCATGGAATAACTCTGAAGTGTGGAAGGGCTCAGCACTCAGCTGTATCATCCCCACAACACTGACATCCTTCAAAAATGCAAACTCCAGGCATATTCATAGGCCTCAGAGACTTCAGCAAAGTGGATAACAATCCAAAGTATTTAGCTATCATTTTCATTGCTGTCCACATTGTCCAAGAGAAAACAATGGAGACTGGGCACAGAGAAGTGGGATGGGCACAAGGGACTTTCTGCATTATTGTTCAATATTGTGCATTATTGTTCAGTATTGTTCAGCGTTGTTCAAGCAACAGTCAAGATGTCTGTCCATCTTAAAAATAATCACTATTTTGTCATGGCATCTAGAATTCATATTCCAAAAAGATCAAGTACAATAGAGAGTAGAATGCAGACAGAGTCATTTATGGACATCCCAAACCCTGAAATCTTTTGTTTGCTTATTTTTCCATAGCACAATGCAAGCTAGTTTATTTTTGTAACCAGTAACCAATAGCGGGCCAGTTCTACCGCCCAAACATTCATGAATATTTACAGACAGAAATTGAAAACTGTTTTGCTTTTGTCACCAGTTAAAGCACAATTCCACTGATTAAATTAGCAGTTATATACCATGGGTAATGTCCAATTAGAGACATATCATTTTTTTTAAAGTTCCTTCAAACTCTTAAAATTTTAAATTAGATATAAGCTACATTTGTTCTCCCTTCAAGGCTTCTTTACCCTGCTAGAATGATTAAAGTTGATTAGCATTAATGAAAATCAGCCCCCCCAAAACTCATTATAATATTTGGATTGAAGACTTTTCAGCCAAGCCAGTTTGCTGCAGAATATGTCATGGCAGACAAAGCCACAGGCCATGGAAACTTCTGACTGAAATAATGCTGGAAACCATTTAGACTTTCAAAAATTTTCCTCTTGGTAAGTAAATTTCAATCAAAGGAAAGGTAACCCACCATTAAATCCTCTCAAGCTTTCATGACAAGAAATCAGAACTAAGTAAAGAGCCAGACTTTCATTATGTGCCAAAGAGAGCTTAGAAATGTTTGATACAAAATAGGGAGAGAAAACTCTCATGCACAAACAGAGCCTCCCTTTTCCATGTATATATATCCTTTTCATTGGCTTGCAGTCGATGTCCAGAATGTGAATATTTTTCTGTTTGATTTAGCAACTGCAGACTAACATGTTCTGGATGCCAGAAAAATTTCACACATGCTGCTCACTAACCAGAGTCTACATTAACTTCCCAGTTAAAAGAAAATCTAAAACATTTAGCATGTAAAACTCACTCCTTTTTCCTCTTTTTTTCCTCTTGTACCTTGTGCCTCAGCACAGTTTGCATTTTCCATACACCACACTCATTTGTATTCTTTCTACATTCTTCTGCATGAAAATTAGAGTGAGCAGGATGTCCTGTATTTATTAATAGGCAAATACTAGTGAGCACTGCTCTTTTGTCTGCATTTACACAAGCCAGACCATTCAGTTTGGCAAATACCCCAAATCTACTTTCATATGGCAATAGCCCTATTTCTATACATATACCTTATGTTCTGTGCCACCTGTTTCAAATGACTTTGCTTATGCTAGAATAATAAACAATTTATGTTTGGGGTTTTATTTCTATTAAGTACTGTTAATGGCTTATGTTATTCTTTTGAACAAAGGATGAATGTTTAAGATTCATTCTTCATGGCTCCCCTTCCTAACTTTTGAAAGATGAAATTTGCATAAGAATAGGTCTGAAGTAATGCTCCACAGAGTGCCAGTGAAAAAGTGACTATGTTTCTCAATACCTCAGCCTAACCAGAAGTGTTGAACAGGAATATGTAAGTAGAAAATTGGATTTAAATGTTTTGGTTTTTTCTTTTTTTTTTTCTTTTTTTTTCTTCTGCTACTTCCAGCACAATTGACTTCACTGTGCCTGTTTAGAAGGATTTTTTAACAAAACTATTCTCAAAGTGGTTGGAGGTTTATACTGTCTAAAAACCACAGATATTAGAAAACGCCAATATTAAAAGATGTTTTTCTCTAAAACCTTAAATAAATGGTATTTTGAGCCATTATGATAACAGACTGTGTTACTTAGCTTTTTACTGTTGGAAAAAAAAAAAATAAAAAAAATCCATATGAACTTTTTGAAGACGGTTAACCATCTGTCTCAACTGAGAAGTCCAAAAACCTCAAACAAGTTCTAATTCTCATTTATAGCTCAAATTACTTCCAACAAGTAGACTTAACTTTTTGTCTGACAGAGCAAGGATTCCTCAAGTAATAATAATACTTTCCTTTCAGATGTATTTCTGTATAAATGATATTTATCCAGCCCCCTCTATCCAAAATACAGAAGAATGTGCTTCCAGTGACAAAGATGAATGCGATAAAGTACAGTATTATATTGGCTTCTACAGACCCACCTTAATCACTGGATCATTCTTTCCCTGCTGAGGTCACCATTATGCTCCCTACTCAAACTACCTCATTAGGAAAAATTAAAAGATTTATCAGTTTCATACTGGACCATGTTTTACACTGGCTTTCCCAAGGATACAGTGCCAGATTGGAGCTTATCAGACCTCTAGAGTGTTAGATGGATACAATAAGGCAGAACAGAACATTTGTCAAAAATTTATTTCAGTTTTCTGTACAACAGAATGTTTATGTGGGGAGAAGCTCTCAAATACATGGGCCATTCACTTTACAAACAGTGACAGAAGAGTATTACAAGCATCCCTGAGACAGTGCCTTCAGTAAGACTGGTCAAGAGCTAGGTGCCAAGCTACAGATCTGGGTAATTCTCATGACTCAGTTCAACTACAGTCCTATTCAGCCACTACAGCATATCTGTGATCAGTTCCTATACGCTCTCTTTGGTTGAATGTGGAAGACAGTGTTATAGGTCCATTTCTGCACAAGCAGGAAAAAATTCTATTGAGTGTTTAAAACTTTCTTACGGCTTGCCCACAGCTTTCTTCCACAACATGAACAGCCCAGGGTATTCCCTGATGAAGGCTGTCCCTGATTTCCCACTAAGAGGTATCTCAGTGTATGAAAAGAGGCTGCCAGGGGCCTGGACAATGCAAGGGTCCCTGCATGGGGGTATTTAGGACTGCTTGAAGTCCTCCTTAAAAGCTCCATTCCCGACTGGCCCATTTCTCTGCTGCAAAGGTGTCACTGTGCTTGGCCACAGCCTCACGTTAGTCCATCATACCAATCCAGCCCACCTTATTTATGCAGAAGCAATGAATGAAGGACTAGTTGCATGGGACAGGAACATAAGCAGGTACCCAGCTGCAACTATCAACTATCAAATTTGAATTTCATCCCTATATCACAATTACAGCTTAAATCCCACAAATTCTGCTTCCCCCCTGCCATAAACTTGTGGTTTATTCAAAAAGCTGCTTTTCTTTCCCTCCTGTAACAATATTTACCATGGATTTCTAAGAAGGAAAGAAACTTCCAGTGTCTTTCCTTAAGGAAGTTTCAACAGATAACTGAACTCTTCTATAGCATGCAGTGCTATTAGAACAATAATAATGTAATTAATGGAGAGTGAGGTTTCATACTCCTTGTTCCCTTCTGTCTGCTATCCATCTGCTTGTGCTGTAAAGTTCCTCTTTTTCCCTCTCATCATCCTCAGATCTATTACAAAGAATGTAAACACGCAGAAACCAGTTTACCATAATAACTACTACAAGGAAAAATGGGAGCTAATTGATAAGTAGACCTACTTTCTAAGGAAGCAGAAATAAAGCTGACTGAGTGAGAATGAAACACAAAAGTAGCTGTACAGTGTGCAGGAGCTGTACACAGATGAATCTGTGACAAGCAATCCAAAGCTAAACCATCTCCTATAGAATCACTTTACAAGTAGTGAAGAGAACTATACAGTACTGAGGTATCATAAATCTTGTCTGTTTCAGGCATTTTTTTACATGTGATGATCACCACCGCATAAGTATTGTCCCATCAGTTCTCATTCAACCTCTTCTATGAGGTTGAATGAATTCTATCTATATAGTAGGCAACTACATGCAGCAACCTGAGATTCAGCCAAATAAAATTCTTTGAAGCTAATAATGGGATTAATTTCACTGTGAGGGATTTTATATACATAAAATATGGATTTGAGAGGCAGATTATTCAAATAACTGCACCCACTACACCTACCACACTACACCTACCACTACCATCTGGAGAAGGATAAATGCAAGCCAAGGGGCATACCTTTCACTGACTGTATTACGTATACAATGCCATTGATCAAATACATGCAGGTTCTCCATTCTAATGACAATTAATGCCATAGCTTCCCTTCTACCAGGCTTCCTTCATACAAGTGAAGTCTGCTGGTTTACTGGAATAAGTACTTTATTCACTGCTGTTAGGAAGCTGTTAGTTTAGACAGACAGTTGCTTCCTCCAGTATAACATTTGCACACTAGTGTCAAGTAATCTCTAAAGGGAAAACTGATTTTCCTAATTCTGATCAGCAGATTGATTATTTTCACTTACATTATTGTTTTTCATATTTTTAATAGAAAAAAATATAGACTCCATTCTCAATTATTCTTCAAAAGGTCACTCTTAATTCTTACACATCCTTTGAATTATATTTCATAATTTATTCATGCTGAAAATTGCTTCTTTTTTTTTTTTTTCTTTTAACTTCAAACTGGTGATCTAAACAAATTCATTCAGCTTTATTTTACACAAGGCACTCTCTTTCTAAAACCCATATCAAAGGAGAAAACACAGTACTCTCTGAGGGAAGATGCAAGAGCAGTCACTGGTTTGAAGTATTTCACATGATTGGACTGCTACAGGTTTAACAATAAAACTTCCTAAGCCCTTGTAAATCTAAAACATGAGGTAGTACCCTATTAAAGGGGCCTTCTGATGCATTTTTCCTACTGAAACTTGTTCTAATCATCATTATTATATGAGTCCATAGAGTTTCCTGCTCTAGTTTATTTAGTTGAAATCTTCTGTCATGCTCCATTTGTTCTTGCTGGTATCTAACTCAGGTATCTGGTACCCGTGATCAGCTTGCCCAGTACAGTGCAATTCCAGCCTAGCAAAGGATTTTCTATTCTGGCAGTCAGATTTTCCCATCCTTCATAATCTTCCATCTTCTTAGCTGAAAAGTTGTAGTTACTGAAAAGCATCTCAGATTTGCAGTTAAGTGAAAAAGAAATATTCATTTCAGACTGAGCCAGCAACTGGCACAAGTAATCATTCATAGTAAGAGGGAGAAAAGGGTTTTTCTGAGGAAAATCTAAGCCATGACGCACAAGCTGCCAGCAGCCCCACATTCAGATCACCTGTGAAATTTCCAAGCTTTCTGTTCTGATATTTTTCAGACAATAATTGACATTAGAAGAAAGGTGAACAGCCTTATTTTACGCAACTTCACACAGTTGTGCCATTTCAAATATTGCTGAATATTAGTTCCATGCCTTATTATGCAATAGAAAACAAAGCAGAAGAAAAAATACAATAGGAATCTACCTGAAATAGGAGGAAAACAGAAGATTAAAAGGTGCTAAATTAGGAGCATCTGTACATCAGATTGGATGCAGTTAGAAACGTCGAGTCTTAGAGACAGCAAAATGAAATCCCTTCTCTCTCAACTAAACTCCTTTGCTGCAGCAAAGCAAAGAGCACTGGTTTCTTATGGAGAAAGAAAAAAGAGAAAAGAAGAAAAGACAAGAAAAGACAAGAAAAGACAAGAAAAGACAAGAAAAGAAAGGAAAAAAGGAAAGGAAAGGAA